>NC_090934.1:101135173-101746173 GCF_040938575.1 Ambystoma mexicanum
GTAGATTTGGAGAAGCGTCTCCTTCTCTACCTGCTGCCACAAAGGAACAACTGATTTGTCTTTCCGAGTGGTCGAGTTCTTTCCATGTAAAGCATGACTGCCCTGCGTGCATCCAGTGTGTGCAGGCTTCTTTCTCCCATGTTTGAGGGGTTCTGAAAGAACGTTGGTAGTTCTATGGATTGGTTCACATGGAACTTTGAAATGAATTTAGGGGCAAACCTAGGGTGAGTGCGCAGAATTACCTTATCCTGTTGAACTGTTACAAAGGGGTCTAGGACTGAGAGCGCTTTTAGTTCACTGACCCTTCTAATGGAAGTAATGGCTATTACAAACGCTGTTTTGTAAGTGAGATCTTTAAGACTTGATTTATGCATGGGCTCGAAAGGAGACCCCATAGGTCTTGATAACACCACGTTTAGGTCCCATCCGGGAGCTGGGTTAGAAATGGGAGGGTGAATTCTCTTTACTCCCTCCATGAAAGCCTTAGTAACTGGTATCTTCCACCACAACACCTTTTGTTGTGATGTAATGTAGGCAGAAAGAGCAGCTAAGTGAACTTTAAGCGAGTTAAAGACTAGACCCGAGTCAAGTAAATGAGTCAGATACAAAACGATGAGTGGGAGAGCAGTCATTAAGATTGATGCTCTTAGAGTTGCACCAGATAACAAAACGTTTCCACTTGCTAGAATAGCAATATCGTGCGTTAGGTTTTCTTGCCTCCCTGAGTATATCCATACACGTTTGAGGGAGTTGTAGGTGCCCGAACTCTATGACCTCAGAAGCCAGGCCGCTAAATTCAATGTTTATGGGCATGGGTGAAGTGTTTCCCCTTTGTCTTGCGACAACATGTTGTACGGGCAAGGCAGTTTCATTGGAGGAGATCGGGACTTCTCCATCAGATGAGCGAACCAGGGTTGGCAGGCCCACATGGGGGGACACCAATATCATTGTGACCGGTTCCTGGTGCATCTTGTGCACTATCTTGTTGAGTATGGCAGTCGGGGGGGGGGGGGTGGGGTGGGGGGGGTTGGGGGAGCGGGCAAAACAAATTTCCGTGACCATGTGTTCCGGAGTCCGTTCCCCTTGGACCAGTTTTGGGGGTACCTGGAGGCGTAATCTTGGCATTGGGCATTCTCCAGAGTTGTGAACAAGTCAATCTCTGGGAGGTCCCATTCTGTGAAAACATTGGAGACAATGTCTTTGTGTAATTGCCATTCGTACTCCATGGGTAGTGGGGATTCTCTGCCGAGTACGTCTGTCAGAAGATTGAGTTCCCCTGGAACATGTTGTGACAGCAGGAACATGTGTTTGAGAGCCCACTTCCAAATGTTCTGGGACAGTTTGGACAGCCCTAGAGAGCGAGTTCCTCCCTGTTTGTTTAGAAAATACACTGCCGTGGTGCTGTCTGTGAGGATCAGGACCGTCTTTCCTTGAAATTGTGTCTGAAAGGTCTTTAGCGCTTTGATAACTTCTAACAGCTCCAAACTCTGTGCGCTGTCTGTTGAAGCAGGTGAGCTCCCCACCCTGTGAGATGGGCTGTAGTCAGTGGCTTCTACTGCGGGGGTGGTGAAGGATTTCCCTTTTAGGAGGTTTTCCCTCGACCATCAACCCAGCGATAGAACGAGGGCTGGTGAGACAACCACTAAATCGTCCCATTGTCACTGGCCTGAGACCACTGGCTGCTGAGCATTTACATTGGACGCATGCGCAATTGCGCGTGAGAACCAAATAAATGCATGACACATCATTCCTAACAGTCGCGTAGCTTTTCGTGACATCACCTCTCGACTGGCAAAATATTGAGGGATTTGAAACCGCAGGTTTTGAACCCTCTCGTTGGAGGGGAAGATGAGGCCATCCTTTGTTTGAATTAGAGCCCCAGGGAATTGTATGACCTGACTGGGGTCTAAGCCGGATTTCTTCTCGTTGATGGAGAATCCCAGGCTGAATAAAAGGTCTATAGTGTCTTGGGTATTTGACAGACAATGTTTCGTAGGAGTCCCCTTTTATGAGCCAGTCGTCGAGCTAAGGATAATCTGGGATGGATTGCCTGCACAGGTGTGCTGCTGCCACTGCTAGTACCTTTGTAAATACCCTTGGTGCGGATGCTATGCCGAAGGGTAGTATCTTGAATTGATAATGTTTGTTTTGTATCATGAATCTGAGTTATTTTCTGTGCGGCGGCAACATTGAAATATGAGAGTAAGCATCGCATGTCCAGTGTTGCCATGTAATCTCCCTGAGAGAACAGTGGAATTACTTCCTGCAGAGTGACCATGCAGAATTTTTGTGGCTTTACAAATTTGTTCTCTGGGCGCAGATCTAATACAGGGAGCATGGTGAGATCCTTTTTGGGTACGAGGAATTACACTGAATAAATACCTTTGTTTACCTGTGAAAGAGGTATGACCTTTATGGCTCCCTTTTCTTGTAGTGTTTCGACTTCCTGAAGAACGATACGCAGATGGTCTGGCGACAGCCGTCTTGTGCGTGGAGGTCTGAACTTTGGAGACCAGCAGAACTCAATACAGTACCCATGGGCCACAGTCTTCAGTACCCCCTGGTCTGTAGTTATCCCCTCCCATGCCTGAAGGAACAATGTTAGCCGGCCCCGACCGGGGAGGCATGAGAGGGGACCCGGATCTTAGGGTCATTTTGAACCTGAGGTCCAGGAGCCTCTGGGGGTAGAGTTTCAGCCCCTTCCTTCCCACGACGCTGACCTCTTTAGGGATACAGGGTGGTGTATCCGCTGGTTACTTGTGGAGAGGACCAATTATTTCCAGAGGTGTACTGGTTTTGAAGGAAGTGTTGGCCACAAAAAAGGCATCTGGACCCAGTTCCTCGCCTTGTGGCGGGCTTTGTGTGAATTGATCTAGCGTCTTAAGGGTGTTGTGCTCCTTCTTTGCAGTCTCGAGAGCTTCGTCGACTGCTCTTCCAAATAGGTTGGATTCTTCCAACAGTTTATTAATAAGTGACGCTTGAGTTTCTGGCTTGAACCCAGAGTTTCTTAGCCACGCGTCTCTCTTTAGGAGGGTGACCCGAGCCAAAAATCGACCCGCTGTCTCAGCGGAATCCAAAGTGTTTTTGAGTATACTTTGGTTTGTCTGCCCTCGGTTACCGTGGACAGAAGACAAGTCTGTAGTGGTTTAGGAACCTCCTGCAGGGCTTCCTGTAACATGGCCCATTGAGCGTCCGCGTAGCTGGCTAACAAATTAGTATTGTTAGCGATGTGCTTAGAAAACGCTGCTGCAGCCATGACCCTCTTTCCTGGGGCGTAACATTTTTTTACACTACTTGTCAGGGGGTGCCTCCCTGGTTGACAGGGGAACCCCTGCCCTTTCCCTGGTAGTGGTCACCACCAGAGAGTCTGGGGTGGAGTGACATCTGATGTAAAGGGGATTAGAGGGGGGAAGGCCAAAATAGCTTTTCTATCCTTGGATTAACTGCTCTTGTGAGGGCAGGTGTTAATAGCGAGGGAGCCAGTCGCTTTTTAATTGAGTTTAGTAGAGGAATAGCCTGGCTGGCCGGCGGTTTCTCTTTAAGAATGTCCTCTACAAAGTCAGCCTCAGGAACCTTTGCGCAACATGGCGTTGAACGTCATTTGATCGTCCACTGGAGAGGGCCGTCTAGTGGGAGTTGTCTGGGGGAATCTAAACACAGGGCATCAGGAACTGGTGAAGGGTTAGGAGACTGCCAAGTCTCAGGGTCACCCATATCAGGGTTTTCCCCCCACCCCTGTATGGGGTCATGAATATCCTCAGGGTCAATGAAGGGATCATCATCCTGAGTGTATGGTTCTGCAGGGACCTACTCTTCAGTGAGGTCGTAGGTGTACACAACCTCCTCCCGAGAGGGATCAAAGAGTCTTTGAATTTCAGCCACAGGGGGCCAAAGGCCCTCTTCCCGTGGTCTTTTGGGGGTGGATTGCTCTGAGAGGGTTACAAACCTGTCAAGCCTCTCCATACAAACCTCACATTTTTCCCTAGTCCAAACAGAAGACCCAGAGGAGTCTAGAGGTGGAAAGGGCTCTTGTATACGATCCTTTGACGCTAAACGTCAAGATTTTTGTTTTAACGCTGAAGAAATACCTTCTGCGCCATCCGAAAACTCTTTCCGGGGGACCGACAGAGGCTGAGTGTCCCTCTGCTTCTCCTTAGGCTTGGCAGAAGGTTCCGGTATTTCCTTAAGCCTATCTTTGGATCTCGACGAATCCTTGGGCTTTCCCGTGGGTGTCAGCGAATCCCTTGACTGACGCTTCTGAGCGTCCGCCGAAACAATTCTCGCAATGCTTTCAGTAACGTCCTTCGCAGCAGGGAGATACGTAGCCTGGGCCTGCGGTTGTATAGTCTTCGGTGGAACCGGGCCCTTGTCGTCGGCGGATGCCTTCTTACGATGCGTCTCGATGGTTCTTGCAATATTGGGGGTAGCGCCCTTCAATTTAGAGTGCCCGGTCGCATCTGCGGGGAGGGTTGCCAATACTGACTGTCGGAAGGCACGGCCGAAACTTTCCGGTTTGCCCGTTGGCGCTGTGGTACTCTTCGACTTTGTCGTAGACTGGCCAGGGGTTTTGCGTTTAGTGAGTTGAGAGTGTTCATCTGTGTCGCCGGGGTGTACAGTCCCAATAGCAGTGCCTGAGCCGTGACTGGCGGGGCCGGGGACAGAAGCCGCAGAGCAGGAGCACTCCGCCGAAACGTCAACGACCTCCGAGTTGGAGGCCTGCTCATCACTGAAGCCCTCGTCGCAATCGGCGGTTGTGGTAGCGGAAGAACTCGGCCTTTGACATCCCGTAGGCCGCTCACCACTTGACACGGTGCTCCTTCAGTGACTTCGGACGGAGGAGCTTGCAAGCCGCAGAACCTTTTACATTGTGATCGAGGGGCAAGCAACGGTTAGACCTTAGATGCTTATCTCTCCAAGGAAATTTGCCCTTGCAAATGGGGCAACACCTAAAGGGAGTCCTCTCCATAGCTAAGGATAGGGAAAGTGACAATGACCAGAGAGGAAAGAGGGAGGAAAGGGAAAGGCATTCTCAGATTTTACAGAAATGTCCATCCCAACCCCACTCTCCCTACTGTGTAGGCCGGCTGGAAGGGCCAGCCACGTGGTCGGCAACGCCAATTGGATCACTGTCCGTCGAGGGTCTGTGGAGGCTTCGGCAGATATCAGGAACAGCCGTTGATATGAAGGACGGTCAAGGTGATCTTGAATAACAATATAATATATTCAACCAAAGATCGATGAAACAATTAGCAGTGTCTCTGGACGAGCTCCGCATAAGGCAACCAGTATGCTGGGTGGAAAGGAGGGACCTCGACACGTGAGTGATTTTGGGTACACTATATGTCACGTTAGGGATAGTTTTACAGACACGCCCATTCTCGAAAGACAAGATGCAATCCTCTGCAGTGACCACTGGATGTCGGATTATATGCACAGCATGTGATTCTAAGCAGATTAACAAGCATCAGAAAATACAGACAATTACCAATTCAGAGGCAGGAAGACCATGGATGAAGACCTAAGCAACCGATTGAGGTCCTTCTCACCACAAAGAGAATGGCTACGAAGACACACTCAATTCCCCCATGGTAAAAGCATGGCTCTTTGCACTTAGTAAAATGAGACCCAGAAAAAACAACCACATTCCCATTCCAACAAGAAACTCAGATAGAGGAAAACTCAGGTCTTCCTCACAGCTGCATCCACACAACTAGAGGGAAGATGGAAGATCAAAGCCCTACCTACTCAAAAGAAACCAAAGAAAAGAACCCTTTGGAATTGGTGTTGCGGGGGAAAAGGTTTTGCAGGCTTCCCACTCATCAGAAGTAATGCTCAGTACACACACTGACCTGCTGTCTACAAAAAGCAGCAAAATCAAACTCCGAGGCTATGCCCCACAGCATGATACAGACAAAGAAAACAGCATCCCCCACCCTGCAGTCAGCTATCCTTCACAAGAAATGTTAAAAATGGTGGGTGGTCCATTTATATACACCCACAATGAACTCAACACTACCAAGATTCCAAGACCAGTCATGTGTCCCCCTCCAACTAATCGGATAGAGCTATTCGCGGCAAGACCTGAAAAACAGCTAGCTCCCAGCAAAGCAGGGTGAGATTCCAGAAGAAAAGACTCTGCGAGGCGCAGAATGGGAGTTTGGAGAAAAACAACATTTGGTTAAGGCTAGAGGAGAGAACAGAAGGAGCTAAAGGAAGGAAGCTGCAGATAAGTGTCAAGAGAGATGGAGAGGGCGCGAAGACCCTCAGAGGAGTAAAAGAACAGTATCCTGGAAGACCACCTCTGAGGAGAAGTGGAAACCCTCGGAGTATGGGTGAGCCGGCACACAAAGAATGGAGAGGATGAAATGTGATGATGCAAGATTAGTGGAGGAGAAACAATTTAGGCGTAGCCAAGGAGAGAAGAGGTGGGGGCAGAGGCCAATGAGCGTTCTGAAAGACAAGAGTCCTGGTCCAAGAGAGAGAGAGAACCTACCATGGCAAAGAAGGAGAAGGTGAAAATGGAGGCCCTGACAATAGGAAAGCCAAAGAACTAGAGGTAAAAGCCATTAGGAAAAAGAGAGAGTTCCTAAGGAGAGGGCAGAGAAAGAAAGGGCAGATGCCATGGCCCAGGAGAGAGAAAACATCCAAGAGGGGTCAGAGAGCGTAAGGGAGGTGTGATGAATCCTGCAGAGTCATTGTTAGGGAAATTCTCATTTACTGTGCTAATTCCCTTCAACCTTAGAGACTCCCAGCTCTTTTGCCGGACTTTAGGGCTTTTTCATTTTAACCCTGGTTTGAGTGGGCCCTTTTTCTCACTCTCTCATGTGTTTTAACCTGATTTGTATTATGTGTTTCCTTTATTTTTGAAGTCTGACAAACTTCATAGGCATCTACTTTTGTATGGTGACAGACAGCTCCTTCAGTGTAGTGTCAGAGAAATCTTTTAGATTTCTCATAAGGTTTATTTAATTAGTAAAGTGAAATTGACTTTACTTACCTTTTCTATTTGTAGGTCCAGCACGCAACATCTTATGTTGAGTGCTGGGAGGTTACCCCGTAGCCCCTTATCCTACATTCTCAATAAACATTTGTATGTTACCCTCTCTACTTTAAATGGCTGGTGGCAGTGGCTTAATGTTCCTACCATTGTGATTTTCTACTGCAGGTTGAACCCTCAGCTGCATTATAGCGGGTGACAATTTCGTCAAACTGGCCCTGGTCTTTGTTTTTTCACAATTTTCTGTTTGTGAGGTCTTCCTTGGGTTTTACTCTGCGCGTTGAGCCAGGTTTGAACCCTTTGTTCATTTTACCTTTGGCGGGCTTCAGGCCTGAAACTCGCCTCTGGCTCCAGAGTGTCTGGAAAGGCAGGATGTGAGGGAGGTTCCCAAAACTCTTCCTGTCCTTTGTCTCTAGGAATGCCTGATTGCAACCAGTCCTGATTGGCTGGATGAGCCACATTGCTGTGTGATTGACAGCCTAGGCTGTGCATGAATGGAGAAACCTGCTGAAAAGACGAGGGTTTTGGGACTGGCGTCAGAGTTGACCACTGACGAAGTAACCATGAACAAAGCTTGCCTTTGAATGGCCCGGTGAAGCCCGGCTGCTGTGCTGAAACTCCTTTTTCAATTCGACAGAGAAGCTCTGGAAGGGACGACTTCTTCCCTTGGGTTAGTAGGACCAACTAACCCCGAGATGAACTCCACTACACCATCTTCCCCGACTGGCTGCACTTCTTCACTGCTGCAAGAACTGAGTGCCACGAGTCGAGAAATCTATAGTTGAGGGCCACGTCTGAAATCCAGCCAGAAGCTCCAGGAATCTCCTAAGGGCTCTCCAGAAGCAGGATGACCCGAGCTCGAGTCCCCTCACTAGAGTGCAGGACCCAAGGAGTGAAGGAAGCCCAAAGCCCAACCGGTTAACCGAGATACGCGACTATGCTGTTTACCAAGCGCTGAAACCACAAAGTGACGCTGAACCGAAAAGAGCCCATAGCTGCCGCCGACCTCCAAATTGCAGCTGCAGGAGCCCTACAGATGTCCTCACTCTTGTCCCCACGACAGAGGCTCACGAACCCAGGGTCTGCACCGCTGCAACCGGACAGAATCCAGCTGGACCAATAATTTTCAAACCAGAGGTACGGTTTAGACTTGGGGTACTTATCGTCTTTGAGCTGTGCTTTTCTCAGTTGAGACTTGCAGTGGCTTACCTTTAGAGCAGATTCCAACTCTGTTTCTCACAGGCTTAACGGTTTATGACCCTACACATTTTCTGAACAAACTAACTTTGTGAGAGACTTTTGATTTGAGAAGTGCTTCAGATCCATAGCCTGTGCTCCAATTGACTTTGCTGTCCTGGTACCCTGCAGACTCTTCTAGCCCATTGACTTTGATATTGGTTGTCCCTCAGAGGTGGTAACTTGTTTTAGACTGTTATTGCTGGGAAAGGCTGGTCTGGATTTCATTGGAAGATTTAGTTGTCCTCACTTTTCCCTTCCTTAAACCTTTCCTTTCCGCAACCTCAGAATCTGCAAAGTATATCTAGTGTGATACATAAATGCCATTACTGTCCTTGTGAATGAACTCGCCTCAGGGTGTAGGAATTGTGTAATAAGCTTATCCAAAGATTATACAACAACTTCGTCTGATTCTGAAAAGTGATTTTTAAGTGTATTTACATGGTTACAAGAATTGCCTTTTTAAATAACGCTTATTTAAAAATGTATGTTGAATAAATAACTATTTATAACTGAAACCTTCAGTGTGTTACTTGTATTTACGAATTTCGATGCTACAGCTCTACAACTCAAATGTACCCCTCTTGAGATAGACCTGGCTGCTCAGTCACACTACCAACCTGTGTAGTACAGACCTATACCAAAAGGTGGGTTACCCAATACCAAGCAGATAAGTGTTGTGTAGTCTCACACAGTGTTACTACATCAATTCGTACCTAACAGTCATCACTGATCCCCAGCCTAAAGCCTCCTCCCATGTGGCCAGGGGAAGGCAGCCACTATCTGATCCGGACCTTCGGGGTGGCATTTTGAGGGAGGATCACATGGGAGGAGATGGTTGTAGGGAGAAGTGGCGACTCCCCTAGGTGAAACACAGTATTTCTCTTTTTGTGAGGATGAAGATCCTGAAATACCTAAATGGCTGATGGCATGTTCTCTCTGTACAAGTCCCTCCCATGCTGGAACCCAAAGAACATCATATAAGAATCCCCCTGAAGAGAATACGTTTTCTTCCTTAGGAATTTATGGGTCTCAAATAATGTCTCCTAATTGTAATGGTTTTGTTTTGGGTAGGAATGCTGAACCCATCATCATACCTACTACTGCTTTCCTTCACAACCTTTGGTTCTATTAAATTTAAATCCAACAATTGAGACAAAATTACTTTGAAAAGTGTAAAGACATTATGGACTTCAACACCCATAATGCCTATGCTACTAGACGAGGAAGAGGAGCACAGCGTTCATGATCAATGGGGCTGCTAGAAGAACATGCTGTCTAGTTCTTACTTCCTTCAATCGAGCAGGAAATAAAAAAGCTGGAAAACACCTGCAGGTGAGAGGAGCAGGAATTGAAGGAGAAGTTGTGTGGTGCTGAGTATGCGGTGCGGGAAGCGGAGTCGAGGAAGAAGGCAGAGGTGCGCAAGGAAGCTCAGCTGAAGGGAAAAGGTACTCCCAAGTGGCCGGGGTGCCATCTAACGTGCCAGAGTCTCAGGAGACACGACAGAGCCTGGAGAGCTCCATGCTGTACAGATAAAGACAGCCGCAAAAGAGCTTTCAACGGCATCATCATTCCGAAGAGCAGCAACCTAACTGGCAGAGAGGTGGAAGGCTGATCGGGGAGCTGGAGTAAGGCTTTACAGTGTTCCAGAGTCCCAATGGCAGCAACACCGCACTGCAGCAGCCCAACATGACAGACGCCAGGAAGAGCCGGTGAGTTGACCTAACAGCAAAGGTAACCCCTGCGGCACTCCGAAAGAGTCAGTGGAAATGAAAATCAGGTTTTGAATACCGAGGGCAAAAAGGGTACAATTCCCCTCACATGAGAGATCAGTTGGGGGAGACATGGATCTCCCATTGTCACCAGCCACGAGTACTTTAAGAAAGAGAAAGAAGGGCAAACGGTACAATTGTCCTCACATGAGAGGTCATCTGGGGGAAACCTGGAACCCGCATTGCCACCAGCTAAGAGTCTATTAAGGAAGACAGAAAGGAAAACATTGTACAACTCTCCTCACATAAGGTGTTGGTGTGGAGAACCTTGGAACAAATGTCCCAAGTATAGAAACATTATTCATTGTATGCAGTTGTATGCAGATGAAATCCTTTTCCTGGCAGGAGAGTAAACCCAGAGAGGAAAAGTTGTTATGAAGTTGAAACAATTTCCTGGCAGGAGAGTAAACCAGGAAAGGAATAATTTTAACAGTTGTAAGAAGTTGAAACCCCTTTTGTGGCAGGAGAGGAACAGTGGTGTCAGTTGTATGAAGTAGAAACCCTTTTCCTGGCAGGAGAGGATCAGTTGCTTTAAACAAGAGAACCATGTTGAGAACTTTGTTGTATAGAGTGTTGCAACCAGAAAATATTGACAAACTAATGTATAAGACATTTGCTTTGCTATTCTGACACGTATTCTACAAGGGAATCTTGCTTTGGCCTTCAAGGAAATGCCTTCTCTGAAAAGAACACTTGCATTATCATCCTAAAAGGAAACAGTTGCTTTGGGTTTGAACAAGTGTTTAACGGAAAAAAGACATTTAAGCTGCCAAATTGAGGAACCTGTTGGATGAGGGAGACATTTTTCCTTGAACTGAATAGAATACTGTTGGATTTGAACATTATGAAAGACCTTCATGAATTGGTTCAGGGGAAGGCAATCAATCCTGAACGCAAGTAATTTGGGAGAAATTAAAGTTTGAACTTTTGCAAACAAACGTTTATTGGACCTCAAACAAAATGCACTTTCCTCATACCTTTGTGTTGGGGTGAGAGTCAGACATTTTTGGACATTAGGTCAGTTTTCTTTAGCTTTATTTTGCTAGGTAGGAATATTCTCGTGAGGTTAGGGATAGATGGGCCCTTCAGTCCATCCCCTTTCAATAAACCATGGCAAATGTTGAGAAAACTACCTATATGTGTCTGTCTCTCATTTCCGATCCCTCACATAGGAGGCCCTGAGAAAGGAGAAAGAACACGTCCAAGAACTCAGAGGAAGAGCAGGCCAAAGCATTGAACAAAGACGTGGACATAGAAAGGTCATCTGAGAATTAACCCAGAAGGAAGACGTGGCAAGAGAAAGATCTAGAGCACAAGGGCTCAGCGTACACATATCAAAATATAATGTTAGAAATTGTAGAGCTCCAGGTGAATGAACAAAATTGTATATTTCAGGCACTATGGAGTTTGGTTTAAATATCAGAACCTAATGTTTGGGATTGTAAAGCTCCAGATGAATGAATTACATTCACTGTGTTTTTATAGTTTTCGATTTCCGAATTTTGACTAACCGGGCACACCAACATCTGGGGATTTTTGCTTTTGTGAATGACAGAATGATGTGGATTGAGTTTGAAGTGTGGAGTTGGGAGGGTAAGAAGTGAGTGTTGTGATGTGTTGAGGTGATGGTGTGTTTTGTATTTGTGTTATAATAGAAATATTTTTTGAGCCTTGTACAAGTGAAAAGGATTACGATTGACATTTTTGCCAAAAGTGGGTTCTAAAAACAGGGAGGACAACTCTGTTAGAGCAGTGGAGGACAGCAAAAGGGAGGGGATGGGGCTGATTGGCATAGTGGTGACTCCCTTGGCACACCTTTGTACTGGACTGCCACACCGACGATATAACAGTCAAATATAATTTGGAATGGGTGCAGGACACGGCAGGGAAATGCTTTAAATCGTGGGCATGGAAGGCACATTTGAGAGGGACAGTTGAATACATGTATTCTTATTTATTATCCAAACACTAGGGGAAGAAATCACAGAGTAGACAGAGCATCTTGGCCCTGTGGAACATGTTTGAGGACGACAATAGGCCACCTCCCACAGACACTAGCACACCTGTAGACCCGGGTATGGTTCCATCGGGCCCGCACCCATATGGGCTCTATCCCACTTTTCAACCAGTGACAGGAAATACTAACCCGCAGCGAGTACCTCCAGCGGAGGACACTCAAGGGGGAGTACGGAAAAGATGGGGAGATAGTAACATGGGGACCACAGGTATTAAGACGCATGGTCCGGCAGACTTGGGCAACACCATGCGAATAACGGAAATAGAAGAAGGCGCGTGCCAACATATCAAGGACATGTTAAAAGAACCGGAGAAGGAGGTAAAAAAGGCAGTGCGGAAAAGGGGGGAGGAGCGATGCGCTTCGATAACCCCAAACGCATGGACATTGGGAAAAATATTGTTTAAACTGGACAGTAAACATTTTCCAGAGACCAACCTCCCAGGAGGAAGGGCGGCAGACAGTCATTCCACCAACGACAACAGTGGGGCAACAGGGAATGAAGAGGAGTAGATGGCAGCTCTGAGATTAGATGGATCGGAAGGAATGGGAGACAGAGAGAAAGAAAAGAAAAGGAGAAGGAGAGAAAAAGAAAGAGGGAGAGGGAACGAGATAGCGGAAGGGATTTGTCCCAGACACTGAGTAGGATTGGGAAATGGGGGCGGCGAGTACCAAAGGTGTCACAGCCATGGGCACAGTTGCCCCTATTGCAGCAGGGTCGAGAAGCATCCCAGTACAATATATAACTTGGGACAGCATGAACAGGGATATCGTGATGTACAGGTTGCCATTCCTTGCGGCAGGGGCTGGCAAGTGGATAAATGCTTTAGAAAAGGAAACTTCTGGTTGTCAGGGTGCAGGGGAGTTCAGGGGTGTGTGTGCAGAGTGTTGTATGGGGAGGACAGGGCTCCTTAGAAGGCCCCATGCACAGGACAGCATAGAAAAGAACAAACCAAGACAAAAGGAAACGACTTCTGCCTTATCGAAGCCTTCTTTGCCCTCTTTGCAGGAAAAAGGACCTGCAAACTACAAGTCCCAGCAGCCACTGGGCCGGGAACTACTTTTATACTCCCACGATTGGCAGGGCGCACGCGCATCTCCCACATCGGGTGGGACACGCGCACGCAAGCAAGCAAGCAAAGGCGCGAGCCTTGTGCTTAAGCACCCGACTAGAGCTGATGCATCATCCGGAGCTCCTGACGAAGGGAAACACGAGAGGGGCCACGCCCCAAGGAAGAATCTTTCCAGCCCCTCGCTCATGCCAGATAAGTACCGTAAGAGGTTTGGGGAAGAATCCATGCTTAGATTCTAACACGCAGCAACAGGAAGGCAGCGTGGAGACAGGAGTGGAGCACAGAACACTCAGGCAGCATACCCACAAAGGGGCACGTGCAGGGGGCACAGCCAAGCCATGTTACGTCCCCTGCTCGTGGCAAAGCTAAGTGTCTTTACAATCATTATCTGCATTTAGAGATGGCAAATTTCTCCCGCATGCTGAGTGAAAACTACGGCATTTCCAAAACCTACCACTCCAGCCACGTGTGGCGAACTTTGGCAGCACGTTGTGTTTTCTAGTTATAAGCCACGTGCGGCAAACTTTGGCCACACGTCCCGACTTCTAGTGTTCAGTCCCATGCGGCGGACATTAGCTGTACGTTCCCTTTAGTGTTTTGGTATTTAACATGCTGCATAAGCAGATTAACACTACGGTTGCATGTACCTACACTAACCAGCCCCAGGGGGGCGTCACCAGTCTGCATGCCAGTTCCAGTGTACCTTGTCATGTGTAAGCAAAACACAGACAACTAATTCCACCTCTCTTTGCAGCATCTGAACTGCTCCTGGCACCGGACCTGAGAGTGAGCAGGCAGGAGGCCAGCACTCACCACCAGAGCTAAGTGCCTCTTTCTGTATCAAAAGTTGTGTGTGACAAAACTGTGTATGTTTGGGGTAGTAGTGTGTGTTTACTGTTATTATGCTAGCCCTATGGTCCCTTACCGGTCCACCTCCCCTTTCCTAACCCTCATTCGGTTACCCTCTGCTTGATACCTGTCTAATCATCGTGATCCTAACCCTCTTTCCCTGCTGGGGTCTCGGAGGCCTGCGTAAGCTCAGTCTTGCGGACGCCAAGACTGTAGTGGGGGTGGATGGTTCGTGCCACTCCTGCACCTGGAGACCGAAGCTGTGACAGATGTCATTAACAATATTAGTACTAATCAAATGGGCCTGTTTGTTAATCAAAACAATTTTAATGAGCAAACTGTAATCAACTTTTGAAAACGGATGTATGCCTTGTTTTGGCCATAGTGAAACACACTCTGGTTCAATGAAGACCAAACCACTCTCTCTGATAGATAAAAGTTTCTCGAGACCGTCCCCGTTAATACCGATGAGGTAGCCCAACACAGTTTACAGTTTTGTTCCATCACAGGCCATCTAGGATTACGTAGGCTCCACAGAGTTTGATCTCCACCACTTTCCAGATTTCCAGAGATCGAATATTGGATAGAATACTAGCAGCCTAAAGTGCTAGGTGAGATGTAATGGGAAGCCACAGAAGATAATGCTGTAAAAGCTGAAGCGAAATTAGTATAGAAAAAATTAGCAAAACCTAGCCTGGGATGCGCATTATTAACGAACCTCACACCAGGACAGCTAGAGCCTGGCCAGCAAGGAAGAGGGTGGGAGGCACCCACAGGGATGGCCCAGCCGCAAACATCTATAGGGATCTCCCAGCTACAAGAACCTGCAGGATATGGTCAACCACAAGAGTATTATCTTCAACAGGGAGGATATGCTCAACCAGGAGGGATCCCCCAACAAGGAGGGTATTATTCACAGGGGAGTATGGTCAGCAGGGTGGATATTAGCAACAGGGTGGGGGTATTCAATGAGAGGAAGGGTATGGGATATGGCTATGGAGGGCCAAAACCAAGTAGTATAGGGCCATATTTTATTTGTGGTCGGATGAGACACTATTCAGGGTAATGTAGGAGCATGCCGCAGACTGCTTGCGGCCAGGGTGGGATCCCAGTGTAGCCGACCCCCATGCAGACCCCCACAGGCTCAAATACAAATACCACAGCAACAGATACAGCCCACGCAGATACAAGTACCATTTTGGGGAATTCTGCAGCAAACTGTGGTTCTGAGGTACCACAGACAGTTACACAAGCACAGCAGGTGCCCCAGCATTTACAACCGAAAGCCCTACAGGAGCAATCACTTGCACCAACACAGCAGTGGGATAGCAACTTGTTAGCACAGATTGTAGTCCCCCACAACACGGGGACAGTAATGTTCGTAGGGAACCTGAGGAGGAACCCAAGGTAGCAGTAGAAGAATTTATTGGTTTTGGTCAACACTAGGTCTTGCATTAAGGAGGGTACTTTTCCCCTGTCCGACAAGTAATGGACACGCAGGGATTCTCTGGGACTAGACTAACGGTTGCTTTTAACTGAAGAATTGCCACTTACCATAGGCACACTACAAATAGTATTCAAAGGACACGCCCATCAACACTGATAAGAGGGCTGAAAAAAATCCCTAATAACCCAGAGGACCGGGAGTCAAACCAAACCGGACTCAAAGACGAAGTGACCAAGGGTGAGGCAAAATCGAGCTTTATTATCAGTCAAATAAAGCCGGGAAAGCATACAAGCATTACAATCTCAACGCTCACTGAGCATCCATTACAACCAACGATTTTAGTAGTACCACTTTGTCATGAATGACGTCATCACATTTGGTCAGTTTACAAAAGCGTATGGGGAATGGGCATCAGTTAGTGGGGGTGGCTACAAATGCACTCTGTAAGGCTCAAACATCCAATTGGGTTATACTTGTCGGATGGCTCCTCTCGAGACCACCCCTATATTGACAAAGGTTCAACTATGTCATTATTACGACAGTGGTTGGCACATAACCTGACGAGGGGTATAACACCAAGAACTCGGATAGGTTGGTATTAGGGAGATGTACCATTTGTATGCCTTCATCCCCTCTCCTAGTGAGATCCCTAGGATTCTTTTGCTGGACTGCTGGACCTTTTTCTTTATTTCCTGAATAAATTGAGCCTTTTTCCACTCATTCATTCTTATGGGCTCTGTCTTTTGTAACTCGGTTCTCCGATTTTACCTTTACTGTGGAGTCTGCTTTCCTCCAGATTTCCTTTAAGGCACCTGTGTTTAACCGTGACAGCACACAGCTCCTTATGGGCGGTGTTGCTGGGAACCCTTTGGGTTTTCCTTTGAGATCATTTCTTTATGCTTAATTTCTACTGTTCTTAGGGATAGAGAGATACTTTATATCTCTCCTAAAACTTTACATTCTGAGAGATTGGCACACACCACCTTAAGTGGAGTGCCTAGGGGATACTTAGTATCCCCCCTTCTCTCTGCTCCTGTGACTTTTTAGTCACATAGACACCGCTCTAGCGATGGCTGGAGGAAGTGGAGGCGTTCTACCAACTATTGTGCTATTTTTTACCCCAGACTGTATTCACAGTACCGGTTGTGCACAATAGGGTCACCAAAGTACTAACTTGGTGGCTCTTTTTTTTTTCACCATTTCTAGTGTGGCTGTTCTTTGTTAGCCCTTCTACTGCCATTCTGGGAAGCAGAGGTCTGTGTGTGTGTTTTGACTTTGGCGGGAACCCTTGGGTGTCCCCGCCTAGGCTCCAGTGCGTCTGGGCAGGCAGGAAGTGGGGGAGGAGTTTGTAACTGCCCTGCTTTGCCTGCCTGAATGGAGCAAGCTCTCACTGGTGGTCTGGCCATCATGACTGGACAGCAACCCGCCCCTTTCTGTAAACCACTGAGAGAGATTGCAGAGGAGTGTGTGCTGAAACCGAATAAAAGGTGAAGTTCCGGAGGTGAAAGGCAAGGCGACCACTGGAAACTGAAGGAACCGATTACCAGAGACGCCTGCAGATCCTTTGCAACACCGTGAAGCGACCACTGTTGTCCTGACCCCGTTTTCTACTTGACAGAGGAACTCCTAAGAGGACGACACCTTCCCTTTGACTGGTGGCAACAACCAGTCCTGAGACAAACTACAATCAGAGTCATCTCCCGAGGTCCAGTGACTTTCCAGAGCTGCAGACTGCGAATACCAGGAGGCCTCCAGGTCATTGCTGAGCTCTAGGTGAACCTACATAGACACAACCCGACTCATCCAAGTCCCCTCACCAGAGTGCAGTACTCCAGGAATCAAAGATTGACAAGGCGAATCGTGTCCTTTGTTGGTGCTGCAGAAAAGGCACCAAAACCCAGGACTGACCAGAGAAGCAGAAGAAATCTGTGCCAGAGGTCCTCTCTCTCTCTCTCTCTCTCAAGAATGCTGCTGAGAGCTCCCATCCATTGCCCTGCCTTTCGTTGCCACACCAAGGAGTCCGGAGACCGGGTCTATCACTGCTGCACAGAGGAGAATCCAGCCACAAACATTTCTTCTAACCTAAGGTACTGTGGAGAGAAAAGCTATTGCTTACCTTAGTCCAAGAAGTCTCTCCAGAGGGCTGGAGTGCACGACGAGATGTTCAGGGTGTCCACTCTTACCTCTGACCCAAGCTGCCAGCTTGTGTCCCTTTTTTTGAATCCTTTAAAAGGGTCTCCACTTGTTATTCTGCTAGTATCCTTACCTAGAGACAAAGTATCCACCAAAGCGTATGCTGGTCTGCTGCTTGGTGAGACTTCGAGTCCTCTCCAAACTGACTTTTACATAGTTAGGGATCAGACTTACAAAGTGTTAACTTGCGCTAAAACTGCCTCTAGAACCTTAAGCTATGCTCCTGTTTCACTAACCAACAGTTTTCCTTCCAAAAAGACGTCATCCTATGTGGTTTTAATAACTAAACACAATTACTGTATATCTTTGTATGCGAGTGTGCGTTATTACGGATAGTACGGTAGAACTGTCATTAGTGTGAAACTCTGTACAATGGTAACTGCAAGTAATAACCAACAAAGCAGTGGCCTTTGAAAAATATCTAAAAGTATGTATGTTGGTTTAATTATCTAAGCTTGTGTAAATATAATAAATATATATTTTAATACACATTTATTGGTATTAGTGTTTCTTTGATCTGCTTCACTAACTAGGTTCAGTGTACTTCGATACAGCTCACATCTTCGCCTTATGATAAGTCTGATTGCTCTGCCACTCTGACAATGTTCCATGAGTAGTACAGACATATAATAAGAGTTGGGGACCTGTATACCACTGGGATAGTTTTATGAAGTCTTCCCTCAAATGGACTTTAGGAATACTCCCCTAACATTTGGCTCTCTGCTAACCAACCTTGGACAACTAACATGTCGTCAAGACATGAGCCAAAGAGGGAGTATGGGGAGAGAGGTCCCAGATTGCTTTTCTTCCTATTAAAAAAGTTACCATCCCTTATTTGTAGGCCATGAGCCAGTGTGATCTCTTTGTGCTTGGAATTGTGTGCATCTGTGTGTACGTGTAGGGGGTACAGCAGGGGACTTATGTCGATTCACTTCCAAGGAATAGAAAGTGTTCTCCAATTATGGGTCACATGTGATAGGACTGTGTTGGAAACAGATTTATCCTGTTTTTATTGAGAATTAAAGTAATATTAATTTAAGTGTCATCTTTCCTTTTGCCACTAGAGGCACCCGAGTTATTCTTCATGGAGTCTTTTGGCTTATATTTTGAGTGCACCTGGCTAACAAAGATTGGCTGCGCTTTTTATAAAACTTTAATTTGGGAGTATTCTGCTTGCGCCCTCGGAATGGTCATCTCATACCTTCTCACTGCTGTTACTATCCTCCCTTATTCCAATGTAATCTGGACTGTTACCATCTGAGCTATGCACAGATCTTTCTTTCTGTGAATTTAGCATTTTGAGTTCTCTAGAAGTCTTGGGGCCTTCGGTTATTTAGAACCATGCAGTGGCTTCCATTTTGTAGAAGATGGCTGACCCCTCATAACTGTTTTTCGATGTTAGTGAGCGGTATTTGCATGCCTTTCATGTCGCATTCAGCTTATACATCGGTTATTTTAGTGTTCTTCATGTCTAGTGGATGCTATGTTAGTATTCTTCATGTATAAATGCATATATTACCTACTGTACGTGTTCTTCATGTTGAGTTCACATTTGCTTTATGTCTAATGCATGCAAATGTAAGAATATAATGTTAATTTCACTACTTTTGCCACCTTCAATTTAAATTGTCTCCATGTCCTGCTGCAACTGCCTAGGATAAGGGTGGTACGGTTGTCCTAGAGAGCAGCGTTTCTCACCTGTGCGTTATTGGGCCGGGAGAGGGGCAGAAGCTATGGATGAAGTATTCATCTACCTCCCAACAACATATTAGGCAGAGACAGAGACATTATGAGCAAATTGAACTTGACTATTTTGTTCACTGAGAAGGGCATTGGTATGCTCCACACCCTGTATATATTACAAGCGGGTTGCAGCACTCGTACAAGCATTTTGTGCACACAATTCTGCGAGGCGTACCATTGCACCCACACCTAGGGTGTATGGGGTGCAAGTTTTGAGATGGGTGCCATGGATCAAGAATCTCACATTTCGATAGCCTGCAGAATTAATATTTCGACCAGCAGTACAAAGGGAAATAGTGTCAAGTACCATCATCACCATACACTTAGAAACAGCACTAAGGAGGAAGGACATGGTACTTTTAAAAAGGTACAGATGACGAGGGAACGGAGCGGGCGCAACGGTTGTGTATTGACCTAACACAATTAACTTTTTGCAGATTATGAGGAGGAGGGGGAGCTTAGATTTCAAATACGCATACCATGCCAGCTGATGGCAGAATAAAGAGAGGTACTCCAGAAGACACAAATTATTGGCATCATATTGACACACATACAAGCAGATTTGAGCAAGGTACCAGCAAAAATATTAGGCTTGCTGAAAGGGGATGGGGCAGACTGCATAAGGTAAAAAAAAGGAGCAATATTATCCCAGGTAAAACAGTACCCCCTGTCAAGAAAGGCAGATGAGGGAATATATGAATCAATATTGGCCTTCTGGTGACAGGGCAATATCAAGACTTCAGAATCCCCATATAACACAGCCATTTAGCCTGTCAAAAAAACCGGTGGTTGAGGAGGATGATGATCCAGGATCTCCACCCATTGAATAATATGGTGGAGGTGGAGTTTCGTTTCCGGTGGTACGGAATCCATCTTGTGGAACATCCCCACTGCAGCAGGTCATTTTGCAGTGATTTACTTTAAAAGCGCATTCTTTGATGGGGCGTGGCTTGAAGCGCGGACGATGCGGTCGCTTCAATGAGCACCTCTGTGGGAACTCGAGTCTCCATGAAAATCAACCCTGGCATGGAGTAGATTTAAAAGTCCTAAATGGTGGAACCTGCAGTGGAAGCCCAGCGGAACACATGGTGAACATCATAAGGAGAACCGGAGGGTGCAAACACCATTAAGCCCGCGGAGAAGTGAGACGCTTGATCCCCAGCCTCCTCAAGATGGCGCCCACTGAGGCAAGCAGAGGGAGAAACCCTGTGCTGCTCTCACTTACTACCCGCTTGCAACAAGGTGAATGACCCCCCCCCCCCCTTCGCGGCCCAGGCTGTAACAAAGCCGCCCATCCCTCCCCAGCATGCCGCCAAGCGAGCAGACAGAGGGCGGCCCAAGAGATATCGAGTGAGGCAGAAACCAAAACGCCCTCCAGACGGGTTCCTGACAGAACTCGGTGCGACCAGAGGGAAGAGGCTCCTCGAGGGCAGCTGACCCCAGAAGGCTGCAAACCGGAGTGACGTGCATGAGTACCTGCTCCCCCAACCCCCGCTGCGCTCCATCATAGAGCCACTCTCTCGGGAGGCAACAACCCCACCCCCTTGGACGGAGAAACCGACCCAGCGGCAGCTAACATCAGCCAAGGCGGCATTACAAAAGTTCCACAGCCGAGAGGCTCCTTCCCAGCAGAGGATAAGCATTCACGCCCAGAGTCACCGGAAAGCACCACCGGGACGCGAAATAGGGGCGCACCAGGACACGAAACAGGGGCGTACCAGGACACGAAACGGATTGGGGTGGGGGGGTCGAAGAGCCAATAGGAGTGAATATGCCTACACCATAACATCAAGCCCTGGAACAGAGAGGCGACAACTATGCCTACCCCGGGCCTCTCAAGAAGATTACCTGAATGCCAGCAAAGCTTGCAGGGGACATATGTGCCACAATTCCTCCAGCCTGCCACCCATACCCAACAGCAAGCAATACTACCGCCATCCTACCAGCCTAGAACTCGCAAAGAGGCCATATTGCAACCGCTGGGAAAATGAAGCCACAGAGTGTAACAGACCTGCAGAGCGCCCCAATGACACAAGCGGGGAAGCAGACCCCCAACCCAGGGGACTCAGAAGCCTCCTCTTACCCTCTCCCCTCCGGAGAACCAGCTAAAACAAGGACCTCAGCCACCACCACCAAAATCCTAAGCAAGGGCCTAACCAGCAAGAAAACCGGGCAAGAAAAAACCTACCACCTCACCACCTTTGCTGCACAGGACCCGGGGCACCCAACCCCACCCCAAAGGGAAAAATGTCAAAACACCCAAAACCCCACAAGTCAGCGGACATTGCCACCAGGATACTACCACAAGATAAAGGCAAAAATAGCCCCCTAACCTACTCTCGGAGATGCCTACAAGCCAACGAAGACATCCAATCCCTCCTGGCAGACATAAAACCCGAATTTCTGAACTGTATGAGAGAAGTCATTACCAGAGTGGAGGGGTTAGACAACCGAATGGGGGAACTAGAGCACAGGATCAGCAAAACTGAAGACCAGTCCCTAACCATGCGGCCCAATTCCAGTTTCTAGAAGGGAAAAACGAAGAAATAATTAATAAACAGGAGGACATCAAGAACAGGGCGCGCAGGAACAACATACGGATTAGAGGGGTTCCAGCAACAATCCCCGACCAAACACTACAAACCTTTGTGAGCAACTTCTTTCAATCCCTCCTCTCAGACTGCAACAAGGCTACGCTGCTTCTGGATCGGACCCACAAACTGCACACCTGCTGGGGAGCTTCCACAACGGATCCACCAGATGTGATCACCCAGGTCCACTTCTTCTCGACTGAACAAGAGATCATGAATGCAAGTCGAATGCAAGAAGATCTGAGCTTCCAAGGGTCTCCGATACAAGTTTACCAAGACTTGGCAGCAACCACAGTCCAGAGACGCAGAGCCCTCAGGCCGCTCTCTACTTTCCTCCAAGACCAGAAAATAAAATACTGGTGGCTGTTCCCGGCAACCCTCCAATTCACGTTCAAAATCCAGACTCGCATAATCAACTCATTTGAGGAAGCAGGGGGCATAGTAGGAGGGGAGCTTTCAACCCCCGATGAAGATCTTATAAACCCATCCCCTTGCAGAGGAGCAGGAAAAGCTCTGAAACCTTGACAAAATACCTGGATGAGATTGACAAAGGGAGGGAAAATCACCCACTCCCCAAAGCAAACATGAGCTGCTCCACTAAACACCCCTGCAGATGTTCCACCACCAACTACCCTGAGGAAAACTAACCTTGGATCCTCATAACAAAGCAACCAGGGAGCTCAGGATTCCCATGGTTCACCCCAGCCAAGATAGTGGATACTCTCACCGGTCCAAGGGCCCAGTTTGAACTTGGTTTTTCAGTTACTTTACCGTTACTTGGTGAAGTTCACCAATTGTTCACAAAAGTTAAAACCGTGGTTGCAGCAGACATGGTCAAAGTCCAGAGCCCTAGATGGCAGGTGAAAGCAGTCCGCTCGCGAATCCCCTAACACCAACAGCTGAGATACACTGACAAGAAGACATTCCACCACATCAAAAGCTCTGCTTTGTGACCTTAAACATTAGAGGCCTCAACTACCCCAGCAAACGCAAGTCGACTCTCCGATGCCTAAACGATCTGAACAGCTCAGTGGTTTTTCTTCAGGAAACTCACCTCTCCATGGCAGACTTCCCACATCTACGGGACAGGACCTTTACAAAACAGTATCTGGCGACCAATGGCTCCAAGAAAGGTGGGGCAGTGATCCTAATAGCGAGTGGGCATTCCATTTACTGAACGAGAAACACTACAAGGCTCAGAGAGCCGATATATTGCGGTGAAGTGGGAGATATTTGGCCAATTGTACACCTTAATCTCGGTCTATGCTCCCAACGAAAATCAAGAAATGTTCTTCACTGAACTAGAATCCAAACTGCTCCCTTTCCTGGATGGCCAAAAAGTAATCGGAGGAGACATTAACAGTGTTCCAGACCCTCTCACTGATAAATCAAACCACCCTGCACCAAGGGATTTGAAAACCACCTTAGGTCTGTGTCGACTCTTCAAATCCCTAGGGGTGGCACATTTATTTGATATTTATATAGTGCGCTTAACCCGGAGGCATCTAGGCGCTGTTCTTGGCATAAAAGTTACAGCCAAAGGCATAAAGGAAACAAGGTAACGCAGAAGTTCATAATAATACTATGCATGATTTACAGACATAAGCAGAATAAGGTACCTAGCATTCATCAATATGGGTTCTCGTATACATATAGTTGTTACTCGAGTGTATGTTTCTGATGGAGTTATTTTCGTAATTTATGTGTGAAGAGCCACGTTTTCAGGCATTTGTGAAAGGTCCAGAAGGAGGTTTCTGACATTAAAGCGGCTGGTAAGGTATTCCAATGTATGGCGGCTACCACTGGAAAGCAGCTGCCTTCAGATTTCTGATGCTTGAAACGGGGGTGGAGAGTAAGTGCGAGTATGCTGAGCGAGTGGGACTATTAGAATAGTTGGAGGTGAACTTGTCTGCCAAGTATTTCAGTGACTTGTATATACATTTGTTGGTCATAGTTATTGTTTTGAAAAGGATTAGTTCCTGAACAGGTAGCCAGTGGGTGTTACGTCTAATCGAGGAGATGTGAGTCGTTTTATGTATTAGAGCTGCTCTTACAGCGTTGTTTTGGATCACCTGCAATTTTTTGATATTGTAGTTCATGGTGCCTGCATAGAAGGCATTAAGTCTGGACAAGATGAGGGCTCTAGCTAGCATGGTGCAACTGTCAGGTGACAGGAAAGGCCTGCACGCGGTGATGAGTTTAAAGGTGTAGGATGCCGCCAACGCCTTCGTGTTGTCTTGTCTAGTTAGGGTGAGGGCTGAGTCAAGGTAAACGCAGAGGGTTTTTACTTCCTTTGACACTTTGATAGTATTGCCGTCTATATTGAAGGATTTGAAGGAGTCATCTAGTTTGTTAAGGCAGTGGTGGGATCCAATGAGAAGAAGTTCTGTTTTTTCGTTATTTAGACACAATCCATGTAGGGCCATCCATGAGTGATCTCCACCCAACAACTAAAGACTTCTCTTTTTTTCTTACATGTGCCCCACACTTCCTCCCGCATTGACCTACTGCTTGCCAGCCCCCAACTCCTCTCCTTTACAGACGAGGTGCTGATAGGCACAAGGGTGGTCTCAGACCATGCCCCAGTGATCTTGACAGCTCGTATCCATACCCCAGACCCCTCCCCAAGGCCGCAATGGGCCCTCTATGAACCGATGTTACACGTGGCACTCTGAAATGCCTTGACGGAAGTCATCAATAATTACTTCCTACAGGGTGTGTCCAAAGACCAGAAATAGAGGTTCTAGCGGCCCTAAAAAGGAGGAATTGAGATCACGAACATGTATATTTTTGGAACAAATAGTATCATTGGCCCTGAAGATGCACTGTTGTAAAGTCCGAAACGCGTTGGCAATACACTGAAAAACCCTGATGCTATTTTGGATTGGTGACTTTAAACCAAAGAACTTTATTATTTCACTCTGTTATAATCAAAAAGGGACTTTGCAAATATATGTGAAAAAAGTCTTACAATTGAGACTCTGTAAAAGAAAGCTTGTGATGTGAATTAGCTATGCTTTAACCTTCGTTGTGTTTATCAAAAATGCTTTGAAAAATTGTGTACTCTTATTAATTAAAATAACCCATAGAGGGTTTCTCTGTTTTTCTAATTCTGAAAAACTTTGTGTCATGAAACTGGTCTTATTGACATGTTTTGGATCTATGAATCTATATAATTTTTGAATGGAACGAATTGTGTGGCGCACAACTTTTTGGTAAATTAACATTGAACCTGGTGTGAGACACTTATCTGAACTCCTCCCTACCTTAGTACTTTAAGTCCAAACTTAAGAAACTATAACTACATTTATATCTGGAATTGTAAGCCTTGGGACCTCCATCAGACCCCAAGTGCCTGCGACACTAACTGATTTGGGATTGAATTCCCCTTGGAGTGCACCAAGGGTTGGCACGTAGCAATACATGCCCCTTTCTTCCTAGTTCCCTTACCAGTCCCGAGTGGCCCCATGACATTCGCCGTGGTGCACCTGAAGCCTTACTATAGTACAACAGCAACAAATGGAATCTCCCTTTTTATGAAGCAGTATAAACTCTAAATTGAACTACAGTAGTGCCTTCCCTCCCACCCCTTCACAACATCCACCGGGCCTTGAACCTCATAGAAGTGGCAACAGTGGAACATGAAGAACTGGCCCTACTTAACCTAGACGCGACCAAGGATTTTTCCAGGGCGACTGGTCATTTATGCGCTTAACTCTTGAAGCAGTTCAATTCGGCCCCATGTTTCGAAACAATGCTGCTAGCCAACTAAAATGCACCAAGAACATCCCTGAGGGTAAACCAGAAATGATCGACCCCCATCCCGCACTCCTGTGGTACAAGGCAAGGGTGTCCGCTTTCCCCACTAATCTTTGCCCTAATCATGGATCTATTCACCCAAAGGACCCGCGTAACAACTCCATCGAAGGAACAGAATTAAAAAGCGAACAATATAAGGTGTCCCTATACTATAACGACATGATGCTGTCGTTCACTAACAGCCAAACATTGATACCAGCAGCCCTAACAGAACTTGAAGCTTTCGAACGAATGGCAGGCTTCACCATTAACTACGCAAAATCGGAAGCCCTAGGAGTGAACCTGGCCAACGAGACAAACTACCTGCAACCTACTTGCCCACTGGAATGGAGCTCACCGACGACAAAATACCTGGGAGTGCTGTTGTAACAAACCCCAAAAACCTGTATGCAGGGAACATCACCTGCCTATTCAGTGACTGGAGTCTGACCTCAAAAGATGGGAGGGACAGTACATCTCACTCCTGGGAGAGTCACAGCATGCCAAATTAACCTATTATCAAGATTTCTATATCTGTACTCAACCCTTCCAGGGGCAATCCCTCTCCTCCAACTGCAAAAATAAGTCTTCTGATTCATATGGAAAGGGGGAAAGGCTCGAATCCCGTAGAAAGTGATGACAGGAGCAGTGAAGTAATGAGGCAAGGCACAAGGTGAGGTTTAGGAGCTTTATTGTGCGGCCCCCGGAGGTCGGACCAGTGTCAACGGAATAGCAGGAAATGGTGTGCTCAGGAGATCTGATGAGGAAAACTGGGCTCGCAGAACACAGGGCTCTATGAACGCGTCATAGAGAACAATATATAACAAGCAGCCAAATGGGGCGGAATGAGGTTCCCAACCGCCGCAACTATTATATAGCGGCCCAACTGACGAACTTCATGGCATGGGCGGAATCCACACTGCCCACAAATGAGACAGGGCACTACAAAGGAAAAAAAAAAAAACAAGGGTTTCGGCCCAATCTCTTCAGTTCTCTGTAATCCAGACTTCGCACCAGGCCTAAAAGCAGCGAACGTCCAAAATTGGAACTAAGGAGGCCTACGGACTCTCTCCCAGCTGTTTGAGAATGGATCCCCTTAACCTTCCTGGAATGTAAAACCCTTTTCAACCTATCGGAAACGGATAGATTCACCTACGCGCACATATGTCACTGGATCACCCAGCCACTGATCAAACAGGAAAGCGACTAGGGGGCTCCACCCCTGGAACTCATGCTGCAAGAAGGCCCTCGAAGACATCACATCACAAAACTATACAAACTCCTACAAGACTACATGCTAACCATTAGACTCCCATTGTGAAGCGGACATACCTAGGGCACCACATAGACGACCAGACATGTGGACTAGGAACCACCCTGCAACTAGATGTATCAACAACAGAGAAGGTGCGCTCAAACTGCTTTATCATTGGTACTATCCACTGGAGCGCTTGCATCATTTCAATAACTCTCTTGACCCTAATTGATGGGGAAGGAGTGTTCCACCGGGTTTATAGTCATAATGTCGACAACAAAAATGTCGACAGTCAAAATGTCGCGAAAAAAAAATTAGAAAAAAAAAATGTCGACTTTTTTTTTCAATGCATTTTTTTTTCGAAATGGGGGGGTTCCCCCCCCCAGCCCCCCTTTAATTTTTTTTTTAATTTTTCCCTTTTTTTTACTCCCGAACCCCTAAAATAAATATATAATTTAAAAAAAAGAAATTCGACATTTTTTTGTCGACATTTTTTTTTCGAAATTATGACTGCCCACCTTCCACCGCTTCAAAGATTGTTGGTCCCCAGTCCTGGAATACGATAGGGCCTTCCCTGCAATGACCTTCCAGCCACAACAAGCGAGACTCGCCCTGCGGTCCTAATAACACCCGCTTATTCACTTATGAGGAAGGGGCACCAGTTAGAAGGAGCAGAAATATACAATCCTTAACGGGAGAAGAGGAGGGGCGATATCAGATCAAAATACACGTTATCATTACTGCCACGCTCAAAAATCATGCATGTAATCTGCTGCAGCCGGTTTTTAAATAAAGTTGTAAAAAAAAAAAAAAAATGCATTCTTTTCGATTCCATTGCATCCAGATTCACAGTATCTCACCGCGTTTACCTACTGCAGCACCAGGTTTCAACACACCCGTTTACCACAAGGGTATTTCACCTTGTAAAACCAGAAACATTCCTAGCTCTACCACTTAACGAAGGCGGCTATGTGCTCGATTGCGCTACACGCATGGACAAAACAGGGGGGGAAACAGTGGTTCAGAAGAGCCCTTAGGAGGAGGGAGACATGCCCTTTGCTGATGGGTCGATGATAGTTCAGATCTCTGGGTGTCGACATACGGGTGCAGCAGTGGTGTTACACCAAAAGGGAGCATTCAAGATTGGGGCACACATGAATTGGCTCTAATAACAGTGGAAATGTCAGAGGGTCACTGTGTGACCATTTACTCTGACTCTGTAGGTCACGTCCACGGTACATTCAGGTCTAACAAGATGAAAAAGGAGGGGATACAGCGATGGCTCCCCAGTACAACAGGCTGAATTGTTGTTGAGACTGATAAGAGACATTGCCTCTCCCGGTAGCATTAGTGGTGGTGAAAAGCACCGCCCATACCAACGGGACAGATATCATTTCCAAATGGAATGACAGAGCAGACACTGCGGCCAAACAAGCAGCGTATATGCCATTGGGCACAAGGGAATATATGCCTCACCGCACAAAGTACCCATGCTTGCACACACAGCACGCCCGCCCAGCCACACAATACACATAGAACTACAACACTTTGTCCGTGACCCACCTGATAGATGTGTAGGGGGGGTCCTCGTCCAGAGGAACAAGAGCTGTGGACCAGGAGAGGGTGCTCCTCATCGCCCACTGATCTGATATGGCGACAAAATAACACATGGAAACAGTGATGCCCCGACACTGCTCCACATAGCACTGGACCAATTACATTAACCAGCGCACACCACTAAGGAATACACTGCTGTAGAAATACAAGAGCAATGGTTCATACCAAACTTACAGAAGCATGTGACTCAATTTGTGAACAATAGTCTGACATGTCAGCGTTATAACGCGAGTCACACTCTCGAGACAATAAAAGCTATGTTACCTCGTCCATCAGGACCGTTTACACATTTGCACAAACTATATAGAAATTACATTCAGGTGTATTTTTTATTGTTATGTCATTGTAGTTGCATGACCATTTTCATGCTGGCTTGAGTCAGGTTCATGCGCTTACAACAATGGCAAATCTGCGGCCACATTTTTAGTGTACAAAGTATTGCCAAAGTGGGGAATGTGTCAAGAACTAAGATCCGATAATGTACCACACATCGCCAATGACCCGTTTATGGAAATTACATCTTTATTGGGTATCAAACACAAGTTGTGTTCTGTGTACCACAATCAGGCCACTGTACAGCGCTTAAATGGCTTGCCCAAGGAGCGTGTCGCAAAGCTTTGTGACACGTCACAAAAGCTGATTTCATTGTTTGCCTCTTGCTTTATTTGCATTACGTAACACACCTGGCTCTGACCACCACCTCACCCCGCATGAAATAGTTACACGCAGGAGAATGCAGGCGCCTTCCTCTACTGCACATACTATTTCTGATGCGCACACAGCGCTGTGCAGGTTCTGTGGATGAGTTTCTAGGTTATCTTGAACAGCTTATTAACTCCCTGAAATATATTTCACTACAGCTACAGCCCCGTCAAAACCAGCCAGGCGCCTCCACAGGAGAAGTACCATCCCCACACGAGGAAGAGAACTTATCACAGCCTCCCCTCTATCTGGGCTACTACGATTTGTATTAAGAACTTTCCAAGGAAATGGTCTGACCCCAGGTTTGAGAGTCCCTACACGGGGTGATGAATCCTGCATCCCCAGCCTAAAGACTCCGCCCATGTGGCCAGGGGAAGGCAGTCGCTACCTGATCCTGACCCCAGGGCTTGGCATAATGAGGGAAGATAACATGGGAGGAGATGGCTGTCTCCCCTAGGAGAGACAGTGTTCTTTTTTTAGCATGAAATCCTATAATCACCAAATACCTGATGGCATGCTGTCACTGCGCAAGTCCCTCACATGTTAAAACCCAAAGAACATTATATGAAAAACCACCTAAAAAGAATAAGCTGTAAACCATGGGAATCCATGGGTCACATGTGATGTCCCGTGATTTTAATAGTTCTGTCCTGGGTAAAAGCCCTGAACACAATTTTATTTTATTGCACATAATACATTCTGTTTCAGACAAACTTAAGTCCAACAAAGAAATGAAACAAAAACAGCCTTTATGGATTTCAATTCCCATAACATCCATGGTATTGGTACGAGAACGAGGAGAGTCAATGTGGGACAACCTTAAGCTAAAGACACAGGCTAGTTATTTAAAGAATCATCAGCTGTGCCGGAGATTAGAAAATGGTGCGCCTGGCTTGCACACAAGTGCCGGAGGGGAGGAGGTGGTCGCAGTTTGAAGAAAGCCACATCGGTTGAAGAGCGGGAGACGAGCACCGAAGCAGAGAAAGAGGCGAGCCGTGTTGAAGGAGGAGAGGATGTCCTTAGGTGAGACATGGTATCCCCCATTTCCCTTTCACCTTGAACCCTCCATGCCGCAAGCCTTCATAGGTTTCTGTCATCCCTTTCCCCAAATTGGCTTCAATATGGTACTGGGACGAAGAAGAGGACAACTAGACCAACACATCCTAATTTTGTGAAAACTAACACCTATCAACCGCAGCCAAGTATTGGGACGAGACGGAGGACAACAAGAGCACAGCAGAACTACTGCTGTACTGGTGAGCGGTCTAGCGCTTTTAGTAATGAAAATGGAGGCACAAGCATTAAAAGCTGGAAGCCCGAAACAAATGGAGTCCGCTGTGGGAACACAGTTAACGGTGGGAGAGCGCCCATGGGCTGATGTGTGCAGGGAGACCTCTCTGATGTGGCAAGAGAAGCGCTCAAGACCCAAGAAACAGTGCAGCGCTTATGCAGCGGGAAGCAATACACAAGAAGCTGGAGGCCGGTGGCACGCCATGAGAATGAGGCCGGCGGGACCGAGGAAAGCAGTCGTGTGAATCCTGCTTCGCTGAGGAAGCACAGCTGGGTGTGCGCAAGCATCAAGGAGACCGCTGGGACAAGACGCGAGCGGCTACACAGAGAAAGAAAAACCTGTGGCGGCGGAAGACTTCACGAGGAGCAATAAGACCGACCGATGAGTGCAACCAGAAAGGTGGAACACCGGCTGGCAGGTCACATTTAAAGCAAAAAGCAATGCATTTTGAATACTGAACTAAACAAAAGCAAGTTAGAGTAGATGAAAGACATTTTGAATATCGAGAGAAATGAAAGAAAGGCATTTTGAAAATTGAACAAAATTAACAGCAAGTTGGGAAACACACTGGCATTTTGAGAGGAGTTAAAGATTTTGAACGTTACTGAGAAGAAAGTTTGGAACTGCATTGAAATAATGAACTGCCATAACTGAAAACAAGTGCTAGCAAAACCAAGAGAGGAAACGAGTTGTATGCAGGATATTAGAAATCCAACATTGCCACATCCAAGAAGAGCAAAGAACTGTGTATCATAAGGAAACAAGCACTGGCAAGAGCCAAGGAAACAAAGTGTAACAAGTGCAAGGTGGTTAAACAAGCCACAATACAGTGTCAGGAGAGTGAGACACATATGACTGAGGCGAACCTCACTGCTGAGGATAAGCAGTGGACAGGTGTTAAAGCAAATCAGTCAAGGAAGGGTGCGTGACCTGTAACGGGTGGACTGTGTGGTCAGACGCCTGTGCATAGACAGGGTGCCCATGAATGGAAAAGGCACTGAAATACGTATAAAGAAGCTTGTGTTGTGCAAGGACCTTGTTGTGAGATTGAAGTCAAGTGTTGTTTTGAAAGCTGGAAGATTTGAACTCTTGCAGAAGGGAATCCCTGTGCTTGATGAACTACTTTCAACTTGGGGAAGGGGATTGGATTCCAAGCCAAAGAGCTGAAAGAAGCTCTGAACTTACTATTTGTGTTTGATGCTGACATCCCTACACATTGCATGCAGTTAGCTGTGAGGCCAAATACAGGTTTTGGACACAGCCAAGTTTTACTTTGGACTTCCTGACGCAGACTAGCCTTAGTTTTCTTTAGGTAGGGAAATCCCACATTGGCACAGGGCAAGTTAGGCATTAATCCACCCTGCCTTTTGAGCTAATACAATTTTCAAGAACTTGAACCTGTTGTCTGTGTCTGACTCATGATGCCTTCACAATACCCACATGGCTGTTGGTACTTATGAAATTAGAAGTTCTGATTCTCGTTGGGATTGAGGTGGTACAGAGGGGGCGGCAACAAGGGTGCATATGTGGCAATGACGTTGGCCAAAGTGAGGGAATGGATACCCCCAACCAGACACATCCAAACACAAACCATTCCCGAAAGTAAATGGTTCAGCGGGAGGAGTTTTGTGGCCACAAGGAATACTTTCCACGGCAATAGAAAATGATACCGCCCGCTGGGTTGATTGTTATGGTGAAGGAGGGTGCTGCTTTTTGGGATGCACACCGGAAGAATATGTTGCTGTGAAAGGAAGCTTGCGGAGGTCTCTAGAATTTGGATACCACAAGAGAAGTTGGGTGGGAAGGACAAAGAAGTGTCGATCAATAAATTGATCGATGAGGGGAATGTGAATATGCAGATCCATCGGTCAGAATGGGGGGGCGCACGTACAAGCTGAAGAAGTAATGCAGTAACGCTGAAAGTAACGTGAAGGGCGACATCATGACGAACGTATATCACACCTACATTACACCTAGAGCACCACACGTCAGAAGTAGGGTTCCGCGCAAATGTTCATGCACAAAAACACAGAACTTCTATGTATTTTTAACTAGAGTTAACTAGGGATAGGTAAGCACAGCTGCCGCAATGAATAGTACACGTGCAGCAATAGTAATATTTGTATATCTTTTTAAAACGTAACTTAGAAGTGTAATGAGTTTAAGGGTTAGTTATATTAATGAATAACAGGCTACCCATAGTTTAGTAGACCCAGGGCAGACCAGACAGGAGCAACTTTTTAAGTTGTCTGATGGGCCACAGCTCACAGTAGAATTGATGTTTTGCTGGCACTCGTAGAAAACGCTAGATCATCCTCCCAAGGGTGAGACACCAAGAAGCCCACAGTATCTAATGAATTGTTGCAGAAGGAAAAGGTTCTCATGGGAAGAGAACTGCAGCTGAATACAGATGCAGTCCCACACAATAATTTGAAGTACATCAGGCTGGGTATTAAGGGCCCAGGCAGCAAGTACAGTAGCAAAAGAGAATTAAATAGAAGAAATTCAGCTTCACCAAGGGTGTCCTGCACAGTTTTTTCTATCTGGAGCTGGCACGATGCAAGAGAGGAGATGGGGAACGAACATGTGCATGGGGGGGGGGGGGCGAGGGAAGAAGGGAACCAATCAGGGTACTGGGAGATGGTGTTTCAGAGGCTGCAACAATGCCCCTGAGCTTGTTGCTGTTCCCTTATAATTCTACTGGATAGATTTGGTGGGATGGGATGCTGTGGCTCGCGCTGTCTCCAATCCGCATGGAGGGATTTATAAACTTGTAACTTAGCGGATGCCAACCAATGGCATGCCAAAGCTTGTGCAGATCAGCAGATAATGATACAATTGAGGGGAGGGACGCTTCAGGGTCATGAAGGGGTGTTGAGGGTGATGTTCCAGGAAATGTTTTTATCTCATCAGGACATGTAATGCATAAACATATAGGGGTCCAGTGACGACCCAACAATTATGTATTAGCACATCCCCAAAATTCTAGCGATTGACAAATTATGCCAATATGCGATTTCCTTGTATAAATATTGTAGCCCTTGCGGGCAGAGTTGAGAATATATTACAGTTAAGGTGCATGGAGCATTTGTTCTCCCAGTTGTCTGTTCAATAAAGCTGTTTTTTTCTTGCAGAGTGTACTCTTCTTTGGGATTACTTTTGGATGTATTCCTTGGATCGGCCCTGGAGTCCCCTAGGTCTACAAATGGTTTTTAAACACACAAAAGAGAGGTTCTTTGTGTCAGATTTGGAGGAGATTGGCTGGTGGCCCGTGTTAGGTAGGATATTCATCTCGTGTGTAATTCTCCCCACTTGGCGAGTTCTCCAGCACTTTGTGCTGGCTAATTGGATTTTTGTCCGACTCTCCTGAGTGAGTGGGAAACATTTTCCTCACTCACTCGCACATTCTTTTTCTGTGACTGAGAAGCCTTTTGGTTATCGTTGATGGAGTCTGCTTTCCGCCATCTTTTTGTTGCATCTGTATTTTACTAATGCAGCACGCAGCACCTTCTGTGCAGCGTTGCTTGAAGCTCCTTGAGATTCCCTCTTTGGTAGTTCTTTTGTTTTCCTGTGCTAACTTAATGGTACCAGGATAGGGGATACTTTTACCCTACCTATGCTTTTCGTTTGTGAGATCAGCACACCCCACCTTAAGTGGAGGGGAGAGGGGACACATAGTAGCCCTTTTCTCACTTCTCATGTAACTTTCTAGTTACAGTGACACATCTGAGTGGCTGGTGGCAGTGGATGGTTTGATACCGATTTTGTGAAACTACATTGCAGGCTGTATTCACAGCTGCGGTAAGGGACACATGGGGCACCACTGACCCAAAATGGTGCTGGTCGTCTTTTTTCACCAACTCATGATCACTTGTCCTTTCTTGAGCCTTCTTCTGCCAGCCTGGGTGGGAAGTCCGGCTCACTCCTTTGTCTTAGACGGCTCCCATTGAGAAGCCCGCCCGAAGGCACTGTGTGTCTGGGAGGGCAGGAAGCTGGGAGGACACAAACTCCTCAGGTCTTTGTCTTCCAGTGTGTCTGCTTGGATCCAGTTCTAACTGGGTGTTGGACTGCCACTTTGGGACAGTCGCCATCCAAAGTTTAAATGTAGCATGCATGTCAATTGGCTGGGCCCCTGTATACAAGGCGAGGATCTTGATGCAGAAGCCAGATTCGAACAATGGAAGATCCATTCTGAAAAAGAAGAACACCTACAACCATCTCTAAAGCCGAATGAGTGATCGCTGTAGCTCCAGCCCTTTATTCTGTGCGACAGGGAAGAGCCAGACCGGACAACTTCCTCCCTTGAACTGGTGGGCTAACCAGTCTGGAGACCAGCTACAGTTTGAGCCATCCCATGACGTGATGCGATCTTCCAGGCCTGCAATACCCGAATACACTGGGCCCTCTGGCACTACCGCTGTGGATCATCTCGTGAAGCGTGGTTCTGGCTGCAAACCTGTGGGCCTACAGAGACTTCATCCCGATCATAGCAGCCCCCTCAGCTGAGACACACACCAAGAGAATGAAGAAAGTCTGCCGGGTGACAACAGTCACCGCTAGGAGAGACTCCACAAACTTGTGCCGCGAAGATAATCTGCTGGGCATCCCTGTGACCAAGTCTGACCGCCTGCTCCTGCCAAAAGTTCTTCCTCCAGCCGCCAAGGCAAGAGACCAGAGCTGCTGTCGTCTTACCTTGGACAGCCGCCGTGACATCGCTGTTCTTCATCAAAGAAGGCACTGTCTTACTCCTAGGAACTTACATGGGGTGTTTTTGTGTTGCTGTTTGCTCCTCCTGAGCTGTTTGGGTGGATGTCCCAACTGGGTTCTCCCGTGCCTTAGGACATCTGTCCTATGGGCAGAAATCCTTCAGGTGGCCTACCTAACCCACATGAGCCTTTTCAATCCAATTTCATTACTTAAATGTTTTTATGAAAAGCATCTACTGAAGATTTGACAAATTTGACGGTCTGCCTTTCTTTGTTCCGTCAGCCAAGGGTTACTGCCTGGGCCACCCAGTGCCCGCATCTGACCTTTGAGACTCTCATTCGCAGATGGGGCTGAACCTTTAATGTTTAGGCCTACACAAAGTTATTAACCTACCAGTATTGCTATTTAAGTAAATGTTGGTTAATGAATGATTTGCTAACCTGAAGCTACTCTTATACTTCTGTTTCTCATCTAAAAGGTCTACTATTGAATTGTGTATTGCAACAGCAAATATCAATCTGTGTGATCTATTTTTACTTACCTAAACTGCGCTGATTTTAACATTGCCTTAGTATATACAATAACCATATTTTTATATAACTACAGTGCGTGTTTCCTTGACTAAGTGTGCTCAAAGGTCTTTATACTCACCTACAGTCCATCTCCCTCCAGGAGTAAGCCTGGCTGCTCAACCATAGCTACACAAAACCCATTGGGCAGTTCAGGCCAAACCTTCGAGTTGGAGCCCTGTACTCCTAAGAGTGAGTCTTCTACAGTCCTACCATAGGTGGACTTTAGTAAAAGTCCAAGGGCATTTTTATTAAAGTGAGAGCCGTTGGAATGCCTAGTCCCAATCAATAAAAATATAGTTCCAGAAAAAGATAAAGGCGTAAACCTTGAAATTGATGTACCTTTGTAATGTACAGCATAAAAAAGGACAGATGCATTTCCCGAAAGAGACTGACCTGACTCGCCATTTCCAACGACAACAGTCTCCTGACAACATCATCCACTCTGTCAAAAAAGAAAAAGAAACACGGAGATTAAAAATCAAGTTTATTTGTGAAGTCCAATTTTATGCACACAAAAAGGACAGACTGTAACATATATAGGGCTAGTGTACAAGCTTCCTTATCATGGACCCACGTCAACACAGCTCCCATAGTTACAGACCACAAACTTGACTTCGTCTCCCCGGAAGAGGAGCTGTATAAACAAAGTTTTCTCCAACCCATCAGCAGAGCATTTAGTGCATGACAGAAATATATACTTCAAACACCCAAGAGAATTCCAAGAAAAATTACTAATAACAATGGTTTACAAAAAATAAAAAGGGTAGGCTCTACAGCACCACATACCGTGTGTAATAATAAGCAGCGCTCAGATATCTGAGGGTTCGTAGCGCTATATAAATGCCAAATTATTATTTATTATTTATTATTATCTCATCTTTTCGTATGGCTAATTTTATTCACAACAACTACTTGATCTTGCATACCACCTTTCTATTCTTGTCCCAGACGTATATTTGAATTTTAGATATTTAAAAAGGACACCTTTCAGCTTCCCCTCCAAACATGACAAATCCTTAGAATGTGAGCCTGTGGGCAGCCATACCACTACTCCAGACAATTTACTTTCTATCCTGAAGAGAAGCCTCACCAAACTTATCCAAACATCCAAATTAAACGAAGTTGCCTTGTGTTGTACTGGCCCTCCACAGTGTTGAACTGGCCCTCCAGAGAGACAATTGAGTTAAGACTATAAGGCACAGCCGAATGAGTCTTAACCTGCAGCATCCGAGCTCACTCGCTCGTGGAGTTAACAGTGTAAAGCATATAGAATGGTAAATGCCAAACTTTATTAGTGTGAAAGATCCCCAAGACCACTGCTTCCAAGAGCACACTTAAGGTGAAATAGGAAAAATTGCAGTCACTCTGGCCTCAGGTTTTAGGTGTTGATTTTACAGATGTAGAAATGAGGAGAGCATGTTGCTTTAGGATGTATCTAAATGTTTGCTTCAGGGATGCAAAACAGGGGATCATTTTCAGACTATATTGCTCTCCGGTGAAAATATATTTGTTGCGAGGGGCTTTACCAGGTGCAAGTGATTTTGGACTGTCCTGCTGCACTTGGTTTTGGACAATCCTACTGCATGCTCTCACTAATGAAAGTCAAATACCTATGGACGTATGGGAAAGGGGAAAAGGAATCAACCAGAGCCAGAATTAAAATCTGTGGGAGACCCTAGGCGGTTGAAATTTCAGGCCCCCCCTTGCAAATGATCTGCCAATACATTTTTAATTTTACTAACCGACAATTTCAATAAACCAATTTTAGACTGAGTTGCAAGTATGTCTGGCTGGCGGTGGTGGTTCCCTTCCCTGTATGATACTATAGCTAGCATGGGGGAAGTAGCACTAACAGGGCACCGTTGATCACCTACGGGCACTTCACCTTACCATACCTAACCTACCCTGACGAGAAACAGCCTCATTTATGAATAGCAAATTCATACCCTGGTGCCGTGTACACCACATTTTGTATATGTCTCACTGCCACCATTCCTCCACCACCTATACACGGACGCATTGCCCCTCAGCTACTGGCTCGCCCTCATCCATATAAACAACATAATTTCGTAAAGGCACCCTGCTCGTGGAATGCCTCGTCTATCTGCAGTATTGCCATATCTACAACAGCTACTTGGAAATGTGTCTCGTATGAAAAATACAACTAATCATGTTTTCGACACACCGCAAACTGAATAGTTTCTTGAAAATTGGTTTTATTATTACCCAACTTCAGCAAGCCAAGCAACTCCCAACACAAAGAGGACGGAGAGGACCAAAAAACCGGTTCCCTTTTGATGCTGCAGCCGCACTGGGCCTCTGATCTAGCCCTGCTCCTGCCTGCCACTGCGCACCAACCAGGGCATGTCTTACACTCACTGAGTCTGCGCTTGGGCCCTGGCTGGCACGCAAATTTAAATAATAACTTAAAAGCAAGTCGGCAGGAGGGTATAGCCACACTGACAAGGTGGGCGAACGAAATGATTTAAAAAGAAAAGAAAAAAAATCATGCTAACGCCGCACAGTGCAGCAAGGCCCCTACCCTGCTACTGCTGGCGACAACTGGCCTACTCAGATGAAAACACACTGGTATAAATGAATCACTAGCGGGCGCCTAAATGAGTGGGGCCATAGGCCGGTGCCTACTTTGCCTATATGGTAATCCGGGTCTGGAAACAACCTGCAGAGGTCTGTCTGCGCAACTTGAAGATCTTCTTTTCAGGAGGTTAGCCCACAGCTCAAGGGCGGACTTAATAACAGAAAGGCGGAATGCCATCTTGGCCGGGGGCTCTGGACGGCTTGCGTGTATAGCCCATATAATGTCCTCGTGATCCCAAGTACAACCTCCTACAACAGGAAATTCCAAATCAGTACCTAGCCCTTTAACAAATTTAGAGGGCAATGCAAATTTGTTTGTATAATAAGAGATCCAAGTATCAGCGTGGATTGGACAGTCTAAACTGCCCTTAGAAGGTTCTAAAGTCCTATTAACAGTGGACCAGAATTTGCCATCCATACCCTTAAAGAGATTTTCCATAATGTTCTGGTGGGAATTAAAATAATGATCCATCCTAAGTGATTTCACCACGTTTTTGTGTCTGAATATGATCTTTCTTTTTAAAACCAAAAACTCCATTATCGATAAGGACTGTTTTTTGAGAGCCACCAAGTCCCTACGTTTGTTGATTTTAGAGTTAAAAATTCTAGTATCCCACCTAAAACTCAGATTTGTTGATGGAATTGCCTTCCACTTTACTAATCTTATAGGCACAGGTAAGTATAATGTTGTTGTAATGGGAAACTCCAATGTCTGGCGGATCCATCTTTCAACTCAGAGTTATGGTAGCTGCCCTAACCAGCTATCCTGTATATCCTATGTGTTTTACTGCCTCCTATCCCTGGCACGGACCAAAGGGCTGCCTGCACCCCCCCTGCAACCTTGAGAAGCACCAGGTATAAAGACCCTTGAATTAGACCCCTCCAGTCAATCACCCATAGCTCCTTCCTCAGGCTACAATTCAGGGTATGCCCCCCGCCCCTCACAGGAAGCTACGATGGGAACCTGCATTTGGAAGTCAAAGACAAGGATGACATGGTCCTCTTCCATTCTTGCTAACACAGGTTAAGAAAAGAGAGGGGACTATTGGATTAGACAACGCAGCTGCACTCCAAAATAGGACCCAACAGAGTGAAGAAAAACATCCACAAATGTAGAAGAGGAGCTAGGTGCGGGCGTTGAAACAGTGTTTAAAGATTTGCCGGTTGATGGTAATGGCTTGCCACCATCCCGATATTGTATTCACAGTTGGGCATTTGTTAGATTATTGTCCAACAGGGTTGCAGTATGAATCATGGCTTATTTCCGATTTTCATTTGTGTGCGACTACCTTTAGGAGGTTGGGGAAAGTGGACTATCAGTCTTTCTGAAGCTTAAGAAACTTAAGCTCAACGTCAACCAATATCTCAGGGACACGGGGTATTTGTAGGGAATTCCTCAGAGCGGACAGTGCAGCCTTCTTATTTTCAGGGGTGCATTCCTTGAACGTCATTTAACTGCTGCCAATTAACAACTCTAAGGATGGGTGCTGAGATGAGAGCCTTGCTGAAAAGGATGCCCCTAGCAAGTTACTGGAGGCCACATATGTGTGAACAATGACTGGCAGGCTGCCCTATCTTTAAAGGTCTAGGGTGTCAGTGGATCATTTGAACTCCTAAGCACTGCACTACACCTCAGTGTTTCAAATAGATTTAAAGCGTTACATCCCATGAGGTAGAGAGAAAGAATAACTAATTCAAAATACACCTATAGTAAAAACTAAAGCGACTATAACATTAAGACAACACAAATGAAGAATGAAGTGCCAATATGGTGCTATTTTTTAAAATAAAAATCTTGCCTTAAGTGAAAATACCCATTTCAAAAAGAAGTCACAGGGAAGTGGATTTAAAAAAAATTGACAATTGAACAGAGGGGACATGTTCCACTTATGTGAAAATAGCCCTATATGCAAATTTAAAAATTTGTAACACAAGGTGTAAAACAACAGGTAGGTGTAATCACCTGCATGCCTTTATTGCTCAATTCCATAGTAGAAAATTGAGTAAATGTCAGCTGGAAGGGTGGACTTGCAATGGATTCCTAAGGAATACTGTTAGGGATATTTTCTCTAGGTCCTGCAGTCAGGGTATTTAGGTGCATCTTCCCGATTTAGGTATGGCTAATGACTCCCTACTTAAGATCACCAGGCTCTCCAGTTGGTAGATGCGACATGGCAGCTCAGGCCCAACACTCAGGTGGTGGTGTGGGGTGGTTCGCAGGTACAGTGCACATTTTTCATTTACAACCAATGAGATTAGACTTTTATTTTAAAAAAAACATCTTGATAGAAGAAAAGAGAGGGAGGAAAATGTTCCTCTTCAAATGTTTGCTTACAGGTAAGTTAACATTGTCAAACAAAAGATGCCACAAGGTATCAGGTAACAATAATTCTTTAGAGTTCAATAAGAGCCCTTTCTAGAAAAGAAAGTGCAGTAACATGTAGGAAAGGAGTTTCTTTAATCTAGGCCAGCAAGATTAAGAGACACCAAGGGCGACCAGATGTGCAGATGTGCGACAGTCTTTGGCGAGAAAGAGTTACCTTTGTGTGAAAGTGTCGCAAGGAGCAGTTTCTGGAGATCGTGTTCAGAGAGTCGCACAGAAGACTTTCGGTGATGAAGAATTAAATGAATTAAAGACTCGCCAGCAGTGCTAGAGTCATGAGAAAAATAACCTCAGACTGGAAAAGTAGTTCTGCAGCAGCCGGTTGCCAGTTTCAAGCAGGAATCACAGCGTTTGCCTAATGCCCTGGGATTAAGACTCACTGGTTGGCTTGGTACAGGGCGTTTTCGGAACAAAGGCATCAGAGGGGCCATGCTTCCGTGTCTGGTGATGTAGGTATGATCAGGAGCTTCGCAGAGACGATGCTGTCAAGCGGAAATGGTGAGCCAGTTGTCTCCTCACAGGGATAAGAAGCTCCACGGCGGGTCCCCTCTGCTCGTCTTGAGGGGCAAAGCTTTACAGTCATTCTTCAGAGCGTCAAAGGATGTTGGTGCAGAGCTTTGGTCCTTTCTCGGCAGCAATCCTTACAGGAAAAGTGATACAGACGGTGCCCGGGATACGATTTTGAAGCAGGAGTATTTTACTCACTGTTTTTTAAAAGTTGTGAGTAAAATGATTTCTTACTGAGTAAAAACATGACTGCAATTACCAATGGGAGTACTGTATAAGTGAGTAAAATAATAGCAGTTTCTTCCTGTGGTAGTATGTGCACTACTGGTCCAAACATTTCCATGGAACTTTGTGTCGGTTTACTATTTTTTGTTTTATATGCCTATTTTTATGGAGTAAATGTGCCTCATGCAGCCATTATCTAAAACGCTGGATACAGAGTTCCCGTATCAGCTTTTATCCCCCTCCGGATGTAGTGAGGGAACAGCACCCCATCACACTCCAAGAATCATTCAAACAGAGGACTGGTTAGCCAATGACAGACCATCCCTCCAAGCACACCCATGCACGTAGAACAGGCTCAAGCACAAAGGAATAAACCACACTATCCCACACAGGCATATGCATATGACGGTCATAACTGGTTACAGGCAGACTACAGCCCCCAGTCTTGGGATACAGGCAACCAGTGGCCCAGGGAGGTCCTTTCACACAAAGCATCACAAACTCAGGCAAATTAATCTCCATTTTGGTAAAAGGATGAAGGGATTGAAAATGGATTCCACCCACTGGAACCATTTTAAACAGCCGAATATGCAATCACCAGCCTAGCCACATGCTAAAAAAAGACAGAAGATTCTTTCTCCAAGAAACCGTGGTGTACCCATGTGGTTCCCCTGACTTAGGAGTCAAATGGACTCTTAAGGCAGAGCCCATAAAACAGAGTCACACTCTCAGTCTAAGCTTGGGATTTAGCCTGGCTGGGAAAACCCCAGAAAAGCCATCAAAAAAGCACAAGGGGCTTACGCAAGTGGAACAAAATTAGCTTTATGTCAAACAAATGCTTGCTGGTGCAAAAAGCAGACAGATGCCATGGGAATAGTTATGCCAGCATGAAAATACCATGCCTACGTACAATCAAGTGGATTTTAGAGGATGATGGAAAATGGGGGCAGATATTTAACTCCTGTTCAATGTCTCCTCACACCCCACTCTGCCTTCTAAAACAACAAAACTACAACTGGGTGTAAATAATGGTGTAAGACAGGCGTAAATGCCTTTATTCCTCCCCATGGCTCCTTTATGCATGCTCCGGGGACTTTGAAAACTAGCCTGAATATTTACAATGGGAAAAGGTATAAAAGACATGTATTACAGACAGGCAACAGGGTAAAGGAATTGGTTTACTTTGCCTGAGACAAGAGATACTGGTCCCTTTAAAATATGGGCAGCTGGAGTAACTTCTAAAAACTGAGAAAACAGTGGAAAGGTCTGGTTGCTAATGTAGACATATTGGGATAATATTAAGGGGTGTGTGTTATGACAGTTTTTCTCAAATACAACCAAGGGCTTCATAAAACCATACATCTGAGGCAGTACATAAGCTCCACTCTTGTATAAGGCTTTACCACCTGAAAATGTGGCAGCATGGACAGAGCAGCCAGGCTGATTTTAGGAGGGAGAGAGGACTGTAGCTTGGTACAAAGAAATTGTAGCATACATATGGTCCAAAGAAACACTATGTATTGTAAAAATAAAGGGGTTTATTTAAATACATAAATCTTGGGTAAGTACTATAACATCACATAAACACAATAAAAACAACTCAATGGGCCTCATTACGACCCAGGCGGTAAGTTACCGCCTGGGTCGTACCTTTACCGCCATGGCGTAAACTGTTTACGCCATGGTGGGTGGCGGACTTACCGCCCCATTCCGAGGTGAGTGGGGCGGTAAGTCCCCATTTACCCATTTACCCTTCCCCATTCCCATTTTTGCCCCATAGGGAATAATGGGAGTGGGGAAGGCGTTAATTATGCCACCGTAAATTACGGTGGTGTAATTAACAACAAGGTCCCTTAGCGCCATGGATTTTAACACCTGCTAAAAGCAGGTGTTAAAACCTCCATGGCGCTAAGGGACCTCGTAATCAGGCGGTAAGGGTCGGCGCTGTTTACGCCGCCGTAAACCCCTTACCGCCTGGGTCGTAATGAGGCCCAATACCTTTGTTATCCAAACAAAGGTACAACCTTATTTATAGGAACAAGAAGCAAGTCAAGGTGAGTCAAACCTAAGGTTATACATTCCGGATACCAATATACTATTCTTGGGGCCTATGACCAGGTTAGATATACTTTTAGAATACAATCAGTATTTCAAGGGTATTTTACCCTTTCAGTCATGCTATGCAGCGACACTCTTTACGAAATCACATTATAAACCAACCCTGTTAAAAGTATACTCCTTGCAACATTACTTTTAAGTACTCAGTTCAGCGCTAGTATAACAACTCATACTTTCTAGAGGGGCCTCAAGCTACTCAATGATAAGTATGAACACTAAATCAATAACTACATTAGAATGCAATGAGGAAATCAGGGAAAGCAAAACCCTATTACACTTTATGAAAGACACAATATATTTTAAGGTAAGTAACTGACCTACTGGTACATAACTATCTGCTACCAAATGGCTAGTTATACCCAGAATACTTTTAAGAAGTGTAGAATACAGTTTGTAAGGTAAGTAAGAACTTTATGAAACTATTTTAGAATTGCACCAAAGCAATTCAGGGAAGAACAACGCAGGGTTAGAAGTTTAGAATAGCAGCAGCTAATCAAGGGGAGTAAGACGTATATACTTTTTAAAGGAGCCTCTAGCTACTTAAAAGGTATGTATAAACCCCAAGACTGTTTTAGATCTGTATAAAGCAGACCAGGGAAAACAAAACCCAATGATACACTTTAAGAATTACACAAGGTTATTCAAGGTAGGTAACACCCTATTTTACACTCATTCAGATAAGCAATGATAAAGCAGCACCAACACATATTACTTTTTAGAAGGGGTAAAAAGCCTAGCAACTTTATACACTTTTTAGAGGGGAAGAATGCAATTCAAAGGTAAGCATAAACTTAAGGACATTTTTCACAGAGACACAGTTACCACACAAACTTCTTTCACAAGTAAGTACTTTTACACTTGTTATCCAGTCCTTCCCTAGTGTATTGCAGGAGTTCTCTCAGAGGCAGAAGAGGGGCCCTAGAGGTCTAGGTGCCAACTGTTAGCAGGTTGAGACAGGGGTCAGTTGCAGGAAAGAAAGTTCCATAGGAAATATTCTTAAACAAGAAAGGGTTCACTTTCAGAATTAGTTGCAGTGTTCAGGGACTTCACAGAAGGCTCCCTTATATGTGTTCAAGTATTAGGCCTGGGCAAGTGGTATGGGCAAACTCCCAACCACACGAATCACCCACTCAGCCTCATAGAATGCACACCAGACTTAAGGTTATTATCCCAGCCCACACAGTACCTTAGGAGAAAAGAAGAGCTTCGGAGTAGATGCCTTCAGGATGCAGCAGGTCCCTGGATTCTTGGTCTGCAGACGAAAGAACTGAACACTGGATGGGAACTTGCAGCAGCAGAGGAGGCTTCCAGCAAAGGTTTCTTCATAGATTCTCATGGCTTTGTTGCCTTTTTACAACAGCCAGATGGAGAACGAATATCGCAGGTCGTATTCTCTTCACTCTCTCGGGCCTGCACTCTGGTGAGGAGACTTCAGGGATCTGAATCGTGTCCCTGGAGATCCAGAAGGAGTCCACCAAGGTTTCAGACGGATTCAGACTCCGGAAGACCACGCAATGCACTCATGCTCGAGGTCCCAGGGTATTGGTGGTTTTCAGCAAAGCAAGGTCGTAGCACGTCGTGTGATGGCTCAAAATGCAGGTCTTCTCGGAACTAGTGGATCTCACCAGCCTCTGGTTAGGAGTCGTTGCATTCGGGATCCCCAGGTCAATTGGAGGGAGGGTTGCATCAGACTCTGTTTACACAGCAGGCACTCCAGTCGCTGGAAATCGGTACAGACGGCTTTTCTGCATCTTCTTCTTCGGATTCATCTTCAGTGGTCGACTTGTCAGCAGCTTTCAAATTGGGAGTATTTATCAGGAACTACAGCTCAACCTTTGCAATCTCTCCCTGCAGTTTACAAAAAGGGGTGGTCTGGCAGTGCAATCAGGATTGCCAGCCCCCCACTGGGAGTTGTTTCATTTCAGGCAAGATGAAAGACAAGAGCTGCAGAGTTTTGCACTCCCCCCTCGCTTCCAGCCTTCTCGGACACTCTGGCGCCTAGGCGAAGGATTCCCGCCGAAGACAAAACTTCTACTGAGGTCGTTCCCACCTAGAAGGCAGGGTAAGTTCTCAGAAACAACAAAAATGGCATAAAAGAAGGAACCCACCATTCTAGCAGAACGGTGGCCCTCCTGTGCATTACCGAGGTTGAATTAACAGCCTGCGAATAATAAGAAAAAGGTCACCAGGGTAAAACCACTGCCACCAGCCATTCAAGTAAACTTGCAATTGTAACAAAAATGCTAGAGGTAAGTAAACAAAAGGCATATATTGCATCTCCCCAACATTCCAGATAAGGTGGAGTGTGCTGGCTCACTATATAAAATGTAAAGGAGGATTAAAAGAGTAAAAGACTAGGTGAGAGGGGAAAAGATTCCCACCCACCTAGGGACCAGGTAAAATAATGAACAAGTCCAAGCAAAGAAGTTCTGTGGTTGACACAGGTCAGGCAGATGTATCACACATATGATAATCTTACCCAACAGTGTAATGGGTCCCCTTCCCCTTTTCCATAGAAATACTAAACTGTGAGATTCAGTGTTGCTCAAGGAACTGTTTCAGGATGGTAGGAGTACGGGTATGCATCCTTAATAAAATGTCTGTTTAAAATTGATATTTTGTCTTTTTTTTAAACAATTAATTTCACAAAAATGCATGTTTTTAAATGGAAGTAGTACGACTTTTTTTTATCCTATTTTCACTTCAGTCATTATCACGGATTCCCTTCCTTTCAATGCAAAATAGGCTTCTCTGCCTCTTTCTTTTTACCACTTTCCTTTAACAATAGGCTATTTTTTGTGGAATATTTGAACTTAAATCTTCCTATGTTTACACAATTGCTGATAGAATCCTACACCTCGTATGATACCATCTTTTACGAATTTCAGATCCAGTTCCCACCTCAGATCCTGGGCCTACTTTACCAGTGAATTCAACACAAACTAAGCCACCCACACGGCTACTGAACGCCCCCCCTCCCCCAAAACAAAACACACACACACACACACACACACACACACACACACACACCCACACACTCCACTAGAACTACATATCTCTCCCACCAACCTGTGCTAGGACAAAATGCTGCCACACAGAACTGGAGTTCTACTGACCTGCCTGCCTTTTCCATCTGTCTCTACTCTCTTGCAGATTCCCTTGCACCAAGGTTTAGCCGGGAAGCACTGTATAAAACCCAACAACATACATTAGATTTCAGGGACTGCTTCTGGGGCTTACAGCAATGCGATTCTTGGGATGCTTCATCAGACACGATATTGTCTCCTGTGACATAATTTCTTGGCATTTTTGGAAATAACTCCCACCACACCCCATATTTATGCCTACTGATCCTCCCTTCCAATGATCTGCTGAAAGCTAGAAGCGCTTAGGAGTTAGAGGTTGGAATTCGCATCTGTGTTGCTAGCAAAGTAAAGGCAGCCCTCCAGATAAGTGGCTTACCAGTCTGTTACATTCCCTAGAATTGGGTGAATAAAAACACCCAGCAAAATACAACATGGACTAATAGCTGCGCAGGCGTCTGTCCCTTGTTGCCACCTGCACTCCTGTGTGGATATGTTCTGATCCGAGGCTTCAACAGCGCATGCCGCACAGTGGAGCCCTATTGTGCCATTTGATCTGAAGAGAGCCTGTAGGATAACACAGCTTTATTTTATTTATTTATTGTGCATTTGTATGGTGCTTATGCATCAAGTAAATTGTGTTTCTAAGCACCCACAGGGCAACAGGGAGGGAACATGGGAGTGAAAGGCAAATATAACAATGATGGAGAGAGGCAGTCCTACTAGGCCTTGTGAGGATTCATAACGTGCAAGTGCAGAGAATCAATTTATAGTGAATACTGGGCACAAAGAAAGTATGTGTTACAATAAAAATACATAGGTTTTTACAATTAAAATGTTTACTTGCCAAAGAATTACCTGATCTACAGCAAGAAACTAACATTGTTAACCCCCTGCAAAATTATTATAATTAGAGAATCCCTGAATGAGGAACATCGGTTTGAGTTGCAGTATTTCAGCTTATTGTATCGGGGCAAAGACAAAACCTTATGTCGGTGGTAATGGCTGCCACGAAAGCGCTTCTTTAGTGGGTTTATTTTCTTTGATTCCAAAGATTGCATTTACAAAGAGTGAGCAGGGGTGCTGCTCTGAATTGCATAAGGGAAAGGACTCCTGGTCCGGGTTGATAATAGTAGCTCTTTCTGGAGGCTCCTTTGTGTATCGAACCGAACAAGCATCTGCTGCCGGGACTGTGATACACAGCCACAGGCCCATCGAAGAAACCAAGCTGCCCATACAGAAATCTGCTTTAACCACAAGACCATTGTAGCCTAACCTTGATAAAGACCCACAAGGTCGAAACACATGTCGGCGGACCACCACTAGGACTATGCTGTACCAACCGCAATTAGCGTGGAAATCACCTTTTCCAAAAACACACAGCTTTGCAAGGGTGCCAGGACCTTTTCTTTTGCCATACCTATAGGTGTGGGCTACACCTCAACCACCTGTGACCTCGCATACAGAATAAGAGCAATACAGATTAACTAGAGTTTAGCGCAGGAGCGTTCACAAACTAGGGCCCACTTTCTTCTGTGTACATATTTTTGTATATGCTCATTCGACACATCTTCAATTTCTTCTGCTATCTCCCATAGTTTCAAGTGTGGTGCTTTTTGATCTGGAGGGGTTCTCTGCCTCCAACAGTTCCATACTTAATGTTTTGGCCTCATACTTTCTCAGGCTGTCCAATTCCTCCGCATTTTCAAAGGTTTCAATGTCCCCTGGATTGTCGTGTCTCACATCCCAGGCTGTGCTCACTTCTCCAGTCAGGGTTCGAAATTGAGGGGAGCTATTTGGCTGCTGTTTATAGACTAGAAGAGCCCGGTAAACTTGACACCAACAGCTGCCAGGAGCTACATTTGGCTCCCCAAGCCAACGGATGCGGAGCACACACATCTATTTGGACATAACTCTGTGCACTTGGTACAATCTATAGAAAAAGCATTAGGACACATCTACATAACATTTAAAGCATACAGGTTCAGGCAAAATAGTCAAAATGGTACGTTTGCATCTTACGTTGAATTTAAATGTGGGGAACGCTATATACAAGCTCCTGGTTCCCTATTTGGTAGCTTCTGGTGACTAGTTAATTCCGGATACCCAGGATCTGCTTTTAACTCCTGCAGATCTAATCTTAATTTCGATCCCTGCCGTCATTGCTATTCCTCGTAAGAGTGTCTCCACTACCTTCAGAGCCTGTTCAGCAGTAGAGTTCTGACCTTTCAAGACAGGTTTTGAATCCTAAGCTCACTTATTTGAAGACAAGATCCATTTAGATCAGTTGGACATTTGAAGGCTCTATCGAGTGTGTACTCCCTCGTTCTAGGCTTTTCATCCGCAGCAGACTCTTCTAGCGCCAGGGCACCATTCAATCCATCTGGTACCATCTCCCTGCACTGCATTAACTACCTTCCCTTGTAACATGTCCTCAGAGCGCCAGACTTTGCATTTAATGTCAATGACCCCTGATGAGAGGTCATTGACATTAATTTTGTCTTGCGTAGCTTTAGACTCCTTCAAACTCTTGGGGTCTCTGGTTGCAGAAGTGGGGGCGTAACTGCTTCAGCGCAGGGAAGAGCAGGAAAAGCCGGGCTGGAGGGGAGGGACAGACTCCTGCATTTCATTTCTTTTTAATACAATTTTTGCCATTTGAGCACTGGATAACATCAGGGCCACCTCAAATTCCTCCTTTCGATACTTGGTCTTGCCAAGAGGAAAGGAAGACAGTGAGACAGATGTTGGTCAGGGTAAGGTGAGGGTTGCCCCCCTCCACCCAGAACTGCCATGGACCTTTATGAGACAGCGCTTAGGACTGTGTGCCATGTCTGCCTTAGAAGAAGACACATCACTGTCTTTACTTGCTACATCGCCTGGCAAAGCCACAATGCACTATGTCACAAGCTGCCTCAATGGACGGTTCCCTGCCAGGGCTTCCATGGGGCCCAACATGCACCACACAACACCACCACACATCTGGCACCTGAGGAATGCATCTCTTTATGCTCCAGATACCTTTCCACAGCACCGCACCCCCCCTTCTATTCCAGAGTGACGCTTGGGGACATGCTTCCCCCCTTGCCGCACCACAGGGCACAGGAGGATGTCAGTTAAGGTGCCATTAGTGTGACTCAATTATTGCTCTGTAAAGTGACTCAGTGTTGCCTTATCGTAGCACACTACACATTTCCCACAGGGTGAATCCTTCATTGTAGACTACAAAGACATTAAAATGTCTTTCCTCTTTGCCCTGTAAACTGTGATGTACAGCGTAAGCCAGGTGTAGGCTTAAGTTTAGACACCCAACATTCTTAAACACTCTCCTCCGGCATATAGCCTGGCTCAGCATCCATCTGGGATAGTAAAGGAGGTGCACAGCACATAGAAATTCTTTTGTTTAGACATCCCCTCCAGGGCATCATCATTGGGGATAGTAGAAAGAAGGGCACATGCATTGTTATTCTCCCTCCTCCATATCACTGCCCGGGGTGGTCCAATTCGGGACTGTAAAAAATAAATAATAATAAAAAATAAAATAAAAAGAGGTCCACATGGTGAGATGGATTTTCGTAGGCCAACCCATTATGGTGAACAGGAAAGACAAAGACCTCTACCAAACCCAACCAAGGCGAGGAAGCACAGGGCAGGGCTTAGACTCAGGAGGGCTGTGAGAGAGGTATAGAGCTACAATGAGACCACACAGACCACCACCAATACATTCAGTTAGACAGAAGTACACACGGTTAGGGAAAGTTTCCACTTTCATGCCAAACCACCTCCACCTGTGAGACCCCCAGTACTTTTTGCTGGACTCCTGGATTTTCTCATCTGTTCTCCTGAGTGAGTGGAAGCCTTTTGCCCACTCACCCAATTCTTTTGCTCTGACTATGGGAACCCTTGTTCAGTATTTTTGTACTTTATTATATGGAGTCATGCTTTCCCCCACCGTTTCCAAGACATCTATAAATGTACTTTTGCAGCACACAGCACATTTTGTGCAGTGTTGCTGGGAACCTTTTGGGTTTCCATTTTTATTTTTATTTTATTTTTCTTGTGTGAACACATGTACCCAGGCATAGGGAGATACTTTTATCCTTCTTGCCTTTTCTTTTTTGAGATCAGCACACACCACCTTATGTGCATCCCCTTTCTCACTGCTCCTGTAACATTTCTGTTACAGTGACAAGCTCACCTGAACGGCTGGTGCCAGTGGATGTGTTCTACCACCTTTTGTGTCATATTTACTCGAAGGCTGTACTCACAGCTGTGGTAATGCACAGAAGGGTCACCACTGACCCACAATGGTGACCGTTTTATTTTTTTGCCATTTCTTCGTTTCTTATACTTTCTTGGTCCTTCTTTTGCTGTGCTGGTTTGTGGAAGTCCTGGTTTGACTATTGTCTTTGAGCAAATCATTTGGGAAGCCCGCCAAGACTCCAGAGTGTCTGTAAGGACAGGAAGCCGGGGAGGATCCAGACACTCTGCTGGTCTTTGTCTTCTGGCGTGTGTGAAGGAGACAGACACAGGTAGACCAAATGCTTTTATTTAAATAATAAAATGGGGAGTGAAAAACACCCCACTAGCCCTAACTGAGGGGGTTTCCATGCCTCAACACAACAAACTAATGTGACAGTCGTCAGGATGTCAAAATATATTTCCACAGTCATGTGTCCAAAAACCTACTCCAACCCTCATGTACTGGCCAAAAATATATATATCTCCCCCTCTCCCTCTCCCTCTCTTCCTCTCTCCCTCTCTTGCTCTCTCCCTCTCTCCCTCTCTCCCTCCCTCCACCCCCAGGTTTTGTATTAGTCCTACTCCCTTGCAGGCTCACTTAGGTACAGGCCCTTGATATAACCACTCGCCCCGAAGCAGTACGTGTTGTCGCACAACTCGTTTCCTTGACAGCTCTTCCTGAGTGGGTCTCTGGGGTCACCCCCTTGCCGCAGCCAACAAAGTCTTTGGGGTTTCTCCTCTCACCCCAACAGTAATTTGCTCGCCTGTTGCCACTTTTGGACAACACACGCTGTGCCTGTATTTGACCCCAAACACCCCTGGCTTTCGCTAGCCAACTTTGCAGTTTCCCATGTAGACGCTCTCCACCCTTCTTGTGAACACTACTTGCGTTTTCGGATTCTTCTACTCTCCCAGCCACTCTGACGCTGGGCTCACCCGAGTACCCCCGATTCGTTCTCTGCTCTGCCATGACTCCTTCTGTCGGTGTTAGAACTATTCCACCTGGAATCCTTTTGGGAATGTCGTCCAGGCTTCACTCGACCAGTGTTTTTTCTGCGCGTTATAAGCCTCTTGGTCTTAAACCTTTCTCGTGTCAACATACGTTTCCCACCCCTCATAGTTTGTGGTTTATTCCCACTTATTCCTTGGGTCGATCCACTGCCACTTCTTCTGCATCCACTATCTTCACCGCTACCACAATACGATCATGTGTCTGGTCTTTCTTCTCTTTTATTAATGTAACTGTTGGGAAACAGAGAAGGACTAGAATGTTGTGTACAGTTCTCTTGCACTTCCATATAAAGCATCCTCGTCTCAGTACTATAGCCACGTATTACTGTACTGCCTATATTTTACCCACACATCCCCGCTCCTGTATCTTTGATTCCAGTGATTCAGAGAAAAGAGCAAGGAGAGAGTGGCGTTTGTTTCCTTTTGGCTTTGGTTCATTCCAGGAAGTTCCTCGTCAGAGCACGTCCACTCGTTTCCCCATCCTGAGTGGCACTCTGTGTGCACGCCACTCTTTTCGGATTTTTGTTTAGTTAGAATACATGTCCTGACACATTGCAAAGTGTCTAATGGAAAAAATAGGAAAACCGTCCAAGACAGGTGGTTTGCCCAGAGTAGGAATAATGTGAGCTGGCCAACACAAAGGGGTGATACCTCTAGGTTCATCACACATGTCTGTCTGGAACCAGTTCCAACTGGGAAGCTGGCAATTCTGAAAGGACCGCTACCCTCCCCCAAAGTTTGATTGTAGCATGAGCATTGATTGGCTGGGTTCTGAACAAAATGCGAGGGTCCTGAGGCACAGAGAGAGTCAACAACTGGAGCTTAAAATCCGAAAAAGACGCGGACCAGAGACGCCTGCAGCAACTTCCAGCAACTGGGGAAGCCTTCAGAAGTGACCGTTGTCCTGACCCAGTTTTCAAATTGACAGGAAAGCTCAATAGGATAACTTCCTCCCTTGGACCGATGGGCATAACCAGTACTAAGATGACCTGCAATTTGAGCCATCCCTCGATGACTTGCGACCTTCCTGGGCTACAAACTACCAATACCCTGGGACCGTCGACCATATTGCATTGCATCATCTTGCCACCAAGAAAACCTCCAAAAACTTTTGTGGACTCCTTCTGGACATCCAGAGGGAAGATCCCCCTCCTCAAAGTCCCCTCACCAGAGAGCAGGACTGAGCAAGCGAGGCAGATTGACCGGGTAGTAACCCTTTGTCATTGGTGTGTGTGAAATGGCGCCAAAACCACAGATGTGCATTGGCGCACGAAGCATCATATGCTGTATGTCCCCCTCTCTCAACTGCTGCTGCGACATCTCTTCAAGAGCCCCTCCTTTCATCACCATCGTGAAGGCATCCGGCTTCATCATATTAATCGATGCCAAGGTACTGTGGGACGTGTGGTGAGTTGTTCTGTCGCCCCTTTGCTGCTTGAGTGCTGATTGCAGTGTTTCAGTGTTTGTGCCCATTCAGGGAGCTTTCTCTGAAGTATCTGAACCCATTTTGCCAACAAAAGCTTGCTAATTCCTTGTAACTGAAGAATCCTCTGGAACTTTGCCTTTTCTAAACAGTGACTTACCACCTTTGCCTCCATTTTGACTTTGAAGAACTCATACCTAGATAGGGATGGACTGCTAAAGCCTTTTCGCCGCTGAAAATTATTACAACTCTAAAAAGTGCTTACCTGGTATTGTTGGGGTTGTTTAATCATTGTATTTCTACAACAGAATATTCAAAGTTACTATAGAAGTGGTTTTACTTACCTTTGAATTGCATTCCTCAACCTTATAGGTTTATACACTGTGGTTTATGCTAGGGGAGTTTTCCGAAAGTAAGACTTTATAAAACTATCCCAATAGTATAAAGATCCCCAATTCTTGGTATCAGTCTATACTATTCAAGGAACCTTGGTAAAGTAGCCGAGCAGTCCGGCTTATCATAAGAGGAAGACGGCGCTGTAGGTAAGTACACTGAACCTAGTTAGTAAAGCAGATCAAAGAAACACTTACACATTAATGTATATTAAAATATAGATTATATTTACACAAGATATGCTTTAAAATACTTAACATATTAAACATGAGATGACATGAGAGGACTTTTAGATACTTTTCAATGTCCACTGCTTAGTTTGTCGTTTCTCGCGGTTACAATGTTACAGCGTTTCGTTTGACACTAATGACAGTTCTATCGTATTATTGGTACTACTGAGAACTGAGACAGAAGAAATATGGTAATCACATTTAGATAGCAAAACCACATAAGATTGAGTCTTTTTGGAAGGAAAACAGTTGGTTTGTCATTCTGTAGCAGCGCTTAAGGTTCTAGAGGCAGTTTCTTCGCACACAAAGTCTTTTAAAGTCCAATTCACAACCCTAACTAAATGGCAGTTCGGAGAGGGCTCAAAGTCTTACGAAGCAGCATAATAGCAAAAGTTGCTGAGGATACCTTCAGTCTCTAGGTAAGGATACCAGAAGAATAAGTCAACGGCAGAGAGCATGGTACCGGACTCGCAAAAGGGACACCAGCAGCAGCTTGGGACAGAGGTAAGAATTGACACCCTGAACACCTCGAGTCTCGGGAGGATAACTCAGGGGCAACATGCTCGCCTTGGAAGCAAGACGACCCGGAGCACCACAGGTTCGATCCCCGGGTCCGCGCTTAGAAACCTCTGGGTATTACGCGCGTTATAAATAATCCATCATATCCTATCAGGTCATATGTGCACTCCAACTTCTCGGATTAAGGTAAGCAATACCTTTTGCTCCCCACAGTACCTTATGTTAGAAGAAATATTTATTGCTGGAGTCTACTCTGTGCAGCAGTGATAAACCCGGTCTCGAGAGAGAGAGGACCCCTGGCACAGATTATCTCAACTCTTCTAGTCAGTCTGTGGTTTTGGTGCCTTTTCTGCAGCACCAACAAAAGACACGATTCGCCAGTCAATCTTCTTCGATTCCCAGAGTCCTGCACTCTGATGAGTCGGATTGTGCCTCTGGAGGTTCACCTGGAGCTCAGCAAAGCCTTGGACAGATTCAGCATTGGCAAGACTATGCACTACGATTGGGTCGGGGTCTCCTGGTATCGCGGTCTGCAACTCTGCAAAGTCGCAGGACCTCAGGAGATGGCTCTGATTGTAGTTCCTCTCAGGGCTGGTTGGTCCCACCAGTCAAAGGTCAGGACTCATCCACTTCGGAGCTCCTCTGTCGCATAGAAAACAGGGTCAGGACAGCAGTGGTCACTTCACGGTGTTGCAGAGGGTCTGCAAGCGTTTCTAGTCATCTTCTTCGGTTACTTCTGTTTGCAGTGTTTATCTTGCCTTTCACCTCAGGAACCTCACCTTTTATTCAATTTCAGCACACACTCCTCTGCAATCTCTCTCAGCAGTTTAGAGAAAAGGGCGGGTGGCTGTCCACTAGGACAGCCAGACCCCCAGTGGGAGCTGATTCCCTTAAAGCAGGCAGACAAGGAGCAGGGGAGGGAAAAACTCCTGCGCCACTTCCTGCCTGCCCAGACACACTGGAGCCTAGGCAGAGACACCCATGGGTTCCTGCCAAAGACAAAACACACACACACACACACACACACACACACCTCCCCCTCCCAGAATGGTAGAAGAAGGCCTAACAAAGAACAACCACGCTAGAAATGGTGAAAAAAGAAAGGAGTCACCATGTTAGAACATAGGTGACCCTATTGTGCACAACCGAAACTGAGAATAAAGTCTGCGGTAAAAACCAGCACACTAGTTGGTATAACATGTCCTCTGCCACCAGCCATAACTAAAGGGTTATCTATGCGACTAAAAAGTCACCGGAGCAGAGAGAAGGGGGATTGGCACTCCACATAAAGTGGTGTGTGCTAATCTCTCATAGTATAAAGTATTAGGAGGGATACAAAGTATCCCTCTATCCTTAAGAACTATAGTTCTCGCAGATAAAGAAAGAATCTCAAAGGAGAACCCAAAGGGTTCCCAGCAACACTGCCCATAAGGAGCTGTGTGCTGCAAAAGTAAAACACAGATGCCCTTAAAGAGATATGGAGGAATGTAGACCCAATAGTAAAAGTAAAACACAGAAAACAAGTTCCAAAAGTCAGAGTGAATAAGAATGAATGAGTGGAAAAAGACTCCACTCTTCAGGATAGAAAGAAAAATGTCTAGAAGTCCAGCAAAAAGTGTTGGGCGTCTCACTAGGAGAGGGGATAAAGCATAAACATAATAAATCTTCCTAACAGTTTACTCGTCTGAATTATTGCATTGTGTTTATTAGCTTTGAAATAGTACTTACCTATCTGAAGATTTATCTTTGACTTGTGTATATATAACATAAATCACTATTTTGATATAACTCAAAGTGTGTAAGTGTTTTTGCCTAAGATAAGCTTGGCTGCTCTGCCATACTACCAATACACTGAGTGGTACAGGCCTATATAGAAGTTGGAGCATTGTATACCAAGGGGAACGTTTTAGAAAAACTCCCTAACACAAACATACACAATGATTCAGTAAGCCTTTAGAATACACACTAAGCAAATAAAAACTCTTGGTAAATATTGTTACAGCGCTTTGGTGAATCTCCTCCTTTATCTCTAACCAGTCGCAAATCATGCACCTCGACTAGTTCACATCCATATCACGTCCAGTTTGTAAAGGTGTCCAAAAGGAGCGTTCACGTCACTGCTAATCTTCAACTTCTACATACAACCCATTCCCGCAATCATCAGCTCCTACAACCTTACCTGCTACAACTATGCAGACGATACCCAGATCATCTTCAAAATCCCAATCTCCGAAGGCTCTGCCAGCCCGGACCTGTCATCGTGCCTCTCTGGCATCGATCACTGGATGACGACCAACCACCTAATCCTCAAGCCTGGGAAAACTGAAATCCTAGTCTGCGGGAAATCATCACTCATCCCCCAACCAATCTCGTGGCCCAAATCACTAGGACAAGCTCCAGCACCCTCCAACGTGGTAAAAACCCTTGGATGCAAATTTGACTCAGATTTATCCCTCACCCAACACACCACCAACGTATCCAAAACCTGTTTCTTCGACCTACGTATCCTCAGGTGGATTTTCCCCTACCTCACTTATCCCCATCGATTCTTGGCCATCAACTCCATCATCCTCTCCCGCCTAGACTACGCAAACTGCCTCTACCTAGGAGCCCCAGCATCCCAACTAAGGAAACTCCAAAGAATCTAAAATACGGCAGCACGCCTGCTCCGTATCCTGCCCGCCAGAGACCACATCAGCCCTACCCCGAGAGTCCTCCACTGGCTCCTTATTGCTCAACGCATCACCTTCAAAGCCACGTGTATCACCCATTGCGCAGTCCACAACACCGGTCCTGAATTCCTCCGAGACAGAATTGTCCCCTACCAACTTTCCAGGAACCTCAGATCGCACACCATTTCGCTCCATCAGGTGTGGTGGTTCCTCCCTCTCTGTCCAAGCGCCAATCATCTGGGAAGTCCATTCCTTTACATATGCGCAACACGGAAAACCACTTGAAATTCAGGAAGGCCCTTAAAACTTGGCTTTCCCCAATACTCTCCTAATCCACTGCTCCCCATGAATACACATCCAATAAATGCCCCCGCATCAATCACAACTCAGGGGCCGGCAGCTCTCACGGCGGTTTAACATGACACACCACCACATATTGCTCAGCAACACTCCCAGCCGACTGGTATTCCAGGTAAACCAGCAGCTTACACTGTGGCACACCTGATCCACCATCAAACCCACCCACAACAACACTCTCACCGGACAAGCACTCCAGGTAAGCCAGCAGCTCTCACAACATTGGCACTGTGCCCTTAATAAGTATCCCAGGTTAGCACACAAATGACATAGCAATTATCTCACACTCTTAACCGGCATCGCTCACTCAGGGAAGACCTCAACACTAACAATCTCCCTCTACAAAGGTATTCCCAAATCTAGGTACAACAAACCATGAAACTCTTACACTATGGAAACCTACTTTACTATAGGCGGAAACCTACGGCTCCATGGAGCCTAGGCCGCCCCGCCACCATACAGGATTCTCATCTAGGTGTAGTCTCCTCCTTTGTTTATCATGGAATGAGACCTGCTGCATTTTGAGACCTGGGCCTCTCGCACACTATACAGGACTCTCGATTATAGGTGTAGCCTCCGTCTTTGTTTACTGTATGATTATACCTACTGCATCCCGATACCTAGGCTTCTTTCACACTATACAGGATTCGCAGATCTAGGTGTAGCCTCCATCGCAGTTTAATATATGCGGATACCTGCTACAGTATGAAAGCTAGGCCCATTGGTATGGGACCCTCAATTGAAGACCTGGACATATACTGCCCCAGCCGAACAATCTTGCAGCCCATGGTACGTATATTTTCACACCACTAGTGTGGACACAGGTCGCAGGCACGGCCAAGCATCCATGCACGATAGAATACGGCTATGGCCAAGCACATCTCGTCTAGTGCACACACAGCCGCTCAGTCTGAAACACCCGTCGTACCTCAACACCTCTACCACTAGCATAAAGCGACCACCGCCTGAAAGGGAACTGGTATAGCTGGTCCCACACAGACTCTCTCAACAATAGCATCGATCTCTAACCCTCAACAGCAGCCACCCATGTGCCTGTCCTCTCTTGGGCTGCTTAGTCGAGCCTTGCCAGCCACTTAAGTCCTAGAATGACAACATGCACACATGCATCTCCTAAGCTAAACTCCCTAGAAACTCCAACCACAACGGCGTTCCAACTGAGGAAAAAGCGCATGGAGGCCACAGAAGTGGGGAAAGAGCGCTATATAAATAACCCAATACAATACTTACTTTAAAGCAGCTGTGCTTTCTTCTCCTAAGGGTGAATGCATATATCATTTGATTCAATGACCAGACATGTAAAATATATAAGTATTCAGATGCAGAAAGCTCAGTAGAAGCACTTTAGAGTAACCATAAAACAGTTTCCCAACACTTAGTAAATTCCGCCCTAAAATGGATTGGGGCCGGGTGCACGAACATCATTAGTTCCAAAGTTATACCTTTCTGGAAGGATTACTAAGTGATTAGATGATGCCAGTAGTTATAAAACAAAGTTCAAAAAGATAAGTAAAGTTCAGGTGAGTAAAATCACTCAATCCCATACACTAGGATAGGCCTACAATGGATCCTTGACCAGGCCTCTACCGAAGAAGTCAGGAAAGAGTGAATTAGGGACAGCACTTTACACCTATGTAAAGCTATAGAGAATGGGGGTAGGGCAGGAGCTAGTATGTTATCTTACCCCCTGACTTAGATTTCACCAGAGAGCACTGCTGAGGTTCCAGAATTCGTCGGGCCACAACCTTCTGTGCTTGGTCCTGTCGAGGTAGGCCCAGGAGCCGTGGTGCAGAGGACATTTTTGGATATATGATTTGGTTTCAGTTGGCCGCAGTGCTTACATCCCATTTCCAGGCACCTATGCTGAACACCCATGCAAAGAAAAGATGAAGACTTCTGCATAGCAGGTGGCCTCAGGACACCTCCAGGGAGCGAAGAAAATGGACTGCAACAGGAGTCACCACGGCCATATGGCGACAAACGATCTTCAATAAATGAACAAAGGATCGGGCCCAGCACAACTTTTGATGCAAGAAGGCTGGAAATGCAGGAATAGGCAACTTGTATTACAAGCTGATGATCCTCCATGTTGGAAGAATGCACTTAGATTGACGATGGTTGCAGCGAGTTAGCCCAGCAGAGTGCAGGTTAGTTCACTTGTTGGTTTGGGACTGGTTGTGCCCACAGGTCCAAGGGTCGAATCACAGACAAGCATATTCTTAAGATCAGGACTGAGGTGCAAGGCTTCATTGGAGCTAGTCAGCTGCAAGAGTTCTTCTTGGGGCATCATCAGGCTGCACTTCCTCATAGGTGCCTTAACTCTAGGATTGTCCCCTCGAATGGCTGTAGGAGTCCTCCTTTTATCCACGATTCAGACACTGGAAGCCTGCACAGGTCCACCAATAATGATCTGCACCAATCAAACTGGCTGTGGCTATCCAACAATGGATAGCCACTGGCCACAATATCTGTCCACCAACAGACATTCAGGCACCAAGATGTGTACTGGGACCAGACTGTCCTGGCTGCCACATGCAGGCTCACACATAAACTAACGCTTTGCCCGGGAAAGCAGCAGCTTTCCCAGAGAAATGATTCACTATATATGGCAATTCAAACCAGAGAGGGCGGGAAGAAGGCCAAAGAAATATGTCCAAACAACAGGCAAAATCTCATGGCACAGCCATCCTAGGGTGCTAGCCAGACTTAGTAGCCATTTGTGGTAAACGCAAAGGTGCACAAGTAAAAAGTATAAAATGCGGTTCAAAAATATCCACTGCCACGAGCCCATCCTAGGCACTTGCAAATGTAACCAAAAATCCATCACAGAAAAGGTCATGAGGTAACAAAGTATACATTGGCATATAATGAACAGTGTTTTGTTTCGCATCTAGGTATCCCTAAAAAACATACTAACAACCTCATACTCGCCACCCTCACTCACAACATGCTGACAAACCACACCAACACAAACGACTAGAGAAAGCCCTATGCCTCGGACTTAACACCGCAAAACTCAAGACCTCCTGAATCAATCTTGCAATCACCAACAACCAACCAAAGCACTGTGGTAAACCGAACACATGAAGCTTCCCATCATAAAAGAAAATGCCTTCGGTGTGCAAATCACTGCCTCCATGAAAAAGCTCTCGCTCAGACACCAGTTCCTCCTGGTTCTACACACATCAACAGCTAAGCACGTCACCTGGTCTTTTCCTTTTTTCTCTTCCAATGAACCACCCACCTATTTTCCCTTTCAGATCCATGAGAGCACCTAGAGGCCATGCAAAGGGCAGTAGAACACGGTATGAATCCTAACATACCATATACTTTCTCATATAGAAGGCAACGTAGTCATATACTTTGACAGCCTCCTTCCAAGTAAGGCACCTTCCAGTCTCATCAGAAGCTAAAGTCTAGCACAACATGACATGGAACAAACTCTTAACCTTTTTGACATCAAGGTGCCCGGCCTTTCTACTGTACCAGCTCGAGCACTCCATTAACCTTACCTACTAGTACCTCTCTTCTCCCTCTTTGTAATTTTTTGCTTGTTTTCACTGATAATCAGAGACTGCTAGATATTGTTCATTAATAATGTAATTGAACTGCATGTTAACAACACATGTAACAAGGAAAACGTGGCATTTAGAAACCGCGAAAAGGGCCCAGGAGGGTTGAAAAATGTGTTGGCAAGCGCAAGAAGCTGTTCTGTTATGAATTTTGCTCACATTAAATCATTGTAATATTCATATTTTGTGCTGTGGTATTAGTGGGACGTGCGCAAAGTTATCAGTGTGTGTGTATATTGTTGGAAGTTGAATGTCTGGCGGGTGCTGCTCTACATTTGACTGTACCGTGATGAGGACACCTGATATGATGGTCACTGGCGTACCCTGGAGTGAAGCTAACCAGATCTACACTACTCCAGCTTCACGTCCCATCACTACAGCATGCAGTTTATGCTCGATTGCATCCAAACTACGTTCAGTGGAAAAGAACACTAAAACATTTAAAGTATTCAATAGTTAGAAGACAGAAAAGGGGAAGGGTTATTACATTATATTTGCTGATTATCATTGTTTCGCTCATAGATTCATCTACCCACAATATGGAACGCCAACTATTAAACCCTGCACCGTGTATTGCTCTAATCCATACAACTAGCACACATTGTGTGTAGCATATCTACGCCATCACCTCTTCCAAGCACAAACCACAGAAAAACCTAAATCAAGGTAACCCCACCCCCCCCCCTCCCCCGACCATTCTCAAGATGGATGGTTGATCAAGTATTGCCCCAACCTACACAAGGAATCCAAAGCTCGGGTGCAAGCCCACACTCATGCGCTATTCACCTCACACTTATATTAATGCACTTTAGTCACAGGGACAAGCTTTAGTGCCAACTCGGAACACCCCTCTGATCGCAGCTTAAATCGGCACGTCACCACATTCAGGCTATCGTCACCCCAGACATCCTCCATCTCTACATCCATCAAGCTTGCATCAGACTCCAATGTCAGACACCCTTTTGCTGCTAATGCACCGTTGACAATGTTACAAAGTCATACCATTGGCATCGGTGTGCTGTACAAAACAGAATTAACTTGACATGCATATAGGAAAGACTATGTTCGTTACCACGCTTTCCTCAGGCATGGCACATTCAGAAATCCTGTGGCCAGAAACTCTCAACCACCGTTCATACAAGTCCTTCATTCGAAATGTGAAGGGAATGTGGACAGGTCCAGTTGCTTGCAGGTTGGAGCCTACAGCTTCCAACAGCTTCATGCAATATGGAGGGCAAAACAGCACTCATTTTGTTCCTACACCTCTTCTACATACTTTGAAATAACAGACAGGGTCTCTGATTGAACAGAGAGGACTGTGAGGAACACCAATGACCGAAGAGGGCCATCAGCACCAATGGATAGTACCGCTTCCTCCTCAAGACAAAAGCAGTACAAAAGACCAGCCCCCACTGCAGTGGCCACCTCTGCTCGGGCACCAAAGATTCACAAGCAGAGTGACTGTACCACCAAAGATTCACATGTGGAGTGACTGTACCACCAAAGATTCACATGTGGAGTGACTCTGTACCACTGTATGGATCATGCACACTCAATCACCCCAGAACTAAAGTGCAGTGGCACTCAGCCCTACAGAGAAGGTGTGTATTGGCCACTTTTCTTCCTAAAAATAGGCAAATGCACCAAAAGAATTAAAAAAGGGAGTAAAAATATGCCCAATTAAAAATGGGAAACGGACACATAGGAGCTTGTGCACCTGTTTTCACCCAAGCAGATTAATGGATGCGTTTGGCCCAGTAGTTCATATAGTACCATAGAAGGAAACTACAATTATGGAAGAAGTCAAATTTATCTTTTGATGTGCAAAGAAGTGTTTCTCACAAAATATTTCTATTTTACAGTCATTCCCGCAATATAAACTACAAGTCATCCAGAACAATGGCGTAAGAGCCGCACTCAACAGCCCTAAAAAAGACATCTCCTCAGCTACACGAAATATCTATTGGCTCCCGGTCCGAGAATGTACACTTGTTCTAAACACTGTCACTGACCCACAAATGCTTATCGAACAGCGCGCCAACTTATCTATCCAGACAAATTGCAGAGCCCAAAACGAAGAGACCTATGCGGTCTGCCTGCTCGCACAGTCTCGCCATCCCCAGATATAGGCGTCAGAAAGCCAGAGGTAGTAGTTTCCCTGCGATTGCGGCAAAACAGAATGCACTGTCCCTAGCGCTAAGATCAGATCCATCCTTCTAGTCCTTCCGGAAAGACCTCAAAACCTGGATCTTTTCCAAAGAAATCCAGGGTTATTGCAATCATACAATTTTGTTTGCACCTAGTAACAGTCTAAACTATGTACCTCGTAAATTACTACCTATGTTTGAAACCAACTGTAATCATTATGCTCATGTATCCTACTTCTAAATAGAATTTTTCTAAATGGAGTTTTACGTAATTTCCATTACTCCTTTTCGGGAAAGCGCCTGGAAAAGCCATCTCTCAGCTTAATCTTCATTCCGACTCTGTTGCCTCCCTCCATGATCACCAATCTGGCTTCAGAGCTGCCTGAAGCATGTAAACTGCTCTCCTGAACATCCGTGAAGACCTGCTCTTCAACACGATTCTAACATGCCCTCTGTGCTCATCCTACTTGATCTCTCCTCTGCGTTCAACACGGTCAACCAAACCACCCTGCTTAATCGTCTCCGTGACAACCTGGGTATCACTGATCAGGCTGTGGCCTGGATGACCGCTTTCCTCTCTGATCGAACCTCCCAGGTACAACTTGGGTCCTTCCTGTCTTCTATCTCCCTCTCCACATGTGGTGTCCCCAGGCGTCTAACCTCTCGCCCAATACCTGGCAACTCTCGCCCACTGCATCTACATTTTCTGCTCAACTTTCCAGTGCTATGCTGAAAACACAACTCATTTTCAGGCTTCCTTCTGCCTCCTCCTCTACTTCCCTCATCTTTGATTGTCTAATCGCCATTCAGAATTGGTGTGCCACCAACGTCCTTTGTCTAAATGCCAACAAGACCGGGATGCTCCTTAATAGTACACAATCTCCATCCTTTCCTCTCACTCTATGGCCGGACGGCCGCCCTTGGCCCTCCTCCTACCTCCTCCCTTACCCTCATCCTACCCCCACCTGCGCTGCTAAGAACCTCTGGGTTATCTTCGACTCTACACTTTACTTCTCTGCACACATCTCCGACATCTTCAAAAAGTCAAATTTCTTATTGCACCTCCTTAGAGGTACTCTGCCTTTCCTCTCCTTCCCTCAAAATCTTACTGTCTCCCAAGCTCTGGTTCTCTCCAGACTGGATTACTGCAACAGCCTCTTTCTAAATCTACCTGCCTCCACTCTCCGCCCTTTTCAACTAATCCAGAACAAGACTGCGAGACTTGTCCTTGGCCTCAAGCCTTGAGATCGTATCTCTCCAACCCCGACATCTCTTCATTGGCTCCCAGTGGATGCAAGGATTACATTTAAAACCCTCTGCATTGTCCACAAGGCCTTCTGGTGCCTGGGTCCAAAATACCTTCAACTATCCCTCCGTAAATACCTCTCCTCTCGAGCCCTTCGTTACTCTACTTCTAACTCCCTCAGGTTTAGTCGTTTTGCAAAGAAACGAGCTGGGGGTAGATCTCGGTCTTTGGCTTGTGCCTCCTTTTGGAACAGCCTCCCGGCCAGCTTGAAAGTTGGGGAAAATCATCTCCGGTTCCAGAAGAATCTCATGTCCTTCCTCTTTGCCTCTTCCTTTGCCCTCTTTCTTCCTTGTTGATCTGTTTCTTCTTTTGGCATCGTGCACCTGGCCACCCTCTGTCATTCGGGCCCAGGTACCTGCTCACCCTGCCACCCTCCTGCACTGCCTCCAGGCCACCCTCTGCACTACGTTTCTGTATCTGTACCCATACAGTCCCCCTCCCACTTTTCTTCTGCACTTATCAGATATACCTTGCTGGCTGCACTACCATGGTTTATCGCCCTTATTTATAGATTTATTTATTTTAATTTTATATTTATTTCTGTTTTCTCTCCTCTGCTCCGCACTTTCCACCCCCCCCTCCCCTTCCATGCATTTTCCCCTTTTCCATGCACTTGCGCTTTCTTAAATGTCACTGGGCCTAGTAAGATCGTCGTTTTCTTTTTTGTTCTCCCTTGTTCCCCTCCCTTTTAGCCTGGTTGTGCTCTGAAACACTTGTGTACGAGCGCGATATAAATAAAATATAATTTAATTTCATTTACTTATTTTAGTACCAATTATGTCTGTAACCATCTGTATTCTCTTATCTGGGCAAACCGGTTAAAATGTAACCACCAATTCTTATGCAAACGAGCACCCAGTTGCCTCCGAGTTAGGTGCGCTCTATAAATGTCAAAATAAAGGAATAAAACAAATAACTAAATAAGTAAATGTTTTTACTCCTTAAAAAATAAGTTTACTCCCAACTTTCAAAAATAGGGAGTAAAATAATCCCACTTCAAAATGTTATCTAGAGCACTGGAGGCATTCATCAAGGCTTTGAAATGAAATCCAGACCTTTGGATGCAGAACATGGCTGCTGGTTGCTAGTCCCTGAACGTTAAGCTTTATTTTATCTTAATATGTTAACATGATATTATTCTGCGCCAAATCACCATTAGAGTAGTATCAAAGCACTTGAGCTTGTCAATGTATTGTCGTACTTTGTCCCGATCAAATTTATCTTGGCCATAGTCTGCTGAGATAAAGAAAATGAGCGAGGGCAACTGAAGAGGATGGGAAAGCAGGAGGAAGTAGATGCTACAAACACAGGGAGGGAGAGATGCAGGGGGTTGGGAGAATGATCTGTAATAGCATGGTTGAGTGTCAGTCCAGCAAAAGGGAGGAGGCATAGATGCCCTAAAGTGTTCTGATAACAGGGTTGAGTTTCCAAGGCAGAATTGTAAGTTAGTACACAATGTAATGCTGGGTGCATAAGTGGCTTCAGAGTGTGCTGGGGAAATCCTAGAAGTCTGGTGGCTTATTTTCCCCTGTGCGTCTCTATACTTTGTACTCCAGGATAAACGCAAGAATGTAAGCCGGAGAAGGAGTGGTATAGTCAAGAATAGAATGTGTATAGAGGTGAATGCTTTTGATAATATTCGGTAAGGTAATGAAATGTTCAAGCTGGTACAGTAAAATAAAAAAAAAGGCCTTGCACCTTGATGTAAAAAAGTTCATTAAGCGTTTGTTCCATGTCATGTTGTACTAGTCTTTATTCTAGCATGCAGTGAGACAGGAATGTGCCTTTCTTGGTAGGAGGAGGTAAATACTTTGCCTTCCATAGTGAGAAATGATAGGTTATTAGGATTTATACCATGTTCTACTGCCGTTTGCATGGCCTCTAGGCGCTCTCATGGATCTGAAAAAGAAAATGGGTGGGTGGCTCATTAGAGGAGACAAAGGGGAAAAGCCACGTCCTTGTGCTTAGCTGTTGATGTTTGTAGAATCAGGAGACACTGTTTTTCTAGGTAGGCAGTGATCTGCACACCGAAGGCGTTTTATTTTGACATGGGAAGGGAAGCCTCATGTGTTTGGTTTGCCACAGTGCTTTGGTTGGTTGCTGATGATTGCAAGATTGATTCGAGAGGTGGAGAGTTTTGCATTCTTTAGGCCGAGGCATAGGGCTTTCTCTAGCCGTTTGTGTTGGCGTGGTTTGTCAGCATGTTGTGAGTGAGGGTGGCTGAGTATGAGGCTGTTAGTGTGTTTCTTAGGGATACCTAGATGCGAAACAAAACACTGTTCATTATATACCAATGTAGTGCGTTTTCTGGGTGCCTTAATGCGAATACAATAGAGCACAATATAAAAACAAGGCAATACACCTTCCCAGGGGAGCATACATGAAAGCAAGAAAACCCAGCATGGAAATCATACAATGCGCTCCCCCAGCGACGCCCAGGTGTGAACACACCAGAGCAACAATTATAGGGCAAAGCATTTTCTGAGGGATTAGGTAGCTATGATAAAGTAATATGGCAGCATATGGATTAATTAACTGATCCATTTCTGGTCTACCCAGAGTGCAAAGACAGCAGGGAACTGTATAGCACACTGCAATACGTTTCCAAGGATATCTAGATGCGAGTTGCAGTTTAGTTTCATGGTTAAACTCTCATGTAGAACTACCCTGTATAACAGTCTGACTTTTCTATTCAGGATGTGTTCACGAGGCTACGTGGAAGGCAGAGGTGGACGTGAAACCAAACGGGGTAGCTAAATTTCCAAATAATGGCAGCAGAAAAGCCAGTTGAGAAGTTGGGGGAAAGGCGTTTGGCTCAAATAAAATTGTCCACACCACAAATGGTCTCTGGGCACCTAAAAGAAAAACAGAACATATCTGATACTGAACGGAATTGGACTCATGTAATTGGCTGTGGAGTATGATAACTGGATTGGCCTCTTCAGTGGTTCAGGCCTGTGACCAGCAGGACACGCAGATCACAGCGGCGAAGGCTCAATTTCTAAGTCCGCACAAATGCTCACGTTCGACCTGCTGAGCTCCGTCACCCATCTCAGATTCACAGACTCAATTCTTCCTTCATATTTGGAAACCGTAATCTCAATTGGAAGATCTCTTTCCCTAATATTAGTGTTTTAAGCTGCATTTACCAGCATGAAAGCCTTTCGGAGAATACACAGACTGGGCCCTCGACTTGCCTAGGTCCACTCTCACGCCAGTTTCTGAGGAAATAGAAGAAACCACCCTAGCTACAGCCTTCTGTAGTGTAGAGCAACATAATGGGTAGGCTCTTCAATTTTGCCAACTAGCAGCACATGTTTTTACAACTATATATTTTTTCCATTCAGCATATTGAATCCCGTCTCCAGCCTTCCATTTATGCATGAAGGTTGGAAATGGACAAGCTCATTTTATTACATCTTGGAAGGAGAGTTGGTAGTGGGTGTACTCCGTGAGCGGGTCACAGACCTCTGAGAAAGAGAAGTCTTTCGATTTCAGATGAACATCCTGAATGCAAGTTTAATCTTACCCACACACCCATAATGGTACAGATTAAGGAGGAGATGTCCTTTAACAATTGCAAAGCTCAGCAATTTCCACTGCTGAAGAATCAGATTAGAGGCCCTGCAGAACATTGGTTTAATGTTGAACAGGAAGATGCAAGTGCGTGTTTTACTCCAATCTCACCGCACCCCTCGTAAAAGGCTTCGATCTCACAGTACATTTGAGATTCAGCAATAAAACATATGATTAAATCTCACAGGAACATGGGTGCGATTTCTCTTGCTCAAAAAAGAACTGCGCTCTAGAGTGTCGATTGCCACACATCGCAAGAGGAAACAGCAGTTTGCAGGCGGTCTGCTTGATGAAAAGTCTAGGCTCAATAGGCAAGACTTTCGTACAAGCACATCGCTAGGACATCTCCACTGCTTCTTTATCCCACTGCTCCAAAACAGTGTCTCACAACCGAAAAACATGCATAATCCTTGCTGATCACAATGCACCCCAGGTGCCACACGAACAAAACATAAAAAGAAAAACAAACAACTTACGAATTTGCAATTTCAACTTTGGCATAATCTTTCTTCAACATGGTTGGTGGCAAATCATCGAGTTGGCTTGGAAACTCTGCAAAAAACACAGATACAATCATGAAGCAGGGCCTAAAAAGGCACCCGGGCAGTAGACGCTTCATTTCACTTGTCTGAACGTAAAGCCCCAGTCAACTCAAAAACAATTCCTATGCAACAATTAGTACCCAGAAAGAGGGGTGTGGCGGCCTCCCATCCAATGAGGAGGCTTGGAACAGGTTCCTTACCACACATGAGCGGTAGGCCGCCATCTTCCCTCGCCGGGAATCAGGTAAATGAACTTCCTGCACCCTCACCCCACATTTCCACATAATTAGGGCCACCCCACTTAACCTCTGCAGCATTGTCCCTCGCTGGTGCCGGGAACAGTACTGTTCCCGGCACATCTCTAGTGCACGATTTTCCACCATGGGAAGCAGAAGGGACTATGTCTCCTTTTCATGCAGACATTTTGTTGGTTTACATTTTATGGACACCATGGAACAGGAGAAGAGACCGAGTGTACTCCTGTTCTGCCAGAAATGCCTTCTGGAGGGACATGGATCATAAAAAAAGGAAAAAAGTGTCGCTATGCCGGAGATAAAGAGCTAGAGTGGGGGTCATTTAATTCCTAGACCTCCCTTGAGTAGCTCTATATGTAAACAATAAATGTTAGGTTCAATTATTTGGGAAAATTAATCCTTTAAGTACAATGTACAAACGTGAGACATTTTTCACATAACAAACATTTTTTTAATATATAAAGTATAATATGTATCAAGCATTAGACAAGCCAACAATCAAAGAATTAGCAAAGAAAGCAATAACAAAAACTTTTTCGTGAGTCTTCAAACATAAAAAGCAGATTAGTGCAGTGTGGCACACACCTAAATTCGATCTGTTATTTCGTCACAGAAGGAAATGCATTAAAGTCAAAATCGGTGGTGTCCACAGAGCAACAAATATGTAAAGCGATAAGGATTTGGAGAACTGCAAAGATGTAACCGGAGATGCGGTTGATGTTGGTAGCAAAGTGGTAGGACCTGGGTATGTCTATCTGTCCTACCAGGGTCTCGGGGAAAATTCTATCCAAGACGAACACCCTTTTGTTGTGCTGCTCTAATCAAGGAATCTATCCTTAATATTCCCAGTGTGAAGATCTGAAAACATAAAATCAAAACAGAAATGGCCTGGGATTATTGTTCAGATATGTAGTCTGTTTTCAAGATTTTGCCAACGCAGTGGGGGAATCTCTTCCAATGGAGGCGAAAGGATGTGTGGGTAGAAGAAAAAATCCCAACACTCCCCTCACGTTATAGCGTTTCGGCGGAGGCTGGTCCCAAAAAGGTGAAGGATCAGTTTTACTATTCCGCCTTCTTCAGGGCTGGTGAGTTTTGCAGGGAAAATGAAGAAAAGGAAGAGTTAAGTTTGAAGATGAAAGGAAAGGCTGTGAACAAGTGAAGTGTGAGTTCCCTATCATCGGTGTCTTAATAACTAGGTGAAAAGATTTTTTTAATAAAAATATTTGAAGTGCAGTCGTGAAAGTTGCACTTGACATAAAATCTCCATAGTCAAAGAAATAAATAGCTAAAAAAAACTAGTAAAGCACTACCGCCTGTGTCTGCCTAGAACAGGGAAGTGGTGGAGAAGAAGTAGTCTAGTTCTAATCCAGCATGCTCCCAATAATGGTGCCCCACAAACCGAGTGTTCCCCGCTTGTGCCAAACATGTAATGAATCATGATGGATACCTGGAAAGTTATAAAGAAAAACATCCAGTATGTACGGCGAAGCCGTGGAGCTCCCGAGGGGAAGCCCAGACAGCACTGCTGTCTGGTTCCAAGCGGGTCCGTTGCAGTCAGCCGCAGTCAGCCGCAGGCAGAGCAGCCGTCAGCTGGAGAAAAACAAAAACAAAAAGAAGTGAGTGAGGGGGGGTGGGGAGGTCGCGGGGGAAGGAGAACAGGCGGATTGAAAAATTCTGCGCCTGGGTGGGCGAAGAATTGGCTATGTCGAAAGAACGGGAAATGTGGAGGGCGTCTCACCTGTGTAGTCTGCGTATCAATTGCGCGTAGAGAGTGAAGAACTAGCTCCGTGAGGTGCAGGGCGAGGCCTGTCAGTGCCGGAAGGCGCCAAGTTGAAATATGAGCGCTCGTAGTGGGAGGGAGAGGGAGACGTGTCAAATCTTGATTGGTGGTCATACCTCAGCGTGACTCGAACAGTGAGTCTGCGCAGTGCTACATAAAGCGAACCCATAGCGTGGCTAGGTTGCCGGGAAACCAAGGTGTAAATGGTAGACAGTGGACATGGATAAGCTGATCCAAATTCAAAAGGTGTCTGTTTAGAACTGGGGAGTGTTAAGTTCATTTAAACCATGTTCACAGGTGTCCAAACGATGGATCCATCTGGCTTCTAATGCAAGAAGTCTGGTTTGTATGTTGGGACCTGATTCGACCCTTTCTAGTACCCACCACAGGAGGTCATCTGGTGTATGTCGATGCTCTAGGTAGTGTGTTACCATCGGTGATGTAGTGAGCTTACAACGGATCCTAGATCGATGTTCGGATATGCGGATATGCGGGTCCCCACTTTGCGTGTGGTCTGACCTACATACCTGTAACCACAGGGGCATTGAACACAATAGATTACCTTGTTGCTCTTACAGTTCGTGTGGTGTTTCAAGGTCCATGGTCTCCCATTAATGAGGAAAGACTTGGTTTTCATGGTAAATTTACATACTGAGCACGATCCGCACGGGAAATGCCCAGTAATTTTACGTAAATTCCATGGTCCAGTGGTAAGAACGTCCCGTGTGTGCACAGAGTGTACTAAATGTTCTCTAATATTCCTCCCTCTCTTAGAGGCAAATCTAGGAAGCGGTTCCTCTGGTAACATTAGCCTCACTATGGGCCAGAATTTTTGAATAGACCTTTTGATTTGAAATGAATTAGGGCCATGTGTGGTGACACATGTGATCCTGTCTTCGGTTACCTGTTCTCGTAATGGCTCAGGTGTCACAAGGCTGTCTCGATTGGTGAACCTAGCCCTTTTCTGGGCGTTGGATACCTGTTTTTTAGGATACCCTCTCTGGTGAAGTCTTTCCGTCAGTTGATCCGAGTGTGTATAGTAATCCGGTAGCGAAGTGCAGTTCCTTCTGATACGAAGGAATTGTCCGTATGGTAAGTTCTGTTGGACATGATGAGGGTGGTCACTTCTGAAATGAAGCAGAGTATTACGGTCTGTCGGTTTCCTGTAGAGATTACATGTGAGTTTGTTGGTGGTATTGGATATTTCTAGGTCCAAAAAGTGGATAGTCTGGCGGTCAAATTCCATTGTGAACTGAATATTGTTGTCACAGGCATTGAGCCATCGCAGGAAATTCCCTAAGGAGGATTCATCCCCTGACCACAGAAAAATGATGTCATCAATATACCTCTGCCAATTGTGTATGTGTGCCCGCCAGGGATTAGTTTGGTTGTAGACATGTTTATCTTCGAAGGATGCCATAAATAGGATGGCCAAACTGGGGGCAAATGTTGCCCCCATGGCCGTTCCCTTGATTTGTAGAAAGAATTGTTTATTGAAAATGAAGAAATTTTTACTCAAAGCTAATGTCAAAAGTTCAATAATGAATTCAGCCGGGACCCTAGATTGTGTGCCACTGTGAGTCAGGTGTTCGTATATACAATCAATGGCAGCGCTTGAGGTATGGACGTGTAAAGTGATTTGATGTCGAGGGTGACTAGATATTGAGAAGTGGGATCAAACGGAAGGCCTTCAAATAATTGGATGGTGTGAGTCGTGTCGCGAAGGTATGATCTAGTACCGATGCTAATAGGTTTAAAAAAATGGTCAATGAATCTACCGATGGGTTCCAATATGGAGCCACATCCCGACACGATAGGGCGCCCTGGTGGGTTCCGAGTGTCTTTGTGTATTTTGGGAAGGGCGTACAAACATGGAGTGCGTTCCTGGGAGGAGGTCAGAAAGGATGCTTCTTTGGGTGTGATCCAATCCCGGTCACTCGCGTAAGCTACCATCTCTGCGATCTCTGTTGTGATTTCATGAGTGGGATCTAATTTGAGTGGACGGTAGCTAGTCTTGTCTTTGAGCAGGTCCATAATCATGTGGCAGTATTGTTCGTTGGTAATAATTACGATACCACCCCCCTTATCAGCCGGTTTTATCACTATATTGGTGTTCTCAGCTAATTGTTTGAGAGCTGTTCTCTCTTTCTTGGTAAGGTTCTGGCGTGTAGAGATGTTCTTTTTGCTCAGTTTCTTAATGTCCCTTAACACGCATCTTTCGAAAGTAATAAGATCCTGTGGTATCTGTCCTTCAGTGGGCATAAAAGTAGAGGGGGGTCGGAGACCGGTGTCGTTATTGTCCTCCGTGTTTTCGTGTTCATTAAAAAAGACACGGAGTCTTAGAGTCCGGAAGAACCTTCTCATTTCAACTTCTGTTTTGTACCAATCTGTATTGGCCGTGGGGACAAAAGACAAACCCTTAGTAAGGACAGAAATTTGTCCAGATGTGAGATTCATTGCTGCCAAATTAAAAATAGGTAATGTGGCATGCTGTGACATTATCGTTGGCGTCTCCCTTGTCTCAGACGTCTGCGTTGGCCCCGATATGGCATGTTCCATGGTCCAGGGTATATGGGTGGACCCCATCCTCCTCCCTGACCTCCTCTTCCTAAAAAAGGAAATTGTGGTAGTTGGGGGCCTGGGAACTGTTGTGGGTCAAATTGGGGTGTATATGGTGGATAGCTAAAATTGGATCCACTGCCTGAGGATCCACTACTGGATCCAGAGAAGGTCACTTTTCTTCTTCCTCCCCGTCCTCTGTTACTGCCAGCTCCACCTCGTTGTTTGTGTGTATTTATGTAATCAGTTGTTGTATAGGGGTACGCAGCCTCCGTGTTAAACTCTTTAATGTCTTTTTGCAGTTTATTGGTTTTCTTGGTAATGGTGTTGGTTTTAAAAATATCGAACAGTTTGTTCAGTTCGTTCAGTAATTCCTGTGCGTTAGTGAGGGCCGAGTTGTTTTTGAACTTTAATTCCTCACTCTCTAAGGTTTTCTGTAGGTCGTGGCCTCCTAGTCCTACCACTTCTCTGTGTGTGTGTTTTCTGACACTGAGGTCCAGCATTGCGTTAAAAGCCTTTGCTTTGCTCGGGCATGTAACTGACGCCCCTGGGCATTACCAGACCGGGCAATGCCCCTCTCCTCGGGTTCTATTGCTAAATAAACCACAGTTTAACTGCACCTTTATGTTAGCATTCCTACAACAGCCCTTCAGCCGAAAAACAAGAAGCGCATCTTTTGAGAGTGACTGATTCAGTGGTGTGGGCCTATGCAGAGGGTATTTTACACTGGGCCGATTTACTATCATAATTGTTAGTGTTTGTTTGCAAGGTTAATTGGTAAAATCTTAAAATGACAGGTGCATTTCGAGTCTTCAAGTGGCTGTACTTTTCTTTTTTTTTAGTCCTGAACGGCTTGTCCTTTCTTAGGTACGGGAGGTTCCTCTAATTCCTTTGTCTTCGCCAGGCTGCCCTTGGAAAGCCTGCAAAGGGTCTTGGAATGAATGGCAGGACAGGAAGTGGGGCAGGTCGACTGAAACCCCCAGCACTTTGTCCTGCAGAGTGCCTGAGAGAAACCAGCTCTGACTGGGCGGCTGGCTGTCCCCATTGGGCAGCCATCCCCATGGTTCGAAAGTTGCATGGGATATTATTGGTGGGCTCAGCCAGTGTTCAGGCATAATTTCCAAGGTCCTGGAGCAGAAACTCAGTCGACCACTGGAACAGAAGAATCCGAAGAAGAAGCCTGAATGAAGATTATGCCTTAAAACACTTCTGTATAGGGCGCATTACGAATAACCAATAAAGAAAATAAGACACCAGCCACCTTCAGTGACCACCAGAGCCCACTGAGTAACCGCTACTGTCCCAACCTCCACTTTTGACTGGTGGGCCTAACCCTCCGGGTAAGAGCTGCGCCCTCCACTGACTGCCATTCACCAATAACCGGGGTACTGTGCCACTGTGTTGTGCATAGTCCACCTAGAACTTTTTGGGCACCTTTCTTGACCCGATCTAGCTCCCCAAAGTCCCCTCACACAGGACGAGGACCAAGAAAAGGAGAAGAGTCTACCGTTGCGCCACCCATCCTTCAACCGAGCTTCGAAAAGGCGCGAACGAGCCAGAACCAAGAAGGTTCATTGCTGGGCATCCGCCTGCACGTGAGCCGATGCCAAATCCACCCAAGTCCCCCTTCCTCCGTCGCCAAGACGGAGAAACCAGTAACCAGGTCTGCTGTCGCCTCTCCTCCGAGACCGTCCTGCAGCAACAAGTTCTTTATTTTGAGGTACTGTCCTGCTCCCTGTAAAACTTACATGGAGCTTTGCTTCCTGATCCTACATTACTGGGGATTATAGATAGCTGTATTGTACACTCCTCCAAGGCTCCCGCAGAGATGCATTGGGGTGGACAACCCATGGTACACTCTCCTGCCTTAGGACACTGGTCCTTGAGGAGCTTCACATGGAAAGCCCTTGACTTTCGTGAGTTTACATAACTTTAGCTACCTGCAAACCCAGAAGAGATCCTGTTGAACTCTGCTACTTTTGAACAGTGCATTGTGCTCAACTCCTAACCTCTGGTAGGCTAGGGTCCCTCTAAACATTGAGAGACTCAAACTCGAGTTGGACGCTTTAAGACAGGTTAGAACAACGTCAGAGTTATCATAAGTTGGAAAAGTTTGCAAATATGTTTCAGATGGTTTTACTAAGGGATATGTTACTCTACAAGTTATTCTTAAAGTGACTACATCTATGGTCTATTACTTAAGAAACTTGCAATTCTGTTCTACATGCTTTAATGGGAGTTAGTACTTACCTTGCAAATATTTAAAAGTGTGTCTTATAGTATATATTAAATGACTATTTTGTATATACCTTAAGTGTGATCGTTTTTTCTTGAATAAGTGTATGATCAGAGTTCTTTGTACCCTACTATAGCCCCCCGAACTCCTAGACTGTGCGCTCTGAGGCCCACGGGCATGTGGCGCTGTATACAAATTGAAATAAATAAAATAGACTACGCCTGGCTGCTCAGCCATTTTACCAAACATGCGTGTTGTTCAGGCCAAACCTAAGAGTTGGAATCCTGTACATCCAAGGTGAGCTTTTCTAAATTTGTCACAGACAGTAACTTGTGTAAAACTCCTCAACAGTTGTGCACGATTTTAGTGTCCTATGGCAGTAGCGTGGTTACTTGAAATCCACAGGTACGCCCAGGTCTCCAGATAAGGGTCATACCAGCCCTTTTTATTCATGAAAATTGAATATGACAGCTTTATTATTTTCATGCACACGTTTAGAGCAGAGGTCAGGTTACTTGACAGAAACCAGAATGCTTCTTTTGAGTTTTATCTACTTGGATCTAATTGCAAGTCATGGAGAAAAGCCCCTGAAACAGAATTCATTTCTCTCAAGCCTTTAAAAAAATAAACTACACACCGTGATAAAAGGAATGGTTTCTTTCTGTTCAGCTTCTGCTGTGTTGTGTGTTTGCTCATGGAGCACTGTGCATATTTATTTTCCTAGCATTTTAGGATTCTATCATTAATAAGATGGAAAACTAAGTTGCAATTGAGAATGAATTCTTTGGAAACAAATTATGCTCGTTTTGCCAGTGAAACCAAACCAGTATTGCACAATTGTTATTTTTCAGAGTTCCTGTGCTGTGTGCTTAAGCATGCGTAGGCAGATCATGTTTACACTAATAATTTAATGTACACTCCAATTACAAAAACAGTGAGTAAAATGATGAGTATGCACTGTCTAGTTTACATCCATTCAACCTTGCAGTCAAAGTGCTACATTACTATGAATGGTGAGTGGCAGCAGAGTCTTTGCTCAAGGGTGAGTGATATAGCCTCTCAACTCTTCAAGACAACAGTTAAAAGAGCCAAAACATGACTCTCCAGGAAGTGCAAGTGTTGTTCAAAAACTAATTAAAGTTACATTTGTAATTGAAATAGAAACTCGGCTAAACCTGTTACTGTATGTCAATATTTCGTGGTGGGATAAAACAGCACTCTCTGGGTGTTTCAGAACATGGGTTTTATTCTCCTTTAATTTCAACAAATGGCATAAACTCGCTGGTATACGTTTTTAATCTCCTTGCGCTTGCCACACCCTTTTGGATAGGGCAGATGATCTTAAGAGGTCTGTTACAGGGGCTGCTAGAGTCAAGAAATGTGGAATGAACCGACGATAGTATCCTACCAATCCGAGAAAGGGCCGGACTTGTGTGTTAGCCGGGAATTGTAGCCATTGTATCGGCTCCATCTTCTCTTGTTGAGGTCTGATGATCCCTTGACCAACAAAATATCCAAGGTATTTTTGTGGAAATTTGCAGGTGGATTTTCTTCGGGTTGATGTGCAAACCTGCTTGGTGTAAGGTCTTGAAAATGGCCTCTAGATGTTCCATATGATCCGGACAAGTTTGTCTATATACTAGAATATCATCCAGAAAGAACCCCGCGTATTATTCGTGACCTTTGATCAGTGAGTTCATCAGTCTTTGAAAATTGGCGGGTGCCCCGTGAAGACCAAAAGGAAGTACAGTTAATGGATATAGACCCGTTGGCGTTGCAAAGGCGGTCTTCTCCTTGTCAGGTGGATGAAGAGGTATTTGCCAATACCCTTTTGTGAGATCGATGGTAGTCAGAAACTTCGCTTTTCCAAGCTTGTCCAGCAGGTCTTCAATCCGCGGCATGGGGTATGCGTCAAATTTGGACACTTTGTTTAGCTTTCGGAAATCTATACAGAACCTTGAACTTCTGTCCGGTTTAGGCACTAGGACCATAGGAGAGCACCAGTCACTATGAGAGGGTTCTATCTCTCCTAACTGGAGCATCTCTTGAACTTCCTGATTGATAGTCTGAATCCTAGCTTCAGGGATTCGATATGGCCGTAATCTGACCGTAGTTCCTAGGGTTGTATTTATAGGATGGTAAGTTAATGTGGTCCTCCCCGGAATGGATGCGAATACCTCTGCGTACCTGTCAACCAAAGATGATCGTTCTAACTTTTGAGCGGTCTTCAAATCTTCATTTATGTTTAAGGCTTCTTTTCCCATGTTTTCCCACGGTTGGGGAAGATGTTCAGTTGGTATTTCTTCAGTATTAATAATTGCGACCGTGGGAATGGGCTCTATTTGTTTACTAGGTTAACAAGTTTGCAAAGGCAATTTCCTGTCTGGTTGGCGTACTGGTTGGCGTACTCTGTAAGTTACTGGTCCTACAACTTCCTCTACGGTGTATGGACCTCTCCACGTTGCTAACATCTTGTTCTTAGTGGTTGGTAGAAGAACTAACACTTGGTCACCTACCTGAAAACGTCACATCCGAGTACGCTGATTGCAATATTGTTCCCGTCTTGCTTGAGCTTGCAGTAAATTGTCTCGGGCCACTGATTTCAGTTTCTCTACTCTTTCGTTCAACTGGGAAGCATATTCGGTGAGGGTAATTTCTTGGTTTGGCTGTTCCTCCCATCCCTCCTTTAATATGTCTAACAGGGTTCGAACTGGCCTGCCGAAGAGAAGTTCCTCCCTCCCGGTGTGGTCGTTTTCCTCAACATCTGCTTGATAGTTTGGTTGCATCTCTCGACCAATCTGTCCGTTTGGGGATGATAAATGGCGTTTTTAAGTTGCTCGCTATGAAGGGTCTCGCACACCTGTTTTAGTATCGCGGACATGAAATTGGTGCCTCGATCAGTCACAATTTACCTGGGAATACTCACACGTGCTATAAAAAGGGACTAACACATCACAGATTTGCTGAGCGATGGTGGATTTCAGTGCAAATGCCTCGGGGTATCAGGTAGCGTAATCCACTATCACCAGTATATATTTGTGTCCACGACTAGTGGAATCTAGTGGACCAACTATGTCCATTCCAATACGGTGAAACGGCTCAAGAATTATAGGCATGGGTTGTAGTGGAACTTTCGTGATGTTGGCTCTATTCTTCTTCTGACACTCACCACACTGCTGACAGAACCTGGCCACTTATCCATACACCCCAGGCCAAAAGAATCTTGCCAATAGCTTTTGGGTAGTTTTCTCTGCTCCCAAGTGACCTTCTCCTACTTGCAAGTGAGCCACTTCCAGTACAGGCCTATAATATTTACTGGGTACCAAAAGGTGCCGGACTGTTTCCTTTCCAGGGCCTTGCGTAATTCTGTAGTATAAGCCATGGTCCTTGATGAAATAGGGAGTCTTTCCATCTTGTCTTTCCCCAACGGACGCTCGTGCATGTTTCAACACAGGGTCCAGCTCCTGAGCCGTTTGGAAGCCATCTCCCTGTTCGTCCAATTTCCAATCTACAGTGATTGGATGCATATTTTGTTCACCCCATACTCGCTTGACCTTTCGTCTGTCTGCCCGGCTTTTCCTCTCTTTGATGGACGGTGTAGCAATTTCCTGGTCATGAAATGGAGCACTTTCCAACCATTTCTTCTCTATATTTTGTATCAGGCAGGGAAAATTGGGTACATCTGATCCGACCAAGAGGGGTTCCGGTAACACAGGCATCACGGCAGCTCTTACATCCATCTGTTCCCCGGCCACCTTAATCTGTATCTCCTTAGTTGGGTATCTTTTCACGTCCCCATGCACACACTATATAGGGGTGCTACTATTCGACTGAGCCACATCACCTACCAGATCAGGGCTGACTGCTGTTTGCAGACTTCCAGAGTCAATCATCGCTCTTTTCTGGCGACCCTCCACCTCTGCATCGCAGGTGTACACATAGGGAGACTTCGAGAGTTGGGCTGCTGCAGGAAAATCACCCTCTTTAGGAACCTCGAGGGTTCCGACATCCATTGGTTCGGACTTGCTTCATTTGGGGCAGAGTCTGGCTAAATGGCCCCACTCCTCATATTCAAAACACTGTGGCCCTCTGGAGCTCATGCTGGGTGGCCTAGCCACAGAAGAACCTGAAGACCCTTCACTGGCAGGCCGGGATCTTGTACTTTCCCAATCTGATCGTCGAATCATAGAGTTTGGCCATCTCTGCATATTTACAGGTCTGCTTGCTAAGTTTGAAGGACCATTGACAATTTTGGATGGACCAGAATAAGTCACCATTCTGCTTTGCCAGGCCTTTTGATACGCTGTCGCGATATTAACTGCTTCCATTAAACTAGGTCCATGGTGTTGTCTAACCCAGCGCTGTATGGGTAGCGGAAGCGCTTCTACAAACTGCTCGAGCACAATCTTCTCAGCCATTTCTTGAGTCATAGTAGTGACCGTCTACAGCCACTTATCCCCCAGCTCTTTCACTCTGTAGTACAGTTGTTGTGGAGTCATCATTTTGCAATTTGGTTTCTCTAAACCTGATGCGTTACGCCTCTTCATCAAGTCTCTCGAGCACCACTCTTTTCATATCTACGTAGTTGGTGTCTCCCGTTGGATTTGCAATTTGATAGGCACTCTACATCTCCCCTGCCAACAGGGGAGCAATCTATTGGCACCATCTATCTGCCGGCCACTGGGCGTTTCTTGCCACCCGCTTAAAATTTACAAAAAAGTGAGCCGACTCTTCGCCAGTCATATATTTCTGCAGGACTGAAGCATGAGAATGATGCTACTAATTTAAGGAGGCAATTAACTCGGCCTGCTGAACCTGGAGGGCCTGCTGAAATGCCTGGCAGTTCGCCTGAGCCTGTTGGCTTTGTAGCTGCAAGGCCTGCTGCAGTAGGTGTTGACCCTCACTTAGTGTTTTTATTAATGCCTCCATGGTGTTCTGTCTTATCCCATCGCTGCCACCAAATGTCAATATTTCGTGGTGCGATAAAAGGCAGCACTCTCTGGGTGTTTCAGAACATGCGTTTTATTCTCCTTTAATTTCAACAAATGGCATAAACTCGCTGGCATACGTTTTTAATCTCCTTGCGCTTGCCACACCTTCTGCAATTAGAAGTACCACCAGCTGTGATCAAGTGAGCTTCTTTCTCCTTCTAAAAGGGATGTCCGCCCCAGAGTTGTGAACTACAGATGACTGTCCATTCCCCTTGAGGTGGTCACGCCACTATTTTGCCCAAAGTACTAACACTTCTCCTCTTGTTCTGGTCTCTCCCAACCCCTTATCAACAATTGTAATGGTGGACTTCCCGTGGGTAACTTTGCACTGACTTACAGTTTCTGCACAATAACGTTCTCCTTTGTTGCTTCACAAAACTTCTGCTACGTCAGACCCTGTTCCCTTTTCACTTCCTTTAATTCTTTTCAGTCTAGTCATACGGTACTTTTCTTAACTTGGGTCCTTGCTTTTCTCGGGTCTGGAACATCACTTTCACTCTCCCTCTCTCTCTCTCACTTCGGCTTCACCGTCGCCACTTGCCTTGTCAAAATACGCTCTGTAATCCAGACACGGTCATCTGCTGCGACCGTTGACACACCTTTCCCCAGCTGATTGAGCCGTGGTATCAGAGGGCAGGGGCACGCCCCTTCAGCTGCTTTGGATTTCGGAGGCGGCGAATGAATGGCCGTAGCTCTGCCCTGCTGCAGCGTATTTACAGAGCAAGTCAGGGATACGAGGCTCTTCAGCTTCAACGGCAGTCCTTTTATCTTTACTACGTAGCAGACTTCTTTTTACTTTTACAAAGGCACATTTAACGCTATGGCCTTCAGACTCTATCCTTGTAACTCAGTCGAACAGGGATGATTTAACATTCAGAACGGCTTTAACTTAACAAAATACTTCTTCTGTACAAGGCTTCCGTAATTAGCATGCCGACCGTAATTGACCTCTTCCGACACAGTTGGTCCCTGTCAACAAAACCACAAGTCTTAGAAAAAAGCACCTTCACAGCTGGAACTACATTTTTTACTCGCTGGATGACCGGTCCATCTAACCCCTAAGAACCACCCCCATCTATTCACCCTTTTACCCTTTCATTGCTGCGATTCCTGCTGGCTCACTTTCTTGGGTTCTAATCTTTCACACAGTGATAATCCAGATAGGTATTTAACTTCATACATGGTTCGTCCATTATCTAGGCACTGTGATTATTATACCTCAGTCGATACTCAGTTTACTGACCTCTGAAGGAAGTTAGCCAATAAGATAGCTCAACCGGTTGAGTGCTCGTTGCTGTGATCTGTGCGTGATCTGTAGGTTGCAGGTACGAACGCGGCAAGACCAACTCAGCTTTTCATCCTTTGGAAGTGGATAAGGGAGTACCAACTTCGGTTTGGTGATAATTGTGATAAAGCGCTATATAAATACCAATTTGACCATGAGATTAGGTATAGAGTTTAGCATGGAGTCCTTGCCTCTCTGGACTGTTGTATCATAACATTGGCATACAACTAGGTAGTAATAGCTCCAGGAAATTAGGACCGTCATTAAACATCAAAAGACAATTCTTCTATTGAATCTCAAAACACACAATACAATTCACGTTTGCTTTACTATGTAATTGGCTAGGTGTTTGTGCTTTCAATATTTAAATAAATACAGGAGAGATCAAATGCCAAACCTTAGAGAAATAATGAAAGGTGTATTCTGTCACAGTGCAGAAAGCTGCCGCATGGTTAGGATTTTCATACAGTTTTTGCACATGTCGACTGAATATCACATACATTTTACTTTCTTGCAAAGGAGAAAAGTCATTTTTGTTCTCTTGAAATCACATTTACTCTCAAAGTTTAAAAATATGGATTAAAATATACCCACCCGCCTCCCCCCAATCAAAATCTTATCTGGAGCATTGGGTACGCCTATATTGAATTGAAAGTTATGTGTAAGCCGTATTACATGCTCTATCTACTGTTCCCATCTACCCTGGCCACTGTTCAGGGCAAGGGACACGATACCTCACAGTCCTTCACTGCCCAGGGAAACACCCTACCAGACAACGCAGCTAGTTTGACGGCCTTAAACGGGTCCCTGGTTCCTAATGAAACTCTAGTTTATGTTGCAGACTACCAGTCACCAATTGCCTCCCATTCCAGCCTGTCCATACTCCTAGACCAAGCTCCCAAAACAGAAAAGGTGAACTGGACTCAGCAGGCGTGTAAGTCAGACCAGATAACCTTTGCCGTTCCACAAACGGCTGCCTCCTGTCACCCAAGGCACTCCTTCCACATCTGGCTTGAGAGGCCCACGCCATTGCTCACTCAGGTAAAAATGCCACGATTGCTTTAGTACACCAAGATTGGTTGCCCCTGGTATCGCGTCAGTAGCACACGATTATTGTGAAAGATGCAGCACATGTTTAGAATATAGTGTTGGACGAGCGGTGAAAGCAAAGCTGTCTGCATGTCCAGTACTGGAGGGTCCCTTCTTAAACGTGCAGACAGATTTCGTGCAGCTCGCCACGTGCATGAGGTTCTCGTATTGCTTAGTGATTGTTGACATGTTCTCCGGTTGGGTAACGCCTATCCCTGCAGGAAGGCAGATGCGGTCACAGTTGCAAAGAAATGTACTCCCCCCCGATTATAGACAGTGACGGGGGGGGGGACCCACTTTACTGGTCGAATTGGTTAGGAAGTGTGCAAGGCACTAGGAATCTCACAGCAGTTTCACTGCGCATACCCCCCCCCAGTCGAGCTGTTTTGTAGAACACCAAAATGGCGACCTTAAGCTTAGGCTGTCCAAAGCATGTCGGGAGACAGGCCTGAAATGCCACAGGCATTGCCCCTCGCATTGTTTGCCATGCGCAGTAACCCCCAGAGCAAGCATGGTGTGTCCAGACAGGAGATTCTGTCAGGACTCCCCCCCGCCCCCCCCATGCAGCTCCACATCTCCCGAATCTGCACCTAGAAGATGAAGCTGTTCTGGAGTATTGTCGCATATTGCTCAGAACTGTTCTCTTCATGCCAGGGTCAAAGCTGCCCTACCAGAAACAGCGACTGAGCCCGGCCATCCTCTGAAACCCGGCGATTGGGTCCTCGTGAAGAATCACCAGCAGCACTGGTGGCGTGGACTGTATCAAGTGCTGCTGACAATGCACACAGCCGTGAAGTGTTCCGGGCTGACGTTGTGGCTCCATGCTGCCCACTGTAGCAAAGTCCATGCAAACATCGAAGACCCTGACACCACTTCCCCTGATCTTCCGTGGCCATGGCCTGGCCCTGCCACAGCCACAGCGGCTCCACCTCCAACCTGCCAGTGTTAGCCCAATCCAGTACTGCCAGTGGTGTCACCAGGAATCAGATTTAGGAGGGGCACAGAGGGGGCCAAAGACAAATGTAGGAGGGCCACAGACAAAAGTGGGGCGGCAGCCTATGAAAGGTAATGTGTGATGTCACAAGCACTCCTGCAGAGGCGTTTGTGCACACCAACTACCCACACCCCACTGCACCTCCCCTCAGAATGCAGGCAGGAAACTATTCAGTGACTAATGGCCCATCATTAGCAGTTTCGTGGGCTACATTCTGATAAGAGGGGCTGCAAGCTGCTCTGCACACTATGGAGGTCGCTGTGCAGAAGCCGGGCAGGAACAACTGACTCGTGCCCCTGTTCATACTGATGCCAGAATGCATACCAAGATCACTGCTAGCTTGGAGACCAAAGGAGGGTATTTGCTGTGAGATATGCAGACATTTGCCTCTGCGAGTGTCACAAATAACACCACAAACATAGAACACGGTCACTGCTCGCCTAAGGTGGAGGGTACCAGGGGGGACCCAGGATTTCAGAGGGTGGGGCAGGACCCCCCCTAGCGATGCCACTGACTGTCAGTACAATTCACTGAACGGTGCAACACGGCTAGGACTCTTATTTTTTTATTTTTTATTGATTTGGTTGAAACAAATCAACCTTTCAAAGTGTTACAGAAAGAAGACAAAAACACAAGAATAAATATTATACAAAATGTAAAAGTGAACACAATTAGATATAAAACAAAATACGACATCTAGTCGTATTTATAGAAAATAAATTAACAGCTAAACAAACACATAAACCAAGTTAAAACATGATGACAAATTATCTCCGAAGATACAATCATTAGTTCATAGCACAATTAACAAGACACAATATCAAGAGGCTAATGGGTAGACCTCGGAAAGTGTGACCAGATGAAAATGCAACTGTGTTTATGAATTAAACATCTAAATTTGTCAAGGACAGACTTTCAATAAATTTAACAACTGCAATTTGGATAGGCAAGTACGCAGAATTCAAAATTGTGAGCCATGATGCCTCATAGTCTAGGAAACCTAAATGCCGGCAATGTCGACCCAAGAACTTGAGTCTATGAAGAGTGAGAGCAGGACACTCAATAATAAGATGCTCCAGAGTCTCAGGTTGGCAATTGTTCTTACAAAAGCGACAAAAGTTATCACGATCTGTTATTAGCTTGCGTCTGTGAAGAATGGCTTTGGTTGGCCAAATGTTAAAACGTAGACGCATGATTGCAGAGCGGATATTGGCTGCTGGGGCTTTGACTAGATAAGGATGGAGTGTTCTCATCTTTTTTGGAGGAAATCGGAGAGCATTGCCATCACAATAAGATAAGCACGATTCATTTGTCTTAATCCAGTCAAATTCATACAGCTGACGTTTAGCCTTATCAGGATTATTAATTAATGTATCAAGAGAAATATCAGCACTACTCAACGCAGCATAAGCAGTAGTCACCCATGAGACAAAAAAATGTTGTGTAGTATGAAACATATGAAAAGCGAGCTCTGAGAGTAGTGTGTGATCTTTAGATGCTAGGAGGCATTTTCTGAAAAGCGCGCACAGACGCCACATGTATAAGGTTTCAAGTGAAATTAGGCCCAACTCATATCTAATCCACGAGATGGGGATACAAGCTGGTAATTGTAGTATCTTTTTCCAAAACTGGCTTTCCCATTTGTGAAAGACAAGTTTAGACTGACATGTGAGAGTTTCAAGACCATACAATATAGATGGCACTGCTTTCTGATTCCAGTAGGCAAGGGCCGGTGTGATGGAAAATTTGCCATATCTAGACATAATCAGACTAGCTTGTGACGAGGCCGTTGTCACCTTTTTCAAAATCCCATCTACATGAGCATTGAAGGACCCACGCAACTCAAATATCACACCTAAGTAGGTGTACTGCAGGACAATCAGCAGGTGTGCCTGGTTAATGTACCAGATAAATGATTTATTTCTTTTGGTTGGTTGATACAACATTATCTGAGATTTATTAGAGTTAATTTTTAAATCATTGCGGGTAATATAGGAATCAAAAGCTGTCAACAATTTCTGCAAGCCAATTTGGGGTTTTGATAGCAACACCATATCGTCAGCATACATTAGGGATTGGACCTGATGATTATTAATTTTTGGAGAATCTGAATCAAGATTTTGAAATATAAAAGCTATATCATGGATAAAATAATTAAAAATGGATGATGCCAGAAGACAGCCCTGTTTGAGTCCACGAGCCGTGGGGATGGAAGTAGACAAGGCTCCATCAAGGGTTAATCATACATAGATACACGTGTCAGAATGGAGAGCCAGAATGATATCAAACAATGTTTGCGGACAATGGTCACGTTTTAATTTGGCAAAGAGCAGCGGGCGGGAAATAGAGTCGAATGCAGAATGTAAATCAATGAACGCGAGAAATAAGGGTTGTTTCAATTCTTGGCACTGAGCTTTGATAGAGTTCAGTGCGAAGAGGTTAACCTGGGTACCCATACCCGCAATGAAACCAGTCTGAAACGGGTCTCTAAATGAATTCTGAAGCGTCCACTTATTAAATTCAATCAGTACAAGTTTGGTGAAAATTTTACTCGGAGAGTCGAATAGTGCAATTGGTCGGTAGTTCTGAGGTAGACACCTTTCGCCTTTTTTAAAAATCGGGATAATAATGGAGGATTTCCAAGATAATGGGATGGTACATGAATGCAATATGTCTTGAAAAATGCAATACAGTATGCGAGCCCATGTGTCAGGATTTAGTTTCAACATGGCGTTGGAAATGCCATCTGGGCCAACAGCTCGAGAGGAACTAGCTTTTTTGATGATTGATACAATGTCCTCAGTTGTAAAAGCCAGGTTCCAATTGGAGGCTCCAACAGAGTGAAAGGTGTCAGGATCAAAGTTGACATCAGCATACAATTTTGTGAAGTAAGAGATCCATTGTGATTCGTTTACTGCATTTAATTGTGCATCGGCATCTCTGATATATGCATGATTGTGTAGCAGATGCCACATTTGGGCCGAGTTTTTGTTGGCAAGTGATTTTAGCATTATTTCACTGTCATGTTGGAACATCAATGATTTATGGCCCTTTAGCCAGTTTTTATGTTGCGTTTTCAAATTGGTGAGCGCTTGCCAACGATTACAAGAAGAGGAGATTTGTATCTGCCGCTTTAGACGCCTAAACTCGGTCTTTCGGTCTTTAACCAGCTGATCAAAGGAATGGGTATGTTGGAGTTGCCTGGGAGTCGAAATGGTATGCGCAAACGGTGCAAGTATATGAGTGTATTGTACGCCCAATGTATGCAAATTCTTTTGAATTAATTTTTCGAATGCATAAAGTCGGTGATCTGTCCATTTCAGTCTAGATCTGGCCGAGTTGATAGCAAAACCACAGCTGACTGAAGAAGATTTTGACACAAAAGTTTGCCATCAAAGGGTCAAGAGAAGTAGCTTATGATCACTGCCAGGATATGCAGTGATTGAAAGATTCTGACAGAGTTTGAACAATGGCGAGTCCACAAAAATGTAATCAATTGTACTTGCACTGTTATTGCGATACCAAGTCGATTGAGAAGGAGAATCACCTTTGAGGGCCCCATTAATCATAATGAAGTTACGTTCATTCATGAGTTGAATCCACCGAGAGCTATCTTTTGAATATGGATTGTTAGCAATACAATTCATATTGAGATCCCCCAATATGATGGTGAAGTTGGTGGTATTCGCCATATTTATAATATCCAACAAGGAAATAAGGCCACCATAGAAGTGATCATCAGAGCAGGCAACAGGATTTCTATACACATTCAGCAATGCGAGCGAGGCAGAACCCAGATCAATTTTAACTAGTTGCAGATGAACCCCAAAGGAAGCCCATGCATTTACATGAAGTCCAGCCCTTTGGAGTATGGCAACCAGCAAACCCGAGGTGGGTCTACCTTTAGTTCGAATGGCCGGTAGCAGAGTGATTTCATACCCATCCCACACCGGGGGGACTAAAAGCCAGGTCTCCTGTAAGGCAAGGATGTGATAGATCACAGGCATAGATTTAATAGAGACATGTAGGTGATTATGCCCCCTGGTATTCCAACATGCAAGGTACAGAGGATTGCCGTTTTGGCACAATGATGGTTAATTCTGAATGCGGGTCCGAGTATCATACACTGTGTTAATGTCACATCTATCAATTTGTTGTTTTTCATAGATGCGTGGATGTGGGATGGGGACCCTAGATTGAGTCGTATTATCATTCGGTTCATGTGCCAATAGAAAGCCCATTTCAAACAGAGCCATTCTCGCTCGCCAGATAGTGTTGGCAACAATGGTCGATGGTATCCATAGTCTGATGATAGAATTGGAAGAGGCAGAGATAAATTCAATTTGTGCTATATCAAGAGTAGTAATATCCCTTAATTCATCAATGTCACTAAAGATATTTAAGACACTCCTTCTATTCAAGTTATAAACAGGATAAGAACCATCTCGACATTTTAAAATGAATGTGCATGCCGAGAGGGTGGAAGGGACTTGAGAGGATTGAGAGAAAGGACGCCTTATTTCAGAATTGTGAGGATTAGGCAGTCTGGATTGATGCGTTTGTTGGGGGGGCAGATCTTTAAACTCAGTCACTTGGGACTCGAGATTGTACTGCTCAAGACTAGAAAAGTTGGATGTGTCAGAAGGTTTAGAAATGAGTTGAGAGGGGGCTGTCATAGTAGACGTGAATTGAGGTGTGGGCACAGCAGATAGCCTTTCCTCCAGAAACTTGTCAACAGCTTGTTTCAAGTCATTCAATGGGCCCTGATTCAATACAGATGTTAGAGAGGAGGGCCGTCTGGTACTTGAGGCAAAAGAGACAGTTTTAGTAGGTGGCATGTCGATCACAATTCGTTCGGCACTCTGCTCTAACGTCTCAAGGGACTCAACCAGAGCGTCCAAAGGGGGGTGGGGAAGTATCAATGCCGGAATATCAACAGGCACGGCAAGTGCCGCTTCCTTTGTATGAACAGACGGCAAAAAACTTGCTGGCAACAGTGCAGGGTCAGGAATTGCCGAGGGTTTCATGGGGGGGGGTGACTCAGGGGAGGATCTTTCGGCCCTGCTACCAATGACCCACCAATAGCTTTAAAGAAGGCATTCAGAGTGTTTTTGTTGCCTCGACGAGGGATCTGTTTCTTTGTTTTTTTCATTGCGACATGCGAATTTTTTGGAATCATTGTAGCCCTAGACTTGCCACTGGATGCGGCCGGAGAAACTGCAACAACGGGGTTTGCTGGAGAGGAACCCTCAGGGATGGAGAGTGTGACACTAGGAGCAGTGGTAGCAACCTGGAGGGGCACCTCAAGAGCAGGCACCAAATCAATGTTGTTTGGGGCCGGCTGAGATTGAGGCACAGAGACAGGAGTCATAGTATTGGGAGGAGCGTCAACAGCACAAATGACATGATGAAAATGAGGCAAGGCAGAGGGGACATTCGCGCTTTTCACATGTGAGACACAAATCGCAGGGGGCACAGCTGTGCTTATGTGCCTGTCTAGATTAGTATAGCTACCACAGGTGATAATTGAGGCTTCACAGCTCGCCAATGGCCTTTCTGATGGTAAGGTAGGAAAGGGGCACAGCTGATCATGGCGACGACACCAGTGTAATAGTTCCTCCAGTTGTGTGCCTTGGGTAGCAATTTGTGTGTGCAAGGTATCAAACATTTTATGCATTCCAAGAATAGCGGTATTGATAGCCTGCAGGGCTAATTCAACACCAATATTGGAGCCTGAAGCAAACGCGTTGCGAGCAGGCACGACTGCACGAGGCGTAGGAAGAGCAAAGGAGGCAATTGCTGAGTCTATCGGTGTGGAATAAGTACCTTGAGGAGAGAGGCTGGTTTGGGCCACATCACAAGGGGATTTCACAGATTGCAAGGTATCATGATGGCTGGCATATAAGGAAATACTAGTACTATCAAGGAATATGGGGGAGCTTGGAGTGATAGACGAGAGAGTGTGGTTTGAGTGGGTGCTGAATTTCCTCCTCACGTTCCGTGCTTTTAACGAAGCAAGAATCGTTTTGTCGGAAATACCACATGTGCGAGCAGGAGTTGACAGCACTATGGATGGACTGGTGTGCACCACACAAGGGACCGTTTGCTGATCCATAGCCGGAAGGTGAAGTCCCGCAGACTCTTGTGACATAGAAGGGATAGTCCGGAGTGGACCCGCCAACGGGTCCATGGTGGAGTTGGCAGAAGTGAGGCCAACTGGAGTTCTGGGAGACAGAATAAACGCTGGAAAATTCGTCTGAAAGAGCCCAGTGCTAGGACAGCCAGGCTTGGGATGTAAAGCCAAATCTGGCATGTTTGATTTCAGTGAGTAAGGCACAAAGGACATTAGAGATAGAGCAACTCACAAACTGACCTGGAAAACCTGGGAGATCGAAGTGAAGACTATATAGGGAGAACCCCCTGCACTTTCTCCTTTTCCCCTTACCTCTGCACTTGCGCGATCTGAATGACACCTGGCCTAGTAGGATCGTTTGTCTGTCTTCCCCTTGTTTCCCTCCCTCCCTGCCTCGTCGCGCCTTGAAACACTTGTGTATAGGCGCGTTACAAATACCATATCATATCATAGGAAGCCAGGCCGCAACCGCAGAAACGCGGTGAAGCGGTAAAGCGGAACTTAGCCGTGAACTTGCTCGTGCGCTGTGCGCGTAGGGACGTCTTTAGTAGAAGATAGTGGAGTGGAAAACACGCCCTTTCCTGGGCAGGGCTAGCAGTATGTGTCAATCACCAGGGCCGGTGTAACCAGTAAAGCAGTCCGCTTGAGTATGAAGTGAAACACTGGCTAGGCGAGATTCCAAATCCAAATGCAGAACGAAGTCCTCACGAGCGGTAAAGCGGAACTTAGCCGTGAACTTGCTCGTGCGCCACGGCTAGGACTCACTTTTTTGATATATGAACCCATTTGGCGATCTGTGTCATTGGGGGTCATTCCGAGGTTGGAGGTAAGGGATTACCGGCGCCGGTAAGGGCACCGATGCCGGTAATCCCTTACCTCCGTATTCCGAGTTCCCTTTGCGGGTCCCTCTTTACCTCCTGCTTTTAGCAGGAGTAAATTACGGGACCCGCAAAGGTACCTCGGAGGTAATTACGGTACCGTAATTTACGGTGCCGTAATTACCTCCTTCCCCATTCCCATTGAGCCCTAGGGGGCTGAAATGGGAATGGGGAAGGGCCAAAAGGTGAATGGGGAATTACCGGTCCCTCCAACCTTGGAATGGACCGGTAATTACTCCATTCACCATGCCGGATTTCCATGGAGTAAATAGCTCCATGGTTGCCAACCATGGAGCTATTTACTCCATGGTTACCTCCAACCTCGGAATGAGCCCCAATTTGGCTTAAGCGCCATGGTCTGTGGGCTCGCAGATTAAAGAGGTGCCTGTTTAGGTGAGTGTTTCTCCACTGCGGGCCTCTCGGGGTGCCCTGGAGTGTGCCCCTGGCCTCTGTGTAACCCATCCCTTAGCCTTCCCCCCCGCCAGCAGCAAGGCAGCTGCCAGTGCCAGCCATATTTCACTTCAATGCATGTATCTGATCCTGCCAATGCGGAACAGGACAACTACCCACGTCCCCGCCCCAACCCAAGTGGCACAATCTCAAAGCGCGCGCACCGTGGAAGATGGGCGCGTGTCCGAGACATTCGCGTCCTCAAGGGAAGTAAAATAGGACACGAGTAATCGTCAACTGAATATTCCAGATCAGAATATAGGGAGGGGGTGAGGGGTGTGATTGCAAGAGAGCCGCAAGCAAACCCTTCTAACGCAGAGTGCAAAATAAATGCAGCGAAACCCCCCAAAGTCAGACACTGATAATAACATACAGCGAAAGAACGCGCCAAGCTGGAGACCAAAGAGGGGCGTCAATGGTAAGAATAGGCGGGAAACGGGAAGAGGGGCAATAACCGGGCCGATATGTGCACACATATGCACCATGCTGCACGACGCTCGAAGAGGATTTGACACATAGAAGCCTGGGGCTTCTGCTAATTGCACATCTCGAAGGCAGACAATGGGTGCAAGTGCCCGTCCAGTATGCCCAAATTGCAGCCTACCCAGGTCCCCCCGTTTGCCCGCTTCTGAAAAAGCATCCACAGGCGCAGTAACCCGCGGGCAGCCCATTTCGCCAATGCCAATCCTTTCTACCCAGTTTGCTGCACGTGTACCTCTGGGAGGTAACGCAGCCCGGTCCATCCAGCTCATCGCTTCCTCTCCTTACACCCGAGGGCAGAACATGGCAGCAAAGTGAATCGTGCCCAGCCATTACCCAGGGGAGTGTCCCCTGTTCCCTGGAGTGCTTACACCTGAAGGTGTGTCCGCACCTCTAAGCGCTTGCTGCCAGACACCCCACGGTTAGACGCGTCATTCCTAGACAGACCAGGGTGCCTGTGAATTGGGGTTTCCCGCAGGAGAGCGCATGCCTGAAGGCCACTCTGCTCACCTAACCAGGGAGCCACACTAAACCTTTCAAGGGGTGTTATTTTTGACAGAGGGCTGATGCAACCAAGGGCACCTCTTTATGTAGATTTAAAACACTCCTTGCTTTCCCATGGGTTCATGGCGTCATGAAAGTACACTTTTTACGGGGTGTTATAATGTATGTTTGCCTAATAGATGGTAATTAGCACACACTGGCGTGCTGTAAAGGGAAGGGAAATACCTGTGCCAGAGTAGTAGACGTGTCCACCTTTCATGTAGCATGCCCCTTTCAACAAGACCTCGGGTGCTTCTAAGCGCTAGACCATAAATATACAGCAGGGTGGGGTGGGGAGGGGGTCGATATCTCCTCCGGAATGCTCTATGCGATAGTGCAAACGTTGCAGCGAATATTGGGGTGCTGAGTGGGTGATGCGATCCAGTGGCTTAAATACACTCTGCAGAGGAGAAGCAAGCTCCAATCCTGCTGGACCATAATCGCGTGATCCTGGGCATCTCCTTTTGGGCCTCCCTTATGCACTAAAATTGGGAAGGCTGTGAAGCGGCCACACCGTGCTGGTTGATATGGAAACACCACGAGCCATGAGAAGGGGAGGGGGGGGGGCGAGGGGGGTCGTGTGGTGGCACACTGGCACACCCATTGATGGAAAGGCCCCGGAAATTAGTCTGCTGCACACCTGCTTTGGCTCAGACTGCTTTCCCCAGAGTCGGGAAAGGTTGCAACCACACGCCTCCACCCCCCCAACCGTTTGATGCTGTAAACAGTTTGTGCAAGACCAAAGTGATCTCTATTTAAATGAAATCGGGCTGCTCAGTGCCCACGTACCATCAATCCGATTCCGTTTGGGTTGGTGCTGCAGCTCGTCGAGCTTGATGGTCAGTGTCACTACACTCAGTGTGCGGCTCCCTGCTGCTATGCACTGTGCAGTGCACAAGTGTGTGTGTCCAGTGTCCACAGTCAGACAGCCGCCAGTACAGCACTCAGCAGATCAAGTGACTGCACGTCTGATTCCAAGGAGCAACCCTAACACAATCAATCAAGATTAGACCATCCCAGCGCGCATGCGCTGAGGAGGAGGCATGTGAAGGCACGCAGGTCGGGCCTAGCCCTGGCCGGGGATTGGAATTTAGCAACACATGTTGCTTTTACTAGGAGAGGATCATAAAACCAAGCATCCGGGACTGCAATGCAGACCCCAGGTGCACAGCTAGCCTGGGCCTTGCCGCGCGCCGCTGCTGCTGCTGCTAAAAGGCTGGCTGGCATCTGAGAGCTGAGGTAGGGAGGGCATGGGGGGGGGGGGGGAGACATGATTTCAGAGGGGGGGGCACTGCCCGCCCCAATCCTCCCTAGCGACACCACGGAGTACTGCAGGCCTTCCACAGGAAGGGCCATAGACAGAGACCGCTGCTCCACGTGCACCAGTACACCCCGGTTCTGAACCAAGGCACCCAACCTATTCACCCTTGTGAGATTGCTGCAGGAGCTGCTACTCAAACTCCTGCGATCAAAGCATCAGAGGGAACAACTCCGATTCACTACTTACAGATTACCTTCAGCAATGGACCCCACTGGATCTGGACTCCGGCTCAGGAAGGTACGCTCTGCGGTCCCGCAGGAGACCACCCCAAGGTCAGAAATCCGGGCCGGAGTGCCAAGCAGCATACCCACTCACACCTGGATCTGACCACTCGACAACAATGAATCCTCCTGATGTGGCAGTACATGGCAGAAATTGGAAGCTGCTACCACTGGTATGCCAGTGCCAGCTGGGTATGGACCCTGTTACCACCTCTTGGTCATTCTCTTTGCCCCAATTACCACTGTGAACTCGTGGCTCTGGTATTTTGGATATTTCTAGCTTTGACTTTTAGTAGAGAGTGCACTGGCACAACCACAAACACTGAACTGTGAACATTTGCTAATTACCTGGTCGAGTTGGAACTCTTTTGAACAGTGATATTTGTCCTGTTGCAGCACTGTCGAAGGTTGTGCGCTGAACTGCATTGATTTTGCATACTACACCATGCAGCAGGTTCCCCATATGAACTGAGCTTTAATCCCCAGCCACACACTTTGTGTTGCAGTACAGACCAGATTCCCCGGATTTTGACATTTAGGCTCAGCCTCTGGTACATCCCATGATCAATTACTGAATTACTGTTGGTTTATTGATTCAGTACCATCTTACTGTGATTGCTGCTTTTAGAACTACATGTCATTAACATGATGGCCTTTCCGCTCGCACTTGGGCTCACAGCGAAAACACCTTCCTGCATCTCCCCAGGCAGCATGCCTGCATGTTCAATGTCACGAATTGTGGGCTATGCGCACATTAACCTCATGACTTGTGATCCAAGTTCTACTTACAATGGCAGAGGTTTCCAATTTACATCAAAGAACGCTCATCATGGACCACAGAAACATTATAACCAACGTGGAAAAGCCGGAGAGACCATTAAGAGAGAAGGTTTTGTCCGGGTGTCATGCAAGAGTGGGCAAAGGGTGCATTAGGGGTAAGATCTGCAACTCTTCCGGAGGATGCACATGTCAGACTGCTGTACGCAGAGTAACACGGACTGCATTGTTATAGGCTGCGGCAGAGCAATCACCCGGGGTTCTTGAGTCCATATGAGACATCTGCTTTCAACCTAAGAATGGTCCTGGACTGATATGGTATGATAGGTTATTTATAACGCGCTTAATACCCAGAGGTTTCTAAGTGTGGACCCGGGGATCGAACCTGTGTTGTCTTGTTTCCAAGGCAAACACGTTGCCGCTGAGCAATCCTCCCGAGACTGATGCGTGTTAGTACTTCTACTGCCGTTTATTTCTTTGGAGAGTCTTTTTTCTTCCTTTGTACTTATTGTCGCTCTTCTTTTAATTGTCATATCTATTTTGGTGTTGCAATTTTATCCATTGTGCGTCTAGCGCCCCGGGATCTCGGGAGTGTGGCGCTATACAATTAAAATAAATAAGTCAATATTTTTATTTTAAAACACATTTCCTGATGGGGTTTACTGGTCCTCCAAATTTCCCCACCCCAGATCAGGTACACAGGTGGCCAGCAGCACTTCACCTTTCATCTCATGCTACTGGCCTTGTGTGTTATGTCAACAGGGATACACTATTCATGGGACTCAGCAAGTGTCAATATTACCTTTCAACCCACTCCAGTCTGGTCATCAATGTCACATTGGCCTTTCATCCAGCTTTTACCTTTCCCTAATCCGGGTACGCCACTTATTCCGGGACGTATTTCATCTCTGGGGACAAAGCTTATCCCTGGTTGCCTGTTAATTGGGGAGGTAGTCTTTACATTGAATACATCCTACCGGTGTCTGGCATACCCTTACCTTCCCAACACAGCCCCGCCCGAAAAAAGAAGCACAACTTGAGAAGGGTTAATTGCCGGGCTGGGTTACCTCATACCAGCCCTCGGGGTCATGGTAAACAGGGGCCACCTGACCCAACTGTGACAATTGATGGAGGACATTGCAAATGCTGCTGCATCCTCCCCGACACTACGGTCCCGTGAGCAAATAAGACATCTGAACTATGGTTCTCCAGAACCGAATGGCGCTGGACACAGTTATGCCAGCAACATTTCAGACATTATTTTACACATCCGTAGCACAACAAGTCATCTCCACATCAGCCCTGAGTCCACCCGGAACTTCAGCTCCTGGGTACGGAATATTCTGGGACCAATGGGTGCATGGATTGGCCAAATCCTGGTTCTAATCCTGAGCCTGCCCCGTCTAGTGATGAGTTGCAAAGGTCTCTATTATCGTGTATGTGCCCATTGCACGAGGCTCTTCTGACCACTCAGGTGCTCTACTGTCATACTATAGAAGTGTTATGACATGCCAAAACGTGATGTCTGTTCCCCCAAAGATGTAATGGATGAGACTGGAGTGAAGGTCTCGTAGGAGGGTATTGTGGGGAAAAAAATGTGTTTACATTTTGTATCAACTCCCTGATTACTCTTTCGCTTTATAATGTGTAACAAGTAGTTTATTTATTAAGACCGACATTTTAATGCGCATGTCCTAACTTCAAAGGCTTTACCACTTAGTACCTAGAGGTGCTCGCTTCCCCAGTTCTCGTCTCCGACGTGGTCCCCTATTGGCATATAGAAGCGTGTATTAGAGCCCCAATTTCAAAGGCAAGGCATCTTTAGCAGACCGGGATTGTCAATATAGCAAGCAGGCTTGCATGCCCTGAGCTGTGTGTGAACCGTAGAAGTAGCTTGCACAGCAGAACTAAAAAATGGATCGTTGCTCGTCTTCAATCCCGATTATGCCTTCCTGAGCATGAGAACTGAGCCGAAGACTTGTATGCCGGGGCGGTTCATTCACCTGAAACATTGTTGCTTAACAATATAATGCTATGTTTAGGATCTCCCTCTTCATTGAAATGCATGTGTGCTCTCTTGTATAAAGTCATGTATCTGGAGGAATGGGGGTTGCTGCGTCGAGTCTTGTTTGTCGTTGGATTGTTGTTTGTCCATGGTATGCTGCCTTTGCCGTTTGCCATTAAAAGTCCTTCACTAATCCACTGGAAGAGTCTGTGGTTATGGTTCCACAACACTTGCATGTCATAAAAACAATAATGTATGTTAAAGCACAAGCTCCAAGCTACGAAACAAGAACGTCTGTGAGTTTTAATGTTTCTGCATACTCAGACAGCTCATGCCTAACCCATATGTCCATTTTAGGTGGCTAATGTTGAGGAGGAGAACAGTTTGCAGGTAACGAAACAAGGTATGTCTTTGGACCTCATTACACGTTTGGCAATATTCCAGTGGTAAATCCCTAAATGTTGCCAAATGCAATTACCGTTACTGCCACTTGATCCGGTTGGATTACAAGTGGTGGTATGGCGGTGTTTTTCCCCATTTATGCAGTCCATAGTACTCCATGGTGATTTTGGCAGAATTACCGCTACCAGCAATTACGCATATTCAGGTGGAAAGGCGGTAGAATGACCTTCAACATTTTGCTGGAGGTTTTTCCCCGGCCTCGTAGCAGTACTACAGCAGTGCGGTAATATGGTAGCAATACAGTTGTAACCCTGTTACCATTGCATTACTGCTGTGTTTTCCTGCACAGCCGTACTTGTAAAGAGGCACTTTGTTTTGTGATATAAAGCAGTTCCAGTGGGCAGCTCACAACAGGTACATGAATTCTGTATACCACAGCAGATGTGCTACTAGAAATCGGATTGATTAGGCTCCAATTAAAAACGGCGCCGCCATTGAAGCTTGCAAACGCTGCTCACCCGATACTCCGGCATTCCTCTGCAAGCCGGCCCAATTTCAAGGCACGCATTTAAGGCCATCGCCTGTCTAGGGCAATGTGAAGCTGCTCGCACATCCCTTCACGGCCCACCTCGCTCGCCAACAATGGATTATTGAAGCCACACACCAAAGGTACTACGGAGCGAGAGCTGCAATTAAAGATGGCCACTGCCATTGAAGCTCCCTAACGCTGCTCGCCCGATACTATTGAGCACACGGAAGCGCACTGCAGCGCTCCAGCCTTCCTCAGTGACCAGAACCCCTGAATGCAGATTGGCCTGCACTCTCTGATATTGCAGAGGCAGACATTCGTCAGCAGGCACAGCCGGCCCAATTTCAAGGCCCGCATTTAAGGCCATCGCTTGTCTGGGCCTGTCCGGGAATGTCCAAAAGAGGCACCCAACTCACAAGTATTAGTTCGGGCATATCCAAAAGAGGCAGCCAACTCACAGGTATGTGCATTCTTCTCTCCCCCTTACCCAGGCCATGCGATTCCTTCCAAGATTTAGCCTTGCCATAGTTGACCCACACCCTTTCTTCATCCCCTGAGCATTATTAATTATAATATCACTCTGACCTCCCTCATCTTGGTCTTCCAGCACACTACCCTCAACCACTCACCCTCAAAAGGCCACCAACCCATGCATAGGCCCATTTGGACTCCACAGGCTCTCGTTCCAATCCTCCCTACCGTCCCCTCCAATCTCACACCAGGAACACACCTCTGCTCACGCATCCAGAGCCACTCGCCCAACCCCGTCTACTCTCTGCCTCCGACTCCCCCCACCCCACCCCACCTGTCCCTCGGTCTCCCCTGCACACCTCACCTCCCTCACTTGCGCCCTCATCAACGCTAGGTCCATCATTGCCCATGAAGCTGACATTAGAGATCTCATCACAGGCAATAACCTTGGCCTCCTTGCTTTACAGAATCCTGGCTTCACACAGCAGCTGGTCCTGCTCTCTCTATAGCCATTCCCTCAGGTTACTCTATCCTCCGATGCGACCGGTCACTGAATAGGGGTGGCGGTGTCACCCTTATCTACAGGGAATCACTCATCATTAGACCCATCCCTAAAAAGCTCACCCACCATTTGTGGCGTACTCTGCACCAAACTCTCCATTTCACCCCCACCACCATCTCCCTCCCCCTCATCCATCACCCACCAGGACCACCCATTACTCTCGAGGAAGACCTCCTACAGATCCTCAGCACCAACCTTAAACCAGACTCCAAATTGCTGCTTCTTAGGGACTTCAACCTCGGTTTCAAAGATCTTACTTACAAAGACGACTTTCTCTCTCTCTCTCTCCAATGCACTTGACACCTTAGGCTGCACTCAACGCATCACCGCCCCATCTCACTCTTTGGGACGGACTATCGATTGGCTTGCTGACAACTTTAATATCTCAGTCACCTCCAACGTTCCTCGTCTCTGGTCTGACCACCACATCTCCTTTCTGATCCCAGTAGCCACTCAGCCTACCACTGCTACTGCCTCACTGCCCCCAGCACTCACTCACTGCTCCTGCAACGTAAGCAAAGACCGCCTCCTCTCCATCCTAGCATCATTCCCCACCCTCTCCCATACTCTTCCCTTCTACAGTCCAACCTCAGTGGTTGATCTCTACAGCACCACCATTACCGCTGCAGTTGACACACTTGTCTCCCTCAAACCCTGTAAAGCCAAACCCACCACACACAAAATCTCTTGGTTTAGCCCCGACCTGTAAACCTTGCATTCTAAGAAACGGCCCATTGAGTCAGTATGGCTTAAAACCCCTACTGCTACCAACAAAGCCACCTTGAACACCATTTCAAAGGAATAGAAACAAGCTATTCACAGAGCCAAAGCCACCTCCTACACGGACAGAATCTCAAAGGCCAAAAGGCAGTCACGCAAACCCTCTACCATCTTACGCGAACTGCAAAACCCCACCCCGTCCCCCAGCCAACTTCATTAAAGATGTCTCGTGCAAACAAGTTCAGAATGCCCTTATGAATAAAATCACTAACCTCCAAGATAAAATAAATGAGAAGCAAGTAAGTATGAGCTCCAAACCTTAGTGCCTTAACCCCTCTCCTATCCCCCGCTTACAACACTACTCGCAGCCTCAACCCCCTTCAGCTTCCACACGGTAACCGAAGCAGCCAAGATCATCAACAGCCTCAAACCCTCTCGCTGCCAGAAGGACATGTACTGCTCCTCTCATCAAGGACTGCACCGAAGTCCTCACACCCATCATCACTGCCATCATCAACTCCTCCTTTGACTCCTGCTCTGTTCCGACCAACCTCAAAGAGTCCTGGATTTCTGCTCTCCTCAAAAAAGCATACCTCAACCCGTCCATCCCTAACAATTATGGTCCTATCACCACTGTCCCATTTCTCTTAAAAATCCTGGACTGCGCAGCCTACATTTAGATCCAAAACTACCTCGAAAATCATAATACCCCCAGCCCGACCATCAGGCTTCCGTCCAGGCTACGACACAGAATCTGCTCTGCTGGACCTAAAGAACCCATTAGACGTCATCTGAGACTCTGGCAACGTTGCCCTCTTACTTCTTCTTGATCCATCTGCCGCCTTTGACCTTGTACACCACAAAACCCTTTGCCATCCTCTCACCTCTGCAGCCAACTTCTCCCCCGAAGCAACTAGATGGGTTGCCTCATTATACAGCCTATTTGCTGGCAACGTCACAGCCCAACCTACTTCTGTTTCATGTGGCGTCCCTCAAGGTTCTTGCATCTCCCCAACACTATACAATATACTCCAAACGTCTCTTCGATCACAATGACTCCTTCTGAATCTCCTACACCAACTATGCCGATGACACCCAAATCATTGTGCCCCTCTCGATACCACCAAGCATGGATGGCCTCCCACCAACTCTGCATTAATGACGATAAGACGGGGAACCTTTTTGTGGCCCCCCCCCCTCAAATCTATCTGAACTAGACCCTTCTTTTCGCGCCTTCACAATAGATGCCTTCACCATCCCAGTCTCCTCAACCATCAATACACTGGGTGTCTCCTTCAACACCAACCTCAATATGTCTCAATAGGCCAAAGCTGTTGCCTCCTTTGCAGCCCATTCCACCAAGCTTATAAACGCCAGCAAACCTTTCATTTGCTCGCACAACCGCCACACCATAGCCAGAGTCATCATTGGCTCTCAGCTCGATTACTGCAACTCCCTTTTTACTAGCTCCTCTGAACACAACCTCAACAAATTACAATTCATTTAAAATAACATCCGCACCGCCTTGGACCTCTCTAAGCACAACCACACCACAACCCCCAGACAGAAAGCACACTGGCTTCCTGTGAGAGAGCGCATCAATTTCAAAATTCCCTCCATCACTCACAGATGCCTCTCAAACTCTTCTCCCAACTATATCTCGCAAAGACTAAACAAGACCACGTCGAACAGGCCTGTGCGCGTGATGTTCAGCCACTGCCTGGTCACAACGAGCTTCAAGCGTACAGGAGCAGGGGGCTCTAGCTTCCCAGCCACAGCCACTTCCCTCTGGTATCTCTGCCACTTAACCTGCGCTCTGAACCATCATACTGGCCGTTCAGAATACAATTAAAAACCTGGCTGTTCAACTATGTTGAGGAGCTTTTATAAAAGTCCACCTGCGGTAGGACTTAACGATCCCCTTGGTATACTTCTAGTATAGGCCTGTACCATTCAAGGTATTAGTAGTATAGCAGAGCAGCCAGGCTTATCTTAGAAAGAGATGTGAGCCGTACGTCAGTACAGAGAATTTAGAACATGCATAGGCCCAAAGAAACACTTACACACTTGGAGTTATATCAAAATAGTTATTTATTGTATATATACACACATGGCAAAGATACCTCTTCAGATAGGTAAGTACTATTTCAAAGCTAATAAACACAATAGAAAACCAATGCAATAAATCAGGTGCGTAAACCACAATGTAAAGACTAATTGACAAATGCAATTCAAAAGATAAGCAAAACCACCGATATAGAAACTCAAAATGTTCTGTTGCACAATAAAATGATGAACACCACCAACATTAGCAGGTTAGTACCGCAAGACTAATGCTTTTCAGAGGCCTTAAGACTTTAACAGTCCATCCCTATCAAGGTATGGGTCAGATTGGAGGTAAAACAGGTAAGGCACAGTTGTTCAAAAGGCAAAGTTCCAGATGATTCTTCAACTAGAAGTAAGTATCAAGCTTTTGTTGGTAAAAGGGTTCAGGTATCTCGGGTGAACACCCAAACATTGGAAACAGCACTCCAGCAGCAAAGGAGCGACATAATGACTTAAGGTAAGTATTATCCAGAGTCCCACAGTACCTTAGGCGCAATTAAGATAAAGCTGGGCACCTTCACGATGAAGCAGCTCTAGACCCGGTCTCCTGTTCCTTGGTCCTTTCATCTCTGCGCAATGTGGGAAACCTGAAGGTGTCTCCGCAACTAGTTCCCAGGGATCTGTCATCCAGGTGGCCAGGATACAGCCATCACCATTGGATCCAGTTCCTGGGGGTGGACCAGTGCACCTGGATAAGTGGTCCTCGGGGAGTGGAAGTGGGACCCCAACGGGGGAGACATGGTACCCTGTTCCTCATAACAACTATTCCACATCCTACCACGTAGGACATTCAGATGTTATACCCCCCGCCCCCTTTTCCGACACAAACACTTTCTTGCACCATGAAAAACGACAGACTAACAACATAGCTGTTTTCCTGGCATGTCCCAACACAAGGGTCAGGCAGAGTCAGGCAACTGCTAATAACCACACATACCAAACAGCCCTTTCCCTTCCCCACAGGGATAAAACGTGGAAGAAAGCACACCACGAGCAGGGCACACCACACAATGAGCCAGCTGTTCCAGGACAGCAGTACAAGAGGAGGAAAAAGGTGGCTAGAACCAAAAGGACGACAAGTAGAGAAGGGCCATTACACTTTTCGACCCAGACCCGCGAAGCTTCTCTGAAAGGAATCATAGGACCGGGAATAACAGCCATCGTGGGGTGTAGCAGAGGTCAACGGTGCACAGAGCCCTCCTACAGTGATACCCAAGGCAGGGAGAGATGCTTGCTACCGTGACTCCAGAGCCAAGAAGCGCTAGTGAGCCGGAGGCAGAACAGATAGTAAAGCAAACTATCTTGAGCGAAGGTTGCGAATGGCAACATAAGGTGAATTAAAGAGCAAAGACCACATGTGTTACAGAACTGTTAAAATGCAGGGAAAGACCAGCGGCAGAGTGGTCCGGCACCACGTGGGCGCTCAATCGAAAGACTCTGCTTGGTCCCCTTTTGCTAAAACTACAAATACCAGAGGCTTTAGGAGAGCCCGTCGTAAGAGGTCATACAAGGGTTGAGTAAAAACCCATATAATGTCGAAAGTCTTTGACCCACAATCTATAGGAAAGCCTGACTGGGGCCTTTGAGAGAAAGCCTGACTGGGGGCTAAAATCCGGACTGCTGCTTACAAACATGAGCATAACACAGTACGGTCTGCTATCAGTTTGTCCTACTCCCTCGGTGTGATGAACTCGCTGGTTTTGCTTTGCTGTCAGAGTCAAGGACAGTACCACAGTGACAATCGCTTCTCCCTGCTGTGAGAAACTGGAGGGTATTCTCCCAAATTCAGGTGGCCAGGGATGAACTTACCCTCTCAGATCTCAACGCTAGGAGTAGATGAGCGAGGAAGGATCACCTGAGTAGGGGAACCCAAGATTATGCTCAGGGGAATGCCCAAAGGGAGATACAGGATTATACAGAGGAGGAAGTTGAGTGAGAGCACGAAGTCCCTGAGATTTATTTTGTTATTTCACTTCTACCTCCCATCCACCCAAATTAGCTCCCTTAATAAAAACCAATCACCCCTCCATATATATATACATACATACATACATTCAATCAACTAGAATCCCAAACCCGGTTGCACCCAAAAATCATCTCACAGAATCTGTGTTTTCCTGCATCCTGCCATAACACTCCCAGACATTCTTTTCCACATCCCTCTGGTTTGTATTTTCTGAACTCCCAGTTAGCATTAACAAAACACTACTGTTCCCATAGTCCCTCCTATTCATTTCACAAGCCCTACCAAACTTATCCTTCCGAAATCACCTACTCCCTTAGGAAGGCAAATACAATTTCCCCTTCTCATAATACCTTCTCCCCATCCTATCATGCAGAAACTCTACCTCTCCCTTTTTCCGACACAAACACACCACAACAGACTAACACTAAAGCCGTTTCCCTGACATGTCGAATGCTAGGGTCAGGCAAAGTCAGGCAATTGAATCACATACACCTGACGGCGCTTTCCCTTCCCCACATGGATAAAAGGTGGAGCACGAGAGCACAATACAAGCAAGGCAATCCGCACAGCGAGAGAGCTAATGCAGCACGTCAGTTCAAGAGGAATAGAAAGATGGCACGAGTCGAGAGGATACCAAGGAGAGAAGTGACCTTGCCCTTATCGACAGAGGCCTGTTGAAGGAATCGTAAGACTGAACAATAGCCATCGTGTGTTGCAGCAGATGTCAACAGTACAGAAGCCCCTCCTCCGCAGACAGCCAAGCCGGGGAGAGACGCGTGGCCCAATGGTACTGTCCTCGACTCCAGACAAGAAAGCTAAGCAGTTCATTACAGTCGGTGAGTCGAGGAGAGAGCCAATAAGAAACCGAACTGTGGTGAATGAAAGTAGCAAGCGGCTGATTAAAGAAAGTACAATAAACTATTAATACGCAAGGGGACAGCCAGCACAGCAGATTCAAGCACCACATGGGTGCGCACTTGAGAAACTCTGGGCCATTACCCGGTTGTTGAACTACAGTAACCAGAAGGCCTTGGGAGAAAGGTGGGAATGGGGTCAAAGTGGTTGTTACAGGGGTCTAGGAAAATCCTCTGTACATGCGAAAGCCTTTGACCGACAGGTGATTGTGAAAACTAAGGGAAGCTAATCCTGCATCGTAGAGTTGGCAAGAGTGAACCGACCGAGGGATGCCGACCAGGGGCGAAGTCCTAAGTCCTGATTAACAGTGTGTTGACAAGCGGGAACCCGACCGAGGGATGTCCAGTGAACTGCTTAAAAAGACATTAAGATTTGTGAATGGTACAGATGAAGATGGTATTGAAAGGCATAGTGAACCCAGCGGAGGGAGGCTAATCATGGCGAGGTATCTAAGCCCAAACGAGGGGGATCCAAGAGTGAAAAGGTATCACCCAACAAGCTGAAAGGAACCTTTGATAGTTATTTTATTGAAGACATCTGGACCTCGGAGGCAATTTATTTTTTGTATAAAAGAGACTTAACCACCGAAGCCCCTGACAAGCTGAGAACGGAACTGTTAGCTCGTGCTGGGAAAGCTTGAGTATGTGCTGTGCTCCAGAGTCCGACCTTGTCCAGTACTCAAAACGTGTTGAAGGGAGACCCGACTGCTGCATCCTGCCTTATTAATTGTGAACACTTCTTTCTTTCCTGTGAACCCTATCCCACACTCTTTGTTCGTATTTAGCGTAAGGATTGGCAATAGGTTTTTCTTAGTGTAGCCCCTTTTATTTGACAAGACGCCACTAGGACTGCCTTATTATTACTTGATTTAGGCTTGGATTAGGCGTTTTTCCAACCTGCATTTACAGTTTAATAAACACCCTTGTACTGTTATCACTTGTGTGTCTTTACTGTTGCCACCATGAGTTCCTTACGCCGCCTTGGCTATCAATGCGGGAGGGACCCGTGAACCTCTGACACACACAACACCATTTGGCAGCTGCAATTCCCGGTCTTATGTTTCCTTTCCTGGAGGCTTCTTGAAAGTTTGCGGTCCATTGTTAAAAAGGGCAAGGGTAATTCCCTTCTTGTCGTCCTCTCTGGTCTCGCAGCATTTCTCCTCGGTTTTAAACGCCATGTCGGAATTGCTGCTTCCTCGTGCATTTTGCCTTGCTCAGAGTGTGCTTTAGTGCTCCGCCTTTTATCCATGTGGGGAAGTGTGATGGAAGTCAGGAGTCGCAATTAACAGTAATTCTTGACTCTGCCTGACCTTTGCATTGGGACATGTCAGGTATACGGCTCTGGCATTAGTCCGCTGTCGTTCATGATGAACTGTCCGTGAGAAAGTGTTTGTGTCGCAAAATGGGGGGTGGTAGGAGTTACAAGGTATCCTACCTGGTAGGACGGGAAAAGGTGTCAAGGAAGGGGATACCGCGTCTCACCCTTCGGTGTCCCACTTCCCATCCCCAAAGATCCCCCATCCAGGTGATGCTACCGCACTGTTCAACCCTCAGGAACTGGATCCAATAGCGATGGCCATGCCCTGGCCACCTGGATGACAAATCCCCAGGGACTAGCGGGTGAGACACCTTCAGGTTTCTCACACTCTCCACTTGCTGAAGTCATTTCCAGCTTTGTTTTATCCCATCACTTTTATGCTGACGATACTGAGCTTTTTCTGTCTCCCTCATCCTTTTCTCCTTAAGTTCACAGTACATTCTCAACCTGTCTATTGGCGATCAAATCTTGGATGTCGGCTCACTTTCTGGTACTCAACAATGCCAAAACGGAGGTACTTTTCTTTCCTGTTAACACTATACCGTCTCCTCTTCCTCCCTCTTTTGTTTCGTTCCCTCCTTGCCACCTTCCTATTTCTTCCACAGCTCACAACCTGTGACTCTATTTAGACACTGATCTAGACACTGATCTATCATTTAAGCATCACATTTCTTTATCCTCACGGGTCTGTCTCCATCACTTATATAATATTCAGAAAGCTTGTTCTTGATATCTTCCCTAATTTATTTCAGACTTCTATCCGTCTGCTTTTTCTTCTTGCTCCTCGTGATTCTAATTCTTCTTCTCTCTCTACTCGGCTGGCTCTAATTCCAGTCCCGACTTAAATTTAACTTTGTGTCTTGTCTTCAAATCTCTTCGTCGTCTTGCACTGGATTATCTTTCTTGGTTAGTTTCATTTTATACCCCTTCTCGCTCCTGTTCTCAAGTTTTTCTTGTCGTCCCTCGTCTCATGTGCTCAGTCATGTTTTTTTGCTCACTCTCTCTGCTGGCTCCTTTGCATTGAAATGCTCTCCCTCTGTGCTCTCTCTCTTTATTTCATGACTGCTTGAAATGTTATCTACTGCACTCTGGTTAATATGACAGACGCGTTTGTTAATTCTCACTTGTATTGTACCTGTTTTTATAACCTCATGTACAGCGCTTTGGCTTAAAGCGCTATATAACACCCAAATAAAAAACAAAAAAAATCCAACTCTAGTTTGAACGCAAATGGGCTCTTCAGATGAGGTGTGAAGGCTGGCACCTGTCATAGGAGCTTCTCCCTCATGGGTGAAGGATAAGGAGACAGATGGGATACCTGAAGGTTTACCCTTACATCTGAGATCACCAGACCCACACCCCACACATTTGCCAAAGGTTTTTTGGAATGGGGGTTTCTGCTAACTACCCTCTGGTTTGGCTCCAGAGGGTTCACCTGCGCCATTTGGTTTACCGTGGAATTTACCCGTATGATGTTTGGGGGCCTCTTTTGGTGGGGGATTAGTGGAGAGCTCTTTCCTATCTTTCTTATGCTTCTTTACCCTGCCCTTTCTTGTGAGGAGCCCCAGAATCCTTGTGACTGGCCCCGTTGGCCACCCACAAGTCAGCAGCTAGTGCAAGTTTCTTGGTTCTTTTAAATTGCCCATGTGCTGTCTCAGCTCTGGGGAACAGGCATCAAAAATGCTTCCTAGCATGGCAAGACCCCTCATGCCATCAAATGTACTCACGTTATGGCCCTTGTTCAGGCTCTCACACACCCAGTTTTCTCACACCACACCATCGCAACACACTTCTTATGGGCGCTAAACCTTTTCAGATATTGGGAAGGGATCTTCCCGTAACTGGCTATTAGAGCTAGTTTAGCCAACTGGTAATCTTATCTATCAGTAGCATTCAACTCCATCATAGCATCACAACCATTCTGGGAATCCTTGGGATGACCCAGGGTACCAACTCACTGTCACAGATGCCTTGCACCGTACATGTAAACTCAAAGGTTTTCAACCAGTCAAGGAGGTCAGTCTTAAGATTATACACTCGCCAAATCTTTAGGCAAACGTGGCTTCCTGACCCTGGATGCATCAGACAGAGAAGACCCTGAAAGGGAAGAGAAGTCAAGAGATGTTTTAATTTCATACACCTGCTGCATCTCCTTTTCTCAGAGTCCAAGATCCTTTTGCAGTTCGTTTTCTCCGATTGCATTTCCAGATTCCTGAATTCTAATTGAAGTTTCATCTTTTCGATTTCCAGAAGGACTTCAGAGTACATGTTAGAGGAAGATGTGGGCATGGGATGGGGGAGGGAGGAATGGAGCGGACTACTAGGCACGGCCATTTCCTCCTCCTCCTCGGATTCTTTACCCTGAGCCAGATGAGGAAGGTCTATATCTTCACCCACACTGGCCGCTCTCTGGCCGCCCACTCTGGGCCCTCTTCCTGCTCCTTCCTGTGAGGCCAAGAACCTTGGTGTCATCTTCAACTCCACCCTCTCCTTCTCTCCTCACATCTCTGACATCTCTAAGAAGTCAAACTATCAGCTGTACCTCCTCAGAGGTATTCTTCCTTTTCTCACTCTCCCCCAGAAGCTCACTGTCTCACGAGCTCTGGTCCTCTCTAGGCTGGACTATTGCAACAGCCTCTTTCTAAATCTTCCTGCCTCTACTCTTCGACCTTTACAACTTATCCAGAACAGGACTGCAAGACTTGTCCTTGGCCTCAAGCCCAGGGATCGTATTGCTCCAGCTCTGAAATCTCTTCACTGGCTCCCGTGGCTGCAATGATCCATTTCAAGACCCTGTGCATTGTCCACAAGGCTTTCTCGGGCCTGGGACCGCTCTACCTCCAACTTTCTCTTACAAAACATCTTCCTTCTCGAGCTCTACGCTCATCCACCCCCAACTCTCTGAGGGTCAGCGCTTCTCCAATCAGGGAGTTGGGGGCAGATCTATCTCCTCGGCTGGGGCCTCCCTTTGGAACAGCCTCCCTGCCTCTCTCAAACTTGAGCAGAACCACCTCTGGTTCCGGAAGCAACTCAAGACCTTCCTTTTCGCTTCCGCTTTCTTTCTTCCTCTCCTCTGCTGATGCACCTAACTGTTCCGCGCACAGTTCACCCTCTGAACTCGGGGCCCAGGCTCCTGCAGGCCCAGTTGCCCTTGCACTGCCTCCGGGCTCCCCAGCACTAAAGGGCCTGTATCTGCAACCCTACAGTCCCTTCTCTCTGCACTTATGAGCCGCCTGCTGGCTGCACTTGTGAGTTAACTGCACATCCCCTTCCCACAGGCACTTCTCCCCTTCCCTCTTCCCTGCACTTGCTCGATCTGAATGGCACAAGGCCTAGTAAAATCGTTATTTTGTCCTCCCTTGTTTCCCCCTCCTTGTCTTGTCGCGCCTAGTAACACTTGTCTACAGGCACATTATAAATGCCAGATCATATCATATTATCTTCCCCCATATCGATATTCGGAGTAGGGTGACAGGCCTACTCATTGAGGTTTGGTGATCCATCAAGGTTTGAATCAGTCACTCTTCTTTCCTTTACAACTCAGGCCTTTTGATTTACACATTTTGTTTAGTGCATCTACCCAAGAGCCTCTGCTTTAAGGTTTTCTATGTTAGAGCTTTTTTAGTATACACGGTCTTGGTAGAACCAGCCTTGTGGATGCATTCTCTGGACACAGATATCTCCAGGAGTCAATGTAATCAAACACTACTCAATGCCACCAGCTTTAACACCAGTGTTAGGGAGTTTCACGAAAGTACACCTGTGGTAGGACTAACAATCCTCTTGGTATACAGACCCCAACTTCGAATATAGGACAGTATCACCCACGGTACTGGTAGTATGGAAGAGCAGCCAGACTTATCTTAGGAGGGAGATGTGAGCCGTAGATCAGTACAGAGAACTTAGAATATTCATAGGGCCAAAGAACAACTTATACAGTTATATCAAAATAGTTATTCATTTTATATATAAGCAAGGCAAAGATAAATCTTCAGATAGGCAAGTACTAATTCAAATCTAATACATACAATAGAAAATCAATGCAATAATTCAGATGAGTAAAGCACAGCGTAAAGACGTATTGATTAATGCAATTCAAAAAGTAAAACCACTGTTATAGTAACTGAAAATGTTCTGCTGTAGGAATAAAATGATGAACACCACCAACAATAGCCAGTTAATACTTTCCAAGACTTGTAATACTTTGAGGCCTTGGCTTTAGCAGTCTATCCCTATCTAGGTATGACTTCTTCAAAGTCGATTGGAGGGAAAGCAGGTAAGGCGCAGTTGTAGAAAAGGAAAGGTTCCAGAGGATTCTTCAACTAGAAGTAAGTATCAAGCTTTTGTTGGTTAAAAAGGGACATCGGGAAAGGCTCCCTGAATGTGCACAAGTGCAAGGTGAACGTGTGAGGGGACGAAAGCCCAAACACTGTAATCAGCACTCCAGCAACAATGAAGCAACAGAATGGGCCTCATTACGAGTCCGGCGGTAGCAGTGCCGGAAAAACCGGCAAGCTGCCGCCAGACCCAAAATACCATTCCGCCTCCGTGATTGTCGGAATCACCGGGGCATTACAACCCCGGTGACCCGGTAATTCCGGAGGCGGAATTCCGTAAATCCCCATTCCCATGGAGTCCCCTAGGACTCTCTGGGCATGGGGACATTGGAAACACAGGTTCCATCTATGACGGAGCCGGTGTTACCATTTCCGCCGGCAGGCGGGTGGTGTACCTCCGCCAGGTCAGACCTGCAGAACTCGGAATCAGCGGTCCCGAAACAACGATGGTGACGGATTTACCGCCAATGTTGTTTCCGGACCGGCTGACTCATAATGAGGTCAAATGACAAAGTATTACGAAGAGTCCCACAGTACCTTAGGAGCGATGAATATTATGAAACTGGGCGCCTTCACGTTGCAGAAGCTGTAGACATGGTCTCCTGTTACTTGGTCTTGGTGACGAAAGGAGGGATTCTGGAAGGAATTTCACAGCAGCAGTCTAGAGAGGGGACTCCCAGCAAAGGAGTCTTCATGCTCCAATGCATATCTGTGGTTTTGGTGCCTTTTCACAGACACCAAGCAAGAACAGTGACTGCCTGGTCAATCTTGCTTGGTCCTGTACTCTGGTGAGGGGGTTTTGAAGCAGGGGGCGGGGGAGCAGGGAGAGGGAATCTTGACTCTGGAGGTCTGGAAGGAGTGCACCAAAGTTTCTTGAGGATTTGTTAGTGGCAAGATGATGTACCGTAAAGTGGTCACAGGTCCTCTATTATTGGCAGTTTGCAGCCCGTCAACGGATGGCCCAAATTGAAGGTCGTCTTTAGACCAATTATGCCCACCAGTCCAAAGGAGGAAGTCGTCCTCTTCGGAGCTCAGCTAGTGTTAGGAAAGATTTTCTTATGTGCAATTTTCTCTCCATATTATGAACCCCAAACATTTTGTTTTGCCTATCTGCCCTCATGTGTCCTGAAGCCTACTGCATTGGAATTGTCTTCCTTTCTTCTTCGTTAGCTGAGAAAAGGCTACTGTCCCGTCACGGACGATCGTCTTGTCCAGCAGCCGCTGAAAGCCGGATCGCAAAGAAAGTGCAGAGATTGAACCTACAAGCAACCTCGACTAAACTGGCAATGTTTGGTCCAACCTGTGCAGAGGGGCGGCGAGTACTTGCTTCACTTACCGGTGGGCCTTGGCACAGCCGATACATTTTTACGCACGAGAATCCCATAAAAAATCCTCACTTGGCTGGGCTAGCCTGTGCTCCCTAGCTATTCCCAAACATCAAAAGTCCCTCTACCTGCAAGGGCAGACCCTCCTCGAATAAAGGGACCTTATTCTTTATCACCTCCAGCCCCTTCCTGAACTGCTACAGCCTCCTGACGAGGTACTGTTGTTGCTATTGATCACGGCCGCGGGTTGTAAATGCACTGCTGTAATTTTGAGCGCAAGGCTCCCTGCTTCATAGGGTTGGACTGCTTAAGTTAGGGTTTGGATTCTAAAGATCGCCCAATGCAATACTTGTGTTAACCCACCTTCTCTTACAGGTTGTGGAGGGGTTTCCCCCCCCCCCCACCATCTTGCATTAGGCTAAAAGCAACTGTATATATGTAACTTAGTGATACGCTTGTGTGGCAATTGTTTCTATGTACTGTGGCACTTTGTGTACGATTATAAGGTCTATAATAGATGTATATGTATTTTTGATATATACCTGTCTAAGAGTAATATGTGGCTCATTACTGTGTGTGCTTATTGTGGGCTGCTGATCGCTCTCACATCTCCTGAGACTTAGCCTTGACCGCCGCCAAACTACCTTGCCTGGCTTGTCCAGAAGGTTCCCCTGTTCCACTAAACTAGTGTGGCCTCCTAAACATCAGACCATCAGGTCAGAGTTTAGAAATCCATCTTAACAAATTGGTGTACAGCGGTGGGATAAGATCAGAGGTACCCAGTGTTACGCACTGGTAAGGGACCTGGTTTACACTTACAAATTAACTAAAGGTCACTGTGTTTCCTGTGTAACTGTAAACTCCCTGCCTCACTTATAACATGGAGACAATTGCTGACATTACTTTGAGTGCCTCGAGGTCCGAGACACTAAGAAAGAGGCTGTTATGAATGATACTCGGGCAGAGTAGAGTATAAAACATTGGGTTCTTTAAGTAATAAGGATGACAACCCCCAGCCAAGAAACACCTACAACAACTACTCGTAGGAACCAACTTTGATTAGCATTCCGGAAGCCCTCAGCTAAACTTCCAAATGCACATAACAGTCGTTAGGTGGCATATAAGCATTCCAGGTCAAGCTTGCCTGCACTACTAGAAGTGACATCCTGTGACAGATACACACTCCCAACACCTCCCTTCCTTCTTGCTTTCACACAGAACACAACATAAACACATACACGGTTATCTGTCTGCGGTGGCAGCAAAACAACTGCAAAGGAAATCACCCCATCTCTAGCACTGACCGCGACACCCCGCCTTAAGCACAGCCACTCTCTCCTAATTCCATACACCACCCCCTTTGACCAGAAGGAAGACGGAAGACCCCAAATCTTTCACAACCTCCTTGGCCTTGGAATACACTGAAGCTCCATTACGCATTTTGATGGATAATTTCACCTTAACCCAATCACCTTCTCTCACACGAAAATCTCTACAACAATGTTTATCATATCGTTCCTTGGCTCTGACACTACTCCTTCTCACCTTCTTTCTCATACATCCAGCATCCATGTACACCATTCTGGATTATTCCATCCACCCAGGACACAGATGGGGATTCAGCCTCGTACCCCATGGAGAAATCCCAGTGACACTGTGTGGGGCCAGCCTATACTGGAACATCCTTCCCATTACAGAACGGGTCCAATCACCTCCAGTGACAACAGCTATCCTCATTACCTCCGACTTGGTTCACGGCCAGCTCTGTCACGAGCTTTGAGACTCTCCTCCCCGATGGTTACAAGATCCTCTCCACACCCAGATCCACCCGGCCCGGAGGGGGTTTAGCCCTGATCTTTCAAGTGGATTCCTGCCTCTGTCATTCCCACTCAGATTTACTCCTCTTTCGAATGCCTTGTCTGCAGGCTCTCAATCTCTCCTAGCCACTCTCTTACTGTTGCTACCCTCTACCGGCCCCCTGGGCAAATCACCTCTTTTCTTTCTGAGTGGGCTGACCTCTCCTCCTCCCTCCTGACCTCTACCACTCGACTCCTCCTCCTTGGTGACCTCAACATCCACCTCGATTCCCCCTGTCCCTCATCTCTGCTCTTTCGCGACCTTTGCGATTCCCTCTGCCTATCCATCCTCCCCTCTGGCCCGACGCACTCTGCAGGACACACACTCAACGTCCTGATCTCCTCTGGTCTCCCCCTCTCTATCCCCCTGACCACTGCGCTCTCCTGGAGTGACCACTGCCTCTCTCCTCATCTTTCACTCTCTTCCCCCCCCCCCCAAGCCAAGCTCACCCCAATACTGCCACCTACCTTCTTGGACATCCGACCTATGAAGCGTGCGTCAGTTGAGTCTTTCGCTGCTACCTTCTCTCCTCCCTCTCCTCCTCTGGTTGACTCCCTTCTCTATTCTTCCATCTCTGATACCCTTGATGCTCTTGACCCTGTCATGAGGATCCGCTTGAAGCCCAAATCCAAGTGTAATTCCTGGTATGACTCTGACCTAGCTACACTGAAACGTAAGTGTAGGGCGGCTGAGAGGAAATGGAGGGCTTTGTGTTCATCCTCTGACAAACTAGCCTGTCGCCTGTTCCAAAGGCAATACCGACTCTGTCCGCACCAAGAAGAGAGTCCACATTCAAGCCTGTGTCTCTGCGGCATCTAACAACTCTGCTGAACTCTTCCCTCCTCTTACCTCCCAGGCTTTCTGTAATGACCTTGCCTCTATCACTTTATCTCAAAAACCCAATACATCTTGTCCACCCTCTCCTCCCCTCCCCCTCGTATTCCCCCCACAATCTGCGCCATCTAACCCCCCTTTAACCACCCCCCCTCCCTCCTCCTCTTCCTTTCCTCTCTTCTCCCCTGAGGTCGCTAGACAAGTCCGATCTATGAAGGCCTCGTCAAAACAGGTTCATCGCTGTTCCTCTAAAACCATCAAGGACCACATGGACACCCTCGCTCCGGCCCTTGCTTATTTTTGCAACCATTCTTTTGCTTCAGGATCCTTCACCCCACCACCCTCCAGAAACACTCCCTTGTGCATCCTCTTCTCAAGAAACCCACAGCTGATCCTTCCTGTCCGGCTAACTATCGCCCAATCTCCATTGGTTGGATCACCCCACACCAAAAAGAACTAAGAATGCAAAACGGAAAATTAGAGACTATATGGCGCCATACCCCATCTGAAGAAAATAAACTGAAACTTAGACTCTTCGCCAATAAATACAAAAAAGAAATCCCACTCACAAAGAAATCTCTTTAATGAAAGAATCTGCAATGAAACCTCCAACACTAGAGAATTATTCACCATCCTAAGGGAGCTGGAATCCCCAGTACCACCACCTGACAACATTGCTAAAGACAAACAATGGTGCACCAGCATCCAAAACGCCCTAGCAAATAAAAATTAAAACACTCCAAACTAAAATTGCTTTAAAAGAAAAAGACTCCCTAACTCCCATTGAAACATCACTTAGCTCCATCCCCATAACTACCAACTCACCCGGCCTCGATCCTTTCAAATTCAAAAAAATATCCATCTTGGAAACTGAAAAGATTATTGCATCCCTCCAACTGTAAGGGTGACAGCTGCCCAGCCCAGCTAATTAAGGATGCCACAATAGACTTAGCCCCATTCATAACCAAATTGATCAATGCATCCTTCTCCACCAATCCCATCCCAAGTAACCTAAAGGTGTCCTGGGTCCTACCCCTCCTCAAGAAGCAAACTCTAGATCCTGCTATTCCCACTAACTATAGACCCATCACCATGGTACCATTTCTCCTCAAGATAATAGACAGAGTAGCATACCTACAAATCCAGCACTATCTTGAAACTAATCAACTCTTAGGTACCCACCAATCAGGATTCAGACCACAGCACGGCACAGTCTTAATTGATCTTAAAGTACAGATTGACGAACTCAATGACAAGGGAAACACTGCCATGCTACTCCTCCTTGACCTGTCGGCGGGCTTTGACCTGGTGGATCACGCAGTCCTGTGGAAACACCTGGCATCGGCTGCCCACTTCTCAAATGAGGCTATAGCCTGGATCCAATCATTTTTGGACAACCGTACAATGAGAGTCTTCTCCACACTGGCATCAGCAGACCCCATCAAAATTACCTGTGGTGTACCCCAAGGTTCTTGTGTCTCGCCAACTCTATACAATATCTTTACCAAGCCCCTATTCGGCAAATTGGATAGACTGGGTGTCACCTACACTAATTACGCAGATGACACTCAGATCTTCATTCCCCTTTCGGGCAATTTCGATACGGATACAGCCTTGGTAAACAAAATATATCTCATCATGGCCATACATGCCTGAATGATGATAAAACCGAAATCCTACTCCTCGGATCTACTACCAATTTTAAAAAACTCAGCCACACCTATTCAGCATTTAACATTGATGGTAATATAATCACAGTCTCCAAAACAGTAAAAACACTAGGCTTTCACCTCAACTCAGCCGTAACACTAAAGAAACAAGTTAACTCCCTTGCATCCTCTACAGCCTACATGTACAAGCTCATTAGGGCAAGTAGAGCTTTCCTCACCCAAGCTAGTTGTATCATCATTGCCAACGCCCTAATACTCTCCAAACTTTATTGTACTGCCCTGTATTTGGGAGCTAACAAATACATCATAGACAAAATGCAAACATTGCAAAACAATGCCCTTAGAACTGCCCTTAAGTTACCTTCTAAAGATCACATTTCCAACATCAGAAGACAATACAAATGGCTAAAAATGTGCGACAGAATCTCACTTAAGACAGCATCTCTCACCTTCAAATGCCTCAATAATGTGCCCCCCCCCTACCTGGCAGCAAGAATTGTGAGAAAAACGTCCACTCGCTCCACCAGAACCGCCAATTCCTTCTGCCTTCAGATACCCAAATTCAGACAAAAAAAAATAACCACAGGTGGCAGCAGCTTCCCAGTTAAGGCAGCCAAATATTGGAATGCTCTCCCACTGGACATTAGAACATACCAGTCCTACTATAGCTTTAGACGGAACATTCTTGCATGGCTACACTCCAATGACTCCCAAGAGTAACCATCCATGTACCAATCCACACCTACTAACCTGACTGTACATCTGTGTATTATTTGACCGATTTATTATGTGAGGTACTTTGTATGTTTATACTGTGCTTGCAACTAAGTTTTTAAGCAATCTTGTTTTCCTGTTCTCTGTAGCGCCCCGTTATTGGTGCGGCATACAAAATCAATAAAACAAACATTACTCCCTTTCTGGGCAAACTCTTGGAAAAGCTGGCCATCTCTCATCTTAACCTTCATTCTGATTCTGTTGGCTGTCTACATGACCACCAGTCTGGTTTCAGAGCAGCCAGAAGCACGGAAACTGCTCTCCTCAACGGTTGTAGGTCAAAAGGACCGAAAAAAGGGTGGGATTTTTTTTTCTTTTTTTTATGGGGGGGGGGGGGTTCCACCCGGCACCCCCCCCCCCATTTTCTTTTTGTAAATAACTTTATGTACACTAAACCTAAAAAATATATAAATAAATTTAAAAAGTGTGCCTTTTTTTTCCGGTCCGTTTGGATTCGAACAAAAGGTCATTCGATCCTTTTGATTTGATCATTTGACCGGACACCCTCCTGAACATCCATGAAGATCTGCTCTCCAACCTTGACTCTAACATTCCCTCTGTCCTCCTCCTACTCGATCTCTCTTCTGCCTTCGACACAGTCAACCACACCATCCTGCTAAACCGTCTCCGTGAGAACCTGGGTATCACTGACCAGGCTCTGGCTTGCCTGACCTCTTTCCTCTCTGATCGACCCTCCCAGGTCCAACTGGGGTCCTTCCTATCCTCTATCTTCCTCTCTACCTGTGGTGTTCCCCAGGAGTCTAACCTCTCGCCCTGGCTTTTCAACCAATACCTGGCAACTCTCGCCCAATGCATTGCCACTCTATGCTCAAATTTCCAGTGCTACGCTGACGACACAACACATTTTCCGGCTGCCCTCGGCCACCTCCTCTCCCTCCCTCATCTCCGATTGCCTAACTGCCATTCGAGATTGGTGTGCCGCCAATGATCTTTGTCTGAATGCCAGCAAGACAGATCATCCTCATTGGCAACCCTTCTCCATCCTTTCCCCTCTCTCTCTCTGGCCGCCTCGCTTGGCTCTCCTCCTATCCCCACCTGTGAGGCTAAGAACCTCTGGGTCATCTTTGACTCCACACTTTCCTTCTCCGCCCACATCTCTGAGGTCTCTAAAAAGTCAAAACTTCCTACTGCACCTCCTCCGAGGTACTCTTCCTTTCCTCTCCTCCCAGAAGCTCACTGTCTCCCAAGCTCTGGTTCTCTCTATGCTGGACTATTGTAACAGCCTCTTTCTAAATCTACCTGCCTCTACTCTTCGCCCTCTGCAACTAATCCAGAACAGGACTGCAAGACCTGTCCTTGGCCTCAAGCCCTGGGATCGTATCTCTCCAGCTCTGAAATCTCTACATTGGCTCCCAGTGGATGCAAGGATTAAATTTAAAACCCTCTGCATTGTTCACAAAGCTTTCTGGGGCCTGGGTCCAAAATACCTTCAGCTATCCCTCCGCAAATACCTCCCCTCCCGAACTCTTCGCTCCTCTACCTCCAACTCACTCAGGGCCAGTCGTTTCTCAAAGAAACGAGCTGGGGGTGGATCTCTGTCTTCGGCCAGGGCCTCCCTCTGGAACAGCCTCCCTGCTACTCTACAACTTGAGGAGAACCAGCTCCGGAAGCTCCTCTTTGCATCTGCCTTTGCTCCCCCTCTCCCTTACTGATCTGCTCTCTCTTGCACTGTGCACCTGGCCACCCTCTGTCCCCTTGGCCCAGGTCCTTGCTTACCTTGCCACCCTTCTGCACTGCCTCCTGGCCACCCCTTGCACTGGGGACTGTAGCTGTACCCATAGAGTCCCCCATATTCTTCTTTTATGCACTTATCAGACTTACCCATTCTACTGCTGTAAACACAGCCCTTGCCACTTGCTGGCTGCACTACCCCCATTTATGGCTCCACTATCTATTTTATTATTATTTATCTGTTTATCCTCTGCTCTGCACTTTCCACTCTCCCCCTTCCATGCACTTTTACCCTTTCCCTTTCCCATGCACGTTCTCAATGTCACTGGGCCTAGTAAGATCATTGTTTGTTCTCCCCTGTTCCCCTCCCTTGCCTTAAAATAAAATATCATATCATATATCAACGTCCTATTAAAACATTCCACACACCCATTACTTTGGGGATGTTAAAGCGCTGTGGTAACTTGCTCAATTCCATATTTATCCAGGAATTCTCTGAAATCCTTAGGGACCAACTGGGAACCGTTTTCCGATAAGCATTTCTTTGGAAAACCCTCGCTCCAAAAATGTAACAATGCTGCCACTAGAAGTATCTTTCAATACACAAACCTCAGGCCATTTCGACAGCAAAACCATCACAACCAATAAATAAGTGTCTCTAGACCCTCTAATATTAAACGGACCCAGGAGATCTAAAGCTACTTCATCCCAGGGAACTCTAGCCACACTCCTCACCACCAAAAGAAACTTTTGTACAGCGAGGCCCTTATCACCTTTTACACACTCAGCACATGACGACACCTGCTCTTCAACATCCCTGTCGACCCCAGGCCACCAAAATTCGGACCTAACCAACCCCTTCGTCCTGGCCACTCCCAAGTGACCCACATGCGCCAAATCTACCACTGCCTTCCTCATCTTACTAGGCACAACCAACTGATGACCTCTACACAGATAATCCACTTGCAGACATAGTTCATCCCGTACCTTGCCATACCCTTCCATGGAGCTATCTTCCAACCTGACCTTACCACCCCTTGTCAACGCCGTGGCCTGTTGGTATGGCACATCCTCACCACAAGCTGCATCCCATTCCTCCTTTCTCAAACTACTGTGCACTTGAAAAATTCACCAGCTTCATCAAAATCCTGTACATGTTCCAAACTCACCACTCTCTGCTCTACCGACCTAGAAAGTGCATCTGCCACAATATTACTCTTACCATGCACATGTAACATTGTAAACTGCAGCCCTTGTAAGGCACTCACCCACTTCATGATACGCCTTGAGATCCAAACCTCCCTTCGAGAATATACTAACTAAAGGTTTGTGATCTGTACATATGGTGAATTTCCATCACCACAAATATCTTTTGAACTTTTCAACACCCCATACACACACCAATGTTTCTTTCACCACCACCGACTATCTGCATTATGTATCTTTTAAAGTCCTGGAAGAAAATGCAATTGTCTGTAGCTCTCCGCCATCCTCCTGCATCAAAAACGCCCCCAACACATAGTGACTAGCATCCACGAATATCACTGTGCTCCTACCTTCTTCAAACATTTTTAAAATGGGAGCATTGAGAACCGCCTTATTGACATCAGCAAATTCTTTTTCACAGAGCTCATCCCACTTAAAAACTGCCCCTTTCCGGGTAAGTTTCCTCATGGTTCTTGTTCCATCAGAAAGACACCTTATGAATTTTCCGTAGAATTCAACCAAACCAAGAACGACAATACATCGCCCTTACACCGGGGAACCGACATGGATTGGATTGCTTCCACAGCATCCTCCTTCGGTTTGACTCCTTCACCTGAGATCTCGTGATCCAGGTATACCACCTTAATCAGCCTTGAACGTGCATTTTTCCATAGCCACAGTCAAACCTGCCTCACGCAAAATCGTCATTACCCTCTTCAATCACTCATGCTCGATTTCACTGCATCCACACACCAGGACATCGTCCTGATAAAACATGACCCCACTCTCACCACCCAACAACTTATGCATGATTCTCTGAAATACACTGGCAGAAGACACCAAACCGAAAGGCATCATCCTGCAGCTAAGCAATCCAAGGGCCGTCTCACTGAAAGATTTGCCCAATCCGGACGACCAGAAAGAGACAGCGGTCCCAGAAACGAAAGAAACTGCTGCCAGTCCACTGCCGCTAAATCTGTTAGAGCGGAAAGTGAAACTCGAAACAAAGCCTTGCAAAAAAGGGGGAAGGGCAAAGAGTGCCCCAACGTTGCCCAGCAGAACCTACATCACTGTTGGACGACACGAAATCTGAATTGCAAATAACGTCAGATACAAAACGTGTACCCCTTTGGCGCCCACCAGCACTTGCCACTGCGCCAGAGCGAAAGACCGAATCCGCATCACTGTCGCGGCGCACACCAGCATCTGTCATTGCGCCGCAGGCTGACGCTGAGCCTGGATTTGGAAGTGCATCGGCACTGTTCACGGATCACACAATACCAGGAGTGAGGCGATATGATTTGCGGCCTCGAAAGACAGAGTGATCCACAGTTCTTTGGTATTTATGCTAACCTCTGGTTCCGCTCATGGACGGAGAAGGAACTAGAGGTGTAGAGGAGAGAAGAGTGAGAATTGTGCAAATCGGACAAATTCAAGACTCGCGGCTCCTCGGTGCGATCATAAAAGTACATGTGTCCTGAACCAGAGCGGACAAGTGCGACAAAGAGAGATATCCATGACGAACGTCGTCAGGAAGAAGGACGGTGAGAAAAACGTCAGGACCGGTTTCAGCCACCTCCTGCACCACGGCTGAGAACGAGTTAGTTATAAAGACTGTAAACTTAAGGAAAAAGCATGGTAAAAAAAATTGTATGCTGGCTTTGACGATAATAATGTGCTTCATGAGTGTGGTAATAACGGCAGCGTTGTTGTTATGGTATGTGAAATCTATACACCCATTGGGAATGTTTTTACCAATAGTTAATATATCCACTACTGAAAGCCCGGTTCAGGTGATTACTTATACCTTGTCCCCAATGGAAGAGAGGCACAGAGAAGGGTATGGGAACAATACGCTATTACTCATCATGAATATGACGCATGCAATTCTAAAGAAAAATAATTGTAGGGTATGCGCCCATTTACCGCAGCATGCGGGGAAACGAATAGGGTGGTATGTACAACCATTGCCATTGAGTTCTGCATGAAGTGCATCTTTGAGTGCAATGTTTTATGGGAAATGGAACAAGAGTATTACGGATCAATTAGACAGAACAAACGTGAATGAGTTTGAGGAAATAATTATGAGGCCTGTGGGTTGTTCCATATTCCACAAAACACGAGTGATGATCCCAGAACCTACGAAGAAAATTATGTGAAAAATAACACGACAAGATAGATTGTCCCCACCAGTTAAAACATCTGTGATGACGTTTCTTGTAAGAACCGACGGGAATAAAGATGCAATTCCCCCTTCTTACACAGTATATTACAACCCGAGAACTGTCCCTTTTTGTCTAAAAAAGAAAGGCTCCTATTTAGTAGGAACATTTACTGGATGCATGAATACAGCAGTATTAAAATGGGAAATAGAACCAGTATACGTGGGAGATCCAGTCTATTTTATATGTGGAGAGAAAGCATATCCCTTGGTTGCCCAGCAACTGGGGAAGTACATGGTACCTAGGTCTTCTGTTCCCGGGAGTGTTCCTCTTAGAAACAGCAGACATGGCCAGACTATCCAGATCTAGAACCAAAAGGAGTAGCGAAGGTGTTTTGATAGCGACGGACGTAGCAAAATCATTCGTTCCATTCTTGTCCCAGATAGTGAACTCTTATAACATAAGGCAGCTGTCCAGAATACTAAAATATACAATAAACACAACGACAGATATACTATTTAACATGAAATTGGAAGAAAAAGGAATTAGGTTAATGACACTGCAAAATAGAATGGCTCTCGATGTAATCCTGGCTGATCGTGGGGGAATTTGCAAGATTGTGGGATCAGCGTGCTGTGTATTCGTAGATGACTATGCCCCTACGATTTTTGAAGCAATAAAGAAAATGCATGTCCTAAGCTCCGAACTCCCTACTGGAGAAGGGGGCTGGGGAATAGAGTCCTGGTTTCGGGGGATACTGCATTCTTGGGGATGGAAGTTGATCTCGATATTAGTAGTGGTGTTTGGAATATTCATAACGTGCTGTTGTTGCATACACTGTCTACCGTTAGTTTGCACTGAGGTAACTGAGGGATATACTAAGGGATGTATGCATATGATGACAAAAAGAAAACAAACTTATGGTCAGGATGACAGAGACACAAATGAAATGAAAACAGTGAAATAATTAATGGCTATAGATATTAATGAAGATGATGATGCTTATAGTAGCATGAAAAACTCAGACATAAGTGCTTCAGACTTCTCGTCATCAGAGGAGGATACAATAAATGAATGAGGCGTTTGGCATACGGCCAAAGGAGGGTTTGTCAGTCTAGAAAAATGGATACCTCTCATGATTGACGGCAAACGTATTTTGGTGGCCGCAGGCCAACCGTCTCATGTACGGAACGATAGAAATACAGGTTTCCGAGTTTACCAATGAACGGCCATTTTGATGTAACAAGGACCGCCATTTTGTTTTCTTTCAATTGCTCATTGCTTTCTGTTCACATTGCTTCGCAGCACATTTTCTGCTTACACTACTCGACTGTTAACATTGTTGTCTGAACGTGAAAGGACAAGGCCGCAGGGCCGCGAGGCTAATAAGAGTTCGTTGAAACACAACGTAGGCAGCTCCGGGGAGGAATGCCTGGCTCCCTCCCGAATGTAGCCTTGAAGCAGAGCCACAGGGCATTTAATCATTTCACAGCTGCCAGCCAGTCTCGTTATATGGTAGAATATGTTAGAATAAAGCAGCTAAAGGCTTGAATTATGCTCTTCTTACAGCCCCCCTTTTCCGAGCCCTGTAGAGCGTGTCGGCTCCCAGGACACTAATAGCACCTCATAGAAAGCAAGGAGTGACTCTTCCCCCGTATGTAGCTTGCTTCCAAGAACAGAGCACTGTGTTCTGTTCAACAAAGAAAAGATGTCTCTGCACTTGCAAAGTTGCATATTGTTACTAGAATAGACATTTGAAGGTGTCATATTCGTCGAAAGTGTCCATCATCAAACCAAGTTCAAAGAAACCCAATAAAGGGGGGTGTTAAACATGTCACAGCTGATTGTATATGCATTTTGTATATATGTAACTGATGTACGTAATGCGCTCTCTTGCGTCCCTCGAGGTCTAGAGATACACGTCGCGGGGCGTGAGACCGAGTTGGCCAACTAAGACCATTTGCTTTGCAATATACCCTAGCATTGGGAATACAAACTCGTGTCTGGCGTATCTATCGTGTGTGGTGAAATGCCTTGTTCCCATAGACGCGAGGGACCCCTAGTGGCTCCTTTCACTGGGGATAGTGCTCCTACCAAACATGGAGGTTACAGGATGTCAGATAAAGTGAGATTCTACATCAAAACAGAAGTCAATAAAATGTTGGCTCTAGGGTTGATTGAGCCCTCCAGTAGTCCATGGTCGAGTCCAGTGGTTCTGGTGCCAAAGGCTGGTACTTCTGAATTGAGGTTCTGTGTGGAGGAAAGGTCTCTGAATGCTGTCACCAGGACAGATGCTCACCATTTGCCAAGAACTGAGGAGTTGGTGGACATGCTGGGTGCTTTCAAATAACTCAGCACTTTTGACCTCACTGCAGGGTAATGGCAAATTGCACTAGTAGAACATGCCAAGGAGAAGACAGAATGCTGAACTCCAGATGGGCTTTACCCATTCATGGTAATGCCATTTGGGTTGAAGAATGCACCTGCCACTTTTCAAATGCTAGCGAATCATGTTCTAAATAGGTTGGACAAATTCTTCTTGGCATATCTGGACGATATTGCAGTTTTCAGTGCCACCTGGGAAGACCGTGTGAAACACCTGAGAATAGTGTTGCAGGCCCTTCAGAGGGCCCACCTGACCATAAAGGCCACCAAGTGTCATACTGGTCAGGGCTCGGTGGTCTGCCTTGGGCATGAAGTAGGTGGAGGGAGGATACAGCCTCTACCCAGAAAAGTAGAAGCAGTAGTAGACTGGCCTACCCGCACTACACAACCCCAACTGAGAGTCTTTTTGGGCCTCACTGGGTATTACTGGACTTTCATGGCAGACTATGGGACCATAGCTGCCCCTCCGACTGCCCCGACTACTCCGAAGAAACCTAAGACAGTCTCTTGGGGGCCTTGCAAGGCTTAAAAGACTACCTGTGCCAGGCCCATGTTCTCAGGGCACCCGATTACAAACGTCCTTTTATTGTGCGATAAAGAGTAAAGATAAGATGCGGAGTCCATAGATCAGGAGAAGGGTCAGAAAAGAGGATATCAGTGACAATCTGTCTGGAAGTTGCACTGACATAGGTGTCTGCGATAGATAGGCCAAGGTTAGTGGCCAAGATGTCTTTTTAAAACTTTGTTTCTGCCAGACTACATGGAGATAGGGGAGAAGGCGAGTGCCATAGGGTCGGCAGAGGATAGGAGGAAGATAAACGGGCTGCCCAGCACAGTACAAGCACAGACTTACCAGGCGCCCTAGAAGCCAAGGGAAGAAAGAAAACAGTTGCAATCTTAGAACTTTAGTACCGGAAATGGGTGCAGCAGTGTTAAAAAAACCCACAAGGATTCGAATTTGCACAGAGGCACAGGAATGTATTGAGGGGAAGGATTAGGTAGAGTAAGGAAGGCAGAATGGCATAGGCATACATTTGTTCAGCAGTTATTTAGGTTAGTGGGAAAAAGTGAAAACAATGCCAACCATGACTCACAGGTATTCTTGAGGGGTGCACAAGGTTACAAACGCCCAGGTATGTGGGGCTGCACGCCTGGTGGCTGTTCCAGGTGGGGCTGCAGGACGCAAAGAACGAGGGAGGCCCTCCAAGAACTCAAGGCACAGACAGGGGCCTTAGATGTGGGCCTTTAGCTGGCCCACTCACCAAAGCCTGCCGGCTTCCTGATAGGGCACAAGAAGGCTGGTCTGCCCAATTCGAAATGTGGGAGGTGGGAGATGGAACAGCAGAGGTGCCTTCCTATTGTGGGGTGGAGTTGGTGGCCATCTTAGAAGGGCCACGAGGAGCCCGTAATACCAGCGATTAGGCTTGTACTGGTTTCGTCTCCGGTCGTCAGCCTGCCCTACACACAGTGCTTTGGGTCACAGGAGTGTATCCAGGCAATCGATACAGCCTGCCTTTGGTACACACAAAGCAAAAACTATTTTTATAAATGTATATGTACAATTTCATTTTTTTCATACCGCTCATGGATTTTCCAAATGCAGCCAGCAGGGAGAAGCAGAGCTTTTGAGCGGCGATCCTCCTGTGCATTATTACGGCTGTGAACACATCCGAGGTAGGAAAAATACACAAAGGTCGGTAGAACATACAAACTGCCAACAGTCATTCACCTATGCTTGTCACTGTAACAAAAATGTTACAGCAGCAGTGAGAAAGGGGATAAAGTGTAATCTCTCAGCACTCCACTTAAGGTGGTTTGTGCTGATCTCACAAGTATGCCCCATCCTTGGGAACAGTAGTTCTAGCAAGGAAAATACAAGAATATCAAAAGGGGGGGGCGTGGCTTGGAAGCCATGTGAAAGGACGTGTCTGAACGGGAGCTCCCGCTGATCCGTATACTATCCGGCTGAAAGACCGCGATTGAACTGACGCAATCGTGCCGAAACAGCGGCGATCGAGCGCATGAAGCTTGGGCGCACGACCTGATACGCTTTTGGACCGGATCCGAGCTGTGACATCGCTGCCAGGAACCAAACATAGGTGCGAGTGCTGAGGACGGGGCGGCCGCCATTAGGCCACCAAGAAAACGGCAGGAACGGCCTGCAAGAAGTGCACAGCGTGGAACTAGGGCCGCATCGAGTGTGACACAACTCCGATTATAGATGCCCCGCCGGAGGCCCGTGGAGTGAGCAGATACACAGCCCTCGCACAACAAAAACTTTGGATCGGGCGGTGGTCAGGCGCGGAAAACAAAATGGCCGGCGGGGATGAGGAACAAAGGCGCCTGGCGAATGTAAGGCCATGATCGCACCAGGCCGCACAGGAGCGTGGTAGAAACCGGCCCCGCGCATACCCTGGAAACTAACTCCACAGACCATGGCAAACAAGCCCCTGAGGGTGAAAGGCAAGCAGCCCACGCTGGAGGACTTTGCCAAAACATCATCCGGCCCGGATGGGGCTAGAAGCAGAGACAGTCCCCTGACAAAGGAAGCGCCAGCCGGAGGAGCGAATCATGAGATCCTTGCCGCGATCGCAGACCTTAAGGCCTCTTGGGAGTCCAAGCTCCAGCTGGCGGTAGCCGAACTAAAGACTGCCATGGAACTCCAAGTGGGGGCGGTGCAAGAAGATGTCAACCTCCTCAGACAAGACGTTCGTGCCCTGGCGGAGCGCACCGAAACTCTCGAGAAAGAACTGGGCCCCACGACGGCGGACTGCGCTACACATAAGCGCGAGCTGCATGCACTGGTGCAACGAGTGGGTAACCTCGAGAGTAGGGCAGAAGAGGCAGAAGGACGCGCTAGGAGAAATAACATTCGCATCGTTGGACTGCCGGAGGGGGCCGAGGGCAACAACCCCACGGAGTTTGTAGAAACCATGCTCCTACAAGAGATCACTGGAGGTACCCTGTCTCAAGGCTTCGCTGTAGAGAGGGCGCACAGGGCCCTAACTCGACGTCCACCACCGGGCGGTCCGCCAAGACCGGTGATTGCCAAGATCCTCAATTATCGAGACCGGGAGAGGATTCTCGAACATTTCCGCAAGGGAGGAACGATACAACGGGGAGCAGCGAGCATCACGGCCTACCCCGACTACACCCTGCAGGTACAGCGAAGCCGCATGAACTTCGGTTCGGTAAAGCGAAGGCTAAGAGAAGCGGGGCATAGATACATGCTGCTTTACCCAGCCAAACTTAAGGTTTTTTTCAACGGCAAGACGCTGTTCTTTAACACCCCGGAGGAGGCCATGGACTGGCTAGACGCACACAATTGCCCTCAGGAGCCGGATGCCCAGCCTACAGTCGGTACAGTGGGGTTCAAGTAAGGCCTCGGGCCCGGTCTAAGCTGCTGATCATGGGACTTGATTATAGTTGTTGTCTTTGGTCGCCTTAGGCATGCACATGTATATGTTTACTGATGACACAAACTGAACGCGGCGGTATATGGGAGTCCCAGAGGACCGACCTTTTTTCTCCCCCATTAGTTATTTAGTTTAGTCACTGATAGTCAGGTGACGCCCTGCTGGGCTCTCATACCGGTTCTCCGGTTGGGAAGCAGACACAGGAATGCCTGAGATCCAGGGATGGAGCTGGGCTGTTAGTTGGGTTGGGGTTTGGAGGTTGGGGTGTGCTAGTTTAGACATGAGCCGGGGGGGGAGAAGTGGATTCAACATTATGTCTGGAGGGTGGGAGTGGGCCTACTTCAGGGGAGGAGGGGAGTTGTTGTACTGCCATGGGGGACCTTAAAGTACTGACGTGGAATGTCAGGGGACTCAACAGTTACCTGAAGAGAAACAAAGTTATGTTATACCTGAAACGACAGAAAATAGACGTCGCCTTGTTGCAAGAGACGCACTTGACTAGCGCGAAGTTGGAGCTGGTGGGTAGGAAATGGAAAGGGACAGTTGTTGGCTCTTCGTACTCTGCCTATGCCAGGGGGGTACTGGTTTGGGTGGCACCACATGTCCCGTTTAAGGTAACCGGGAAAATAGTTGATCCGGACGGGAGGTTGGTGGTGGTGAGGGGGATGGTGGAGCATAGAGAAGTGTGTGTGGTAAATACGTACGCCCCCAACCACAACACAGCGTCTTTTTTCAGATCGTTGTGCCCGAAGTTGAGTGAGTGCATGGGTGGTGTGGTGATTTGGGGTGGGGATTTCAACTGTGTGCTGGATTCTAGCGTGGACAGGTCAGACAACAAAATGGCGGGGCGCAGCCCGGCCGCCAAAGCACTGCAAACGTTGGTGACAGATTTTGGCCTTGTTGATGTGTGGAGATTGAAATACCCCGACGAACGGCAATATTCACACTACTCTGCCCCGCACGACCTGCACACTAGACTAGATTACTTTTTTGTCACGCAGGAGGTTGTTGCCGAATGCGTCCAGGCGGAGTACAGGGCGAGGGTCCTGTCGGACCACTCGCCGATGCTTCTGCGATGGCAGTGTTGCCCCCCGAGGGCGCGCATACCAACGTGGCGCCTTAGGGCGGAGGCACTCAAAGATCCTGCCTTTCGGGAGGATATGCGAGATGAGATTGTGGCATATTTTGAGGTAAACAAGGGCAGCGTGCAGTCCGCCGGTACCCTATGGGAGGCGTTTAAAGTTGTAATGCGAGGGGTGGCCATATCCAAATCCAAGGGACTAATGGGAGGGGTCCTAGCTGACCTACAGGAGGCTGAGACCGAACTCGAAAGGGAGCTGGCCAGGGGTGGGGCGGACATGAGGGTGGTCCATGAACTACAACAGAAGTGCATGGTCTGCTGGGAGCGGCTCTGTAATTTGAACTACAGAAAGTACATAGAGAGACAACATTCGAGCGGAGACAAAACGGGCCGGCTCCTCGCTTGGCTCTACAAGAATGAAACCCCGAGGTCTCCGATCCGAGTCATAACCACCGAGGACGGGGCGGAGGTGGACACTCAGGAAGGTGTTAATATTGCGTTCATGGAATATTACAAGAGATTATATGAGGATGTGGAGGAGAGTGACCGGGGGGAGATAGAAGAAGTTCTGGAGGACATTGGGCTGCCCCAAGTCAGCGACGAGGAGAGAGAGGAGCTAGATGCTCCGATCACTCTGGAGGAGCTATGCGACACGGTGAGGCAACTACCCACTTGCAAGGCCCCGGGGGCGGACGGGTTTCCTAGCGAATTTTATAAGGCATACGGGGATGAGGTGCTCCCGCCTATGCTAGAAATGCTGAATGAAGCATTCGACTTGGGTCGGCTGCCTGAATCGCTCAGGGAGGCGATTATAGTGCCGCTCCCCAAGCCTAACAAACCTGCGTGTAGGTGCGGATCTTATAGGCCACTGTCGATGTTAAACCAGGACGGCAAGATACTAACGGCCGTCCTGGCGAGCAGGATGCGGAGGGTAATTGGCAAGTTGGTGCATCCCGATCAGACGGGCTACGTCCCGAACAGGAACATCACCCACAATCACAGGCGACTCCATCGGGTGGTTGAATGGGGATGCGAGGATAGCGGAGAAATGGCGGTCGCATCGTTGGATGCGATTAAGGCGTTTGACTCGGTCAAATGGCCATGGCTGTTAGCGGCTCTCAAGGGGTTTGGCCTGGGGCCTAGCTATGTCAGATGGGCTGAGATATTGTACAGCGCCCCACTGGCCAGGGTCCGCACCGGGGCAGTGGTGTCTGACCGGTGGCAACTGAGCAGGGGCACCAGGCAGGGGTGCCCCTGGTCCCCGATGCTGTACATACTGGCCTTGGAGCCACTGGCGATTTACCTCAGACAGCAATATGATCTGGTCGGGATTGATGTTGGAGGGGAGAGCCATCTCGTGTCCTTATACGCTGACGATATACTGTTGTACCTCAGACACCCTGAAGAAAATCTGGGGTATGTCCTGGAGGTAATGGACAGATATGCCAGACTGTCTGGTATTGCGGTTAATCCCCAGAAGTCAATCCTATTCCCGCTAGGGGGTTACAGAGGTGTCCAGGCAGACAGGTTGCCGGTGCTACAGATCCCGTGGGCGATTAGCTCCTTTCGATACCTCGGAATAGAGGTGCACCACTCGACAGCAGCAGAGCACAGGTACAACACCGTAGCGGCCGTAGGGAAAATCAAGAATTGCATGAAGTTCTGGGAGAAGCTACCCTTAGCGATGATGGGCCGAGGTGCTCTGCTTAAAATGGTGGTATTGCCCAGACTTCTACACTATTTTAACAACATCCCACATATGGTTCCTAAGAAGTTCTTTGTGCACTTGCACAGCATCTGCAGGGACTTCCTATGGCAAGGCACCCGCAATAGAGTTGCCCTATGGAAATTGCAAAACCCTTACGAAAAAGGCGGTATCAAGCTGCCCAATTTCGAAGCGTATTATGTAGCGGCACAGTTGCAATATGTGGCCAAGTGGCTTGCGGATGAGGTGACCCCAGAACACAGGTTGTTTGGGACGGACTGCACCCCCTTCTTTCTGCGCGAGATACCTTGGCTGGACAATACAGATATGGGGGCGCGCCCCAGAATGTTAGCCCTGGGGCGGAATGTGTGGCGACGAGCCTGTCAGATGATGGGAGACCCCCTCCCATGCACCCCGCAAATCCCGCTAGTTACATTTGCGAAGGGGGACGGGCAGTTGCGAATGAGTGTCAGAATGTATTGGGAGTCAGTGGGCCTGGTCACCCTGGGAGACATCTTACAAGAGGGGGCCATTTTGGAATTTGGGCAATTGGTGGAACAGGCTGGTCTGCACAGAGGCCAGTTTGTCACTTGGCATAGGTTGGTACAGGGGATACGTCATAGATGGCCCGAAACCACTCTGGCTGAGGAACCGGACACCACGATAGAGGTGATCTACGATGCATCGGAGGGTGGGCACGAAGTCTCGCGACTCTATGAAATGCTCATGACCAAGGTTGGCAGAGGCCTGCTACATTTGCGACTGGAATGGGAGACTGAGGTAGGGGCCGCGATGGGAGACGGGATGTGGGAGCGTGCCCTGGGGTATCATAAGAAGGTGTCACGGAACGCCCGGTTTCGACAGATCCAATTGTATGTCACACACAGGGCATACATGACCCCTATGAGGATTTCGAAATTCAAGAATGCTGGGCGCCAGGCGTGCCCCAAGTGTGACGTAGAAAATGCAGACCTGGTGCATATGTTCTGGGCGTGCCCGGTCATTGAGAATTATTGGAGGGAAGTAGCGCAGAAACTGGCGGTGGCAGGGGTCAATCTTAAGATAGACACGGCTTGGGCCTGCTTGTTGGGAGGGTATCCCAGGGCGCGTAAGCTTAAACATGTGGACAAACTCAAGGACCTGGCATATGTGCTGGCGAAACGCAGAATTGCAATGGGTTGGAAGGGGTGTCACAAACCACGGGTGGAGGTCTGGTGGAAGGATTTGCAAAGGTGGGCTGAGACGGAAACGGTGGTTTGGTATGAAGCCAGTAGGGCGGATTGCGATGAAGAAATGGGTGCCTTTCAAGCATGGAAATCCCTAATAAATGAACTTTTTGGCACATTGTCTGCCCCCACGGTATCTGTGGAAGGCGACACCCACCCACTCGGAATGAACTCTGACTAAGATGGACACACCGGCTCATGGGGGGGAGGGGGGGTTTGCAGTGTTTACACCGTTTGTAAATGTTTCATTGTTATGTTATGTTTATTTGTGAGTTTTGAAAATAAAAACATTTAAAAAAAAAAAAAAAAGAATATCAAAAGGGAAGCCCAAATGGCTCCCAACAACACTGCACAAAAGGTGCTATTTGCTGCAAAAGTAAATTATAGATGCCTTAGAAAATATGGAGGAAAGCATGACGCCATAAAATAAAGGACAAATAGAATGAATAAAAGGTTCCCATGGTCTGAGCAAAAGAATGAATGAGTGCAAAAAAGGCTTGCACTCATTCAGGAGAACAGAAAAAGGTGCTTGGGTTCCCACAATTGAGGTTCTGCTCAGGCCCTGCTCCCTTCCTCACCTACTGGCTGTGTTCTGTAACCAGCACCTTGATGCCTATGGGTTTAGTACACTTCTACAAATGTAAAAATAAATAAAATTGTAGGTGCAGCAGTAACACAGGACACTGACATGAACAAAGATAACGTGGGGCAGAGCAGGGTGGGGAGCGAGCTGACATGCAGCTTGCATCAGGGTTCAGAAAGCTCATAAAGGGGTGGCTAAACAGGGGCAGAGTAACAAAGAGAGATAGTCTTATAAAGTGCTATTGTTAGGGGTAGGGTGAGGCGGACTATTTGTGATACACCCATGGAATGGGCGGACGATGCATGGACCTTGGCAGTGGGGATGGAGGGTGGTGGATAACGTTTCATCGGTGAGAGGGGCGGTACTGAGGAACCCCTTGATACATTTCTCAAAAATGAATACACTATTTTGTAATCAATGGAAAAAGAGGCATTTCTTTAACATCAATGGCAAATTCCTCAAAATGCACAGCTTAAAAATCAGGGAACTCTGTGCGGAAGTAGGAGCAGCAAAATAGTTTGTGAAAGTGACATGGCACCAAATGAATAGGTGCACTAGCATGCACCTTACAGGTGTCCCGACGAGACTCTTCACATTATACAAAAACACTGAAAAAAGTGCACGTTGCATTTATAGGTACATGGGTGCAAGGAGGAGAGTGCAAAGTTTAAAAAGCTGATGTGATAAGGGGTGCCGAATGAGAAGGGGAAACAGACCAAGAGAGGAAGCAATTGATAGAGCTGCCATTGATAATGAGCAAGAGGAAATATGGGCGAGAATGTGTCAAGAGTGAGAGGGTAAGAATTAAAGAGTGTGAGAGGGAATAGGGAGAGGGAGCAATGCAGATGGAGGAATAGAGGGGGTGAGTGGGGTAAAGTGTGTGGGGAAATCAAAGGTGTAGGGCGGGTGGAGCCAGAGACAGGGAGTACGGTGCATGGTGCGGGTAAAGAGAGAAGTGGTAGAGTTGAGTAGATAAAAATGGGTAGGATGGGTGGTGGTGTAACGAGATGTGTTGCTCTTGGGCTCTGTCGCTTCCCCAAGCTATGTCACGCTCTATAAATACTCTAATACAGTCCATCAACCATTGGAATGCCCACAAGTCTTTATGCCCTGAAGGATGTCCTAGCCATAACAGTTTAAAGACAGGGGGCACACAGATTCTGCTAGTGGAGGAGGCCAATAGTTTAATGAGTGGCGGGCAAAGGGTCAGCGTGTGCTCTGCCTAGGCACCTAGGTTTTGTGCATGTGTGAGAATACCGTCGATTGCAGGCTGGTTTGTAATTTTGTCAACCGCAGTGGTGATATGCTCTGTCTGACAAACCAATGTCCACAAGTTTAAATTATCCAGATTACTGCAACTGACACAGACGAAGGGCTGGCTTTAGGGGCAGCAGAGCCCTGGGCAAATTGGCCCCCCACCCCCTTCACCTGCGCGCCCCTGGTCAACAGGGGGCATGGCCAGGAAGTGTCACTTTTCTTTTTTTTTTTTTTTTTTTTTAAACCTCCTCGCTTCGGCGAGGAGATATTCTATGAATAGGACGCATCAGCACGCTATTGTTCCTAAATGCGCTCTGCTGCCGCGGGCGCATTGACTAACAATGAGGTGCCTGCCACACCTTCTGCCACTATGCCAACACGGGGGAGCCCTTGAAAGACTCCCCCGAGTTGGCGTGGTGGGGGGGGCTAATGGTGCCTTTTGTCGCGGCGGAGGTGCGCATTTGGTGACAATGTGGTGCTGAGCACTCGATTGTCATTGAATGCGCCTGTCTGCTGCGCCTTCTCCCGCTACGCCAGCTCAGGGAAGCCCTTGAAAGACCGCACCCGAACTGGCGTGGTGGAGCTAATGGCACCCTGCTGGCCGTGGCACCCCAGGCGTTCGCCCGGTTCGCCCCTCCCCTAACGCCGGGCCTGCACAGATGCGAATATGCACAGGTTGGGCGGGTTGCTGAACTTGTAGCCTCCTCAGACCAGGAAATGGCCAGCACATTCTATCTTGGCCAACAAGGACAGCTGTAAATGCCCGACAAGCGTGGCCAGTCTGTGTAAGGTTCAGGCAGGACAGCATTTCAGCAAGCCTTTCTCCCTTTCACCAAAGAACGCCCGTCATGCTCACCACACCCACTTTTATTACATTATACCCCAGTTTGTTCACCTATCACCAACATAAATATGGCCGCTTCTTACGTTCGGTCCTCGATGAAGCGACTGCCTGCGTTGGAATGTCGTCCCTGGACCCCTTCCAGAGGGTTCCAACTCCAGCAGCACAGACAGGCTGCAGTGTACACAGTCATTGTGTGAGCTCTTTCCCCTCGCCCTGTGTGGCACAAGCTGCTGGAAGAAGCGTGCAGTGGCCTTAAGTCAAGAGCCCTTTCTCCACACACCAGCACATCAAATGTGCAGGCTGTGCCTTGAAAGACGAGTTGCTGCGCAAAGCATCCGCCGGGGCAGCACGCTATCTGCCCTCTTGTTGCACAGGCTTTACAAGCTCAGAGCGCCACTCTCAGAAGCTCTGCTTCGTTTCTATCACGGTGCTGCCACATCCCAAGTGCGCGCAGCACAAGCACAGGCTCAGCTCTTTACATGACCCTCGCAGGAAAGCCTGCGCAGCTTCAATTTGTACACCGAGCACATGGCTTTAAAAGGAAAATATGCCAGCCGTTTGGAATAACTGCCAGCTTGCTCTCGGCAGCCAGAATCGTTTCTAATGCAGTTCTCGCCTCCCTTGCACGCTACCGAGGCTGCAACGTCAGACAGACAGTCTTCGTGCTCCAGGACATTGAGTAATAGCCACTGGCCGGCCTGCCTAGTTCATTTTAATGTAAATCAGCCGCTTCACTTATAAAGGAGCTCTCATATGGGTGCTGGGAACTGTTGGCAGCACACCACCAATGACAACAAGATTGCTATGAGGGTGCTATTTATTTATTTATTCACATTTGTTTAGCGCACAGGCAGCCCAGAGGGCATTGTGGCGCTTGTTACAGATATGAAAATGACTTGTTGTACATACAGTGAAGTCATTACTTAGTTGCAAGAGAAGAATAGTAGTTACAGGAGAGGAGGAGAAGAGAGTTATGTTTCCCACAATGTCATAGTCGGACAACAGCCAAGTTATGCAAGGTAAAATGCTTCCAAAATATGTCATGTTAACCTTAAAACGATATACTCCCCTTCCACTACCCCGAGCTTCGTTAGAGGAAGTGAAAACAGATCACTCCGCAGCATTGAAAGTCACCCAGACACTTGACATCTAGCGGTATTCCTGATTGGGACAAACAAGCCACTATTGGATTACATCCGCGTACTGCATTGGGAATTGTAGACCACAGCATTTCCAGTTGTCATGCCAACCACAAATACTGCTTCTTGGAATCCCTTTCTTCGTAGCAATGTTTTGGCGATATTTGGTTGCCACCAAAAAGCGACTAAACCAAAATGATGCGTGAAATATTTTCTGGCGTGGTTAGGGGTCCAGTGTTACCAGGAGACATACTTGGAAACGTTTCCCCCAGAAAAAAACACACTGAAAGCAATGTTTGCTGCCACTTTGCCAGACTTGGCCATCAGTGTCACGTAGTCGTAGAAATATGGATCATTTAGAGTTGTGTAAAAAAAAAAACGATATAAGCACCTTAATAGTTAAGGGTATTTTTCAAACTTTGTTTATGGGATCTATTCATGAAGTTAGTGGATACACATAAGACTGGATTAAAATAAAAGAGAAAACTGCTCACCTTGCTTCCTTCTTGAGGCCTTTGCATAATTGCGGACAGACTGGCGTAGAACACTGCGGTTACCTGTATGATAAGGGAGAAAGTGTCATCACATACAGTAGCCATCCAAAACCGATTTAAGAAGGTTTTAACATTATTAACTAATCAAGGAGATTCCCTAAATTCAAGGAGACTCAGGCTATCTGAATGCGACAAATATGGAACTACAGCCAAAGCCAAGCATTCATGAAAGCCATAGATGATATGACTCTGATTAACTGTCAATGTTACCACACTGCAAGCAATCCGGTTCTAATCAGAGTACCACAGCTAATAAAGGGGCATATGGGTACGGGTAGTAACAGAAAGAAAGAAAACACATGGAATCTCTTCACCAATCAGGTACACCATTTCACAAATAGGTAAAAAAATATGATTTCAAGTACATTGATGGATCAAGCTTTTTAATCGATGGTCAAGTCCCCAGCCGGACCTCACTGATGGCTGGTGAAGTCACTAGGGGACCATGTGCCGCTACAAGCGACATGATGCTGGGCACCAGAGTTGCATGGGGAGGACGAGCAGCCGATCCCTACTCTAAGTTTAGGTAACGCTGTTGTATAGGCATTGTAAGGCGAGCTTGAGATTCATAGCTTTCTTGGTCTGGGTGGGTCTCTATAGCAACATACCTCAGTCCAATGGAGCATAAAGTGTAGGAACTACAAAATGAACGGATGAGGTTCTTGAACCTCAGCTATGAATCTGAAGCTCCCCTTACAATGCCTCCACAACATAGTTACCTAAACCCAGAGTAAGAATGCAAGGCAGAGCCAAGGTAAACACGAGCCAATTCCAAGTCCCATATCAGGGCCATAAACAATACCGAGTAGCAAAGCCCAACAGCCAGTCCTCATCCCAACTTAGACATCTTAATTCCCTTATAAAACAGAGAGGCTGGCAAGTGAGGCTACCGCCCTATAAAAGGCAGGGCCTAATTGAGAGGGTCTTTGGAAGTTAAGAAGAGTTCATTAGCAGCTGGCTGGAGAAGTGAATAGAGGGACTGAGAAGGAAACTGGAGGAGAGTGCCTGGAGTCTAGTGAGACCAGGAGGAGAGGCCCGGAAGGCTCTGGTAAAAAGTAGCAGCTTGGAGGAATTGAGAAGGAGTGAGATATCTTGAGGAGGGGTTGGTAAAGATCAGGAGGTTGTTGCAAAATATCATGAGAGGACTGGTGGAGAAAATTAGGAGGGTGGCAGAGAAGAGCAGGAGGATGTTGGAGGAAGTGAGGTGGAGGGGAAGGTGGCCTCTTGTGGAGAGGGCCCATTAAAGTGAAGGAGGTAGTAGTAGGAGAGCGAGATTAGGAGGGGGTGGTAGAAGAGCCACTGAAGGCCCAATCGGCCTGGCTCCAAATCTCCACCCTTTGCAAAATCAAACACTTCACCCGTCATAGTCTTGTAGCGCAGGACCTTTTCATCTTGCACTCAATGGTAAAAATGCCCTTTTGACAGGGCCCCCAGCTGCTCCCTGGCTTCCCTAAAAACAGTCCACTATGCCGTAGCATGTCTTATTACGGGCGTGCAGAAATAGGACCGAATCACCCCCATCCTACGCAAACTACTTTGGCTTCCTCTCCAGGCTAGGATAATGTTTATGAGGGCATGTATCCTCTACAAAGCAGTCACAATTAGCACACCAGCGTACCTGGCCCCCAAGCTCCACATATCTGATGGTGCACGCTACTTGCACAGCAAACTGACCCACCCACTTGACTCACCACTCGTCCGCAAAGAGGACCCGGAAACAATTCTTCTCTTGTGAAGCACCCACTCTCTGGAACTACAATCCAGGTATCAGCTCAGAATGCCCCCAAATTCCCCAGTTTTGAAAATCTCTGAAAACCTGGCTTTTTCAACACTTGACCAAGGACTAATTCCAAAGGATGCACAGAATAACGCACACGCTGCAACTCCTTGTACTGTGCCAGTTAAAGGATTCTAGCCCAAACACTGGCTACCCAAACTCTGCACAGCGCTCTACTGTTTTCAAGCCATGTCTGCACTTTAAACAATAAAATAAAAAAATATAAGAGTCAGCAGGAGGGAGTAGCAGACATGTGTGAGGCGAAGATAAGAGAACCCCAGGAGGAAGCAGTTACACATATTATGAAAGGTGCAGTGGCCTAAATTGGATCTAGTCGTGTTAGAGGTAGGAAGAGGAACAAGCAAGAGGCATGACATAAAGGAGCGAGAATAAAATAGGAGTAGGGTGCTGACAGAGAGGGGAGAGGGCAGGATCACCCCATAGAGAAGTGTTAAGACCCCCTTGGCCAACCCCATGGTCCAGGTAGTGGAACAAACTAGCTCCCTCCAGTGCTCGCTCAACCAGAGGCCCGACCTCCACCTCCTGGCAGAGATCCAGCAGTGACTTGAGAACGTTACTGCTAAAACAAAGGTTTTGTAAACCCCTTTGAACCAGGAACTCCGAACCAGTCTCTAAGCGAGGAAACGGGATTTGAACCTGTGTTGCTCTGTGTTGTTTAGCTTCTAAGACAAATACAATGCCCCTAAGCTATACTAAGGAGTAGGGACGCCGAGAACTGCAAGAAACAAAGAGTGGTTTCTCCTTTAAACCTTGAGATTGTAAGCTCCCTAGATATTGTGTTGATTTGTTGGGGAAGACCAAACACAGAACTTACTGAGAACTGGGAGAATCCTTCGCATGAACACTTTACTTCCCTGATAGTCTTTCTTTTGTGAAATTGTGCTAAAGTAATACACCAGCCTGGAGAAATTCCAGCCTTACCACCTTCTGTTTAATTAAGAAACTCCCAGATTTATATATTGGATGAAACTTGTACTGTTTGGCAACATAACATTGGTACAATGTATTCCCTTGTCTGTCCTCTTTGACGATCAATGTCAGCCACATGTCATGTGGTGTCAGAAGTGGGAGTCACATACCTAAAAATGCTAGGCTGGCCAGCACCACATAGCATCCAAGTTAGTTTGGGAAATACTAGCCCTGGGGTACAACTTGAAAAGGGAAAGAAGCCTAAAAAGCCTTCTTAAGACCCTCCCGCCCACTCTCCAAGAGCCATTGCCCCCCTATCGCAGGGTCCCCTTATGATAACCAATCATCAGAAGTGAGGAAAACACAAGACCATTGGAACAAATCCTGGAAACAAAACGAAAAGACTCACTGGATTCAAGGAACTAAGCTACAGCTGCCTGACTTCAAAGCAAGGATGCCCATCACACTCTCCCTCACAAGGTACACCTATGAAATTATTTCAGTCTATAATTATAACATACTAGCCAGAAACACTTGTGTATAGGTGCATTATAAATGCCATATCATATCAGAGCAAAGCCCTGTTAGAGACTGATGTGCATGTGGACATGCCATCTGCCTACTGAGACATCCTGCCACCAACACCATCCAAGTCCAGAACTCATCTCACAATGACTTGTGAGATGGTCCTTGAACATCGTGGCCTTCTGAATTATTCAAACAAGACCCTCCACATACATCAGGTGGAGGTTGATGGTTGCTTTATCTGTGATCATCTTTGGTTCATAGTGGAAGCCCAATAACCCAACGAATCCAGGACCACCGAAGGCAATAATCCCAGTTTCCAGAAGCAGAACAACTGGAATGATACCAATGCGATGCCCGGAGATAGGCTGTCAGCAGCACCCACACCATCCGACCTGCGAAGTGCAAAAATATTCTTCTTCCAACTAGGTACGCTAGCTAAGCTTTATTCTGACATGTGTGGCTACCTAAATTGCAGTAGATGGCATCCCCTGAAGGGCTGGGTATCTCCTGGCAGTGAGGGAAGTCCCAGAGAGTTCATACTTTAGACACAAGACAGTGCTACGATTCATACGCCTGAAGTCATGGAACATCGTATCGCCAGCCTCCTCTATGGGCGATTCAAATTTTACTTAATGGATTACGGTATCATCTAGGACACCTTAAGGATTAAACCACAGTCATTCGTAGTTTCAGCCAAGGAAGGAGACACCATCAGATCCTAATCCAGTGCGGCATCTCGGACACCTGCTCCGCAAGCCACCGTGAAGCCTAGTCTGCTGGGGAAGCTTTAAAGTGCAACACCTTTTTGTGGGATGAAAGTCCAAAAGAAGCCTTGTCAATGGAGAAACCCCCTTGGGAAAATGGCCAAAACCGCTTACAGAAAATCTGTGAATTGGTCGTAAAACACGAGACTGCCTCTGTGAGGACACTTACCCAGAAAATAGGCGAAAATAACAGACATCGGAGAAGACCCAAGATGAAAATCTCCCTAAGAATGTCCAAGCAAAGGACACACCTAGATTTGGGCAGAATAAGGGAAGGGGTCCCAGAATTCCGGGTGTAGTAATTCCAAATCCCAAGGGGGGCATCGGGACGTGCGTCCAGTGGACAATGAAAACCCATCCATTGGAGAACTTGAAGGAAGTGGGGAAGAATGTGCCAAAGTCTCTGCCTGACCTCATTGTTGGAGTCGCCCCTGGGGCAGGGTGTCGCCACAAGTGTTATGATGCTAGGCCAGTGAGATATAATGCAGAGGATTCCCTGGCTAGTCCCACAATGCCACACAGAGCGTCTTCACGATGCAAAGATACATGTGCCTGTCGCTTTGAGAGAATAAAGAAGCAATGACCCCACAGAGGAAGCATCACCTGCAGGCTTGGCACCCTTCATGCTGTGGCAGGCATTGCTACTAAATCTATACAGAAAGACAGGCACTTGAGCAAGGACAGGAAATATAATAGGCAGTAAAAGGCCTAACTCAGGCCTTCCGCTCTCATACAGTTAATAACGGATAGGCTAAGGGAGACCACTGTGAGGGCACGACCAGAGTGTGACTACCAGCAAGAGGACCAGCCAAGAAGAGGGACAAGCCAGTCCCAAGTCCACCCTCAGGATGGGAAGATCCTCCAGTGGGCAGCCCACAAGACAATCCCTATACCAGAGACCCAAGGAAGAGAAAGGAATTACAATCTCCCAGATGGTGGATGCAGTTCTTGAAGTTTAATTCCAGGAGACCATAGAGTCCCACCCAGACCCAGTCCCAATGGCCAGCAACAGATCCTGGAATAGGAGATTGATGGAACAAACCCAAAATAGAATCATGCGTATTTGTTAACTGTGCAGTCACGCACCATTTATTTTCTGTGTCCTGTTCTCTCCTGCCACGGCTCTGTAGGTCAGCCAGATCAGCTGCATGTCGTTGGCGAGTAGTGTAGCGTTTGGTGCTGCAACCCCCTTTTTGGCTTGACTTCCATGTATATTCTTTTTTTAAATTTGGGAGCTTTCTGCGCTGTCGTGTTACTGGATGCCCTCCCCACCAACTTCCTGGTTTAATTTAATTTTCACCACAGCTGTATTTTCTGAATCTGGGTGCATTTTCCCACTACTTTGAGTTGTGAACTCGAGTGCATTTTTTCGCACTGCTAAGTATCTGGGATCGGGGTGCATTTTCCCACTACTGTTAGTCTTGAATCTAGGTGCATTCTCCCACTGCTGTACGCTTTGAATCTGTGTGCGTTTTCCAACTGCTGTGCGTTTTGAATCTGGGTGCATTCATCCCGCTGCTGCGAGTTTGGATCTGGGTGCTTTTTGCCCACTGCTGTGTATTCTAATAACGCTCAAAATGCTCGTTTTGATGGATTGTTGGGGGGTAAAAAAAAAGAAAGTGGTGCACCGAGCTAGATTTTTGAGGATAGGGAATGTGTTACACATGGCTTGATTGCTGCGGGCAGGAAATGCATTACACTTAAATGGATTGTCAGAGAAATGAGTGTTTGTGAGGGATAGGAATTGGGATACATCTAGATATCTAAGGTAGGAAAAGAGTCAAACCTGTCTGTCAGAGACAAGCAATGTGCTACACTTAAATGAATTGCTAGAGGAAACGTTACCCTTGAAGAATTATGAATTCTAGCACATGCTCGCATTATAAAGAAACAGTGTAATGACTGTGGTCAGTCCATAGCGCAGCAGGGTGGTACCCAGAAGAATCTAGAAGGGTGTCTTTCTTCCAGACAACACACGGACAAAAATAAGCTCCATTGGTGCACTTGGTACGTATATACGCACCACTTTAGTGGACATCGGCCGCAGGCACGGCTATCCATCCACTCACAGTAGTATACAGCTACGGTCTATGACAAAATTCGGGCTAGCTGAACACTTAATGTTTGTAAGCCTATTAACACCAGACTATGGCTCAACAGCCCTGACATCAGCATGCAGCTTAGACCTATGACAATTTCGGGCATGCTGGACACATAGCTAGCACTCCTGCCATCTCCTGACTGCTCCCAGCACCCGTCCAAATGCCTGATGCTCGTGGGTGGCTTCCACCGGAGCCTGGCCAGCTTTGCTAAGCCTTGTTGTGGCCAAATGCACACACGCATTCTAAATCCTACTCTGTGATCTCTAACACTCTCGACTTCGGTACACCCAGGGCGTTCTGACTACCAGCGTTTTGAGGCTAAAATGGTTAAAGGCGCTATACAAATGACAACTACAATACAATAAATATCAAGTCAACAGATATATGACCCACAATTTCAGGGGGAGTAATAAAGCCCTATATACCCAATGGCTGTTTTGCGCCACCGACACCTGCTAAGAGACAACTTGGAAGGTCACATAGGGCTGCATCCCATAATGTTGCCTTTATTTCTAGAATGCTGAGCCACCTATAGTGTGTCAGCAAGAAATTTCCCAAGAAAGCCGACTTTAGAAGCCAACTGACCTGGTTTATGCTTTGTATGCTGCTACATGTAGTTTTGCGTTTTTTTTTCTCCAATTATTGTTTAAAGATTAACACCATGTAGATCCAAAGTGTATTGCGCTATGGCGTTACGATTTGCATTATGAAATCTGTAGGGCCATACTTATAACGAACCTCAAGTCCCAGCATGCAAGAGCAAAGGTCAGGCGTGGAAAATATTCCATGCAGCTCGTTAGCAGCTATGAAACAATGCTAAAAGAGGGTGCAACTTGCAAATAACATGGCACAGCTTGGCAATTGTAGATAACAGTCTGTCTGTTTTTTCCAATTGGTTTCAAATACTCTGAAACAAGAATATCACTCCAGCCTCCACATTGCTGTTGCTGCCCTAGCTAATAGACCTTTCCCTGGCTATAATCTCCCTTTTATTATCCTAATGCTATGCTATCCTAGTTCAGGTGCATTTCCACCTCCCAATGTCAAGCTGCTCCCAGTCCCTTTTCTATGTCAATGCCGGTGCTGGCTGTGCTTCTAGAATCTCTACGCTGCTGCTCGAACACTCACCTCTTTCCATTTCAGCTGACGGGTAGGAAGCTGCACCTACGAGTGGATAGCGTACCCCAAAACTCCTCAAGGGGCACCTACGGCTGCCCTGGACGTAAGCCGCCAGCAGCACGTTTCGGGCTAGCAGCATCTTTGCAGTCCCTGAAACGCGGACACGCGCGAAGCCCTGTTACAGCTACACAGCGGCTGTCATGTTTGGTATGGGCAAACATCGGAAGTGCCCAGTTACCCACACCCAACATGGCCGCCTACGACGTTTCCGTCTAGCAGCCAGGGTGTCCTGGCAATAGACACACCCTCAGAGTTGCTACACCTAACATGGCGGCCTTCCTTAGCTCCACCCTTTCCTTCCAGCCCACTCATTTCTGTTGAAATATTTGTATTGATATTAACTGACTAGGTATTGATGCTAGACAACTGGCAACCTCGTCCTGAAGTTGAATCGGTGATGCATATGTATTTTTAAAGTACACATTTATTTGTTTTAGTAATGGACTGTGTATATCCACAGTATGAACAGTAGATACTGTAGCCATGTGCCAAAACGTATTCAGCCCTGTTTTGGCTTGGAATTCTGGGATTTTTAGTTTTCCTAAATTTTAACTGGGAAGTTAAGTTAAAGATACTCACAGCTCTCAACCATTTATGTCGCAAAGGCGGGTGAAAACACCCGATTTTATTTTTGGCGGGTGAGCGGCCCATTGAAACGAATGGGCGTGAAGGTGGCTTGGCGGGTGAGTCAGCTGTTTACAAGGCAGGTGACACCCGCCAAAAGCGTGTGAGTTGAGAGCTATGGGTACTTGTATAGCGCACCGTCACCAACGGAATTGGTCCCAAGGCGCTCGGAAAATAAACAAAAAAGCTACAAGCCCCAGAATCCAAAGGGGGAAAAGCCAGGCCTGGCTCATGGCCTTCTCAACCATGGCCACAGGAAACTTGGGAGCTCTGCAAAATCATACTAAGCTGTAATGCATATATAACGTCATGACAGAATATGTAAACAGGAAGATTGTTGCAGGAACAAATTCAATTGCAATAATGGAGGGAGTGTTAGTGAAAACAAAAGATAAGAAGTGGTGGTCCGAGGGTTGGAGATATTATAACTATTGTTTAATTCACATAGGGTTATGTAGCTTAGATATAAAATTACCTTTGTGTCCCTCTTCCTTGTCCCACTACTTATTTCAGCCATCACAGGAACCCTGCCAATCTAATCAAGTTTTCAGTCTCTCCTGCTAGGAGGTATTAAACCTCCTTTCCCCCATAATTCTTAAGGACTCCAGGTCCGCTCCAGACAGAGAGCATTGAGAAGACTGTGGTGCAGAGGTGTTGCTAAGTCTTGATATTTATATTTTATTTCTATTGCGCTCGTACACAAGTGTTTCAGAGCGCGACAAGGCAAGGGAGGGGAACAGGGGAGAACTAGAATCTTACTAGGCCCAATGTCATTGAGAACGTGAAAGTGCATGGGAGAGGTGGAGGGGAAAAGTGCATAGGAGAGGGGGAGGGGAAAAGTACATGGAAGCAAAGAAGTGGAAAGTACGGCGCAAAGGAGAAACAGATAAATAATACTAAATAAATAATAAAGGCAACAAACAGTGGTAGTGCAGCCAGCAAGTGGCAAGTGCTGGGTTTAAGGCAGCAGACAGGGTAGGTCTGATAAGTGCAGGAAGAAAAAGGGGGGGTGGGGCTGTATGGGTACAGATACAGACCACAGTTCAAGGGGTGGGCCAGAGGCAGTGTGGGAGGGCGGCAGGGTGAGCAGGTACTTGGGCCCAGAGGAAAGAGGGTGTCCAGGTGCACGGTGCCAAGAGAGAACAGATCAACAGGGGAGAGGGAGAGCAAAGGCAGAAGCAAAGAGGAAGGTCTTGAGGTGCTTCCAGAACCAGCGATGATTCTCCTCAACTTTTAGAGTGGCAGGGAGACTGTTCCAGACGGAGGCCCCGGCTGAAGACAGAGATATACCCCCAGCTTGTTTCTTTGAAAATATTTGGGGCTATGCTAATGTCTTGACTGTCAGTACCCGGGGCTAGTTAGCCTTTTGGTTGTAGCCCCTGAGCTTCTATCTGTGCTACAACCAAAAGACCTGGGGCTATAGCCACCTCAGGCCCCCCAGAAACGTCTCTGTGGGTCATGTGACCATGTCCTACAACTCAGATACTTTGCCCAGCACCATTTTCCACACTTTTCAGGCAGCTTCTTAAGGACTCTAGGCCAACTCCAGGCAGACCGTATTGAGGAAGCTACTGTCACATGACCAGGACTTGCAACTCAGTTGCTTTGTCGACCACAATTCTTCACACCTTCCAGGCAGCTACTTAAGGACTCTAGGCCTGCTCCAGGCAGACTATACACAAGGCACATTGGAGATCCCCTATTTCCTGTTAATTGTGGAGGAACGCCTCTAAACGCTTACACCAGAAAAAATACAACCCGCTAGGGAGAAAGGCCAAAGAAATCCTTGCAAAGATAACACGTTTTATTTCTACAAAAATAGGTGCGCCAGCAAAGAACTCTGCTGCCATGGAACGTTCTGTTGAGAAAAGGTACAAGCAGAAGCTTAAGAGGGGACACAGCGTCATAGAACACGTCATTACATACAGTGGGGACCCGCGTGGCTGGTTGGTGCGACCCTATCCATGGTCGGCCTGCTCCATTGGGGATGCTAGGTTATTGGTCCCAGCCTAGTCTGTCCGTCTTCCGTCACGTGGGATCTGCTGAGCTCATTGTCTCCAGGGAACCAAAGCGGAAGGAACATTTAGCTACATTTGCTAACAGTACTACTCTATCATTATACAGTGCACCTGGCATGCTCACAGATTGGCACAGGGGGAGTCTCGAGGTCACACTGACCCACACATATTTCACTCATCCCGATCGCATCTCTGGGTTTCCAATGCTTCCACTCTCGATTTTGAACTATAATTTATCCCAACTGTACCTCGCATTAAAATTGTGTAAAATAAAGGTAGGACAACCATACTCTTAGATCTTTTATGGCTGATTGGTGTATCGTCAGTGGTCTGGGGTCAGCTGGTATCTCGGAATTCAGGGGTCCTGGGACTAGGACAGTTGTAGGGGCTATAGCTCGTAGTTTGCTGGGTGGCGGTCAGATGCCTGCTTTGGCCTTTTTGTGATAACACATACACCAAGGCGCCCAACACTGTCTTGTGGCCTTGCAGAGCACATTCTTTCTTAGAACAAACATATTGGAAACAACTTTTAGAATAAAGAAGAGTCTCTCTGATAGTTAGCAGCATGAGCCTCTCTCATCAGGGCGTGGGCCTATTCAGAGTTCCCCTTCAGGCTCACGGCTTGTGTCTAACACACTAAATACTGCATGGCCGTGCAGGCCCCATGCTTCAACCCAGGCTACTTAATATCTTCAAAATGCTGTCTGCTTGTATATGCACACTATGTCTAAACATCTAAATCACATACTATATTATGATTGTGCTGGGACCTTTAGGACGCCCCCTCACCCATGGTCTATTACAGCTCTCCTAATGGGGCTCGCCTCACCATAAAGTGCCTAGGAGGGTGGGATGGGTTTGCTCCCCTCCCAACACTTGCAATATACATTTTCTATACATTTTTTAGTTTTACTAAAAGTATTAATTGATCAACATTTGTATTTCCTCACATTTTGTTTGTGTGCACAAATGGTCAAACAACTTTTCCTGTGACAAACATAGACCATAAATTCATAAACACCAAATACATTTATAGTAAATGTGATACATCAAACTCCTAAGGAACTGTACTTCAAGGAAAGAAATCACTCCTCAAAAGGTACTGTGATGAATCCAATGTCCAATGGAGTCATCACAAATTTCCCAGTGGAAACCTCCTCCCATGTGGCGAGGGGACAGCAGCCGCTACCTGATCCTGACTCTGGGGGCAGCTATATGAGGGAATATCACATGGAAGAAGACGACTACCAAGGGATGTCATGAATTCATTAGATTAGACATGGTATCCCCAATTTTCCCATGGGGAATACCCCCTGTGTCCAGATACCTTAATGGCTTTTTCAATTTCTCTATTCCCCCCCTTAGGGAAAGAAAAAGAACCTTTTACCAACACCCTTCAGATCAACCTCTCAACTGTAATTTGAAAACGAACCGCACTAAGAATATCCAGTTTAAGACTTCCAAGAAGTTTAAGGGACCTTTTTTCAGTTCTAGTTTCCTTCCAGGAAGAACTGATTCTTTTTATGACATCCTTCGAAAAGACCCGTCAAACATTATGCAATGCAAACCATCAAAGCACATCAATTGAAATAATCTCCCAAACTCTCAGTTAGTATCTATGGACTTCAAATCCCATAATTCTACAAGTATTGAGCCGAGAAGGATTGAGTGTGCCACTTATTAAACAGTGCACGGGACCTTTAAAAATCTGAACCGCACAATGAAAGGCAGCTCAAGAGAAGATGGGAGGGCTTAAGCAAGGACGGGCAGTGGCTGGAGACGCGAGCCAGCGAGTGGGAGACAGAAACCCGACTTGTTGTGCAGAGGCTGCAAGCAGAAACCAGCGTGGCAGAGCGAGGAAGCTCACTGGCAGGAAATAAGAGAAACGTGGTGCCAGCGAGGGGGGCTGTCGAGATGCCAGGAACCGCAAGATGGTGCCTGGACGTCCGGCAGTCAGAAGCAGCGTTGTCCTTGTGATGCTGGAAATGCATTAGAGGTCCTGTAGTCCTTTTTCATATATGTTCGGTATTGTTTTCTGCACAGGAGTTAATGTGCGACTCCTGGCAGTGCAGCTCTTCCAATTTTTGGTTTGGTGTACAGACCCTTGGGATACGCTTATGGCACCCATGGGTGGCGGTACAATCCTGTGCACCTAGTGTATGTTTTTGGGCACCTGTGTGTGACCCACAGAGCAGGGTATGGGCTGGTGGCAGCTCCATGCTGAATTTGAGAGGTGCTCTGAGTATCCTCCATTTTGGGGATATCCAGGCCCTGCCTTTGGAATCAGTTAATTCCTGATAGGAAACAAGATGGCCCTGTGGCCCCTTGCTTTCTATTGCCTGTTACCTTGTTTTCCCAAAGTCCTGGGAAGCTCTGACTCTTTCCCTTCCCACTGACTGGCTGTTGGGTGGAAGTTCCATATATGGTATTGTGGGGAAGTCCAGGCCAGACTGGCTGGAGCCTTACCAGTGACTGTATGTTGTGGGTACACCCTTGGGGTGGGACTAGGGTGAATGGAGTGTGTGACCAATATGCACTTCTTGTTGTGGATGTCTGGTTTCTGGTATGAAACACAATGACTGAGACAGCCCTGCCCGAAACTGGTATGAATGCAGTGTGTAGTGCTGAATGGCTGGGTACTTGCCCCAATACACATTCCTTGTTTTGAGTGTCTGAGAGGGAGGAGAATGGCCTAAATGCAATTGGTTGCCTTAGTGTGACCCAGCAGAATGAATGAGAGACAGAACAGTATATTTGGGGGCCTCTCACTGCTAGAATTCGTTCAGAAGCTGAAGTCGAAACTGATGCTTGATCTCCAAGCCGAGCCTGAAGAAGGTTGACTGCTGTTACTGTGGGATGTCTCAACTCATTGGTCCAGGCCCTGCAACATTACTGTGCATTGCTGGCAGCAGAAACCTCAGAAATGGCCACTGGAAAGCATGCTGCTCGCTGAAAATCACCAGAAAGTGCGCAGTAAAAATCTGAAAAATAGGCCACCATCCACTTTTGCCTATGTCAGTGGTAACACAGGAGACCACTGCCAAAACCCACCATTGGACTACCCACAAAGTAGCCTGAGATCACTTGAAAAAGCAATGCTGATTGCCAAAAAGAAACACAGAGCTGTTTGGAAATCCGTTTTCTTGATTGTCAAAAATGTGCAAAAATGTGCAAAAATCATGGCTCACAAACCACCTAAAAGATCCAACCTCCTTGTTGGGTGTTCCACATTATTCTACTGCAAGAATCCACATAAATACAATGTCAGCAAGAATCATATGTTATCAGAACAAAATCCTTCTTTAAAGATACTTGATGGAAAGAAAGCTGTCAAAAATGGTTATAGTACCGTTACTCACCTCTGTCAGAAGCCAGAGATTTAAAACCTATTATGTGTAAAGTGAACATTGAACTCAAACTATGCCAAAGAAGAAAGTTCCATCAAAATGCCATATAAGAATGCAACACATTGATTTTCATGTTGAAAAAGGACTGGTAGTAAAGATGCGTTTGCTTATTTTAAATTTATAAATATATTTTTTTTCACAAGGAACTATGTAACAATTGACCAGCAGGTAACCTGATTCAGTTAAAAGTTCCAAGAGTGTCACGACCCTCGCCCAAAACCCCCTCTGGCAAACCCATTGGCCAGGTGGAGTCAGGACTCGGGCCTCTAGAGCCTGGCATCCTCTTCAAAAGCCCTCATGGGGCCAGTCACCATGAACAACAATGTACTTGGGAACTACTTTATAATATTGTCAGCCAACATGGAGGCATCCACATAGCTTGGTTCCTAAGAACCAAGCTATGCGGTCTAGTGTTTTGGGTGTCTATAACTGGGGGGTTGTCCTACCCTCTATGATTCAAGAACATGCAAAGACATTTAAATGCAAACCGGTTTTAAACCCTTTTGGAAGCCCATCCTCATGGGGCAACCATCATTAGAAACAAACATTTGCTGCTAATGAACACATGTCACTTAGGTTTTGAAATTATCAGCTTTTTATTATTAATTCGCTGATGCTTTTTCTTTTGCAAAATATTTAAGTGTTATTATCTGCATAACAATTCATAATAACCATAGTACTGAACAAACACATAATTACATCTAAAATACAGTGGAAAAAACTGTTCAGAGGTGTCCAAGGCGTAAACAAAACACTAGTACATTTCCCAAAAAACTTCCTAGTAAGTGAAGGGAACCATGTAGTTAAATCCATAAAACACAGAATGAGAGTATAGTTAGAGGAGACATTGATTGTAGGTCTCCTATGCCCGGTGTTAAGTGACTTCAATTCAGCACTCCAACCAAGTCAATGCCTAGTCTGGGATGCCCAAGGAGAGCCCTTATTTATATATTTTTTATGACAAGTTCATAGATCTGGATGATAAACCCTTGTATAACGCCCCTCTCTTTGAATAACCCTGACCTCACTGAGCCAAGAAGTAGGTTTGTTTTGCAAATTAAAAGATTTATTTGAAAAATTAAACAATATATATATCACACTTTTATAAATAAATTAATATTTGATAGCACACTTATGAATATGACAGTGATCAACAATGGATAATATTACACTAGCACACTTTTTTAATTACTTAGGAGTTGGTATAGAGAGGATAAGGTAGCTGAGAATGCTTTTATGGTTTCAAGGAAATGCAATGATAGAAAAGAATGCAGCACAGAAATAAACTGATATGGTTTCAACAAGAGATAATATGATCACTTTTTCTTTTGACCATTCACTCCCCCCCTATGCAATATAAAGAGATTGAAAAGAGAGCACACAGTTTTCAGGAATACAATCAAACGCAATACAAATTCTAGTTCCCCCCTAGTAAGCTTGGAGCCACCGGTATGCTTTTAAAACATGCAGAAATACTTTTAATGTGATTTGCAATGAAGTGAAAATATGCTAAAAATGATTTTAATTCCCTCTAGGAGATTCAGGGTAAGTGACAGCTACTTTGAATTAGTTCAGGTCAACACTAGCAATGATTCATGAGGGATTATCAGGTTGAAAACGAATTTCAGCAATGGAAGCAAAAGACAACTATTTTTGATAGGTGAAGAAGTTGAGTCAAATTGCAATTCGCGGCACTTTTTCCGAGTGCGTCGAGCGTGATTACGGAAAAACTATAAGGAGTAGAAAGTCGGTTGTTGGAAAGCTTAGGTTCTTAGCTTTAAAAAGGAAGTTAAATCTTGCTCCTAGGACGTGCGGTTCAAAAGATACGGACAATTTAGTGGAGGTCGATTCTCAGAAATAAAGTAAGATTCAAACGACGAAAGACACTTTCACAGGTTTGAAATCACAGAATGGACACACGATTTCTATGAAGTTCTAAATAGGTGGAAATGGTTGGGATGAGATTATTTTAGACTAAGAGATTGGTTCTGCACAGTTCTGGCTAGATACTCACACTATAAATTTGAAATAAGCCGTCAAGATCTGGTCAACAGGTTTAGACTTGATATCTGGCGGGTGGTTCTGAAGTCACAGCTATCTGGGTCAGCTCTGCTCTGCTGGTCTGTATCTCTGGTTCTGGCAAAAGTTCTTGGCACTGCACAGTGGTCTGGTCTGGGTCTGGTCTGCGGTTTGGATACAGCTCTGCTTTCTGGGTCTGGTACTGGCCCTGCGGTCTGGTCTGCGTCTCTGGTTCCGTCAAAAGTTATAGCCAGAAGCGAACAGCACAGCCCGGCTGTTGAATAGTTTGGTTAGGTGGCTGGATTCTGAGGCCTGCTGAGAAGGATTCAGCTTTTGGACTAGGCCTCTCTGCTGCAAGTTCTGAAGTCTGGATTCTAAGTTCTGGTTCTGGAGTCTTCTGGCAAAGCGCTTCGCAAGAAATCAGTTTGAAGTGGAAAGTGAATCTCCCTACCTGGGTCTCAGTGGCTCTTTTTATGTCTTTTGAAAATAGGTGGGAAGGCTGACTTTCTATGCCCAACTCTCTGAGGATCCTGATAGGCTATAGGATTCTCTGTCGCCTGACTGGGGAACTGAGTTGTGAGTCATCCGGCATCATTTTTATGGCATACAGAAAGAACACTCCGCTTGTCACTTTGCACACAAATCTATTTTTGTTTCCAATGCATATTTATCTATGTACAATTTTTCTAATATTATACGTCCGGTTAACATATTTTCTGTAGCGCCAAACCATCCGATCCCTGTCTTTGTAAGATGTTGTGTTCACTTCTGACAGAATTCTGCCCTTTTCATCCAGAACACAATCTCTAAACTTTTCCAGAATTTACACAAATGTGCGCAAGGAATATGGGCATCAGATGATGAAGTGTCAGTTTTTTAACATACAGACATTTGGAGTAATACCCTATTTTCTGCTACTACCCCCCAGAACATACCACAGAGTCCTAGCACCTCTTAACATGTGCACAGAAAAATCATAGGAATAATGATATTATTGATATAATTTTGACAATTATGTACTATGAATTATCCATCTTTCTAAAATTATGCTCTGGCCCAGAGGGGTGTGGTTTCCCAAAGCACATGGGGGAATTTCTGGTTTGTCCACTTCCTCCAAGCTCAGCTGGCTCACAGAGGCAGTGCCCCTCCCATTTCCTTCCAAGAGGAAGCCATTTACGACCCCTTGATTTAGCAATTGCTTGGAGCAAAGGGAAGTTCATTGTTCTGTTTTCCTGCAGTCCCAGGCACCCCTTCCCTGATTCAATCAGAGAGGTGTGATCTCCTTTTGGTGGGGCAGCAGAAGGCAGGCCAGGCCTGTGAATAAAGTTGCTGGGCAAGTTTCAACTCCTGTCGGGGGTAGTTGCCGGGCAGAATTCAGTCCCTTTAAGCCAGGCTTCAGCCAAAGGTCACTTTTGTTCCCATGTTTCTTCATTCAAATCAAACTTACAATTTTGACACATGCAGCTAGAACGCTGATTCTAAGTTCAAAACTATGACATTTAAACAGTTGCAACCTATGTGACACTCGAAAGTAGGTCACTCATTTATATTAAACATTACGATTTTAGTGGCTTTAATCCTATTTCACTTAAGCTGCTGACATCCACAGCTCAGCCAGTTTTGTTATGAACATTATTTTAGGCTCTTCATCTTTCCAGATTTGGTATGCACACAAGACTTCATTCTACCAGACGTCTGCTGGTGTTCAGTAAGATTTTTTAATATCTTGCAATGTTTGAAATAGGCATTTTGAGCTTGCATTTCAGAGAAACAAAGGTGATTTCAAAGCGCTTTTTGAGCTAACAGGCACTGCTGTTTTTCCTTTGGCACCACGTTTCACTCATGGCGTTTCTGGCCCATCACGCTCGCACTGGTGGGTGGCAGGTCAGGCGACCATTTTGGTGTGCCCAAAACTGCACGGTTTTCCTGGATTCTGGAGCAAATGTGGGCTTTTCAGCCATCTTGGATTTTCTAAGCCCACAGCACCAAATGTTGCAGCATAATAACTTGAACGTGGGTTGAAGCACCTGACACCGGCTATGGGCTGACCTCATATTTGGTCATCCACATAGCTTGGTTCCTAAGAACCAAGCTATGCGGTCTAGTGTTTTTGGTGTGGCAGGCCTGGAACTACTTTCCCTGGTACTACTTTACCTGGGCTATATAAACCACACCCTGACTGCAGAACATGCTTCATGTTACTTTGCAGCTTGCAATGTAACACTCACCGTGTCCAGCTATTCCCTCGAACCTCGGAGAAGCAGAACCTGCAAGGAGACAAAAGGAACATCATTAGCAGCAGCATCTTACCTGCAGTCTTCATCTTTAAACACTCGCAGCTACTGAGAACAGCTTACTCGAATCTGCACGCCTCCCAGACAGAACGACCTGAAAGAGGAAGATAGAGGCAAGAGACATTTACAAATTACAAACTGCTCAAAAGGCTTACCTGGCTGGTCGCCTCTCGGCTGGCACCACTCCGGACATTCCACTCGCGCTGAAGAACACTGTGACCTACAAGGAAGGAAAACATAGGTTAGCAAAGGCAAGACTTCGCAGCGCCGCGCATAGCGCTTACTTACCGCATCATAGCGCTCTTAATGCGCCATCATTTACCAGCGGGGCTCAACCAAGCCAGTTCGCCGCGCTGAAGCTCTGCATACCTAAGGGAGAAAAAAGAGACATTTTAAACAAAGAAAGGCATGCAGGATAGCAACAAAACTAAAGAACAGCAATAAGACCTACCTGAACAATATCAAACGGGCCGGCGTCAGTGAAGTAACTGGACAGCACTCACCCATGAAAGACAACGCGCCCCTGCAAAGAAGGCAGGACGGAGAGCACGCTTAATTCTACCACAAGACAGAAACTTCCCTGCAGACGACATCAGGGCAGAGCTGAGAAGCATAGCAGCGAGAAACCCAGCTGGGTGGCGTCCCTGTGGATACCAGGTGAACGTAACAGAACACGAAGCCCACCATAACAAATCCACCTGGGCGCCATGGAGACATCAGAAATGGACCAATTGGCCCAATTACTAGGAGAGCTTCATGCTGAGGTTCATTCTGCCCGACAAGAGACTAATGCCCTCCGGAGAGACCTAATAGTGACCAAAGAACGCACTGAAGAGATTAGCAGGCAATACTTGCAATCACAGGCAGGACAGACGCCTCTACCTGGAAGCAATACAACGATGCAAAACCCTGCCATACCACCCACTCCAGTACAGATCACGTTACCTGGAACAGTGCCCCTGGCACCACCAGAAAGGTTCTCAGGCGACCCACTGAAGTATGCAGCATTCATCAATCAGTGCCGCCTTCATTTTCTTTGTAGGCCTGAAGCATTTCCAAACGACCACGCTCGGGTAGCTTTTGTTTTATCATACCTGAGTGGTAGTCCAGCAGATTGGTCGGTTCCGTTGGTAACCCATGACGATCCTCTATTATATGACATTGAGGGGTTCCAGAGAGAAATGGAAAAACATTTTGCTCGCCATACCCAGGAACAAGCAGTAGACAATGAACTCTTGTCCCTCTGACAGGGGAATCAGGACTTGTTAACGTGCATTGCTACCTTCAACAGACTGGTTGCCGAAGCTAGGTGGCCAGAAAACAAAAGAACCACGTTATTCCATCGAGGCTTACGAGGCAAATTAAAGGACGTCTTAGCCCAGGTGGTTGATCCACCCAGAGACTGTGCAGAATTCATAAATCTGGTCATGCAGCTAGACCACCGGTTGCTGGACCGAAAGGCAGACCGGTCCAAGACGGACCCTCGGACCGTGTATGTTCGACCAAGGGAAAACACACCCTGTGTATCTGAAAATGTTGTAGAACCCATGCAGATCAGAGGGATACGGCGTCCATTAACAAAACAAGAGTGGGACAAAAGAAGACAACAACGTCTTTCTTTGTATTGTGGGAAACCAGGACAGTTCCTGAAGGACTGTCCAGTAAAACCCCCAAGAAGAACAGTCGGGGTCACAGAGAAGGATGAAGCTAAGGAAGCGGGAAACTACCAAGCTCGACAAACGTAGAGGTCAGTTTGTCGAGTGATAAGAAAGAGTTGCTGACCTCGCACTTTGCAATACCAGTGATCTTAATTAACCACTAACAGTCATCAAGAATGCATGCCGTTGAAACATACATCGATAGCAAAGAAGTTGGAAATTATATTGATCAAGAACTGGCAGCAGAGATGGGGCTTCCTTTGTGTTCTAAGCCAACTATGGACAAGGTAACCACCGTGGATGGGACAGAAATCGCTTCCGGACCAGTAACCCAGTCCACAGCCAGGGTAACCTTGCTGTGTCAGGACGGACATCGGGAGTCTATTTCATTCGATCTCATCAAAGCACCTCCGTTCAGGCTGATACTAGGGATGCCATGGTTGGTTGCTCACAACCTTTTGATAGACTGGAGGGCACGAAAATTAACCTTTCCCGGTGACTGCTCCCCTGCCTGCTATTGCCAAGAGGAGAAACACGACGTCTGTATCCCCATGACTCCCGGAGTGACAGTATCAACCCTGGGAGCAACTAATACCTTGCCAAGTGAATACCATGATTTCCAGGATGTTTTCCGAAAGGACCAAGCCAATACATTGCCGCCGCACAGGCCCTATGACTGTCAGATCTACCTTGTTCCTGGTGCACAAATCCCTTGCGGCAGGATCTACGCTGTCACAGAACTAGAAGACCTTCATTTGAAATCCTATTTAGACCAGTACCTTGCAAACGGATGTATCCGTCCTTCGAAGTCCCCCGCAGCCAGTCCTTTGTTCTTCGTACTGAAAAAGGAAGGAGACTTGAGAACCTGTATTGACTACCGCGCATTGAACCAGATCACCGTGAAGAACCGCAACCCCTTGCCACTTATCCCTGAGATGCTAGACCAAGTTAAAGATGCCCAGATTTATACCAAATTGGACCTTCAAGAGCGTACCACCTGGTCCGAGTCAGAAAAGGAGATGAATGGAAAACTGCCTTCCGTACTAAGTACGGCTTTTTTGAATATCAAGTCATGCCCTTCGGGTTATGCAACGCTCCTGCGGCATTCCAATACTTCATGAATGACGTCTTAAGGGAGTTAATTGATGTGTGCGCCTTAGTGTACATAGACGACATCTTAGTATACTGAGCCTCGGAACAAGATCATGTTAGTCATGTTCGTTCAGTCCTCACCAAGCTCCGTCAACATCGCTTGTTTGCAAAGCTTGAAAAATGCTTTTTTCACGTCCCCGAAGTAGAATTTCTTGGTTTTATCCTTACTCCAGGAGGCATCAGAATGGACATGCACTAGGTAGATGCCATTCTGAAATGGCCTTCACCGACGTCTCTGAAAGGGGTACAAAGCATGCTGAGCTTTGCAAACTTCTACCGCCGGTTCATCCCAGACTTCTCTCAGGTTGTGCACCCAATCACAGTACTATTACGAAAAAACAATAAAAAGTTTGCTTGGACTGAAGAAGCAGAAGAAGCCTTTCAGGAACTTAAACAAAGGTTTACCTCCGCTCCAATCCTGCGACATCCTCGTCCAGACCTCCCTTATGTCGTTGAAACTGATGCGTCCAGTCTCGCAATGGGGGCTGTCCTTTCACAGAGAGACCCGGAAACCGGCCAGCTACATCCTGTAGCCTTCTGGTCGAAAAAGTTCTCACCTCCAGAGATTAATTATGCCATCACAGACAAGGAACTCCTGGCTATCAAATCCGCCTTTAAGGCCTGGAGGGACTACCTTCTGGGGGCCAGACACAACATTACAGTCATCACAGACCACCAAAACATGCAATATCTCAAAACAGCCAAGGCCCAGTCCTCGCGCCAATTACGGTGGGCTCTTTTCTTCGCCGAATATGATTATGTAATCACATTTCGACCAGGAGTCAGAAACGGAAAGGCGGATGCCTTATCTCGCATGGGCATAGATGAAATAGTATCTACAACTCCAGACCCAGTACCTATTATACCTGAAGACAAACTCTTGGGTATCATGACAGCCTTAACACAAGCAGAACTACGAAAAGAAATCCAACGAACAATGAATCCTGACGCCTACCTCGCATGGCAAACTCAAGGAGAACAATATACCATCAAGGACCACCTACCCTTTTTTAGGGATCGCCTATATGTACCCAAGAAGGAATTACAACAGCATATTATTTCAAACTATCACACTTCACTGATCGAAGGGCATCCTGGGATCGCGAAAACCGTAGCTAAGGTGAAAGAGAACTTTTGGTGGGCTACCTGGCGTAAGGACATCATTCAGTATATTCAGTCCTGCGGTGTCTGCGCACAAAATAAATCACAGAGCCAAAAACCATCTGGTCTCCTACAACCATTGGACATTCCTCCAGTTCCATGGCACACTCTTTCCCTTGACTTCATCACTGATCTACCTCCAAGCCAAAGGTTCAACACCATCCTTGTAGTTGTGGACTTATTATCGAAGATGGCCCATTTTATTCCTCTCAAAGGCCTCCCAGACGCAGCCACTTTAGCAAAAGTGTTCCTAGAGGGTGTGGTTAAGCTACATGGCTTCCCTTCGGTTCGGGTCTCTGATCGAGGCAGCCAGTTTGTTTCAAACTTCTGGAAAAAATGCTGTGCAATGGCACAGATCGATGTTCGGCTATCTACCAGTCACCATCCCCAAACCGATGGCCAAACCGAGAGAACCAATCAGACACTCGAGCAATATTTACGGTGCATGCTGCACCACGAACAAAGGAATTGGAAAGACCTACTATGGATTGCCGAATATGCATATAACAATTCTTTGCATTCAAGCACGGGACAAACGCCCTTCTACACCCTTCATGGCAGACATCCACGTACCTCTGAACTAGACCTTCCAGCCAGCTTGGAAATGCCAGCGGTAAAGACTATACACACAACCATTACTCAGGCTTTCAAAAGGGCAAAGGAACACCTTATTCATGCCAAAGAAAAACAAAAGAGATTCGCCGACCAACACTGGAAAAAGGCCCCTGATTATCAAGTAGGAGACAAAGTTTGGTTAGCCGCTAAATTCGTACCCATCAAGGGAACCCGGACCTTTCATCCCAGATTCTTAGGACCCTATACCATTAAGGTAATTATCAACCCAGCAGCCGTGAAACTGGATTTACCACCTAATCTACACATCCACCGGGTATTCCATGTGTCCCTCCTGAAACCAATGCAACCCGGCACACGGATTGGGACACCACCTAAGCCCATACTTGTTGACGGAGAACCAGAATTCGAAGTCAAAGATATCTTGGACTCTAAATACTCTAGGACCAAGCTATATTATCTCGTCGATTGGAAAGGATTTGGACCACAAGATAGATCCTGGAAGCCCAGTGAGAATATCCACGCACCACGTCTATGTTACTCACCGGTATGGGGAGTGTGTAAAAAACAGACCGGTCCTCTTGTGCTGGGTATTTGCTTGAAGAGCTCGGGTTGGAGCCTCCACCCGAGCCTCCTCTCTGTGAGGGAATGAACTCGTTAAACTGATATGACCACCTGCTGAACTGTACAGACAAGGGGACCGATCAATCAAAAGAGCGGGGAGAACACACCACCACGGACCCAGCTGTAAAGAAAAGACAAGAGATGAATATTCTAGCGGAATCAACCCTGGCTTTCCCCAAAACTATTACCCTTAATAGAGTACCTGAGTGAGTTCCCCTTATGCCACAAAAAGGACCTGGAGCAACCTATAAAGCAGAAGAGACTTTAGGTACTAGCTAAATGTGAAAACTGCCCAATGATGGTAATCAAGGAATAATACTTTACCACTGGTGGAGGTAAGAATAGTGCAAAGAATCCTGGGCAACAACAAAAGTATAAAACAAAAAAAAGGAAGGTTAGTAGGGTAGCTATCCCCGGACGGAACAAGGGTCGCACTGGTTTCGGGATGGTGCACCACAGCAAAGCGTTCCAAAATGCACTTTAGAAATGAAGCAATGTTATCCAAAGATGAGGTAACAGTTCGATGAAAAAACAGGATTCCAAAATGAAGAATTGGCCTTACCAGTGTTATTCCCCAGGAGAAAGCAAACACTGTGAGGAATGGGCTCAAGAGTCCGTGGACAAGTGAGAGATGGTATTCATACAGGAAGCAGCCATAGCAAAGTCTTGAACCAGGGATCCAGGAGCAGGCAAAAGGTCTGGTACACGAGCGGACAGCAAACAAAACCAAATCACAATCCAGGAGTCCAGGAGCAGGCAAAGGGTCTGGTACACGAGCGGACAGCAAACAAAACCAAGGCAGGATCAAGAACTAGAAGTCCGTGTGCAGGCAAGGTCGGTACACAGGCGGACAGCAAACAATAGCAAGGTAGAATCAAGATTTAGGAGTCCGTGTGCAGGCAAGGTCAGTACACAGAGAAAACGGGAGACTTCCGGAATTAAGGCACAGAAAGTAGCACTTCAGAAAAATGCCGGCTGCAACTATAAACAGAAGCGGTGTTCTGAAAAACCGCCGTAGGTTAAATACAACAAGGAGGCGGAACATAATTGAAAACGAGGCTCCCGTATTAATGCCGGAAACTACAACCCATGTTAGGTTTTCTGGGAAATGTAGTTTATTGCAGCTATTCTCCATGGCAGCTGCCACCGTGAGAAAAAAGGTGCATGACAGCGCCGTAGCCCCTTATGAAGAGCAACCACTTTCTTGTTCCTCTTTCTGGCTTTACATAGAGTTCCCCAACTGTCCTTGTTAACGCGGGAGACCGGAGAGGCACGGGGCGGACACCGGGGAATGTGATGAGGCGAATGTCGGGGTGTAACAGTCTTATCAGGAAATTCCAACCAAACCTGGGCCAGACAGAAGGAACACCATGGGAGGGGCCTTAGGGGGGAGTGCTGTCACGACCCTCTCCCAAAACCCTCTCTGGCAAACCCATTGGCCAGGTGGAGTCAGGACTCGGGCCTCTAGAGTCTGGCATACTCTTCAAAAGCCCTCATGCACCATGAACAACAATGTACTTAGGAACTACTTTATTATATTGTCAGCCAACATTGAGGCATCCACATAGCTTGGTTCCTAAGAACCAAGCTATGCGGTCTAGTGTTTTGGGTATGGCAGGCATGGAACTACTTTCCCTGGTACTACTTTACCTGGGCTATATAAACCACACCCTGACTGCAGAACATGCTTCGTGTTACTTTGCAGCTTGCAATGTGACGCTCCCCGTGTCCAGCTATTCCCTCGAACCTCGGAGAAGCAGAACATGCAAGGAAACAAAAGGAACATCATTAGCAGCAGCATCTTACCTGCAGTCTTCATCTTTAAACACTCGCAGCTACTGAGAACAGCTTCCTCGAATCTGCACGCCTCCCAGACAGAACGACCTGAAAGAGGAAGATAGAGGCAAGTGACATTTACAAATTACGAACTGCTCAAAAAGCTTACCTGGCTGGTCGTCTCTCGACTGGCACCGCTCCGACATTCCACTTGCGCTGAAGAACACCGGGACCTACAAAGAAGGAAAACACAGGTTAGAAAAGGCAAGCCTTCCCAGCGCTGCACATAGCGCTTACTTACCACATCATAGCGCTCTTAATGCGCCATCATTTACCAGCGAGGCTCAACCAAGCCAGTTCGCCGCGCTGAAGCTCTGCATACCTAAGGGAGAAAAAAGAGACATTTTAAACAAAGAAAGGCATGCAGGATAGCAACAAAACTAAAGAACAGCAATAAGACCTACCTGAACAATATCAAACGGGCCGGCGTCAGTGAAGTAACTGGACAGCACTCGCCCATGAAAGACACGCGCCCCTGCAAAGAAGGCAGGACGGAGAGCACGCCTAATTCTACCACAAGGCAGATCCTTCCCCGCAGACCACATCAGGGCAAAGCTGAGAAGCATACCATAAAGTAACCCAGCTGGGTGGTGTCCCTGTGGATACCAGGTCAGCGTAACAAAGAGGCCTTCTTCCCCTGAGAATCTCACACCTTGTTCATTCCCATCAAAAGGAGAGTATTTCGCATTGGCATGCTAATCAGAAGGGGAGGAGATTTCCCCTGCTGCCCAGACCAAGAAACAATGGATTACTTGGGCTGAATAGGAATGCTAATTTGGGTGTAACTGACAACAAACTGCTCTGGCAGGAAGGCAGGCCATGTGACCCTCTAACTCAGCCCAGCTCTGGAGGCGGGCCGGACTGAAATTGTTGATTGAAGTTGGTGTAAATGTATGTTTTAGAAAAATGCTTATAGCAAAGTGTACTGAACTGACAAAAATATGAAACTTAGAGATTGTTAAAATGAAAGATTTGCTCACAGTTTAAGATTAAGCTGGAATCTGTACGATGTTCTGAGACTGAACCCCAGAAATTATTCATATTGTAGCCATGTTGTTTATGTTAGGAACATGAAAAATTACAGGAATGTGCCCAGAGGGGACGTGCATGCATGTATAAAAATTGGTGCAGAACTAACATTGAGAAACCCACCAAAAGCACGAAAAAGTTGTCATTTATGAACCATAGCTTGCAGGAAGATGGGAGTTGAACAGAAATGTACCTTAGGCAATCTGTCATGTAATTATGTATTATGTACAACGTGTGTATCTTGGAAATATGTTTTTTCTGGAAAATAGATTTCCTAAGAAAAAGCAAAGGGGAGGGATTTCCTTTGGGCCATAAACACAGCATCACTCTGACACCTGATGACACACTGCTCCTGTCTCAAATCAGGAGAGGGGAAATTCTCTGACCTATCAGATCTTTAGAACGTTGGACATAGTGGAATCAGCCTCCTCACCCACTTTGGAAATACATAAATAGGGACTGCTGAGGACAGAGACTCACAATTTCCACTCCTCAACTGATTTCTTGGCGAAGCACCCTGCAGGAAGATCCAGGCTCCAGACATAGATCCAGAGACCAGACTCTAGAACCAAACTCTAGAACTTTGAAGCAGAGAGGCCTAACCCAAGAAGCTGAACCCTTTTTCAGCAGGCCTCAGAATCTTTTGCAACCTTATTCTAACCCCTAAACTTCCAAGGGGCACCACAAAATCCAACAGCCTGGCTGAGCTGTTTTGCTGTTCTAGCTAAGAACCTTGTGTTAGAACCAAGATCCAGACCCGCAGAGCAGAGCTGTAACCCAGAACCCGTCAGATCCAGTCCAAGAGACCGCGCAGACCAGAGTGCCTTGCTGAGAGCAGGGTCCAGGTGCCCTGAATCCTGTCCGGTGGCGAGAGAATCCCAGCCAAACCCTTGACCAGATCTGTGACGGGCCCATTCCATTCCAAAGCCATAGGAGTGAATATTTAGTGTAGAACTGTCCATAGTCATCTCTTAGTTTAAAGTAATCCTATTCAATCCATTTCAACCTATCCAGAACTGCATTATAGAATCCTGTGTCCATCCTGAATTCTCCTCATTATTGTCTGTGATAATTGTAGCAATAATCATCTATGCGCTGATATTTTTGAAGAAAGTCAAGTGTCCTGGCACACAACAACCACAGTGGAAGGCGCCCTGTTCTGGTGGTTGTCCCGTTGGGTATCTTGTACTTTCATAGCCCCTTAGTATAAGTCCATATTGGTTCAGAATCTTTAAAGCGCAATCTTTCATTTTGGAAATCTTGACTCTGTTTCTGAAAAATCTACCTTCACAAAAACCTCTGCATCATTTTGAAGATAACATCCTCAGCTTTCCAACGAACCCAAAACAACATTCCATTTCCTTATAGTTTTGCCGTAATCGCATTTCCCGCACACGGAAAAGTTGCAGCAATTTCGAATTTGACAGAATTTCACCTCATAGAAAAACAGCTATTTCTTGCTTTCAACTTCTGAATTTCGTTTTCCATCTGCTAATCATTTTATAATCATTGCTAGTGTTGACCTGAACCAATCCAAAGCCACTCTCACTAGCCCTGAATCTCCTTTAGCAAATTAAAATAATTTTGCATTTTCCCATTTATTGCAAAACACATTCAAAAGCATTTTGATCTGTTTAAAGCATTCCTGTTCTCTCTAAGCTTGCTGGGGGAATTGGGATTGAACTGCATTCTTTCATATCAGTTATTCCTGAAACCTGTGTGCCGTCTTCCACCTCTTCATATTGCATACTGGGGTGAGTGAGTAATAACAAGGGGAAAGAGTGATCATATTGTCTTTTGATTGAAATCATATCAAGTCTTATTTCTGTGTTGCAGTCTTTCCTATCATTGCATTTCCTTGAATCACAAAAAGTATTCTCTGCTAGATTATTCTTCCTATTCCTACTCCTAATTGATTAAAGAGACGGTTGATATTGTAATATTACCCATTGCTTATCATTGTTCATATTCATAAGTGTGATATTCAGATATTATCCATATTTATAAAAGTGTGATATATATATTGTTCAATTCTTCAAATAAATCTTTTAATTTGCAAAACAAACCTATTTCTTGGTTCAGTGAAACCGGGGGAATTCAAAGAGAGGGGCGTTATATAAGGGTACATCATCCAGAATTAAATGAACCTTTGACATAAAAATATATAAATAAGGGTTTCCATTGGGCATCCCATACTAGGCATTGACTTAGTTGGAGTGCCGGATTGAAATCACTTACAGATTGGGGGCTTGTAGCAGGACTTCTGGATTAGATCTACCACTTGTGCATCTTAATACAGTGTGCTAACTGACAGGATACATAAATCCTGTTGGGCTACCACGCTGTGTTACGCTGTAAAAGCACCCCTCAAAAGGGAATGCTCTAAGGAAATGGTCTGTTTTGCAAAATAAAATAAAAAACTTCTGTAAGTCAGGAAGGAAATCAATTTCCAGAATGGCGACATTGGTAGTCATCAAGATAGCTAGAGAGCACCTTTTACATAAGTTATTTGTGAGAGGTGAGTGGACTGAGCAGGACCAGTACGTGTGGTTGCAGGCAATTACACAACAGATCACTGCAACAGGGTCAGATACATGGAGAGACTAGGGTCCCTTACATGTGTCCCTGAGCGAACTATATATGGCCCCTAAGGCCAAGAATGAGCACAACAAGATTGACAAGATAGCGGCATATCTATATTTATCTATTGGAGCCATACCGGATCAATATGCTGAAGGCCAAGATCTGGCAAGTAGGCAACTGATTGCATTAGAAAAGGCTCAATCTGATCTGGACTCTTCTGAGCAGTGGCTGCAGAGGAGCCAGGAGTCAGAAAATGAAAGCAGACAGGATATAATTAAAATAAAGGAGGACATGGGTAGACCAGGATACCAGAATTCTGGCCTTGCAGAAGGAGTACCAAGAAGGTTTGGACTCCCTACTGCAGAGCCAGAAAAAGCTGGAGAAACAACTGGATTTCAACAGGGCATGCACAGAGCAGATAGTCACCCTGCAGAGCCAGATAGATAGAGAGAAGGCAGAGAGCAATACATTGATTTTGAAAATCCTGGATACCCAGGCAGAGTTTGATGAAGAGCGCCAGAAAGCTGGTGCCCTTCAAAGGCAGAGGGACGACCTGGCGGCACAGAGGCAGGCTCTTACGCAGGAACGGGACACATTAGGCCAGGAAGTCTGTCACTTAAAAGGGAAACTGGAAGAAAATCACCTGGCCCTCCAGCGACTGGGTAACCTCCAAAAAGAGCATCAAAACTTGTCAGAGCACACCAGGAGGGTGGAAGAGGCTCTAGCAAGGAAGGAACAGGCCAGTATGGACAGGAACCAGGAGGTAACCCTTCTGCAGCAAAGACTATCCCAGTATTCAAAGACAAACCAGGAAGCACATAGAGAAAATGAGGCTCTCTGTGAGAACAATGATAGGCTCCTCAGACAGATAGCCATGCAAGAGAGACTGATAGAGACTAGTAAGGCCTTGATTGAGGAACAGAAAGCTCAGGTTCTTGCATGGCAACAGGGAGCAGGGGCTGATAGAGATGAGGTTCGCTGGGAAAGGGAAACACTTGAGCATAACCTCAGGAACCCTAGTACCAGAGGCCTTCATCTTTCCCAGTCCCTGGGCTCTGCCTCCCCCATGTCCACTGGCACACATGAGCCCAGGGCCACGGGATGGCAGATTACTATCCAGTTAGAAGTATGGGACACATAAGCCAGTACCTCCCAGGCATGGATGGGCGGGCATCTGGGTATGGGCACCCAAGTGCTGTGAAATTTAGTGGGGAACTCCAGGAGAGTAGGCCCACTAAGGGCATCTTGAAAACCTCTGCCCAGCTAGGACAGTGGGGGGGTACCCATCAAATACTGGGAGCAAGGAGGAATCAGAAGACTCCTCTGAGCGCCCCAGGACACAGGAGACTAGGTCCCCACATTCTGCCAGCCATTCCAAGGCCCGCAGAATCCGGGAGAACCTAGAAGATCAGACGGGCACCTCTGGGAGCAGTGCCTCTGAGTCAGAGTATGAATGGACCAGGGTTACCGGAACCAAGAAGGCCAATAAGGCAAAAAGGGCTTTGCTTAAGGACCCCTTAAAACAGATCAAGGCAATAAGGAGCGCCATTATGCCTTATCATAAGAACGCTAAGTATTCTGTTTGGGAACACTTAGGGCTCTTTGAGCAAATGATGGAGACTTTCCATATGAAAGACAGCAGTAGCTGCATTCAGTATGTGAAGTGGACATTCTCCCCAGAATACTCCAGTTTCTTTGCGGGGCTTGAGGACCAAAATCATTCAAGATGGTCCACATATAGGGAGGTCATCCTAAAGCATTTTTCTGTTCACAGAAATTCCCAAGAGGCTCGCAAGGCAGCCTACAATTTACAATGTGGGGAGGATCAGGACCCACAAGAATTTGTCCAGGAGTTAAAGCGTGCCTTTGCGCAGACTACCAGAAGGGTGCGCACAGACAGCAAAGAATTTGTTAACACTTTTTTCCATGCCTTACCAAAGTACATCATGACCCAGCTACTGAGAGACTTTCATGAGAAAAGATCACTAGACTGGGTCATTGAACAGGCCACCCGAATCTATGAGGTGCAGAAGACCATAGAAAACAAAACTAATGCTAAAAGCCCCAAACCAACCAGCACCCCTGCTGCTGCTAAGGTGGCAGAGGTAAAGGTTGCCCTCATTTTGGATTTGGAGATGGGGGGCCTAAAAACTTGCTTGCACCGAATAATTCCAAGCCCAGAAGGCCCTCGGGCCAGTCACAGACAGGGAGCCAAGGAGGTAGTCCCACAAATGGGATCCCTCACTCCCTTGACTATGTAAGTCCCTGCTACAAGGGGAACAGACCCATCCTGGGATATGTGTGGACTCCTCCAGCCCAAGGGGGGGGATCCAACCAGGCACCTAACCCAGGGAAATTCCCTCCTAACTTCCCCCAGGAGGGCAGAAACTCCCCAAATCCTGGACAGAACATTTCCCCAGGTATCCACAAAACTTCCAACCCCAGAATAATCCATCCTTCTTTCCCCACTTTCCTGAACCCAGACAACCTAATCCGGGAGAGGGGAGGCCAAGGGTGGAGGGGTACCCAAATCTTCCCAACCCGAGGTACTACCAGAGAAGGGATAGCTACCCTTCCCGGAATCAGCCCAGGGGAGAAAACAGAACCCTGTATCAGCCTGAGCGGGTTTCACAGCTAGAGCACCAGGTCCAAAATATGGCACAGGATCTGGGTCGCATGCTGAGGGCTCAGCAGAACCCTCAGATGGGCATGCCGGCACAGAATGCCTCCAACTCTGGACCTGGTGCTCCAGAACAATGACGGGGGCAGCACCCCGACAACCCGCCGGTTCCCAGGGAGGAGGCAAAAGGGGAAAGGGGGTGTAAAGCTTTGGAGGAAGCTTCCTTCCCCACTTATAAACAGCCCCTGGAAACCCAGGACCCGGAAACAAAATCTCCTGCCCCTGAAAGTCTGCCACCCAAGGAGCAGAGGGGGGCTAGGAGAAAGGATCCAAACAGACCCATTTTGTGGAGGAGGTACAGATCTTCCAATTTGAAGGAAAGGGGTCCTCAGAGGATCCTGGGAAAAGGATCTTCTCCTTCAGAGATGGGGGAACTCCTCCCAAGGACAAATGGGTCCCAAAGGATTCAAATCCAGACTGGGTAGATGTGGGGACTGAGCTAGCGCCGCCCATCATCCAACCCCAGAACCAACAGCATGAAAATTCCCTGGTTCAAACCCATCCTGGTGACTGCCTCCAAAAAGGGGGGGGGCGGCCGAGAACCAGAACCAGGGGAACTCCAAACCTCTCCCATCTCTAGTTGCCACCTTTTTCTTTCAGATTCCCTAGGCTCTCTTCAGAATTCTGCCCAAATCTCTTCTCTCTCAATGTTCAAAACTAAAAAACTCACCCACCAGTTGTCCAAAAATGTACATTATCTGTGCCCCCTTGCAGAGAAGGAGGGAAGATACTATGCCCCGGTACAAATACAGGGGCAGGGTACAATTTTGCCACTGGTGGACACCGGAGCCCAAGCTACCCTTCTGTCCAAAAAGGCCTTTCATGAACTGAATTCAGGAAGGGGGGAGAATTATCAAATTCCTCTCACCTCTCTTCCTGGACAACTTCAGAACTTTGACGGGAAGTAAATTCCCTTCGAGGGGACTGCGGATTTGGACATTAAAATTGAGCAACACAAGGTGAGGCACCCGGTCATAGTTGTGACTCCAGAGGGCACCCCTTGTTTGCTAGGGAATGATCTCCTGCGAAGGTTGTCACCCCTAATAGATTGCGTAAACAAGGTCCTCTGGACCCAGACTAGCCGACCAATAATATTGAAACAGAGTGTCAACCATGTTAGTTTAAACGGCACATGCCACATGGTTTATGAACAAAAATCTGACCAAGTAGAATTTCACTTCCAGAACAACCACATTCCAGACGTGACAGTAATAGCAGTAGGACAACAGACTGGTGATGGGGGGTCCTCTCTATTTCTGAAAATCAACCTTCCTTTCAGTCTAAGGTGGCATTCCACACTGGAAGGAAACACTCTGAAATTCTTTACCAATCCACAATCAGACATTCCCACTCCTATAGTCCAGAAAGATGAGAAATCGGCTCGGAGCCTGGCTGATATTCAGCAAATTGGAGAGCAGTTGTTCATCCCTATTCAGTTAAATGAAGGGAAGGACTCTGTTCTCACCCGAGTGTGTGTGAAAAACGGTAAGAGCTTCATCAGCGTAGCCATGTTCCGCCAACTCCCAAAAGATACAGCCATTCCCACATTCAAACTGATAGACAAATGGGAAATGGATCTGGAAACACCCAATTCCAAACATCTCCTGCCAAGCAGGTGTATGCTTAAAATCTCCATAGGCAACAAGAACATAGTTCAGAATTGTTGGGTCGTGTGAGACGTCACTGCCGCCTTTTACTTAGGCAGTGACATTCTCAATCGCTTTGCCATTAGTTTGGACCTAATAAACTTCAAAGCTTGGTCCCGATTAGCGGATAATCCCATGGGCTTTTGTCATAAATCCCCAATGTATCAATTGAAAAGGATACGGTAACCAAAAAAGGATACAATTTGTAGGGCTCTTCCGGATCCTTTTTCACATGACTTGATTGTAGGTAGGTCAAATTGTAACGCTCACCTGATTCCCACGGAGGCGCAGGTCTGGCTTCGAGTGCTGGTGCTTCTTCAATGGTGAAGCGCAGGGCTCTGAAGATGGACAGGAAGGGCCCTCTACTCTGGCTTCTCTGGCTCGCAGGAATATTCCCCTGTGCGTCAAAAGGGAGTATTACCTACTGACTGAGTTATGCTCAAGCCTCCCACTCTCTTCCAACCCTCCACGATACCCTTCCACGATTCCCCGTGAAGTCTCACCTTAGGGTCAGGAAGGATGAGCTCTCCATCCTGCTTCTGATGCAGGGGCACGTTGAAACCCAGTTACTTCACTGGATTGAGGATTGATGGGAGTTCAGGTAAGCTTGACTATTTAGGTAAGGCTTTGTAAAAGTTCTGTTGCAAGTTCAAAAGTCCAAGCTTAATAATAATGTTCATTGTCTTTTGCAGCAAGCGCTAATGCTTATGTCTTTTTTCCCCTTAGGGGCCGGGGTTCGGAATGCCGGAGATATGGCACCGACCCGAAGTGAAACGTGCAGTTCCAGTTCCAGTAAATGGCAGGTTAGATCTGGATGAGCGCTCGGGAACTGTCTTTGCTTACGCTCATTCTATGTCTTTGTCTTTTTTCCCCATAGGGGCCGGGGTCCGGAAAATGCCTGGAAGCGGCAAGACCCGAAATGAAATAGGAATGACCCAACAGGTAAGTCTTATTCCCTTCCTTCTCTCACCTCTTATTCTTGTCTTTTTCTCTAGGCTCTGGGAAGTGGCTGTGTATCCGGATGATCGCTGCTGAAGATGGAGGAACCCAGGAAAGGTGAGTGAAATGCAGCGCCGCACCGATCGTAACGAAATGCTTTTAAAAAATAATGTCTTCCCTTTCAGGATCGTCGGTGATGTCTCTGTGGTGCAGATTCAGCTGGTAAGGTCTCTTGTCTCCCTTTGCAGGTGATCCAGGATGCTTTTCCTTCTTCTGTTCTCTTGTTCCCTTCCTTTGCAGGTGATTCAGGATGCTGACAGGCGTGGCTGAAGTCCAGATGCAGGAGCTGACACGGTGAGCGTCCAGCTGCGAGGAGCAGAACAACGCGAAGCATGAGTTGCTGATCGGGTGTGGTTTAAATAGCTTTGGAAGAAGTTCCCAGTGTGTATCCTTCCACCGATCAGGTATGTATCCTTCCCCGACCACACCCGGGTGGAAAGTAGTCCCACAGGTAAAGTAGTTCCATTCAGGCCTCAAGAGGGCCTGGATGTAGCAGCATGGTCTGCATCAGGTAAGTGCACATTAAAACACTTGAACACATGCCTAGCTTCATGAGCCTGGCGCCTAAGGCACCAGGACAGGGGTCCAAAGGGCCCCAGCTTGGGCCCGCTGGCACTCTCCTGGGGGAAATGATGCCTGCCTCTGGGGTTGCTGGGTGGGACCTGGCTCCTTGGAGGTAGGCATCATGACAGCACCCCCCCCCTCAAGGCCCCTCCCAAGGTTCTTCCCTCCGGGGGTTTGGGCTTGTTCGGAAATCTCCGGTGAAACCTTTGCACTAATCGAGGTGCGTGGACATGGTTACTAGGCTCCCACGATCTCTCCTGAGGTCCATATCCCTTCCAGTCAACAAGATAGAAGAGTTTCGACTTTACCACCTTGGAGTCTAAAATGTCTTTAACTTCGAATTCTAATTCCCCTTCAATTTGAACTGGATCTGGAGGCTTGGACAAACGGGTTCCTGGTTGTACTGGCTTCAAAAGTGATGCATGAAAAACTGGATGAATACGCATGTTGGACGGTAGATCCAGTTTAAAGGCCACTGGGTTGATTATAGCTTTGATGGGATAAGGTCCTATGAATCTGGGATTGAAGGTTCGCGGGCCCTTGAGGGGTAAATGTTTAGTTGCTAGCCATACCTGGTCTCCTACTTGGTAAGGAGGAGTTTTACTTCGGTGCAAATCAGCGTTTTCTTTATACTTTTTCTTGGCTTGCTGTAAATGAGTTGCAGTTTCTTTGAAGGCTCGGGTTATTGTGGAATGCAGATGATTTACTGCAGGCATTTCCAGGGTCAGAGGTGGATCTAGGTCAGAGGTCCGAGGATGGTGACCATACAAAGTATAAAAGGGGGTTTGTCCGGTTCCCGAATGCACTGAATTGTTGTATGCATATTCTGCGATCCAAAGGATGTCTTTCCAATTTAACTCGGATTGGTGTAACATGCACCGAAGATATTGCTCAAGAGTCTGATTGGTTCTCTCGGTTTGTCCGTCGGTCTGGGGGTGGTGGCTGGTGGATAACCGCACATCTATTTGTGCTAGTTGGCAACACTTCTTCCAAAAATGTGAGATAAACTGACTTCCACGATCCGAGACTAATATGGAAGGGAAACCATGTATGCGAACTATATTCTCCAGAAATTCCTTGGCCAAGGTGGAAGCTGAAGGCAAACCCTTTAAAGGGATAAAGTGGGCCATTTTGGAGAATAGGTCCACAATTACAAGGATTGTGTTGTAACCAGCACAAGGAGGCAGATCTGTTATAAAGTCCATTGACAGGGTGTGCCATGGCGCCGGTGGAATATCCAAGGGTTGAAGTAGGCCGGCTGGCCTTTTCTTTTGAGCCTTGTTTTGGGCGCAAATTCCACAAGACAGTACAAAAGACTTTATGTCTTTTCTCCAAGAAGGCCACCAGAAGTGGCGTTTGATTTTTTCCTCCGTTTTAGCGATACCAGGGTGTCCTTCCAATAAAGATTCATGATGATGGGCAATAACAAGTTCTTGCAATTCTTTACTTGGCAGAAACAACCGCTCCTGGAAGTAGGGTAAGTCATCCTTAACGGTGTAATGAGGACCCTTTTGACTCCATTCCAGTAAGGTTGAAGAGTCTAGAAGTTGTTTTACTTGCGTTTGGATATCCTCAATAGTTTGCAATGAAGTTAAGCCTAAAATTCTTTGCTCAGGTATGATGGGCACAGGTTCTAAGCTCGAATTAGGTTCTTCCATGCCAATCCGGGATAAGGCGTCCGCTTTTCCATTCTTGCAGCCAGGGCGATAGGTAATTACAAAATCAAATTCCGCAAAGAATAGAGCCCATCGGAGTTGTCGTGAAGATTGAGCTTTGGCCGTTTTTAAATACTGTAAGTTTCTGTGGTCCGTAATTACGGTGATGGTGTGTCTTGCCCCGAGAAGGTAGTGACGCCAAGCCTTGAAAGCAGATTTGATGGCCAGTAACTCTTTATCGGTAATTGCGTAGTTGATTTCAGGAGGGGAACATTTTCTGGACCAAAAGGCCACTGGGTGTCGTTGGTTAGTTTTTGGGTCTCTTTGCGACAGGACAGCGCCCATGGCCGAACTGGATGCATCGGTTTCCACTATGTACGGGAGATCTGGGTGCGGGTGCTTCAATACAGGTGCAGAGGTGAATTTGGTTTTCAGGTCCTGGAAGGCTTGTTCGGCCTCAAGAGTCCATTCGAAGCGTTTGTTTTTCTTTAGGAGAGCGGTGATGGGTTGGACTGTTCGTGAAAATTCCGGGATGAATCTTCGATAGAAATTGGCAAAGCCGAGCATGCTCTGAACTCCCTTCACCGAACTTGGAGATGGCCATTTGAGGATAGCGTCCACCTTCCGCGAGTCCATTCGGACTCCTTGAGGTGTCAGGATGAATCCGAGAAACTCAACTTCTGTGGTATGAAAAACGCATTTTTCGAGTTTTGCAAATAATCTGTGCTGGCGCAGTTTCTCAAGAACTGCCCTAACATGTTTTCTGTGATCAGATTCTGAAGAAGAGTACACCAGGATGTCGTCAATGTAAACAATGACACAGACATCGATAAGTTCCCGAAGAACATCATTCATAAAGTACTGAAAGGCGGCAGGTGCATTGCACAAACCAAAGGGCATCACCTGATATTCGAAGAGCCCAAACTTGGTGCGGAATGCAGTCTTCCATTCGTCGCCTTCTTTTATGCGCACCAGGTGATAAGCTCCTCGGAGATCTAACTTGGTGTACACACAAGCGTCTTTCACCTGGTCGATAAGCTCAGGGATCAAGGGCAGGGGATAACGATTCTTAATCGTTATTTGATTTAGGGCGCGATAGTCTATACACGTTCTAAGGTCGCCTTCTTTTTTCGGCACGAAGAACAGAGCTGAAGAGACAGGAGACTTGGACGGGCGAATAAAACCATTGGCTAGGTACTGATCTAAATACTGACGCAAATGCAGGTTCTCAGGTTCCGTAAGAGCATAAATCCTACTACAAGGTAGTTGAGCATTGGGTACCAGATCGATTTGGCAATCATAAGACCGATGGGGAGGTAACGTGTTAGCCTGTTCTTTCTGAAAAACGTCTTGGAATTCTTGGTATTCTGACGGTAGCTGTACAGGGGTGGAAGTTGCTGAGGCTAAACCCATAGCTGGATTTCTTGGATAACAAGTTGGTTCACAATCAGGAAAACTTATCTTCTTTGCTCGCCAGTCAATTCTGGGATTATGTGTTTCTAACCAAGGAATTCCAAGAATTACTTGAAATTGTGGGGCCTTGATCACATCAAACACGATTGCTTCCCAATGTCCATCCTGACCCACCAGTGTCACTTCAACAGTGGAATGCGTTACAGGCCCTGAGGCTATTTCGGTTCCATCTACTGTAGTAATGACATCTTGGGTTACTTTCGGGCGGAGAGGAAGCTTAATCCTGGAAGCCAATTCACGGTCTATGTAATTTCCAATAGCTCCACTGTCGATGTATGCTTTTATAGCATGCAACTGCTGAGGCTGTTTTGGGTCCACGAGCACCATTGGCATGACAAAATGCGAGGTCAAAGAGTTAGTTTTCAAGCTCAGCAAGCGGACCCCTACGCTTGCCGGGCTAGGTCGTTTCCCGAATCAGGTGTCACTAATTCGTTATCAGTAGCTCCAACCACCTTCTTAAGTGGTTTAACTGGACAATTTCGAAGAAAGTGACCGGAAGTCCCGCAATACAGACAAAGTTGCATTTGCCGCCTTCTCTCTCGTTCTTTCTGCGTTAATGGACCTTTAACACCACCGATTTGCATAGGTTCAGATACGTCAGTACTCTTGGAGTTAGCGTGGGTTTTGATCGGTGCTCGGTTTTCATACTTGAACCGATCTGCTTTTCTATTTTGAAGTCTGTGATCAAGTTGAACCACCAAGTCAATGTAGTCTGCGCAGACCTGGGGTGGGTTTACTATCTGAGCTAGAACATCCTTAAGCTCTCCGCGCAGGCCTCGATGAAACAATGTGATCCTTTTGCTTTCTGGCCATCCAGTTTCCACAACCAGTCTGTTAAAGGTGGCTATGTAGGACAGAAGATCCTGATTACCTTGTCGTAAGGATAGCAGTTCGTTATCAAGGGCCTGTCCTTGAGAGTGTCGAGCGAACAATCTTTCCATGCTGGCCTGGAAGCCCTGAAAATTCCGGAGAATGGGATCATCCTGATTTACCAATGGAATAGACCAATCGGCAGCACTGCCACTGAGGTAAGATAGTATAAAGGCTACCTTGGTCTGGTCGTTAGGGAAGGCTCCGGGTCTGCATAGAAAGTGTAAACGACATTGGTTCATAAAGACGGCATATTTCTTGGGATCCCCCGCAAAACGTTCAGGCGGGGCCAAAGGCATGTGTCCAGGTAGATTAATTTGTACCGGGTTACTCAAACCCATTGATGTGGTAATGTCTCCGGAATTAGGTAAAGGAGTGTGCCCTGCCTGGGCCTGTAATAACCTTTTGGCTAGGTCATCTGTTCTTTCCTTGGATAAGATCAGTTCTCTTTTGAGAGCGTTAGTCTCCTGGCGGGCTGAGTGCACCTCTGCCCGTAATTCCCCCAAAAGCTGGGCCAGCTGGTCAGTCTCGGAAGTCTCCATAGCGCCCGGGTGGGAAATTGTGGGTAGTCTTCGCGTTCTGTAACGCTCACCTGATTCCCACGGAGGCGCAGGTCTGGCTTCGAGTGCTGATGCTTCTTCAATGGTGAAGCGCAGGGCTCTGAAGATGGACAGGAAGGGCCCTCTACTCTGGCTTCTCTGGCTCGCAGGAATATTCCCCTGTGCGTGAAAAGGGAGTATTACCTACTGACTGAGTTATGCTCGAGCCTCCCACTCTCTTCCAACCCTCCACGATACCCTTCCACGATTCCCCGTGAAGTCTCACCTTAGGGTCAGGAAGGATGAGCTCTCCATCCTGCTTCTGATGCAGGGGCACGTTGAAACCCAGTTACTTCACTGGATTGAGGATTGGTGGGAGTTCAGGTAAGCTTGACTATTCAGGTAAGGCTTTGTAAAAGTTCTGTTGCAAGTTCAAAAGTCCAAGCTTAATAATAATGTTCATTGTCTTTTGCAGCAAGCGCTAATGCTTATGTCTTTTTTCCCCTTAGGGGCCGGGGTTCGGAATGCCGGAGAAATGGCACCGACCCGAAGTGAAACGTGCAGTTCCAGTTCCAGTAAATGGCAGGTTAGATCTGGATGAGTGCTCGGGAACTGTCTTTGCTTACGCTCATTCTATGTCTTTGTCTTTTTTCCCCATAGGGGCCGGGGTCCGGAAAATGCCTGGAAGCGGCAAGACCCGAAATGAAATGGGAATGACCCAACAGGTAAGTCTTATTCCCTTCCTTCTCTCACCTCTTATTCTTGTCTTTTTCTCTAGGCTCTGGGAAGTGGCTGTGTATCCGGATGATCGCTGCTGAAGATGGAGGAACCCAGGAAAGGTGAGTGAAATGCAGCGCCGCACCGATCGTAACGAAATTCTTTTAAAAAATAATGTCTTCCCTTTCAGGATCGTCGGTGATGTCTCTGTGGTGCAGATTCAGCTGGTAAGGTCTCTTGTCTCCCTTTGCAGGTGATCCAGGATGCTTTTCCTTCTTCTGTTCTCTTGTTCCCTTCCTTTGCAGGTGATTCAGGATGCTGACAGGCGTGGCTGAAGTCCAGATGCAGGAGCTGACACGGTGAGCGTCCAGCTGCGAGGAGCAGAACAACGCGAAGCATGAGTTGCTGATCGGGTGTGGTTTAAATAGCTTTGGAAGAAGTTCCCAGTGTGTATCCTTCCACCGATCAGGTATGTATCCTTCCCCGACCACACCCGGGTGGAAAGTAGTCCCACAGGTAAAGTAGTTCCATTCAGGCCTCAAGAGGGCCTGGATGTAGCAGCATGGTCTGCATCAGGTAAGTGCACATTAAAACACTTGAACACATGCCTAGCTTTATGAGCCTGGCGCCTAAGGCGCCAGGACAGGGGTCCAACATGAGCCTGGCGCCTAAGGCGCCACGACTGCGTCCAAAGGGCCCCAGCTTGGGCCCGCTGGCACTCTCCTGGGGGAAATGATGCCTGCCTCTGGGGTTGCTGGGTGGGACCTGGCTCCTTGGAGGTAGGCATCATGACACAAATTAGACCTTCCAAATGATACAACTCTCTGACTGATGAAACAGGCAGAGAGATGGATCACTGGAAAGGGCGTGGGTATTGTATCGGAAGTACGCCTAGGATAGATAAAGTATCATAAGAAATTGTCCCAAACTCAAATCACTATGAGAGTACAGTATTAGCATTAATTCAAAACACTGACCTTATGGCAAAAACTGAAGTATTCAACGAAAGTCTCTTGAAGAAAAGCAGGAGTTGAACCAACGACAAAGGAGGGGAAGATTAGTAAGGGAGACTTATCCCGAACGGCACGAGGCTCACGCTAGATACCGGGTTGGTGCACCACAGGATAGCGTCCAAAGTACTGTGCACAATCACCTTCCAATAGTTCATGAGATACTTCCTTTCCCACGAAGAACAAAAATTAGAAGTTCACCTGTTAACTGTCACAGGTACCAAAGGTTCAAAGTAGTTCAGAAAACCACGTGCAGGATTGCACGCAACAGCGTACACGCAGCCAGGACAGTCGCGCTTGGAGACAGCGTTTTCGCGTGGAGATTTAGCACGCAAACAGGATACACGCAGCCCAGGACAGCCACGCTTGAAAACAGCGTCCGCCTGTGGAGATTTGGCACGCGAACAGGATATATGCAGCCCAGGACAGCCGCGCTTGAAGACAACGTCCGCGTGAAGATTTGGCACGCAAGCAGGATACACGCAGCCCAGGACAGCCGCGCTTGGAGAGAGCGTCCGCGTGGAGATTTGGCACGTGAACAGGATACACGCAGCTCAGGACAGCCGCGTTTGCAGACAGCGTCCGCATGGAGATTTGGCATGCAAACAGGATACACGCAGCTCAGGACAGCCGCACTTGCAGACAGCGTCCGCGTGGAGATTTGGCACGCGAACAGGATACACGCAGCTCAGGACAGCCGCGCTTGGAGACAGCGTCCACGTGGAGATTTGGCACGCGAACAGGATACACGCTGCTCAGGACAGCCGCGCTTGCAGACAGCGTCCGTGTGGAGATTTGACATGCGAACAGGATACACGGCTCCAGGAATTAGCGTGTGGAGGAAAACACACTCCAAAAGGCCAAAGAAGTTGCTGAAGGGAATGCGAGGACGCAGGTCCGGAGTTCAGCTACAAAACGCCAAACAATGAATTAATCAGAAGCAGCGATCGACGTTTCCATGCTGCTTATGTACGTGCTGCCGTGATTCACGTGACGGAACTAAGTCACGTGAATTTAACGACGTGAAAAATGCAGATGTCGTTTTCCGGGCAATGCATCGAACAACCGTCATTTCGAATAGAATGGTCTAGCGGTTCTATGGGCGTAACTCATTTTGTATGGAGAGGTCATTCCCGGTCCAGAGATATGTCCAGCAGGCATGACAGTGCCACCCCCCAAAGGAGCAACCTCTCCCCTTTTCGAGTGGAATCGTCTTAATAAAGCAGGAGCATGAATGTTAGACAGAGGTTCCCAGGATCTATCCTCGGGACCATAACCTTTCCAATCCACCAGATAATACGGCTTCCCAGACCGTAGCCTCATGTCCAGTATGTCCTGTACTTCATATTCGTCTGACCCTTTCACAGAAATAGCATCAGGCCGTATAGGCAATCTAGTAGCATCAGAGCACGGTTTGATGAGTGACACTTGGAATACAGGATGCTCTCGCCACCATTGTGGCAATGCCAGACGGACAGCAGCCGGATTTATAACGTGGAGCACTTCATATGGCCCGATGTATTTAGGCAACAATTTCTTTTTACCAGGTATCCTCAAGTTGTTAGTGGACAGCCATACCTTCATACCTGCTTTGTAGACAGGTGCAGGGATTCTATGAGCATCGGCATAGGTCTTATCTTGTTTTTTAGCTTGCTCCAATTGCTGCTTAACTTTCGTCTGTAGACTCTTTAGATCTCTAATATTACGTCCTGCTGCAGGAGTATCCAAAGACAAACTGGAATCCAAAGGAATGGATCGGGGGTGTTGCCCATACAGAGCATAGAAAGGCGAAGTACCTATGGCACTATGGTAGGAATTATTATAGGCGAACTCCGCTGCCGGCAGGACATTGAGCCAATCTGACTGAAACTGCAGGCACAAACATTGCAGATATTGTTCCATAGTGCTATTGACCCTCTCAGTCTGTCCATCCGTTTGAGGGTGATAAGCACTAGACAACCTGTCATCAATTAGTAATGCCGAATTTAGTGCTCTCCAAAAACGTGACGCAAATTGTGAGCCCCTGTCAGTGATTATCACTGAAGGTAGGGCAAAAAACCGGAATATATGCCGGATGAATAAATCAGCCAGACCAGCAGCTGTTGGTAAACCAATACAGGGGATAAAAAGCACCAATTTTGTAAAGTAGTCCACCACAACCCATATGGTATCGTAGCCTTTATTTCTTGGAAGTTCTACCACAAAATCCATTGATATCATGTCCCATGGTTTTTTAGGAACAGGTAGGGACTGGAGTAAACCCACTGGTTTGCCAGGAGTGTTCTTGCATTGACTGTATACAGAACATGTTGAAACATAATTTATAACATCTTGTGTTATAGACGGCCACCAACACCATCTTTTCAGCAACTCTAGGGTCTTCTTCTGTCCAGGATGGGCTGCAATCAAGGAATCATGACCCCAACTGAGGTTCCGAGTGGTACCAGTTGGTAGATAGAGTACTCCTTGTTTGAAAGGCAAACCATTGTATATATCAAGATTCAATTCCTGAATCAATTGTGGATTTAGTTTCACCCACTCCTGTAACTCGTTTTTTAGGGAAGGTTGTGCAGAACAACTACATATCACGTGATCTGCCAACAACTTATTTTGCACCGATGGTTCTTCCTTCACCTCTTCACCGATGCGAGACAAAGCATCCGACTTGAAATGTTGTCTGGCAGGGCGATAAGTAATTCGGAAATCGTATTGAGCAAAAAAGACATGCGATCTGGCCTGTCTAGCTGTAAGACATTTCATAGTTTTGAATGCCTGAAGATTTCTATGATCCGAGTACACCAGCACCTGATGTTTGGCCCCAAGAAGATGATGTCGCCATTCTCGGAAAGCATCCTTGATTGCAAGTAATTCACGCTCAGTGACAGCATAGTTCTGTTCATATGAGGTAAGCTTACGTGAGAAGAAAGCAACTGGATGCTCCTCCTTGGTTTCTGCACAAACTTGCGAAAATATAGCTCCTGTAGCGACACTGGAAGCATCTGCTTCAACGATAAACTGACAATCCGGATCAGGATGTTGAAGTACAGGTGCAGTGGTAAATGCTTCCTTTAACATCTCAAAAGATGCTTGGGCATTCTGGTTCCAACAGAATGGAACTTTGGAACTAGTTAAAGCTGTCAATGGGGCTACTGTTTTGGAGAAAGAACGAATAAATCTGCGATAAAAATTCGCAAAACCTAGGAATGACTGTAATGACTTGACATTGTGTGGAACGGGCCAATTCAGTATGGCCTTCACTTTGGAACGACTCATTCGAACACCTTGATTGGTAATGTCGTAATCCAGAAATTCCACTTCTTGTGTATGAAAGACACATTTCTCTGCTTTAACAAAAAGCTTGTTCTCTCTCAGTCTTTGTAAGACAGCTAACACGTGTTTAACATGTTCTGGAAAAGACGATGAATATATCAAAATGTCATCCAAGTAAATCACCACGAATTGGTCCATCATATCTCTGAAGATATCGTTCATGAAGAACTGAAATGTGGCTGGAGCGTTACAAAGACCAAAAGGCATCACTAAATATTCATAAAGGCCGTACCGAGTCTTAAAAGCGGTCTTCCATTCGTCTCCTTCGCGAATGCGAACCAGATTATAAGCACAGCGCAAGTCCAATTTAGAGAAGTACTTGGAAGTTCCTAATTGATCTAACAGAACATTTATCAGTGGTAAAGGGTACTGATTCTTTATGGTGATGTCGTTAAGAGCCCTGTAATCAATGCAAGGCCTTAGATCTCCTTCTTTCTTCGGAACAAAGAATAAAGGAGAGGCAGCCAGCGATTGAGATGGCCGTATAAATCCCATATCAAGAGCTTTATCGATGTATTCTTTCAAGACAACATCTTCTTTGGGAGTTAAAGAATGGACTCGACCAGTAGGGATTTTAGCTCCAGGAATTAGTTCAATTGGACAATCATACTGCCTATGTGGAGGCAGCTGTTCTGCCTGGCCTTTGTCAAACACATCAGCAAAATCTGTATATTCACTTGGTATATGTGTACTGCTCTGATGTACCACACTAATAGTGGAAATTCCCTCCATAGAGGACAAAATATGTGATTTATTTGACACCACCTGACTGGTAAAGCAATGTTCATTGCAAAAAAAATGGAAGGATATTGGATCAATCCCATAACCCAGTCAATGGCGGGATTATGAAGAGTCAACCAAGCAAGTCCAAGAAATATTTTGTACTGAGGAGCCACAATGACATTGAAGACTATTTCCTCCGAATGACTATTTAATAAAGTCATCTGAATAGGTACAGTCTCCTGAGTTACCATACCGGAAATCAAGATCGATCCATCCACAGTATTAACAGTTTCAGGTTTGTTCTTGTCTACAAGGGGTATAGAACATTTCTTGGCATATGTGATATCGATGTAATTATTAGTGGCTCCAGAATCAACCATAGCCTTGGAAACCAATTCTTGATCATCAAAACGTAAAGTCATCTCAACAGCTATAGGTGCGTGTGCTGGAAATGTAATGGAGTCCGATGTAACACTCGACACAGGGACTCCTGCTACTGTCGAGTTTTGGCGTTTCCCGAAGGCTTAACTGGTTTTTTAGGACATGCTGCCAGTAAATGCTCAGATGAACCGCAGTACATACATAAATAGTTTTTTCTTCGGTTCTGTCTTTCTGCTCTAGACAACCGGCCTCTCACCGCACCAATTTGCATTGGTTCAGGATCATTCGAAGAAGCTGCCGGTGTCTCAGAACGAACTGGTGCATGCATGAAAGGTTTATTCTCTCCTTTACGAGCATTTCTTCGGGCATCAATTTGTAAAATCAAATCAAGAAATTCTGAGAAACCTGTAGGAACCACTGGGACCGTGGACAAGGCATCTTTGAGTTCTTCTGAGAGACCCTTGTAGAAAACAGCCGTCTTCTTGTCTTCAGGCCTTTGGGTTTCGATTGTTAATTGGTTGAATCAGGCGATGTAAGCCAACAGAGGTTGAGTGCCTTGTTGTAGATTCAGCAACTCCAGATCTATGGCTTGAGTAGCGTAGCGCATATCAAAGACTTTGCTCATAGCAGCCAGAAGATCATCGCAATCGTACAACAAGGGGCTATTTGATTCCAATAAAGGATTAGCCCAAGCAGCCGCTGTACCCCCCAAATGGGAAAGCACGAATGCTGCTTTAGTAGTTAGGTCGGGAAACGAATTAGGCCGGCAAAGGAAATTAAGTCGGCACTGATTAACAAAAGTTCTATAGGTTTTAGGATCACCTGTGAACCTTTCCGGGGGAGCCAAGGGAAACTGTGTTGGCATAACCACTTTAAGAGTTTCCTGTGATAATGATGGTGTCATAGTCCCAGATCCAGATGCAGTGGCTACTGGAACCTGTGCTCCCTGAGGAGTGGCATGCATGGCATCTTGCATAACATCCATTCGATGCCGTAGCATGTCCTGTGCCGTAATCATTTCATTTCTCAAGTCAGTGATTAACTGAGTCAAAACTGTTAAAGGATCCGTACCCTCCATGGCTTCTGATTCTGTCATAAATCCCCAATGTATCAATTGAAAAGGATACGGTAACCAAAAAAGGATACAATTGGTAGGGCTCTTCCGGATCCTTTTTCACACGACTTGATTGTAGGTAGGTCAAATTAGACCTTCCAAATGATACAACTCTCTGACTGATGAAACAGGCAGAGAGATGGATCACTGGAAAGGGCGTGGGTATTGTATCGGAAGTACGCCTAGGATAGATAAAGTATCATAAGAAACTGTCCCAAACTCAAATCACTATGATAGTACAGTATTAGCATTAATTCAAAACACTGACTTTATGGCAAAAACTGAAGTATTCAACGACAGTCTCTTGAAGAAAACCAGGAGTTGAACCAACAACAAAGGAGGGTAAGATTAGTAAGGGAGACTTATCCCGAACGGCACGAGGCTCACGCTAGATACCGGGTTGGTGCACCACAGGATAGCGTCCAAAGTACTGTGCACAATCACCTTCCAATAGTTCATGAAATACTTCCTTTCCCACAAAGAACAAAAATTAGAAGTTCACCTGTTAACTGTCATAGGTACCAAAGGTTCAAAGTAGTTCAGAAAACCACGTGCAGGATTGCACGTGACAACGTACACGCAGCCAGGACAGCCACGCTTGGAGACAGCGTTTCCTCATGGAGATTTAGCACGCGAACAACAGGATACACGCAGCCCAGGACAGCCGCACTTGAAAACAGCGTCTGCGTGTGGAGATTTGGCACGCGAACAGGATACACGCAGCCCAGGACAGCCGCGCTTGAAAACAGCGTCCGCGTGTGGAAATTTGGCACGCGAACAGGATATATGCAGCCCAGGACAGCTGCGCTTCAAGACAACGTCCGCGTGAAGATTTGGCACGCAAGCAGGATACACGCAGCCCAGGACAGCCGCGCTTGGAGAGAGCGTCCGCGTGGAGATTTGGCACGCGAACAGGATACACGCAGCTCAGGACAGCCGCGTTTGCAGACAGCGTCCGCGTGGAGATTTGGCACGCAAACAGGATACACGCAGCTCAGGACAGCCGCGCTTGCAGACAGCGTCCGCGTGGAGATTTGGCATGCGAACAGGATACACACAGCTCAGGACAGCCGCGCTTGGAGACAGCGTCCGCGTGGAGATTTGGCACACGAACAGGATACACGCAGCTCAGGACAGCCGCGCTTGCAGACAGCGTCCGCGTGGAGATTTGACACGCAAACAGGATACACGGCTCCAGGAATTAGCGTGTGGAGGAAAACACGCTCCAAAAGGCCAAAGAAGTTGCTCAAGGGAATGCGAGGACGCAGGTCCGGAGTTCAGCTACAAAACGCCAAAAATGAATTAATCAGAAGCAGCGATCGACGTTTCCACACTGCTTATGTACGTGCTGCCGTGATTCATGTGACGGAACTAAGTCACGTGAATTTAACGACGTGAAAAATGCAGACGTCGTTTTCCGGGCAATGCATCGAACAACCTCCATTTCGAATAGAATGGTCTAGCGGTTCTATGGGCGTAACTCATTTTGTATGGAGAGGTTGTTCCCGGTCCAGAGATATGTCCAGCAGGCATGACAGCTTTGATGATCCAGAGAAAGCATTTAGGTCAGCTCAACTGCTGCCTTATGCAGTTGAAATTCAGATTGGAGAGGAAGTCACCATCCCAGAAAGGACCCGACAATTCTCCCTGGAAGTGAAAGTTAAAAGAGGACAGAAATTGAAAAACCCTGATGCTTATATTCATCTGAATGCTTCTCTCCAACAGCAAGGGTTGGGGGTAAACCCAACACCGCTAGTCAATATAGAACATGACACCATTCCAATAGAGGTGGATAACAGCGACTTAAAGAGTATCACTCTAGCCGCAGGCACCATTATTGGAATGGCAGTTGATGACCGACATTTTTCCATTGATTTAGGCAGTGGACTGTTAGGACCCATCCCCAAGGACTGTTTTGACAGTGACAGTGATGACAACACAACACCACAGACAGGATCTTTACCCGGCATGTGGGGAACTTCCTGGTGTACACTTCCTGCCCTTATGGTAGGGAAGATGTGACCTGTGACTTCAGGAGGGATGAGGTGATTTTCCAGGTCCATGAGGGCTGCCTTTCCTACTTGAAGCCAGCAGTCCAAATCAGCACTCTGACCAGGGACTTCTCCACCTAGCTGGAGGAGGCCGCGAGATAGCAGAACCAGAAGTCTTTCCAGGCTTCAGGCAGATGGTTGAAGAGAGAGTCAACCTAACTGATGCCTGTGAGACTCTGGAGCAGAAGCAAAAGTTGAAACATGTTTTCTGGGATTATCAGGATCTCTTTGCGGTGGACTCATATGACTGTGGTCGCACCAACATCCACACAACAACAAGTCCCACGGACCCTGGCATGACTCCAGTGTTTGTGAAGCAATATCGCTTGCCTCTCGCATCAATGGCGTCCCTTACTGAAATAATTAAGAACCTTGAGAGACGTGGGATAATCCGTCCAGTCCAAAGCACCTTCAATAATCCGGTGCTGGGGATATTGAAGCCAAACGGCCAGTGGAGACTCTGCGCCGACCTTAGGGAGCTCAACAAACGGGTCCATACTTCCCGATGGCCTCTTCCCTACCTTGACCAAGGGCTGGCCCAGATCCAGGGGTCACAGGCATTCACTGTGATAGACCTGACCAATTGATACTGGACTGTACCTGTCAGTAGGAAGGACCAATACAAGCTGGATTTTACCTTTGGAGACCAGCAGTACACATGGACCCGGACTCCCTTCGGATACATCAACTCCGGCAATGAGTTCAACATTTTTCTACATAAGGCCATGCCCGACCTGGGTGAGAGGGGTAACCTGGCCTATGTAGATGATGTTTTCATCAAAAGCTCAACTGTGGAGGAACACATAGCGGAGATCCGTTATGTTCTGACACAGTTGAGGGCCGCAGGAGCAAAACTTTGCTTTCGAAAGGCACAGTGGTGTAGAACCCGTGTCAATTTCTTCGGGCGTGAGATTACTCCTCAGGGTCTCTGTCCACAGGAAAAGAAAGTGGAAGCCCTCCAGAAATTGAAAGACCCCACAACTCTGCGGGAACTCAGGAGCCTCCTTGGACTGACTAATTACAGCAGAAAGTTCATTGAGGGCTACACAGAGATCACAAGACCCTTGATTCATCTTTTGAAGGGGGGGGTCAAGTGGGAATGGGGTCCAGAATAAGCCGAGGCAGTAAGACAACTCAAAAGAATCCTCTCACAAGTGCCTTGCCTAGCTTACCCGGTCAGAAACAAGGAGTTCTTCTTGGAGACAGTGTTCTCTAATACATGCTTGACTGCAGTATTATACCAAAAGCATGACCAGGTCAATAAAGTAATCTCCTATGCGAGTAAAACTTTATCCTCTGTGGAGGAAACATTCAACGATTGTGAGAAGGAACTCCTGGCAACGGTGTGGGCATTGAAGAATTACCATCCGTTTATTCAGGGGGAACACATCATAGTGGAGACTCCTCACCAGCCTCTGCAATATCTCCAAAGTGACAGAATCCGGGCCGGAAATGTGAGTAAATCCCGAATTACTTCCTGGATTCTGTCAATGCAAGGCTTTCCTGTGGAGGTCAGATATGGCCAAAACAAGAAGAGCCCCTCGCGCAAGGTCTGGCTGACTTGCATGATTGTGCCAGAGAAAACTGTCTCGAGGACGAGAGTCTAAAACTCAAGGACAACATGGAGGCATACCTTAATTCCCCACACAAAGTCTTTGAAGAAGACAAGTGTGAGGGAATGCCCACTGTCTATGTGGATGGATGCTCTTACCATGTTGTCAACAACAGGGAAAAAGAACTTGTGGCCGGCGTGGGGAATGCATGGGTGAATGAGACCCCAGAACCCTCTGCTGGGTACAAGATTGGTCCCTGAAGTAATCAAGTGGCAGAGCTGATGGCTGTGCATCAAGCCATCCTCACTGCTGTCCAACATCAACTCCACAAACTGGTCATAATCACAGATTCGGATTATGTACGGAACGGGTTCGCGGAGCACCTGGTTAATTGGAAAACCAGAGGCATGTTATGTGCTAATAACAAACCCTTGAAACATTGGAAGTTAATCCACAAAATTGATGATCTGGTCATCTCGAATGGGATGACCATCTACTGGAAAAAGATCAAGGGTCATTCTAAAGTAGAGGGACCAGACAAAACTGGAAATGACTTAGCTGATCAGCAGGCCAAAACCGGGGCCATCCAAGGGGATCTAATAGAGATCGAGTCCCTGTTGGGGGAAATCCAGGTCACTGCTATCACTAGGCCCCAGACAAATGCTCACAATGATCTCTCAACTGCACAATGGAGTAAGGAGACCCCAGATGCTGATTTGATTACGGCTCAAAAAGGGGATCCAATAATTGGTAAGTTTTGTCAACACATTGAGGACCCTGAGAACTTCCCCTGACGGATACCGATTACATTGGGAAAGAGGACCTCAGAGTGTTGATGAAATGTCCAAAACTTTTCCGAATCCAAGACGGTTTGTTGGTGAGGAAATCCCTAGCTGGCCATGATCAGTGGGTGGTTCCTACCTCATTCCGAAGCCTGATGTTAAGTCACGCCCATGATGCGGCCACAGCCGGTTATAGGGGGTTTCATACAACACTTGAAATCTTAAGAGAGGTTGCATACTGGCCACACATGGGGCAGGACCTCGACCAATACTTGAAGGGGTGTCTTGTGTGCGCACAATTTCAGCCAACATCCCTCACACACCGTGCGCCTCTCCAAAAGAGGGGGATGACACTGCCATGGTCAAATTTGCAATTAGATTTCATTGAGCCCGTGATTCGCTCCTCTAGGGGGAACAAGTACATGTTGACCGTGACATGCTTGTTTACTTAATGGGTGTAATGTCTCCCGTCTCCAAACTGCAAGGCAGAAACAGCAGCTGCCCTGATGATCAACCACATCTTTTCGCGTTTTGGACTACCCCAAATGATCGAGTCAGACAGAGGTAGTCACTTCACCAGCGAAGTAATGACAAAGATGTGGGAGATACTTGGGATTAAAAGGAAGCTACATATTGCTTACCGGCTAGCCTCTAGTGGTGTAGTCGAGAGATACAACAGAACAATTGTGAGCATATTAAAAAAGTTTGTTGCAGATTCTGGGCCAAGTTGGGATATTCGATTACCTCTTGTCGTAATGGCCATCAGATCTACCCCTTCATCTGCAACCAAAATGTCACTGTTTGAGCTGATGACTGGACGCAGGATGGTGCTTCCCCAGCATCTGCTCTACCGGACCCAAGAGCAGACATTGATCAATGCCTCCACAACTCATGAGTATGTTGAAAACCTAAGAAAACACCTTCAACATGCTTTTGCCTATGCTGAGCGAAATATAGAAAGATCAGCAGACAGCATGAAGACCCACTATGACTTAAAGACTACCTGAATAGAATACAATGTAGGAGACCGGGTCTACCTATACAATTTCCAAAGGAACCAGGCCAACCAGCGAAAATTTCTGCCTACATGGAAGGGTCCTTTTGAAATTGTAGACAAAATCTCACCAGTCGCCTACAAGATCCGCGTCCCCAAAGGCAGTTTGGAAGAAGGGGAAGATAAGTGGGTCCATATTAATAAACTAAAGGGTTGCCATCCTAGGCACACTCTGCAGCAACTGGAGGAGTCTTCTGGAACCCCAGAGTGGGCCACTCCAGATCCATAAAATTCCAACTCTAAAATATTCCACATATAGTCTATAAAATACAATAATAAATGTCTCCTGAAAATGTATATGTGTGCCCCACTACATTAATAGTGGTGGGGAAATGTCTACAAATATGTTTTTGCTTTGTCATCCTAGGAGATAACCTATAGTTGATTGGAAACCATGGAGACTAACCAAGGACGACTACCCGGGGACCGGGAGCAAAGATCTGAGGGGTCCGGAGTATCGCTCAATACTCCCATCAGAACTGGCGAGGAAAACCGATCGATCCACCCCTGATGGAGGAAAAGATGATGAACTTTGCCATTGGTGGAATCAGAAGAAATGAGGCTGACATCCCAGTCTTGCGAATTCCCATTGATGGACGATCAACGCCAATCGCAAGAGGGGGGCTTGTGGGATGTCTCAACCCACTGGTCCAGGCCTTGCAACATTACTGTGCATTGCTGGCAGCAGAAACCTCAGAAATGGCCACTGGAAAGCATGCTGCTCACTGTAAATCACCAGAAAGTGCGCAGTAAAAATCTGAAGAATAGTCCGCCATCCACTTTTGCCTATGTCAGTGGTAACACAGGAGACCACTGCCAAAACCCACCATTGGGCAACCCACAAAGTAGCCTGAGATCACTTGAAAAAGCAATGCTGATTGCCAAAAAGAAACACAGAGCTGTTTGGAAATCCGTTTTCTTGATTGTCAAAAATGTGCAAAAATCATGGCTCACAAACCACCTAAAAGATCCAACCTCCTTGTTGGGTGTTCCACATGATTCTACTGCAAGAATCCACATAAATACAATGTCAGCAAGAATCATATGTTATCAGACCAAAATCCTCTTTTAAAGATACTTGATGGAAAGAAAGCTGTCAAAAATGGGTGTAGTACAGTTACTCACCTCTGTCAGAAGCTGGTGATTTAAAACCTATTATGTGTAAAGTGAACATTGAACTCAAACTATGCCAAAGAAGACAGTTCCATCAAAATGCCATATAAGAGTGCCACACATTGATTTTCATGTTGAAAAAGGACTGGCAGTAAAGATGGGTTTGCTTATTTTAAATTTATAAATATATTTTTTTCACAAGGAACTATGTTACAATTGACCAGAAGGTAACCTGATTCAGTTAAAACTTTCAAGAGTCCTTCTTCCCCTGATAATCTCACACCTTGTTCATTCCCACCAAAAGGAGAACATTTCGCATTGGCATGTTAATCAGAAGGGGAGGCGATTTCCCCTGCTGCCCAGACCAAGAAACAATGGATTCCTTGGGCTGAATAGGAATGCTAATTCATGTGTGACTGACTACAAACTGGTCTGTCAGGAAGGCAGGCCATGTGACCCTCTGACTCAGCCCAGCTCTGGAGGTGGGCCAGACAGAAATTGTTGATTGAAGTTGGTGTAAATGTATGTTTTAGAAAAATGCTTATAGCAAAGTGTGCTGAACTGACAAAAATATGAAACGTAGAGATTGTTAAAATGAAAAATGTTCTCACAGTTTAAGACTAAGCTGGAATCTGTACGATGTTCTGAGACTGAACCCTGGAAATTATTCATATTGTAGCCATTGTGTTTATGTTAGGAACATGCAAAATTACAGGAATGTGCCCAGAGGGGACGCGCATGCATGTATAAAAATGGGTGCAGAACTAACATTGAGAAACACACCAAAAGCACAAAAAAGTTATCATTTATGAACCATAGCTTGCAGGAAGATGGGAGTTGAACAGAAATGTACCTTAGGCAATCTGTCATGTAATTATGTATTATGAACAACTTGTGTATCTTGGAAATATGTTTTTTGGGGAAAATAGATTTCCTAAGAAAAAGCAAAGGGGAGGGATTTCCTTTGGGCCATAAACACAGCATCACTCTGACACCTGATGACACACTGCTCCTGTCTCAAATCAGGAGAGGGGAAATTCTCTGACCTATCAGATCCTTAGAGGGTTGGGCATAGTAGAATCAGCCTCCCCACCCACTTTGGAAATACATAAATAGGGACTACTGAGGACAGAGACACACACTTTCCACTCCTCAACTGATTTCTTGGCGAAGCACCCTGCAGGAAGATCAAGGCTCCAGACATAGATCCAGAGTCCAGACTCTAGAACCAAACTCTAGAACTTTGAAGCAGAGAGGCCTAACCCAAGAAGCTGAACCCTTTTTCAGCAGGCCTCAGAATCTTTTGCAACCTTATTCTAACCCCTAAACTTCCAAGGGGCACCACAAAATCCAACAGCCTGGCTGAGCTGTTTTGCTGTTCTAGCTAAGAACCTTGTGCTACAACAAAGATCCAGACCCACAGAGCAGAACTGTAACCCAGAACCCGTCAGATCTAGTCTAAGAGGCCGCGCAGACCAGAGTGCCTTGCTGAGAGCAGAGTCCAGGTGCCCTGAATCCTGTCTGGTGGCGAGAGAATCCCAGCCAAACCCTTGACCAGATCTGTGACAGGCCCATTCCATTCCAAAGCCATAGGAGTGAGTATTTAGTCTAGAACTGTCCATAGTCATCTCTTAGTTTAAAGTAATCCTATTCAATACATTTCAACCTATCCAGAACTGCATTATAGAATCTTGTGTCAATCCTGAATTCTCCTCATTATAGTCTGTGATAATTGTAGCAATAATCATCTATGCGCTGATATTTTTGAAGAAAGTCAAGTGTCCTGGCGCACAACAACCAGAGTGGAAGGCTCCCTGTTATGGTGGTTGTCCCGTTGGGTATCTTGTACTTTCACAGCCCCTTAGTATAAGTCCATATTGGTTCCGAAACTTTAAAGCGCAATCTTTCATTTTGGAAATCTTGACTTTTTTTCTGAAAAATCTACCTTCACAAAAACCTCTGTAACTTTTGAACCGCATCATTTTGAAGCTAAAATCCTCAGCTTTCCAACGAACCCGAAATGACATTCCATTGCCTTATAGTTTTACCGTAATCGCGTTTCCCGCACGCAGAAAAGTTGCCGCGATTTCGAATTTGACTAAATTTCACCTCATAGAAAAAGAGCTATTTCTTGCTTTCAACTTCTGAATTTCGTTTTCCATCTGGTAATCATTCTATAATCATTGCGAGTGTTGACCTGAACCAATCCAAAGCCACTCTCACTAGTGCTGAATCTCCTTAAGCGAATTAAAATCATTTTAGCATTTTCCCATTTATTGCAAATCACATTCAAAAGCATTTTGACCTGTTTTAAAGCATTCCTGTTCTCTCTAAGCTTGCTGGGGGAATTGGGATTGAACTGCATTCTTTCATATCAGTTATTCCTGAAACCTGTGTGCCCTCTTCCACCTCTTCATATTGCATACTGGGGGGAGTGAGTAATAACAGGGGGAAAGAGAGATCATATTGTCTTTTGATGGAAATCATATCACGTCTTATTTCTGTGTTGCATTCTTTCCTATCATTGCATTTCCTTGAACCACACAAAGTATTCTCTGCTAGATTATTCTTCCTATTCCTACTCCTAATTGATTATAAAGAGATTATTGATATTGTAATATTACCCATTGCTGATCATTGTTCATATTCATAAGTGTGATATTCAGATATTATCCATATTTATAAAAGTGTGAAATATATATTGTTCAATTCTTCAAATAAATCTTTTAATTTGCAAAACAAACCTATTTCTTGGTTCAGTGAGACCGGGGGAATTCAAAGAGAGGGACGTTATATAAGGGTACATCATCCAGAAATAAATGAACTTTTGACATAAAAATATATAAATAAGGGTTTCCATTGGGCATCCCATACTAGGCATTGACTTAGTTGGAGTGCCTGATTGAAATCAATTACATTACCTTCACTGCAATCTGAAAGCCGCCGAGCCGTCAAGACTGATCCGAGAGAGTACCTCCTTAGGCAACCTCTTCCCGAGCTCCGAGTGACCATCGCGCACCGCTAACCTTCGCCGAAGCTCCCTGGAAGCCAGACCCTCGACAGGCTGTTGACCGGTGACGGGGACTGCCAAGGAGAACGAAGAGAAGCACCGGACATTCCGTCCACCGTCGTCAACCAGGGGTCGCAGGTTTGCTATAACTGCTGGAGTTTCGTCGAAGCTGTGTCAACCACCGGAGCCGCAACACTCCATTGATTAAGGTATTTCGAATCGAAGGAATCTCTCACCAGCACCACTGACCAGTTCGTCCCGCCGGAGAAAGTTGAGGCCGCCGACGCGCCGAGGAGAATCCGCTGGTGGGTTTCCACCACCCGAAGACCACAGAGACGCCAGACGACTCGACGCCCTTGCTGCGCCAAAGTTCTTCATAGCCTCTTTGCAGTCCCGAACTATCGACACCAAGGTGCCCTGCATTCCTCATCCTCGCAGGACGTACGCAACCGACTGTCGACGAGCACCGCCAGGACCAAAGCTGCTGCCTCGATGCCGTTGTTCACCATTTCTTTGAGGGATCTCGACGATCCGTGGCTCCTGCCTTAAAGGGAGCTGCTCAAGAAGGATCCGTCGACGACCCGATGTTGAAACCTACTATTTCAGGTACATTGGGGTTGTAGAACTATTTAGAAGGAAATAACACCCATTGAACAATATATGGACTGGGCTTGTATTATATCTTTAGTTACAGGTTGCCCAGGTGGGGGGATCCTCACACAGAACTGTGCCTAGTGGTAGGGGCCCAGTATTCTGCCTATTGTTCTAAGCAACTGCTTTCCTCCTATGTCTATTGTTGTTTCCCTTTATTAATTGATTTGTGTGACATTTGACCACAGTACAGTTGGCTGGGATCCTCTGTGCCTCTCCTCTGCCATATAGATGGCAGGAGTACAGACACTCTCGTCCGGTGCTTTACAGTCCTTACCAGCGAAGCCAGCGTACAGAAGCAGAGCCGCGGCAAATCCTGAAGACATGTCAGGGCGATCCGGAATGGGAAAGAGATGGTGAATGCATACCATGCATGCACGAACAATACCGAAAATGCTACTGGAAACCGGTGAGTCTACCAAAGCAGAGTGGGGACCCTGGGGCATTACAGCAACTGCACCGAAGAAGATTAGAACATTTAAGCTTACAGAAAGTGAAATGCAAAGAACATTGTTTTGAATCACTAAGACAAAAGATTTTGAACATTGTAAAAGTGAATCTGTTGTCAAGTAGATATACCAAGTCAACCAAAAAAAGTATATGTTACTTGAAGAGAACATTTTTTGAACTTAAGAAAAGTAAAGTGAATATTTGTCAAGTAGATATACCTCGCCAACCATAAAGGTATATGCTACTTGAAGACAAAAGAGAAACCATAAGAAGTCCTGGCCAGCATATAACAGTGAGATTTGCGAAACACAAGAGAAGTCCTGGCAGGGGAGTATCTAGGCAATTGTGAATGAAAGAAATAAGTCCTGGCAGGAGAGCATACCAGGCAATTGACAGTGCACCAAGAATACTGCCAGGGGAGTACACCAGAAAAAGTACAGTCATACAAGGAGTGTCAAGCAGACACAGTGTTTGTTACCAAGCAAGGAATTTGTGTTACAAGCTGGAACTTCGTGTTAAAAAGAACTCTAAGACTGAACAATGATGTCTAACTGGATTGTTGTGGGCCAAGAAAAACACAAATGAACTGTTAGATTCAGAGATATTTTGTGATACCAATGAAGAATCCAGGGGAAGGGAATCTCCCTTTTGGAGATAAAGTATTTTCCATTTCTGGAGAGCATTTATTTTGGAGTTGTAAGGAAGGCATGGCATCAACAGCAAGACAGACACAAGTGACCACAGTTTAAGTGTGTTTACTGACCTTCAAATAAGGGGTTGATAAACACCTTTATTTTTTTTAAACTCTTTCTTGAAAAATGTTGTCACAGTTACAGGTAATCGCTTGTGTCAGGTATTCGATAGCAGCGAACGCATTACAAGAATGAAAGAGATGTGATACAGCTTCTAATCATATGTGCAATTTGTGTCATCCACCAACCCCCACCCACCCCATGGATGTGCTCTTGTCCTGGGTGTTGTTGTGGTGTGCTGTCTGTGGTGCCAGGTTTATTTTTGGTGTTTTGTCTTAGCGTTATATGCATCTGGGTATGTGTATGCGTGAGCCCTAAGCACCTAGATGTATGGGTCAACCAATTTCCAGAGCCTGTCCCTCCTGGCGAGAGTAAGTCGTCTCTGTCTCTTGAAGGCTGCCCTCTCGAGTCTACATGTTTTGGAGAGTGCAGTGAGCCGTTTGTTGTGGGACGGTGGCGTTATCGCTTTCCAGTGTACTAGTAGAAGTTTGCGCGCTGTGAATTGGATCGGGTGTATATGTTTGTGGGTTAAAGCGTCACTGAGCGAATCCGTACCATCAGCACTCAGGAGCATGGCAGCGGGTGTGAATGGGATATTCTCCCCCTCTAGGTCTGATAGCCGTTGGTGTACTTTGTGCCAGTATGGGTCTAGCTTGGGGCACGATCAAAGTATGTGGCTTATCGTTCCCAGGGACGAGCAGCCTCTCCAACACGTGCCTGTGGGATGGAGTCCCATTTTGCATAGTTTGATTTGGGTGTAATATGCTCTATGGAGAATTGTATACTGTATTTCTCTTTTTCTAAGGCATAGTGAGACTCCCAGGATGGCTGTGAAACTCATTTGTATGTCCGAGCCGCTGATTGGTGTCTCTAGGTCCTCCGACCATTGTGCCGCTAGGACTTGGGTACGGCTTTTGTTGTCTGCTATTGACATGGAGTAAGAGGTGTTGATTTGAGGGAATGCTTCTGGGTTTCGATCCATTTCTTTCTTGCATGGCGCAGGGGACCGTAAGCGAGATTCCCCTGTCGTGTGTTTTAGTATTGTGGCGCAAATGGTGCCGTAAAGCAACCAGTCCCCCTCTTTAAGCCCCAGGATGGTTTGTGCATCTTGGAACCCCATCAGTGTGTTATCCTTCATGATATCCATTACCCTTAAGTTAGCCCACTAACCCCCTTGGTCTGGGTGGAGAGTTTGTGCTGACCCTTATGCATGTACTGATCTTATGCTAGCCCACATCAGGGGGGCTTTAATGATGACCGCCTGTTTCTCCCTGAGTCTGTGCCACTGCTGGAGTGTCTGTGAGAGTTTGTGTGGCGGTGTGGCCATTACCTCTATGGGTGTAAGCGGGGCCAAGGAAGCCAGTTCCATGGCCCTCCCGCTGGGTCCTCGCCGTCATTTAGCCACTGTTTCATCCCGATAATTTGAGCCCCTTGGTAGTAGGTCATTAGTGAGGGGGCTGCTAGTCCCCCGTTAGCTTTGCTCGCATGTAAGATCGGAAAGCCGAGTCAGGCTTCCTTGCCTCGCTAGATGAATTTCGTCATGGCTGCGTCTAATTTCTTACGCATGCTCAGTGTTGGGCAATTTGGTAGCATTGTGGTTATGTCTGTAAGCTTAGGGTAGGAATTCATCTTTAGAGCGTTGATTCTCCTGGTTAGGGATAGCGTCAGGGTATTCCACCTCTCGATGTCCGTTTTGATATTACGAAGTACTAGAGAGTAGTTAAAATCACAGAGATCAGTGTCTGAGGCCCCTATACATATCCCTAGATATTTCATGAACTTGAGTTGAAGGGCAAATGGAGCCACCCCCGGATCCCAAGGTACATCCACCCTCAATGACATCACCTCTGATTTACTGCAGTTCACTTTATATCCCACCATTGTGCCTATGTCCCAGAGCAGCAACATAATGTAGGGCAGGGTAGATCGGGGGTTGCTGATATAGAGTAGGAGGTCGTCCGCATACAGTGATACCCTGTGTTCCTCCGGGCCTTGGTGTATACCCTTCCATTTCGAGTCTGTGCGCAATCTTATGGCTAGGGGCTCGATGGACAGGGTGTATAATAGGGCTGAGAGAGGGCAGCCCTGTCTGGTTCCTGATTGCAGTGTAAATTCAGCAGACGCCACCCCGTTTGTGACTACTGAGGCCGTTGGGCCGGTATAGAGAAGCTTGACCAGCTGAACTAAGCATGTGGGGAAGCCGTACCTGGATAGCACTCAGAACATGAACTCCTATTGGACTTTATCAAACGCTTTTTCCGCGTCAACTGTTGTAACTTGAGTGTCGTGTAGATATGTGAGACCTCCGTCCCCAAGTGCCGCACAGGGAGAATGACAGATTCACTCCCTATGCAACCTTTGAGGCCACAGGTGGAGAAGAATCCAGAACCGCGAAGTACTGGAAGCCCCACGGAAGCTGTGAAGGAAAACAGCGTTAAGTACCAAGCAAGCAGGGTAATGCACAGATAACCAAAAAACAGGAAGGATCTTACCAGGAATTGACAGAAGTAGGGATTCCGGGGCTCAAGTGGGCAAAGGTCCCGAATAGGAGACACTTACTGGTAGTCACACCAGACCCCACCTGGGGAAGACCTGCAGGCAGGACTGAACCAGATTGTAGGCAAGGATGGTGGTGAGTCGTAGTTCATACAACGTTCCAGATTCTGTGAAGAGGGGTAATCCACAAGAAGTCCGTGACAACAATCCAGGGTCTAGAGCCAAGGGTAGCAGTCCAAGCTGACGGAACAAAGCGGGATCCAAAGAGAAGTCCGTGACAACGATCCGAGGTCAAGAGCCAAGTGTATCAGTCCAAGCCGGTAAAGCACAGATATAACGTAATCCACAAAGAGTTCCGAGAAGAGTTAGCCGGGTCCAAGATCAATCGTGAAACAAGGTAAGAATCGCAGGCCAGACAGGGTCTCCGAGAAAGCAGCTGTGAAGCGCGGTACTGAAGCACTCCACTACTTAAGTACCATTTGCTTCCTGATCACGTGATCGCGAGTTTGGGTCACGTGATCGCGAGTTCAGGTCACGTGATCGCGAGTTCAGGTCACGTGATCGGATAGACCCAGCAGCACGATGCAAGGAAGCGATCTTGATCTTCTGATGGCCTAATCTCCACGGCAACTGCCAATGGAGGAACGGTGGCAGTCGTGACTGTGGAGTGGTAGCGTGAGGCTGCTGCTGTAGCTGTGTGCGAGCCGGCCTGGACCGCCAACGTGAGCCCCGGAAGGTAAGTGGGGGATGTATTCGGGCTGAGGGGGACCTGGGATCACTGGTGGGTCAGATGGAGGGCATGACAGAGCCCCCCCCCGCAAAGGCCCACGACCGCGTGGGCAGGAAGGATGCTCCCGATGGAACCGAGCAACCAACCGGGGCCCTGGACATCCGAAGCCGAGACCCAAGACCTCTCCTCCGGACCGTAGCCCAACCAGTCTACCAGGTACTGCAACTTGCCCCTAAGGAGGCGGGAACCCAGAATACCGGAAACCTCAAAGACATCAGGGGCATCCAGGGACACAGGGGCAACCAGGGAACGGAGGCGGGAGGAGGCAGGACAAGGTTTGAGGAGAGATGTGTGGAAAACAGGGTGAATCCGCCAAGAAGACGGGAGCACAAGGCGGTAGGCCACTGGACTGATGACTCAGGAAACCACATAAGGGCCCACAAAACGAGGCAGAAGTTTTCGACAACCCGCCAAACGGAGATGTCGGGTGGACAGCCAGACCCGGGAACCCACCGCATATAACGGGGCAGAACTACGTTTCGAGTCAGCGAAAGCTTTCATGGATGACTGGGCCTCCTGGAGGTGAACCACGGTCTGGGCATGGATTGAGGACATATCTCTAACACAGGCAGCTGCGGCTGGGTTGACAGAAGAAGAAGAGTCAGGAACGGGGAGAACACGGGGGTGTTGGCCATACAAAGCGAAAAAGGGGAAGAACCGGTGGAGGAATGTACAGCATTATTGTAGGCGAATTCAGCAAAGTGAACGACCTGCAACCAGGTTGCTTGTTGTTGCAGCGTCAAACAACGCAGGTATTGTTCCATGGATTGGTTGGTTCTCTCAGTTTGACCGTCGGTCTCAGGATGGTAAGCCGAGGAAAACCGTACATCAATACCACGCAACTTGGTCAAGGCACGCCAGAACCGGGACGTAAACTGGGACCCCCTATCAGAAATGAGCACAGAAGGCAGACCAAAGAGACAGAAGACAGATTCAAAGAACAGCTTGGCCAACATAGGGGCAGATGGAATATCCCGGCAGGGGATGAAACAGGCCATTTTGGTGAAAGTATCAACCACCACCCAGATTGTGTCGTAACCCTGGACCCTAGGTAAATCAGTTACAAAATCCATGGTCAATGTGTGCCAGGGCTTGGGTGGTATAGGTAGTGGTTGCAAGAGGCCAAGCGGGCGACCCCTGCAGTGTTTACTTTGAGCACATACTGCGCATGTGTTTACATAGCAGACAACGTCACGTTTCATGGATGGCCACCAACACCAGCGTTTCAGTAGGTCCAGGGTACGGACCTGGCCTGGGTGGCCGTTGAAGGTGGCGTCATGAGACCATTCCAAAGCCAGATTTCTGGTATCAGTGGTAGGTAGAACTAGACGATTCTGTACATATGGTAGCCTGTCACAGTACACTGGGTCCCATTCGGATAGCTGCTCGGGATGTTGCTGGACCCAAGTACGGATTGCGTCCAGCAATGCCAAAGGAGGTGTACATGTGCATACAACATTCTCATGAGACAAGAGAGTGTCGGGAAAGATAGGTAGCGAAACCCCCCCGGGGGAACGAGACAGCGCATCGGCTTTACCGTGCGTCAGACCAGAACGGTGTTTAATTTGAAAGTCGAAGGCTGCAAAAAACAAGTGCCACCTGACCTGCCTGCTGTTCACACATTTCAGGGAGGGCAAGTCCTGTAGATTCCGGTGATCTGTAAACAAAGTGATCCTGTGTTTGGCCCCTAACAGATGGTGTCGTCAAGTGCGAAAGGCATCCATCACCGCCAGAAGCTCCTTCTCAGTAACAGTATAGTGGGCTTCTGCAGAGTTGAATTTGCGGGAATAGAAGGCCACAGGTTGTAGGCGTCCAGTAGCGGAGCAGACTTGTGACAAAACTGCCCCTAACGCAAAAGAGGAGGCATCCGCCTCAACAATGAAAGGTAGGTCAGGATCAGGATGCTGGAGGACAGGGGCGGTGGTGAAGGTGTTTTTTAGATCCTCAAAAGCTTGCTGATGTACCTCCAGCCATTTGAAAGGGACATGTGGACTGGTGAGAGAGGTGAGAGGTGATACTATGGAGGAGAAGCCAGAGATAAAACGCCGGTAGAAGTTGGCGAAACCAAGAAACGACTGTAATGCCTTCAGGGTCTGCGGGGTCGGCCATTCTAGGATCGCTCTAACCTTGGAATAATTCATCGCCAAGCCACCAGGTGTGATGTTGAACCCCAGGAACTCGATATTGGTCACATGAAATTGGCATTTCTCGGGTTTCGCATAGAGCGAGTGTTTTTGTAACCGGGACAATACTTCTCGAACATGCTGCACATGTTCTTCTAGGGTATGGGAAAAGATGAGGATATCGTCAAGATATACAACCACGTATATGTCCAATATGTCACAGAACACATCATTCATGAAGTGCTGGAAGGGGGCTGGGGCGTTGCATAGTCCGAAAGGCATGACCATATACTCATAAAGACCGTATCGTGTACAGAATGCGGTCTTCCATTCATCCCCCTTTCGAATGCGGACAAGGTTGTAGGCACCTCTCAAATCCAACTTGGAGTAGATAGAGGCGTGGGTCAATCGGTCCAATAGCGGAGTGATAAGAGGTATTGGGTACCGATTCTTAATGGTAATGGCATTGAGACGGAGGTAGTCCACACACGGACGTAGATCGCCTTCTTTTTTAGGCACGAAAAAGATCGGGCTGGCAGCTGAAGACGTGGAAGGGCGTATGTGACCCAGGCGTAAAGACTTTTCTATGTACTTTTTGAGGGCTTGGTCTTCGGACTGTGACAGGGAATAGATACGACCCTTGGGTATGGAAGCCCCAGGGGTCAGATCAATCGGGCAATCATAGGGACGGTGTGGGGGTAGGGTTTCAGAAGAGCCTTGATCGAACACCGGAGCATAGTCCTGGTACTCTGCAGGGATGTTTGCGGTGACTAAACCCACTACATGCGGATCAGAGGGAGCACTGTTTTCTGTGATACTGAGTCGGGCAATAGCGCCCAACGCTGATGCGGGCGTGTTCTCCTCTCCATTCATGGGGAGACAAAAATTCTGGCACAGTTCGGATTCAAAATGCACGTGACCCGAACCCCAATCAATGTGCGGATTGTGATCCTGCAACCATGGCATTCCTAATATAACACCGAACTGGGGCATGGCTATCAAGTCGAAGTGTATGGTTTCCTTGTGGACGGACTGAATCGTCAGTATGAGTGGTGCTGTTTGTTGTCTGATGGGTCCAGACGCAAGTTCTGTCCCATCAACTGCTTGTACCAGTTCGGGTCGATTCTTGTTTACCAAGGGCAGGTTTAAGGCTCGGGCTAAGGTAATATCAATGTAGTTCCCGGAGGCCCCTGAATCAAGAGTGATCACTACGGAATGGATGGTGCCAGGGGTGGGCTGCAGAGTGGCTTGTACTTGGATGGATCTAATTCTGCCGAACATCGGGACTGGATCCGGGGAGGAACATGAGGAGCTCGACCCTCCCCCCGTGTCTAGGGTCGAGCTGTGTAAGAAACCTGGTTCTTGGGTTCGGTCTCCGGGGACATTCTTTCACGAAATGGCCACCCAACCCGCAGTAGAAACAGGCATTCTCTGCTCTTCTACGTTCCCTTTCCCTAGATGTGATGGGGCTCCTGATACCTCCAATTTGCATAGGCTCCCCGGTGGTGTCTGAGGTGGACGAAGAGATGGCAGGGCCTGTAGAATGGGGAAACGCAGCCTCAGCTCTCCGTTCAGAACGCTGTGCGTCTACTTGAAGGGTCAGATCCACAAGGGCCGGGAATTGGACGGGCAGGGATGGAACCACAGCTAAAGCATCCTACATGGGATTACTTAACCCTATGTAGAAGACCACTGCCTTCTTACTTTCTAGCCATGATGTTTCGGCCGCTAATTGGTTAAATCAAGTGATGTAATCAATGAAGGACCCCCTACCCTGGGTAAGCTCTAGTAGTTCTAAATCATGAGACTGCGCTTTGTACCTGGTGTCAAATACTCGTGACATCTCTGATATCAGTTGGTCGAAATCATAGAGAGCGGGGTGGTCATTTTCTAATAGGGGGTTTGCCCATGCCGCAGCTGTACCCGCTAGGTGTGATAGAGTGAAGGCCGCCTTAGTGGTGGGATCAGGGAAAGCAAGAAGCCGGCATAGAAAGTGTAGTTTGCATTGGTTAAGGAAAGTCCTGAACTTTCTGGGGTCTCCATGGAACCTTTCTGGGGCTGCCAAGGGAAAAGGAGATGGCAGAAAGACGGGAACGGAAGTAGAGGCAGTAGGAGCCGGGGTTGCAGGAGGAGGTGGCACAGGTACTGAAGCAGCGTCCCCAAGCTCCGGGTCCGCGGGCAAGGGATGTTGGGGACTCTGCAACAAATCAAGGCGTTGATGGATTGCTGTGTTGGCAGCGACCATGTTGGCCCGTAATACCGTGATTGCTTGGATTATAGCAGCCATGGGGTCCTCCGCGGTACCCTCCATACCTGACACGACAAGGCTTCACAGACTGTTGTAACTTGAGTGTCGTGTAGATATGTGAGACCTCCGTCCCCAAGTGCCGCACAGGGAGAATGACAGATTCACTCCCTATGCAACCTTTGAGGCCACAGGTGGAGAAGAATCCGGAACCGTGAAGTACTGGAAGCCCCACGGAAGCTGTGAAGGAAAACAGTGTTAAGTACCAAGCAAGCAGGGTAATGCACAGATAACCAAAAAACAGGAAGGATCTTACCAGGAATTGACAGAATTAGGGATTCCGGGGCTCAAGTGGGCAAAGGTCCCGAATAGGAGACACTTACTGGTAGTCACACCAGACCCCACCTGGGGAAGACCTGCAGGCAGGACTGAACCAGATTGTAGGCAAGGATGGTGGTGAGTCGTAGTTCATACAATGTTCCAGATTCTGTGAAGAGGGGTAATCCACAAGAAGTCCGTGACAACAATCCAGGGTCTAGAGCCAAGGGTAGCAGTCCAAGCTGACGGAACAAAGCGGGATCCAAAGAGAAGTCCGTGACAACGATCCGAGGTCAAGAGCCAAGTGTATCAGTCCAAGCCGGTAAAGCACAGATATAACGTAATCCACAAAGAGTTCCGAGAAGAGTTAGCCGGGTCCAAGATCAATCGTGAAACAAGGTAAGAATCGCAGGCCAGACAGAGTCTCTGAGAAAACAGCTGTGAAGCGCGGTACTGAAGCACTCCACTACTTAAGTACCATTTGCTTCCTGATCACGTGATCGCGAGTTTGGGTCACGTGATCGCGAGTTCAGGTCACGTGATCGCGAGTTCAGGTCACGTGATCGGATAGACCCAGCAGCACGATGCAAGGAAGCGATCTTGATCTTCTGATGGCCTAATCTCCACGGCAACTGCCAATGGAGGAACGGTCGCAGTCGTGACTGTGGAGTGGTAGCGTGAAGCTGCTGCTGTAGCTGTGTGCGAGCCGGCCTGGACCGCCAACGTGAGCCCCGGAAGGTAAGTGGGGGGTGTATTCGGGCTGAGGGGGACCTGGGATCACTGGTGGGTCGGATGGAGGGCATGACATCGACTGCAGGGAAGGCGTCTTGGTGGTCCCTGTTACCCACAATGAAATGTAGTAGCCTGCGAATGTTGTCACTGGAGTGTCTGCCTTTTATGAATCCTATTTGGTCCTTGTGGATTATTTGGGGAAGGGTGCTCTCTATTCTCTGGGCCAGGCATTTTGCCAGTATATTGGCATCAGAGTTTATTAGGGAAATTGGTCTGTAGGACCCGCATAGCTCAGGGTCTCTTCCGCCCTTATGGAAAACAATAATGTTGGTGGCTAGCATTGATGTGGGGAGCCGATTTTGGGCAAGAACTTCTTGGAATACTGTTTGTTATTTTGGGGCTAGTTCCTCTACCATCTTTTTGTACATGTCAATTAGTATCCCATCGGGGCCGGCTGCCTGACCGTGGGATAGGAATAGTATCACTTGTGTTATTTCCGCAGTTGTGATGTGGGCATTAAGTCCATCTAGTTTATTGTTTGGGTATTTTAGAAATGGGTACCAAGTCAAGAAATGCATCAATAGCCTGGGGAGAGTAGGTGTTGGGTGGTGTGTAAAGTTTGCAGTAAAATGCAGCGAACCTTGAGTTGATCCGTTCATCTTCCACCACTAGCTTGTTTGCGTCATCCCTGATAGCAGTGATGATTTGAGCGGCTTGACGTTGTTTGAGTGCTAAGCCCATCATGGGCTAAGTCGCACTCCTAGTAATATTGCTGTGTCCAGCTTGTGTGCGATTTTGGTGCTCTGATTTTAGATAGTTGCTTGATCTCGTCCCTAATTTTCCAAAGCTGGTGTAGAAGCTGCTTATCGCAGGATGCTTTTTGTCGCGTTTCCAGTTGTTCGAGCTCGGTCGTCAGCCGGGAGGCCTCCTCCCCCCATTTCTTTTGCTTAAATGCCCACCTTGAAATGCATTACCCCACCATAGGTAGACCTTAAATGCGTCCCAGCATCTATGTGGAGTGAACCCCTGATTTTCGTTGGTTTCCCAGAATTCTACTATGTCGTCCCGTATTTTCTCTATTATGTCGGGGTGCTGCAGGGAGCGCAGGTTCAAGCGCCATGTCCGTGGTTTGCAGGGTGTGTCGGGGAGTGATATATGCAGCGTCACTGGGACATGATCAGAGATGGCGATCGGTAGGGTGCTGCATTTTGTTACCATATGCACTGTATTGGCTGGCATTAGCCAGTAGTCTAATCTTGAATAGCTGTTGTGGCGGTGGGAGTAGTGAGTGTAGTCAGATCGATTTGCGTGCAGGTGTCTGCCATATGGCCACCAGCTGTAGGACGGTTATCAGTGTGTGGAGGGTATGTCTCTTCTACAAGTTGGGTGTATTATCCAGTGATTTCCCTTGGCAGGTGAGGGCCGGGTCAAATGTGATATTCATGTCCCCCGATTAATGTGATATTCTGCATGTATTGGGCACATTTGGCAAATGTGCATTGGATGTGGGGCCGTAGATGTTAAGTAGGGTGATTGGCTGCTGCTGTATCTGACCTTGGAGTAGTACAAACCGGGTTGGACTTGAAATGGCACCCGTTTGTGTACTAAGATTGATACTGCCTGCTTCCCATGACTCGGCAAGTGTGACGCTATGCCCACCCACTGCGTGCTAATTTTTCAGATTTAATACAATTGAGGTGAGTCTCTTGGGGGTAGACAATATCCCCCTGTATATCATTTGTATAGTTGAACATACGCCGCGGCTTAATGGGATGGCCTAGCCCCAGGATGTTTGGGGTTACACATGTGAGTTCCAGCATCGTGCGTTTGCGTGTATAGATCTGAGCCCTGGCCATGGGGCACCAGCGTTCTCTTGGCTAGTCCGTATGTCCCCTGTCTAGAGCACATTCCGATCCCATTTTTAGAAACATATATGACTTATGGTTGAACCGCCCCAAAACTTTCAAATATGGGCCAAAACATAGGCCCTTTTGGAACCAAACATTATAACATTGGGTGAGCCTGCCATCCAGCGCCCACCCAATACTAGGCTTTTAAGCCCATATATGGGGTTGGTGTAAGCAACCCGGGGGTTTGCTGCCTCTTCCCATATATTTTACTTCTGAGCTACTGGGGGTTGGCTGACAGCTGCGAGAGAGGTCGCCTCTTTTTGCGTTTCTTCATTGTGTTGTTTTCGGGGTTGTGTTTGAGATACTTCTTCTCCACTTGCATAGTTCTGCTTGCTCCCCACAGAGAGCCAGTTTATTGCTATAGATCTGAGGATAGGTGAGGGAGGATCACTTGTCTGTTTGTCTCTAAGTTGGGACGGCTTTACGGCCTGCCGGTGCATTTCCTCTTCTCAGTGTCCCAGCCGCGGGGTCCTCTGCCCGCTTTATGCAATTTCCCCCTAGCCTTTGCGTGCACTTGTCGGTGTTGATGGGGGTGATCTTGGTTTGTTTTCCCCCTGATGTGCTGTCAAAGTCCATCAACACTATATTCTTTTGTTGGAGGAATTGCTATGCAGCTTCTGGGTCATCAAAGGACCGCCACTGTCTATCTAGCTGTATGCACCAGACTGCAGGGAATTTAAGATAGTGCCTATGGTCAGTGTTTTTGAGTGTCTCGAATATGGGGTTGAAGCTGTTGCATCTTCTTGACACCTCCATTGAATAGTCATTGAATATTTTAACTTCTGTCCTGTTCAGGCGTATCGGGGATGCAGTTCTGTACGATTTTAGGATGGCCACTTTGTGCTGGAAATTTAATAGCTGCATTGTTATAACTCTTGGGCAGTCAGTAGGTGCTGGCTTAGGGATCGGTGCGCGATGCGCCCGTTCAATTATGAGGTCCCTGGCATAGGGCATGTGGAGTGAGTTCTGCAAAAGGTTGTGGATGAAGGAATCTGTAGTAATCTAGTTTACAGATTAGCAGTGAGTGTGAGGTCCTCTGCAGTGGAATGTTTGTGTAGAAGTGTTCTGCTCGGTGACGGTTGGGCAGAGAGAGAGAAAGCTGTGAGCAGTGAAGATGGTTGTGGGGGTGAGCCCGGTGTTTCCCTTGTCATCTTGTGTCCCCTACCATCCCTGTGTCTTGTGGAGGAGTACAGGACAAGGACAATAAAGAACCTTACAATTCACCTGGAGTACTGGCGGTCCATCATTGTTACAGAATCCATGTCCGTCCCTTCGGTGTTCTCCGGGACGCCGACCAGCTGTAGGTTATTCCTACGTGACCTATTTTCCTGATCCTCCATCTTCGCGTATGACTCCATCAAGCTCTGATTCCGTGGTATTCTGATTATCCTCTAGGGCACTTATACGCTGCTTATTTTCTGTGGTTCTCTCAGCTTGTGTTGCCAGCGGATTTTGCACTTTCTGGAGGTCTCGCTTGATTTCAAGCACTGCTGTGTTTGTTTCCTGTGTACGTTGGCCTATGAGCTTCATCTCAGCCAGTATAGCCTGCAGTTGGGCTTGGACTTCCATATCTGGCTTGTTTCTCGCTGATCGCCTCGGTAGCCCCCCTGAATGGTCTGTGGTAGGGGTGTCCTTGGTTTCTGGGGCGCGTGGTCCTGGTTGCATGCCCCCGCTTCATACATCTTCGGGGCAGCCGTGGCGAGTCTCGAGATGTGCTGTCGTGTTGATGGCTGTTCCCCGTGAAGGGGGGGAACGTTTCGGGTCTGTGTGTTATTTGCTGGAGCAGGACACCCCAGTCGTGAGGCCTTGTGGGTCCACTGCGTGTGAGGTGGTCGGTGGTGATTCTTGATGTTGTCCCCCTACGTGGGGCAGATCTCAGGTCGGGTGGGGGTGCTTTTCCGGCAAGTCTGGGGGGTGCCAATGTCCGGGCAGTGTGCCCCATGCTTACTATTGCCTCTGTTGTTGTTTCTGTGGCCCCACTGTATGCTATAACTTGTTTTCGCTCACCTACCCACCGCTTCTTTGCAGCCCCTGCTTCTGTGGGTGTGTGATCGTGCTTCTTACTGCCTGTGGCTGCCTAATGGCAGTTCTTAGGTCCAGGATCGAGCCCCCCGGGGCGTCCTCTGCCACTCCTGTCCGATCACGGGTCTGTGCAGTGTCTGTGAGTTGTGCCGTTCAGCGGGTGAGCCAGGCCCAGGGTTGTGTGCTCCCAGGTCCCCCTCTGAGGAAGCACTAGGCCTATGTGTGGGCTGGGTCTCCCTTTTATTGGCCTCTGAGGTGCCCGCTCCTTAGTTGCTCTTTGGGGTTTCTCCCTGGTATCTCCTTGATTTGTGGGGAGGTTGTTGTTAGCAACGAGGTGGTGTCTGTGCAGGCCTTCGGGCGGGGTGCCCGCCACTAGCCCTCATGTGTCGGGAGTGATTGTGAGGCGGGTGGGCTGTGTACGGCCTCCTGTTCCCCATACAAGTTGAGTGTTCTCTATGGGCCAGTGCGGATGCCCAATCGTAACGCTGCCGAAAACCCCTGCTTGGTGCTGACTTACTTGGAGGTGCTCTGGGTGGCCGGCTCCGTTTCAATGCTGCTCCTGTATTATTGTGCATAGTTGGTGGCGTAGCAGACTCCTCCTGTCGTGATCTTCATTTTTTATTGCTGTCTCCCTCTTTGATTTATCTGGTGTCTGTGGGCTGATTCTCTTTGGGGCGGCTCATGGGGTCTTCCCCCCAGGGCTGCCTGCTCTGCAGCGACTCTCTGTGTGGGCTATCTGCAGGGCCCAGGTCCTGGTGGAACACGTGTAGCCCAACGGTTATGTCCCCGCCAGGGTTCTTCTTATTAGTTATTGCAGCATTATTTTTCTCCGCATTGCCACGGGTGGTGGTCTGTGTGCAGCCCCAGTGGTCCGGCATCTCCTTGCGATGGAGGCTCCGAAACCAGAGACACTAAGTCCACGTCTCCCATTTCGCACCTTTTGGTGCACCGTCTGCCACAGCTTGACCCTTGCCGGCAGGGTTCAGCAGCTCACTCCTCAGTCCCCAATTACTGATTTTCTTTGAGATTTCGCCCGTATCTGCCAAGGCACTTCCAATGCATTCTGGCCCCGTTGATGTTCATTTTTATGCTGGATTCTGAGGATTTAACCGGCTCGGCATGTTGTCCTTTGTCAGAGCTCCCTCAGCAAGCCGCCATCTTGCTCAGGCTCTCGAGCGCCCCCTTCGATAAACGCCTTTCTAATCCTAAATCTACAAATGGGAGCAAGCTATGACCATCAAATAATAATGCAGTACTAGTGGTGTCTTGTCAAAATAAAAGGGCCTATACTAATAAACCTATTGCCAATCCTTACCTCTAAATACAAATAGTGTCGGAAACAGTGTTACGAAAAAGAAAGAAGTGTTCACAAAATGATATGTCAGGATGTTCAGGCTGTTGGCCTCCCATCCCCACGTTTTCAGCACGGGTCATGGTGGTTCACTCGAGTGCAGCAGCACAGTCTCTGGCTTCTCTAGCACAATGATACAGTTCAATCATTAGCATCAGTCCATCTGTGTTCAAGCCTCTTTGCTTATCAAAGCCTCTTAATTCAGAGAGCCTTATGAGACCAAATAAATGATAAGTTCCTTTCCTCTTTCAGATTTTCACAAGTACTCAATTTAGGTGATTCACTATTCACCCCGGATTCCCCTCAGCCATGCTCAGATACCTTTAACACAATATTCATCACCTTGGATCCTCCTCATCCGGGCTCAGATCCTCTTAACACAATGTTCGTAGGATGTTCTTTTTCGGGTGACTTACGGTTCACATCGGATTCTCCTGAGCCGGGCTCGGACCAATTTCAATTAAGATCAACTATCGAAGACTTTTGAATGTGCGCATGGTTTGGCTTGACCCATTGCAGGACCACTTTGATTTCACAATTCCTTTTAACATTTGCCACATTTCAGTTAGATACCTAACAGAGACTTTCGAAATGAGCACCCACATGGTGCCGGTTCACTCTGTCTACGGTATGGTATCTTGGTTTAGAAGTTCATTCACTCATCTGCTGTTTTAATTATATTTGCGTTGCTTGCCACAAATGCTTCATACAATGTCCTCTTCAGTTTTCGCTATACAATGTTGCCACTTGCAACCTTGGCTTCAACACAAATCGGTCTCGTATCAGTCTCCTCAACTCACTGGCTGTGCTGATATCACTGGCACTGCTTTGTTGTAGGAGCCAAGGACAGTACCACGGTCGGCAAAGGATTCTCCCTGCCTTGAATATCAATGCAGAAGAGCCCTGGGTACCTCCGACACACAATGCAGGATTCTTCAGCTTTGATTCTGGGTCTTGCCTTTCCTATTCTCGAAGGCTCATGAAAGTTAGGGTATTTTGGTGAAAAGGTCAAGGTCACTTCCCTCCTTACAATCTTCTTCGGTCTTGCCGTCTTTTGCCTTGTATTAAACTGCCATCTTGGAACTTCTGCTTCCTCGTGTGCCCTGCCTTGCTCAGAGTGTGCCTTCGTGCTCCGCCTTTTATCTGTGTGTGGAAGTGTGATGGAAGTCAGGTATGTGTAATGATCAGTAATTGCTTGACCCTGCCTGATTCTTGTATTGGGACACATCAGGTATACAGCCCGGTCTTAGTCCATTTCTCTCACAGTGAGCTGTCCGTGAGAAAGTGTTTGTATTGGAAAAGGCTCGGGGGGTTCTGCTTAAGTTCCTATGTATCCTACCTGGTTGGATGGGGTAAAGATGTTATAGGGAAGTGGATACCGTGTCTTGCCATCCGATGTCCCACTTCGACTCCTCGAAGACCCCTCATCCAGGTAATCCTCCCCCACTGGTTCACCCTCAGGAACTGGATCCAAAAGTGATGGCCGAGTCCTGGCTACCTGGATGACAGATTCCCGGGGACTAGCTGTTGAGACACCTTCAGGTTTTTCACATAGTATTCTGCTTTTGTTTAAGAACACTTTTTCCAGATATCAGGTTATAAACACTTCCTGTATCACTTTATTATTTTGTTTGTAGTGTGAGGGTCAGGATAGAACGTTGGGACTCAAGGACGCTTTTGATTTACGACATCCTGACAAAGACAGATTCTTAGTTTTGGCTTTTTAGGTAGGGAAATTCCTCTTTATAATAGGGTCAGAGAGGCATTTTCCCAAACCATCTAAGTAAATGTTTATAACCAAAACATGACAACTATGTGTCCGGCTTTCATTTCTGACCTTTCGCAGTACCCCCTACAAAGAACCACGCCCCCACAACAATATACATTACAGATGTCTTAATCACAGACAGCCTTAACGAGGCTGCTGGTCATGTGACCAGTCCCTGCCACACAGTTGCTCCATCCAACACCTATTTCACCAGTCTTTCTTAGGCATCCTCCACGCTGGTGTCCTTAGCAAAAGACAGATGAAGACAAGGCCCTCAACATTTTGTGCCTGTACAGGACTGATAGGGCAAAGGTCCAGACCTGCTATCGTGCATTTCACCTACAAAGTATTCATTACTACTAATACTACTCCTCTCCAAAAGACATCTTCATGTGTCTCCTCCCTCCATAGCCTATCCCCACCCTCTCTAGAGTTCACTCTAAAATGCCCCAGCAAGCTATCCTAGTGAACCTCATCAATATCGCCCTTAGCCCCATCCAACACTAATGGACCACACACCCCCTCATACTGATTCATGTATGCTCAGCAGTCGCTCATGCCACAGAGATCGCCGACCTCATCTCGTACAACAACCTTTACTCCCACTTCAACACGAAATATGATTTACCCTCCTTAGAGATGGCAGGCACTGCGCAGTGGAAACGGCATCCGTACACAGTACTTTCAGTCACCTTCCACCCAGCGACAGCGGAGGACTGCAGGCAGGCCAGGCATGCTGTCTGGGCCCACCCAGTGTTCATTACTCATTATGGATTCTTTGCCACTATGCATATCGGTTGATGAGTGGGGTAGAGAGGCTGAGTCCCGCTCATTCCGCTCATTCCGCTGCTCTGGGTGGGGAAGATCTTAGTCAGTCTCGCCCGAGGAGGTGGGCAGCATGGGAGATTATTGGCCCGGGCAGGTGGGGGCTGGAGTCCCATCCAAATGACTGTTTATCACGCTGCATGGAGTACTGGACTAGGATATTGTCCATTACAGGGAGTTCCTGTGGACGTAGTCCTCACCCATGGAGCGCAAGTGCAGCACTCATTTTAATACTGGCTGCCCATGTCAGTAATTAGGCCAGGCAGCAGGAAGTTTAATTACTTAATTGGACCAGGTTTCTGAGACTGTTAGCGTTGCAAGGGACTCTGCAAAGGTGGTATTTGGTGGCAGAGCGGTTTGCGAATGATCACTGGTGTTCTGCTGCTGTGGCCAGTTTTGCTATAACTGGGGGTCTGTGGTCTCAGTCATGAGCTCTTCTGGGAGGAAGGAGTTCTACAAGGGCAAGCATGTGGAGCTGGCTTCTGATGAAGAGTCTGGATCTTCTGTGCTCCCCATTCCGTCTAAGTGTAGGAAGTGGAACAAGCATGGTAGATGACTTTCTGCCACTGTAAAAGGAGGGTAGAAAATAGAAATCCAGGCTCTATAAGATGCTCAAGGGCACTGGAAGAAACCAAGTAGGCGGTTGATTCCTTTTCCTGATTTCAGTCATCCTCTTCATCTGCGTATTGACGCTCCAAAGGTTCTGATTCCTCAGAAGAGGACTGCTTCCCCGCCAGCAGGCACCTGGATAAGGAGGCACTGGCGAGGGTGATGCAGCAGGTTCCCAATGCCAGGGGTTACCCTTCTCAGTAGGGGCCGGAGATCTCAACGGATGCAAATGTTTGGCAGTTCAAAACTGGGGTTTCCTCTGATCCCTGACATAAAGGATATGGTCTTATCAGATTGGAGGGACCCTTGGAAAATCTCTCTGCCTGCTTCTTGGCCAGGATGTACCTGTTCAGAGGGAGGAAACATCTTTGCTGGACACTAGGAAGGTTGATTCAATTTTGGCCAGATTAGTGGGTAGATTTTCCATTGGGTAGATTACGGACACCCTACATTGGCATGTGGGGATGAGCAACCTTCTCCTATGCTGGCTCAAGTCCTAAATCACCAACCACCAGCTGTTTGCTTAGATGGACTGCGCTACAACACCAATGCTACCCATCACCTGTGGAGTCCCGTAGGGTTCCAACCTCTCCCCAGTGATCTTAGTCACTCCCAACATCTACATTCACCAATATGTGGACGACACACTGCTATACCTCAAGATCGACTCCATCAAAGACATCGATAGGTTCAAAACCTGCTTCTCGCTGATTCAGTATTGGATGTCCAGTGCATACTTGAAGCACAACCACTCCAAGACTGAATTGCTACTCTGAGGGCATCACACCAGAGCTCACCTGCTGCGCCAAGTTCCTCCGGTTCCACATCGACAAACACCTCTCCTTCAAGACACACATAGCTAAGAAAACTCAGACAGCTTGGCATCGGCTCTCCCTCCCACGGAAAGGCCAGCCCTTCCTCCCTCCGGACAACTTTAGATCCACCGTTTGTATAGAGCCAGTTGAACATTTTTCCTTTTTATGCCTCTATTATGAGGGCAAAGTTGAGGAATTGTTTGGACAATCACCATGTTTTCCCTTTCTGGGCAGCCATGTTGTTATGTAGATGTTCTGTACGCCTTAATGTAATCTTTGCTGTTTCATCTTATTTACTCAAGGATGGTTGTGAAGAAAAAAAAGATAGAAAATGGACACAATGATGTTGCCCTAGTAAAATACCTTTTCTAAAGAGTGACTCATATACTTTATTTAGCTATCAGATTAGATCTTTTCAATTAGGCTCATGGAATGAAGTTATGTACCTAAAAGGGATGATCATTAATTATTTTGGCAAATTTTTATTACATTTGAATTATTTTTATTATCCTTCTGATTTTACTGAAGATGGAGTATGTTTTTATTTGATGTAATGTCTGTGCTTGTATGGCTGTTTGCGGAAATAAAGCTATTTCAAACTAAACATTATTGTAACTTAATAAATCAACTTGTGTGTGTCGAGAGTTTTCCTTCTGTGTGACACATTTGTCTTCCAGAATATAACGTAATATCATGGTGAATTAATAACATCATTATATTATAGGAGACCTTTATTGCTGCGTACGTTTTAACTTTGTATTTTAATTATGAGCTGTGACATGTAATGGAAGCATACATTGTGATTGTCATAACACTATGAAGGATACACCAATGTCTCCCACCAAGCATTACTGTAACTCTTCATACTGGCATTGTACCTCTGTAACTTGCTTTGTAAGAAATGGCCCAGATGCCTACAGGCTGGGAGCGCAATACAAATACACAAACTAAACTAAAGTAAATTATAGTAAATTAAGTTCGGCCTCATATTATAGAACACAGATTAGTGTTTTTGCAAGACAGTGGGCCTCATTACAGGTTTGGCGGTGGCCCTGCCCTTAATAAGGGCATGGCTGCCTCCAAAACCGCGTCCAGGTCCGGGTTCCCTGAATGGGGAATTACCGGGCCATTCAGAGTTTGGAGGGCCCGGTAATTCCTCCTTCAGGGAACCCGGGCCCAGACCTTCCCCATTCCCATTTGAGCCCCCATAGGGCTGAATGGGAATGGGAGCGGGAGCTAACAACGGGCCGATTACGACTGGCCCGTTGTTAGCTCCCTGGTCCCCTCGCGGGACCCGGTAATGACGCCTGGTTTTACCAGGGGACCTCGTAATATTGCGTAATGGTGTTAACGGGGCCACCACCATTAGAGGCGCCCGTTAACGCATTCCGCAATTCTCGTAGTGAGGCCCAGTGTAATTAAATAGCACCGCCTTTTCCGTGCAGTCTCCATTGCCGCAAGACAGCCCCCCAGCGTACAATGTATAGCCCACCCTGTCACTGCAGTTTCATATCCAAGCCTCACCTGCTTTTGGATAGTTGACCTCCAAACCTTAGAAAGCAAACGCTGCAAGGCATGAACGAAAACAGTTTGATGCATCTTTGTTCTCTCCATGTTTATTTTCATACACTGAAGAGGAACCACATCATAAAACCAAAAGATACACAACATTTCCTTCAAAGTAGGTAGCACTTCAATTTTATTATAAGAAAAGCAAAAAAAGTCCACGAATGTGGCTACCAAACACGCCTCTACATATAAAAAGTATTCAACAATTCAGAAATGACCTTTGAATTTGTTGTTATGAAACTGCGTGACACAAGGTTAGCATGAAACATGCTATTGGTTATGTTAAACTGCACTATTATGTCATCTTCATCATCAAACGTTTCAAAAGTATATTAAACAACCAGTTATTGCAATAGTAAAATTTGGCATGAGAACATCACTCCTCAGACTCCACAACTAATTGTTCAATCAATACAGTAATATGTGTTGAATTTAAAGCAAAGCATGACATGCTACAACACGATGGCTTTGCAGAGTGTAGCTTAATCTTAACTGTAGCAGTAACACTGTGTGATCTCGGGCAAGTTAGTATGTTTAGAGCTATTACATACATGGCGAGGAAAGGAAGCAATCTGGAGATGGGAGGTTTAATTGCTGTGCAGCCAGCCTTGTGATCTTTAGGGGAGAACACCAAGGACAGCTCTTGTGTTCCATTAGGAGTAAAGGAAATCACTCAGTACCAGGAGCTAGAGACACTCAATGCAATGCATCATGTGATCTTTGGCAAGCAGTATATTATGAAGTCTTATGTTCCATGAGGAGGGAGGGAGATCATCCAGTGCCCCGATCTAGAGACACACAATACAGTGGGCCTCATTACACGTATGGCGGAGAACCATGGCGCTATTAGCGCCATGGTTCATGCCGGTAAAATACCGGCACCGCCTTGGCGGAAAGGGGAATTACTGCCCCATTCCAAGGTTGGCAGGGCGGTAATTCCCCCTTCCACCATTGCCCTTCCCCATTCCCATTTTTGCCCCATAGGGCTCAACGGGAATGGGGCAGGTGCTAATTACGGTACCGCAAATTGCGGTACTGTAATTAGCTCGCTGGGTCCCTTTGCGGGTTGGTTTTTAACGCCTGCAAAAAGCAGGTGTTAAATCCCCCAACCCGCAAAGGGACCTCGTAGTAAGGCGGTAAGGATTTACCGGTACCGGTATTTTACCGGTACCGGTAAATCCTTACCGCCATCCGTGTAATGAGGCTCAGTGTATCCTTGTGATTTTCTACATTCTGAGCTCTTGTGTTCTACAGGGTGGAAAGAAAACCAATCGGCACTTGGAGATGTAAGGATTCATCATAGTACAGCCTTGTGATCCTGGTCAAGCAGTATCTTGCTGTGATTTCCATCCATGGCAAGGAAAGAAAGGAAATCTGCAGGTGGAGGACCAGGAATGTAATGCAATGCAGCCTTGTGATCTTTGGTGACTATTATATGATACAATACATGCTGTGAATACTCAACCTACACTCACCAATTGCACGAAGTTAGTCTTCCTCCTTTGGGAGAAACTAACACATTTTAATTCCACTTTACAGTCACCCAGGGATGGAAGCTGCAAACACCTGTTGTTACCTTGGAGTGTGTGGTACACGTGTGAAGAAGACATCAGCAAGATTAGTTGAAATGTTAGAAGGTGTGGCATGAAAATAAATATAGACATAACATACATTTACTTTTTCATTTAAATCACAGGTAGTCGTTGTTTTGAGCTTAAAAGACTGGTCTGCTTGCGTTGCAGCTGAAAGTTGGGGCAACAATAATGCAACTACGAAGCCGCCGCAGAGGTGCACCGGCCTACCATAGGGAATTAGGATGGTGCCAGGCAAGGACACCTGGTAAGGGCTAAGGAAGACTAAGGAAGACACATGTGGCTGACTCCCTTCACCCCCACCAGCCCTACCTGCCCATCTTGGAAATCTCACATTTCTCCATGTGAGCCAGCACTTTTTTGCATATGCGCCCTCCTATGTGCCCCCTTGGAGCTAGTCCCAAGAGTAAAGAAAGTTTGGCTTCAGCCTACAGCAATAACGAGAACATACAGATTACATAACCAGGCAACATACATGAAAGTCTATGATTTGCCTGGAAGCTGTTGCCAAAATAATATGTTTAAGACTGTGCCTTGTTCAAGTGAGAAGCTCTGCATACAGTGAGGGCTTTAGATTGCCTGCACACAGCACCCCATAGAGTCTTGCAGCTGCTTAAATAATAGTTGACATTATAATCAAACTTATTGGTGCTGGTTTTATCAAAGAGATTCAAAGGTGCTGCCACCTCTGCTGGTTACCCCAGGCTGCTGCAGTGGACATTAAAGCAGATGATGTTATGGCATAATGTCCCACTGTCAGGCGGCTTCTAGGTACTGCACTTGCAGTGACATTAGCTTATTGGACAGATCGTTATATAAGAGCAGGGACAGAGTATAGAAGTAATATCATGCTGTGATTAGAAAAGTTTCAAGTGTTTTGTCAACACATAATGATCTGACATATCATTTTCAACCTTTGGTTCTTCAGGTCCTATAACTCCCGTCGGCCTTAGCCAGCCTAGGCAATGGTGAGGGATCCTGGGAGTTGTAGTCCAAAACATCTGGAGAGTCGCGAGCTGCAAACGCCTATTTTACAGTCAAGGGAAGACTGTACTACAAGGAGGCGACCCGGGTCACAAAACCTCTTCAGCCCACTCTATTTTTCTTAAATGTGTTTGGTAGCAGAGGCAGGGCAGATTCGGATCATCAGTCCTGACCTAGATGGCAGAGCTTAAACTGGTCTCTGGAACATGTAGGTCCTAAGTCATTAAAGGATATGTGCATGACATCCAGGGTCTTAAATATGATCATCTTCCTCTTCCTCCCCGGAAGCTTCAAGCATTTCTGTTGCGGAATCTCTGTGACTAGACTGTGGTCTTTGCCACCAGTAGATCAATTAAGGCAGCTGGCCCCCAATGACATCATTAGCTTAATCAATGCATGAAATAACCAGGGCTAGACTGTTATGATCAATTTAAGAAAAAGGAAGGGATGTCCTCACAGTTTAATAGCAAAAGAGCCTGATTTTAAAACACAGGCTATCAGTTGTTGTAAGACTCGCAACCTTATTGGCAATGGTTACATGATTGTGCACAGGCATCCTTCGACCTATATTCAGTTGCACAAAGAGAAGATTCCAAGTCACTTCCAGGTCACGCTTCTCAAAGAGACAAAGGTTACTTACATCCTGTCACGTAATGATACATTTAAAAGGTGAGTGGGCCATTCCTTGGACGACCACCTCATTTAAGTGGCTGAAGAATGGAGATCGGTCTGTTAGCATAAATGTACACTATGGAACAGGGAAGCGTACGCCTTAATCCAGGATTCCCCACGTGAGAGCGAGTCTGATCATCTGGAGAAAATCACGTTATCTCCCAATAGTTAAATTGAATATCAGTGCATTGGACATTAATAGTAATGGTTATTTGCAAGCTCTAGACAATTGCAAAACTGTGATAGCAAACGCTATATCAGCAAAAAAAAGGCTGTTATTGATTCATATATCAGCAAAAAAAAGGCTGTTATTGATTCATTTTAGCTGCTAAAACCCCCCGAGCAAGCCATGGCCAATATCATGGAAAAGCCATGGCTGACCACATGAAAAAAACAGTATGTCATGGATGCTAAACATGTGACGAGGACTCCTGGGGTTCAGATTCATCACCAGCATCAGGGGCTACGTAAAAGACTTTGGACGAGGCCCCCCATTTCCCTTTTTCTATTAACAGAATGGAAATGAGCTTGGGTTCAGGTGACCTGGCAGCTGACTAATAGACAAAGAGGTGAATGGCACACACACCAGGCATATCCAGGTGAAGGTACTCATGATATGATATATTAAGTTATTTATAACGCGCTTAATACCCAGAGGTTTCTAAGCGCGGACCCGGGGATCGAACCTATGTTGCTCTGTGTGAGGCGAGCAAGTTGCCGCTGAGCTATCCTCCCGAGACTCATGTAATGCTCAGATTTCTATCCATGACAAGTTACATGGATCATAGCGTGCAATGGGTTGTTGATGTCCCAGTGAGATATATACTTTCTAATCAGTGGGTCAGGCGGTATGCATCTCACCACAGTGCAATGCGCTGATGCAAGACTCTTGTGTTGGGTTGGTAAGCAGCCGGACATTGGAGGCTTCTTGGCAGGCTTGTGACTCTGACATATTAGCAATGCAGAGGGATACACGTTAATGTATAAGAGACTTTGCTCCCTCCATGCCATCCTTTTGGATACATATGCTAGTTCAGGGACATCCCTTCACTTTCCTACCGTGTGGCAAGCCAATATTGCAACGTCTTTCATTGAAAAAGCCAAAAATGATCCCTGCAGATGCTTTAAGGCCCCTCACCACAGTTGCCCTGAAAAACAATAGCTTCATGTGCACTCCACAATATGCATCACATTCTGCTGGGCAACAAACTCTTAAAATCACATAGACCATCCGTGCCTTCAATTTTCAGTCCCTGCAGGAGTGGGAAGTCCATCAAGGAATTTGATTCATGAAAGGTCTCATCCTCCTGGAACCCCGGAGGGCTGGAACCCCCCGAGTGGTTGCCACGGAACCACAGGTTCTCGTAAGGCTTGGGGCTGGGTGTCATATCGCCAAGCAGGGGCTGAGTAGATTCCGAGCGCAAGTACAGGGGAGCAGGTGCGCGCTGACCCCTGTAGCTGTCAACAATCACCTTGGCATATTGTACCGACTCGCTCGTGTTCACATAGGATCTCAAGCTGGTGTCGCTGTTTGGACGTTGGGATCCCAGCTTGGTCCCATCATGCTCCTGTAGGAAGCTCTTCAGATGATCTTGAAGGTTATCCATAGATCTGTTCTTCTCGGCTGCTATGTCTTTTTCAAGAATGGTGACATCACATGTCATTACATGCTGAGGCTCCCTCATGTCATAAGGCAGTTTATTGACCTAAAAAACACAAAACAAATCTTGAGAAATCAACTATTTCTCGGATACTATTTAGGTGATATGATATGGTATGATATGATGATATGATATGATATGGCATTTAGAAAGCGCTATTTCAGTGTTATTTATAGTAAAGAGTTTTGCTTGCTTCAGAAATTGGCTGAAACCCCTTTCATGGGACATGATAATTAAACATTATAGATCATTAGATAAACTGAACAATACTGAGATGGACCAATAGATACAACAAATAAACATATAGATCCATAGAGAAGCCTATCAAAAGACAGATCCGATAAAGAACGGATAGCTTGATATATAAGTAAACGTTTTTCTCAATAGAAAGGCAGATGGACAGGCATTTTAGACTGAAAGGCAGATAGATCAATAAACTTGTACTTGTGTCAAGGTATCACACTCTTTGGGAAATCTTGTTTAGTTGTCCAAGTTCCATGCTGTCTTCCTTCTGATTTTACCAATTTTGACATCAGTATGCTGAGTATTACTTCCAACTGACGCCCCCTCCTCCCCAGGTGACCCCATCAGAGCCCTCTGTCTACCTCAAAGGCGTTGTGACTAGTGAAGGGCGCGGCCTATCCTGTTCACCCCGAGCCATGTTTCAAATCATAAATATATTGGTTGAAATCACTTTAAATCATCAAACTCTAACAGAGTGGACTCAGGAAGCGATTCACGCGGAGTATTGAGATACCCGATTTGCTTTTCTGGAAACCTACGGCTAAATTCTTTGCTATTTTAATGACCTGTGAAGCTTGTAAAAGTTAAAGGTCCCCTGAAATGAACTGCCCTGTGATCTGGCTGCATTGTGGACTCTTCAGTGGTATCCTGTTGGGTGGGAGGTGGGCGTGTCATTGAAACAACCAATCTTGAGGTTTTTTTTTTCCCCTTATATTTTGTGTTCACAACAGTCCGTTGATACAAATAATATGTTCAATATGTTTATATGATATTATTGCTGACATGTTATGCTTGTATTGCTTTTCACTGCATATGTAATGTACCAATTGGTGTTGAAATAAAATAAAAAGTTAAAATCTGATTCGCTCTACTCTTGGTTTAAATGAATTCAGACCATTTTGAACCATTGGCAACTACTGGTTCGAATCAAAATCGATTTTTAACTGAAAGTGGGCCTACAGTATGAATAATATCAAATGAAAAAAAATAATAATAAAAAGAAAACATGATAAACTTGATGAAAGGTTAAGCTTGGCTGACCCACACGTGCTCTTATCAGACACATTCAGATCAAGGTTTGAACACTTCAAACCATTTGGTGTCTACTCTCCAATTGCCTCGAAACATTTAAACTGATTAGAATCGCCAGTGTTTGGATTCAAGCATCAGCTCGCGGCCCTAGTTCTGACACACGGATTTGCAAAGCCTTGCTCTAGGTCAATTGATACATTTGTGAACAGATCTATAGATTGAACAATATGTGAAGGGATGTCTCAAAATACAGATAGACTCTATTCATAGATAATTCAATAAACAGAGCGATCAATAGATATCTTGGCCAATAAGCGTTTCAATTTTTAGAACCATGAAACTAAATATATAAATGGGCAGAGCAATAAAAGGGTAGAGCAATGGACATGTTCGACTTATCGGAAGGCTAGATCAATAGAACTTTAGTTCAATAGGCCAATACATTATTAGATAAAGTAAATGTTTTTCAATGTTTTCCTTGGCATGACACCATTTTTCTAACATATCATGACCCGGCCCCCTTAGTTTTCAACATTACTATGTTTGCTGTAACTCATAATTGGATGATAGTTTCACAACAGCTGGCCGCAGCAATGTCACCTGCTGGACCCGCCCGGCGGTCAACAAAAGGTTTGAGAAATGCACACTAGCTCACTTACGGGGGTGATTTATAAAAGAAATTGACATTAAGACACAATGGACTGGATACATTTGATATCTATATGGGATGGATCGATATACATTGTAGGGTCTACGACATATTAGCTATCTGGATAAATAAACATAAGACTACAGAAAATTACATAGATTAAACAGATGAATTTGCAGTATTGAACCAAAAGCAATATTGTAATATCGTCCTCAGCCCGGCAGTACACCTGTCGCTGTAGTTGCATGGCATGCTTGCATTGTCAGATGCCTGCATAACGATATCTGCCATTTTGAGTTTAACAAAGTATAGTGTCACATCCAAGGCTGCGTGTGTTTTCTTAGTTCTTATTGCCATCCCCCACTCAAGGGAGGTGGAATATCTACAAAAGGGTTTTATTACCTGCCATTTAACAATCAAACATAGTGCACATTTCGGTCAGCTGCTCACCCAGGTAACGCTGGATCTATTGCGTCTGACGGAGACCTGGGTGATTCAGACTTTCACTTTCATTCAGGATATCCGAGCACCTACATTCCTAAAGCCTTAACATTGATCCATCTGGAACAATTGGATTGGGTCTGAGAGCCAGGGGAAGGGCACTCAAATACTTAGGCCAGCCTCCCAGTTTCAGGTCACTCTCAAGGACCCTTTAGCCCACCCTTAATGTAAATATCTTACACTCAGGTTTCAGCTTTGTGGCTCCAAGTCCATGGTAAATAGTATTAGTTATTGCCCCTCCCCGTCAGAGGAAATGCTGCCATTTTCCCTTCTCGCTGATTGAATTTCCAGCAACACTAATGCCCTTATTACAGGTTTGCCGGAATCCCGCCGCATTTGTCCACCACCCGATATCCCGGTATTACCAGGATATTACGTGCAGCAGAGACGCCGGTAAGTTCCCATGGGACGGGATTGCTGGAAGAACCGGATTCCGGCATTTATTTGTGGGTAAGAGCCTGTACTACCAGCAGGCCTGGCCTGCCCATAGATTACTGCCTTATGTTTCCCCAGTTCAGAAAAAATACTGCTGCTGGAATGACCAGCATTCTTTCACGACCGGGGAACATGTAATAACCCCCTAAGTCTATTGGCTCCTGTAACAGTCTTTTAATACTGTGGGTGACTAAATTATGGCTGAACAGTCCAATACAAGCTTAGCTGGCACTTTGTTAGATAAATTATCCCTGCTAAATCTCAGACTAGCTCCTTCTGTCCCCACCTACCTATATGAGCTTACACCAGACCATATTCTCGCTAAGGACTTGTGCCTCGAGAATATCCCTTTACCCTTGCAGGCATGGTCAGACAACTCGCTGGGCTTCTTTTGCTTTTCTGCCCGGGTAAAGAGATGGGAAGCATTACTCAACATGCACACTTGGCCACTTACCAGTCCCTTGAGGCCTGCAATGGGCCAACGGGTAACCTGCCCTGCCTCTACTGCTTGGTTTATGCCATTGCGTCTGCAGTAAGCGCAGTTGCTCCTTGGCAGGAATGTCCACTTTAAATCCCTCAGTCAACCTGGTTTTCCCTACTAGACAGACTCAGGCACATCAAAAGGCACTTGCTTCAAGCAGAGCACAGGTGGCAGAAACATTATATGATGATAAGGGGAAGAACCCCTACCGGATCACTTGGCATATTCATGGCACTGTAGGCTGCCACCGAGTCCCTGTAGGCTTGCCACAATTTGTTAAAGCCAAATTCATCCTAGCGATGTTTCCTCACTGTTTAGAGATTCACGCTACTTAGACCAACGTCTTCCCGTCGATGAAACAATGTAAGAAGACTTCTGCCAGCCTCAAAGTCAGTTTGCTTGTGCCTCCTGGTGTTGGAATGTGAAGAAGAGGCTTGTTTGTTTGTTTGTTTATTGCATTTATATGGCGCACCAGACCCAAGAGTAGCAGGGCGCAGGAGGATATGCGAAGCTAGGGATGTACACAATTTACAAATTTACAATCTAGGAGCAGGTCGTACTAAGGTACCACAGTTTTAGAAGAGAACTCATTTTCAGTCAGGTTGCAGTGAATGATGAGGTTCTTTCTGAAGAAAGAGCAGGGGAGGTCAGCTCTCAACTGGTGTGGCAAGGAGTTCCAAAGCTTAGCGGTCTTCACGGGGAAGCTGTTGCCGCCAATCTTAGAAGATTTGAATCTGGGTAATACCGGATAGTTGGTGTTAATGGTTCTAGACGGTCTACTGGAGGTTCTTCTACATATTCTGTCGATTAGGTAGCTCGGTGCCACATTGTGTAGTGCTTTATGTGTCAAGGAGGCAATTTTTTGTTGTATTCTGTTGTGGGTAGATAACCATTTGTGATGACGTCTGATAGCAGAGATGTGCACTCTTTTGTTGATGCATAATGCAGCTCTGATGGCATTGTTTTGTAGTATTTGGAGTGTTTGGATAATGGATTTATTAGCACTACTGTAGAGGGCGTTGCAGTAGTCTAGTGTTCATAGAATTAATGCTCTGGCCAGTATGAGGCAGCTATCAATAGAGAGGAAGTGCCTACCTGCTCTGATCAGCTTACAAGTGTAGGCTGTGGTGGATGCCAGAGAATTTAGTTGTTTAGTAAAGGACATTGTTGCATCAAGGTAGAAACCCGGAGTTTTTACCTCCTTGGAGACGATGGTGTTATTACCGTCAATGATGAAGGAGGCATATTCATGCCCTAGTTTGGAAATGTTGGAAGGGGAGCCGAGGATTATCATCTCTGTCTTGTGATCCGTTCCGAGCATGAACATCCTTCCCCAGATATCATTTTTGAAATGTTCCATGGCCCATGCGCACGCGAGCATCTCCTTCTCTATGACTGAGTCAGTTCGCTCAGAGTCCATGAGCGCACGCGAAGCATAGGCTACAATGGAATGGCTTACTATGTCCTTTTGTATCATCGTCACACCTAGTCCATAGGCACTGGCATCGGCTGTGATGATCGTTTCCTTGTCTGGAACGAAAGGACAAACAATGGGAGGGTTTAGGATGCTGGATTTAATGGTATCAAATGCGACTTCACAAGCCGTTGACCACTCGAAAGCAGCGTTTTTTAAAGAATGAGCCAAAGAGGTTTGTTTTTCAATGAGAAGGCTTCTACGAAATTCGCGTAGTACTCCGACAACCCCATGAAGGATCTGAGTTGCTTTTTCGTGGTCAGTCTAGGAACCTTCATGATTGTTTCAACTAGTTACACTTTGGCGCATATTCCAGCCTCAGAAATGATGTATCCTAGACATTCAACCTCAGACTTTTGGAGCGTGCATTTTTCTTTGCGCAACGTTAGTCCGCTGAGTTCCAACGTGCTCATCACTTGTGCTAGGGTTTTGTTGTATGATTTCTCATCCCTCCTGTACACCAGAATGTCATCCTGAAAAATCTCTATGTGGGGAATGTCCCTGGGAGGTTGGTAACAAGGTGATGGAGCACTGCAGCCACTGAGGAGAGACCAAATGGCATTTGTGTGTACTGAAAGCAGCCTTCTGGCATCACAAAAGCTGTAATGTGTTTGGTAGCAGGTGAAGACGGATTTGGTGTTGCGCATTCTTCAGATACAGTTTTGTGAACATCCTTGTATCCTGTACCATTAACAGTAATTCGGTGATGTTTGGTAGTGGGTAGGAAATCAAACAGGTGCTGGCTTGAAGGTTTTGAATCAATCATAACAACTGTCACAGCTCTGGGCAACCCGCCAGATCATCGTTCTTCGCCTGCCAAGCAATTACAGAAGGGGAAAGACCATAAGGAAATCAGGCTTGGTCCAGCCCCAAAAGGAGCGCTCCAGCCCAAACTGCTAGGTCTCGTCCCTTCTTCACCTCTTTGTTTTGCTTGTCACCCGAAGTTGGACGGGTATGCTTAGAGAGCCAAGCTGCTCCTCACTGATGATGCCCAACAAGGCCGAAACATGTCCGGGGATGCCTGTGGTCTCGTGCAGAAGGGATATGACCTAGGAGTTTGTGCTTGACTGCCCATTTGGACGTGGGACCAAGCCTGATTTGCATATGGTCTTTCCTCTTTCTGTAATTGCTTGGCAGGCAAAGAACGATGGTCTGGAGGTTTACCCAGAGCAATTGTCAGAGGTTTAAGATCAATTCTAAACCTTTCAGCCGTCATCTCTTTGTTTTGATTGGTAATAGGTAGGAGTACGCTACAATGCTCATGTTTAGACTGCGAAGATCCACACACATTTGCATTTTCATGCTGCCTTGCTTCTTCGTGAGGACAATTGGACTTAACCATTCCATGGCCTCCACTTGCTCAATGACGCCTTGGTCGAGAAGCTCAGCAAGGAGTGATTTGGGACCAAACCTGATTTACATATGGTCTTTCCTCTTTCTGTAATTGCTTGGCAGGCAAAGAACGATGGTCTGGAGGTTTGCCCAGAGCAATTGCCAGAGGTTTAAGATCAATTCTAAACCTTCCAGCCATCATCTCTTTGTTTTGATTGGTAACGGGTAGGAGTATGCTACAATGCTCATGTTTAGACTGCGAAGATCCACACACATCTGCAATTTCATGCTGCCTTGCTTCTTCGTGAGGACAATTGGACTTAACCATTCCGTGGCCTCCACTGGCTCAATGACGCCTTGATCAAGAAGCTGAGCAAGGAATGATTTGGGTTCTTTCAGTGCAGTCAAGGAAACTGGCCTGACCTTGTGTTTGACCATCTTTTCGTAGTATTAACCTGTGCACGTATTGCTTTACATTCCCAGTTCAGGCCGAAATATGTCCCCATCGCCATCAAGTAAGGCTGATGCAGATTGTTGGTGAACAATGAACACCTGTTCGGGTAAGCAAGTGTCCAGCTTGATTTCCAATCATCTTTGGTCATCCCAACCCAGGACTGCTGGTCCTTTTACTGACACATACACCTTGCTAGCTGCACTGCAATCCCTGAAGGAGACTGTGCTCCTGTTGTACTTAATCAGATTGATGTTGTGCCCTCCATATGCGCCTGCGTTAACATCTGGTGCATGTAGATGATCTTTACGCTTCGGAAAGAGTTTGAAGTATGTATCCTTTGGCAATATGGTGTAGTTGGAACCAAAATCCGACAACCTCTTGGTGTTGATATTTTCAATATGTATTATGCAATAAGGCTTCCTGCTCCTAGCCCCTTTATTTTCGATGATGAGCGCAATCTATTCGAACTGTTCACCGGGTTCACCATCATCCAAATTGTCTCGCACAGCTGTTACCATAAGCTGTCTTCTGATGCTGCACATGCCAGCGTAATGACCAATTTTATGACACTCCGAACAATCTTTACCTTTTGCTCGGCATGATCTATCGCTGGCTAGATGATCCCGATCACCACATCTGAAACATACCGGGCTTTTCCCTGGTACCTTTTTGTTTGGTGGGCATCTCCTTTGGGGATCGTCCCTTGGTATGCGGCCGGTGGACAATCTTCTTTCTCGCTGTTGCCTTGTGGGTCTTCTTCTCACTGGGCACACCTCTTCTTCAATGCTTGCTTGACTCACTTCTCTTATGGAGCGCAATTATCGCTCAATCGTTTTGGGGATAGTGATCACTTGCTCCAGGGTAGGATCACAGCTCATTCATAAGGCTTCTTGTGTTTTGGTGTCACAACAATGCACAATGAGTTGGACCCGGATTAGTTAATAGGCCATGTTGCCTAAAGTGCATGTGCTCACCAGCTCCTTTAGTGTAGTTACGAAGTCATCAATTAATTCCATGGACGTTTGAAGCCTGGTGTAGAACTTTTGGCGTTCAAGAACTATATTAGGGACTTTGCCAAAACAGGAATGTAACCTGGTCATCGCCTCTTCGTATGCATCATTGTGAGCTGACCAAACCAGTTTCCTCGATACATCCGCCAGTGCAAACAGTCTCTGGCCTTCCATTCCTAGGGCATTCCTCGGAATTGCAATTTTTCTTTCGGGACGTAAACTCTGTTCCATCTACTGCTTCGAGGTATGTGATTTCCATTGGTTCCAAGGAACTGGTGGCTCACCTGGAGTGTGAAGAAATGTGGGTGGTGGTGTGATTCCTTGCATGTTGTCTTGATGCAGTACGGCATGGATCACTTTCTTTCGGGGTCGGACTGCAACAAGAAATAGGCCCAGACACCCAAACAAAGTGGCCATCCCTCGCCTCAAAAAAGTGCCCCGCAAACCATTATCCATGAATTGCGTCAATTCACACCTTAACGGAAAATGCTACTTATGGAGGGTTAATGTGTCACTGGTAGAGCCATCTACGTGTGTGCAGGAGTCATGACTTGTCTACACATACACGCCTAAAATTCCATACCTACGCAAACATTAGACCTCAGGTGGACAACCATCTCATCAAATTCTCTTCTTTCTGTTATTCTCTAAACCTAGAGACTTTCTCCTGTATTTACAACGGGCTGGCCTTGTCCTTCCCAATAAAGTTGCTTTAAGTCACTAATCAAATGTTTTGAACATCATGAATAACAACGAGCAAGTTTGCGACATAGAATCTGCATATCTATCTATCTTTCTTTATTACACGCAGAACTTCTTGTATTGCATGCATTAAATCACTGAAAGTACAGTGGGGTGAATTAGGTTTTTCAGGTTGACATTATCTTGCATTCTGGGATTTTTTGTTTACCATTGAGGATCTGAACATTAAACCCACAAGTATAGTCGTTTGGTTTAACATGCTGCTAAAAGGATATACATGTTGTCATATGGCTTTATTATGCAATTTGTGTTTTTTGTAAGTAAACTCTATAAGACTTTATTACTGTGTAGACCTTGAAATCCAACAATTTGAGCCAAAGTTTGTAATCCTGGTCACCACTACACCTTCTCCTGCCACCCCCCAATCTGTCCGACCAACCCACTTTCTCTTTTTTGGAGGCAGCCAGAGTACTCAGCGCCAGTTGTCTCGAGAGGATAGCTCAGCGGCAACGTGCTCGCCCTGGAAGCAAGTCGACATGGAGCAACACAGGTTTGACTCCCGGGTCCGCACTTAGAAACCTCTGGGTATTAAGTGCGTTATAAATAACCTATCATATCATATGTCCCAGTCCACCACTGCTCAGGGGATGGGGCACTCACAGGCTCTGGGTTTGGAAAGATACTTTTTTTAATCGAAGAAAAAAAGTCTATAAAACAAAATCAGTCCAGAAGCTCCTGAAAGCACGGGTGCCTCACAGCCGTTTTATGAGCCTTCGTTTTGATGGGGTATTTTTAGTCAGCTGTCTCTATCAGTTTGCCACAGACAGAAAGCCATCACCTGAATATCGCTGTATGCAGCGGTGTGGCTGCAGTGATTAACCCCTTGGGAATTAAACCGAACTGTGGTGCCTCCCTCCACCCTCAACACCCCCCCCCCCGCCTCCCATAAACAGGCCAGGCCCCAGCACCTGAAGTTATGCTGAATTAATATAAATATATACTGTTATGTTTAAACAACCATACATGTTCCCTTTATCCATCCTGCAGTTGCTGTGTTACAGAAGAGCACAGGCCTCTAGCGAGACATGTGCACTGCAGCGGTCTGGGGCGCAGTATAAAAGGCGTCATATTTCCAATGAACACGTTGGGCTCCCAGTCCATCACTAGTTCAATGACGTACGGTGTTGCTCCCGTGCCAATGAGCTGACTTGGGAGACTCTGTCATTCTCGTTATCACTTACATGAGATTTGTTGGACTGAGTGCTCAAAGCGAAGCATGCTTACACCATGAAATTTACTTTGTTTGTTACTGTGACTGAGTCCAGACGAAGGGAGCTCGAGTTGGAGGGAATGCTCATTCATTTACTGAGTGGACATCGTCTTAATAAGACAGCTTGGACCTATCCAAGCCAAGTTGGGACATCTTATTTGATGAGGGGCCGATGCAAGTCTGGCGGCGAGAGGGCTCCATCTTATCTGACACTCGAAGCATAGGACTGTAAAAGCAAGAACACTGTAATGGATCTCCTGATGAAGACGTGGGCTTAATAATCATTTTACATCGAAACCGGTCGAGAAGATAAATGGGGATGTGATTGGCCGAATAAACATGGTACTGTCCTACGCCAGAAGTAGATTACATGTGATAGAATTGTTGTTATCTCAAACACTCAATGTATATGCAACAAAGCTGTTTGTGGTGACAATGAGAATGTCCCACCATATAATGTCCTATTAGATTGGTATGCAGTTTAGTGGTTTTTGGAGGAATGTTTTTGGCACTGAATGCGGTAGAAGGTGCGTATGCTTCACTGTGTATTGAGTTTAAATGCTATGGCTTTTTTTTATTTTCTTTTTAGCTTTTATGTAGTTCTATGTTTTCCTGCAATGCAAACTAAATTTTGAAGTGTGGAATAATACATGATTGATTCTACTTCTATAAATTGTGTATCATGCAAAATAAATGTTGATACTTTTCTGTATTCTCTGGTACAATAATACCCTAGTCCAGAGGGTGGGGTTTACCTGCGCCTTTCAATTTTTCATTATGACATGAAATGCAGCATGGTCCAAGCGCTAAATAAATGCCTTTATAAAAACAATGTATGTTTTAAAAAGAAACTTGCGTTTTGGGTCGGGTGGTAGATGTTGGGATTAGTATCATCTGCGTCCTCTCGTTTGCTGGAGCGCCTCCCCACACTGTCCCATGTCACGTGTTGTTTGCCTTTGTTTAGGATTGCTTGGAGGCCACGTGGGGTTCGCACGTGCGTTCTCTCTCTCTCTCTCTGTATCTCTCTCTCTCTGTATCTCCCTCTATCTCTCGTTCTCTCTCTCTCTCTCTCTCACTTTCTCTCTCTCTCTCTGTCTCTGTATCTCTCTGTATCTCCCTCTCCCTCTCTCTCTCCTTCTCTATCTCTCTCGCTCTCTCTCGCTCTCTCTGTCTCTCTCTGTCTCTCTGTCTCCGGCAGTCTGCTCACTCCTTCCTCCACTGCTCTGCATGTTGGATCTGGACGTCCTCTATTTCCTATTTCCTCACGCACTTGAGGAAAGAGTGCAGCATGGCGGAAGGCACCAGGAGGCAGAATGGAAGGGGGGAGCGTGGAAGATCGACACACGTCATGATCGGGCCACCCACCACCCGGGCCCCAGAACAATTTGTTGCACTTGCAACAACTTGGCAACTTCAATCACATTGCATTTGCAACAATTCACGAGCTGGCGACCTCCTGGCACCACTGAACAAACAGAGAGGTAGCCACGCTTATGATAGTCATTGTTTCTGTCATTAATTGTAGTTGTTTTCTGAAAGTAGAAAGGAATGTGCTTCAAGAGTCACACAAAACCAGAGAGAAGTCCTTAGAGTACAAATTTAATTTAATACAAACATAAAGTGTTTTTTTATATTTATATTTTTTGAACTTATAGATCTTTTTTACATAAACTTGGTAAAAGTATTGGAAAAAGAAAAGTTCATAATATATACATGGGTTACAAAAGAACAGCAAAAGACCACCATTAGAGCAATTCAAATGATTATTGCCAAGTTAGTTAGATACCCCTGCAGGAGACAAATTTCTGCTGCAGAAAAACTACCAGGGTGTGTTAAAAACTACCCTGGTAGGTTGGTAGAGGGTGTACATGGTTAGTCAATAAACATGATTTTGTTATCTGCTAACGTGCAAGAGAAATCAGTTCACAATGCTGTTCCATAAGAAGAGGAACCAAACATGGGAACACGTTTCGGCATGCAAGTACGTCTAGCATCCGTAGTTAGAGCCTTCCTCAGGGCAGGAGTGATGTGATATGATTTTTCACCCCTGTATAAACATCAGAGACAGCGGGAATCTGTAGTGCTGTTCCCAGATATGTTGGGATTCTTTCAATGCTCAGGTTAGCATCGGTAACTGTCCACCATCGGTGTGTCTTGGCAGGTGCTCTGACTCACTGGAGTGGTGGGAACATGGAGAAAATTAGTTGCAAGGTGCCAATGGTTGCCCAGGATAAATGAAGATCCGCGGACAGCTGCCGCGGGACTCAGCGGAACTCGTGCATCTGAACTGTAATGAAGAAATGAAGCTTACACAGGGCCGGGACTGCTTAAATGCGTTCTGTAGACGTGCAAGTGGAAGGAATGGGGTTGCACAAAGTGGAGCCGGATCGTGCAGCATTCAACGTCAAGCCCCTGTCTGTCAACAGGGCACTTACAGCATACCAGGTGCTGGAATCACGAGGACGGTCGCTGCTCGGCGTCTGGAATGTAGAGGAATGCTGATCGGCTCGGCTCAGGGGCACTGCCAGGCCAGCACGCCTACTCTCTATTGTGATGCATTCATCCAAGAAAAGTAACACTTGGTGGGGGGACGCTGTTGAGCAGCTGCTAAAATGGCTGCTTAGTTTGTTAGCTCCACACAAACCAGCAAGGACTTGCAGACAGTGGTGGTTCTGGAGTTCCAGAGATCCTGAAAACCTGCCCACTGGGCTCTGAAGGTGGGGGGAACCACCTGTCCAACTCCTGGACCGTTTGAGCAACCAGATAAGGAGTTTCGGCCACTTGCGACCTGAGGTGCGGAGGGCGGCGCTACCTGCGCCCGAACGCTGCTGCCGGTGTACCATTGACGAAGCCGAAAGCACCATGCCCCCAGAGGGGAGAGCCGCTGCGGACAACTATCCACCCTACCCGCTGAGACCGACTGATTGCCGGTGGAACACCTGCCGGCCCTCCCTCCCCGACGGAGTGGCTGGCTGTAAACCCATTGTGGACCCCGGCGTGGCCCGTGGAGCGGAGAACGACTGTACGGTGAGGAGGGCCCTGCTGGCCTGCTTGCCTCTCTCGCCCATGGGCCCAACATTAGTGCCTGGGGTGAGTGGCCAACAGGGAGAAAAGGTAGTTGGCGACTGGTGGACCCGGGAGCCCCATCCACGCGGCATAAGCAGAGGACCCGTCTGGTGTATCGGCCCGCTCTGGATGCTGTGAGCGGGTGCGGCCCGGGGTGCCCACCGCGATGGAGGAAACCCTGACGCCTGACAATCTGTTTCTCTGTCACAGTGGGGGATAGACACACCCCTGATCTGCGGCCCGAGACGGTGTACACACCGGATCCCAGGAGGAGCTGAGCCATAGGCGCTGAGGATGACCGGCGCCACTCTGAGGCCTCTGCCGGGGCACCACTGCGATCATCTAGCCCTGAAGTGATGCTGCAGCTGTGGGCTAGGCGGATCAACACCCGACGTGGCCTGCACTGGGGTTCTTGCCCTCTGCTCAGCGACATGTGCTGAGGGCGGACGCTGCTGCTCTTCCCCATTTTGTATGACATTCTCCCTTAAAGCCTGAGCCAACACCTCCCAGCGGCCTACAAATACCAAATAAGTGCACCTACTGTAGTAAACTCGCCTGGCTGACCTGTGCGAAGAGTGGACTATACCACATACTACATCAATCTCCCTCCTGGGTCTGATCCCTTCTCTCCCTGGGAACAATGCGACCCCCGGCTGTAGTACATCATAGCATGCCCCTACCACACGTCGGAGGAGACCAACATCGCAGACTCAACCCCCCGCCTCACTACGCTGGTGCCGGAATGGCGACCTACCATTTGGATTTCATCAGAGACACCGCCCACTGAGACCTAGGCAGCGGGGAAGTGCCACTGGAGCACTGGCTGGGGCTGCGCCATAAGCCCATTGTGTTAGTCAGTTCCTGGGCTATACCCCGGAGTACAACCCGACATCGATCTGGATCCCTGAGTGGTCTCTGCGCGCCTGGTCCTCTGGTGGTGCAACCCGGGGCCCCAGAGATACACAGGTGCCCCTGGGGAAGAGTGGAATAGCACTCTACTCTCCTGCCCTTTACTTCCCTACTTGCTGCTTCTTTTGAACTTACAGTGGGGCACAGCCCCGGTAGTCGACAAGAGTCGCCTGGGAGCAGAGACCAGGCGGCTGGACATGGAATCAAACTGCCCGCCCAGAGAATGTCTAATAGATCCCGGGGAGCCAATAAAACCGGCACCATGGACAAATATACAAAGGCAGCACCTAGGCCTGAACTGGGTCAGTCCACACCAGGCCAAGACGATGCATCAAGCTCTGCCGCCGCACTGGCCCCTGACCTGACCAGTATGATGGAATCATGGCCAAAAGCTTTGCGTCCTTCCATTAAAAGTTGGACGATATCAATGCAAATGTTGCGTCACTCAAATCACAACTCGACCATGCAGGCACCAGAATCACTGAGGCTGAAACCAGGATTGGGGCGAATGAGGATGGAATACAGGCACTCCAGGTCACAGTAGCCTCTCTTACCGAGACATGAAATCCGTCAAGGCAAAATGTGATGACTTGGAATCTCGTTCACGAAGGAATAACGTTCGCATAGTTGGAGGGCCTGAGGATGCGCTCAGGGGACGGATGGAGCTAGCAGTAGAAAACTTGCTTAAAGACCAACTGGGAAACCCTGAGTTGTCTATGTTCTTCACCATCGAGCGAGCTCCCCGTGCACAGGCCCCGCGCCCCAAGCCTGGAGACTTTCCTAGACCCATAATCGCTAAAATCTTAAGCTACCGTGACAGAGACCACGTACTCCGTCTAGCACGGGAGAGGAAGGAACTAAGGCTGGGGTCACAAATCATCAGGATTTTCCCCGACTTCTCCACTGGTGTGCAACAGGAGAGGCACCAATTTCTCGGTGTAAAGAAAATGCTCAGGGAACGTAACATCCAATATGCCATACTATTCCCGGCGCGCATTAAACTCACTTTTAGAGGCCACCTCTACTTCTTCACCGTCCCTGATGAGGCAGTGAAATTCATTGAGTCACAAATCCCACTGAATATCCCTGCCTTAGATATGATGGAAAATGACTTGGAAGCGTGATCACTGTATCCAAAGGGTCTTACCCTCGGGCCCATGTATCCTTCAGGTATTGAGTTGATAGCGACATAAGTGAATGTTAACTGTCATCAATATGTTGCAATGAGTGGTGTTATGCCACAGATCCTAAGTTGATTGTTTGTGTGGCAGCAGCTTTCCCCACTGCGGCTGCAATGGTTGTCGTGCAGGTTCTGTTGTGGACGGGTCCCCGTTGAACCCCCAAAGCAAGCGGGCCAAGTTGGGGTAGGCCCACATTCGACAGGACCGGAAGGGAGGGAAACTGCACTGCTGGTTGGGTAATGGCAGTGAGGGAGGCCGGTGGGTTGGCTCAGGAATGTAATGTTAAAAATGGCAGAGTTGGCGCAGTTATGTACATGTCAGGTGAGCAATATGTGGATGAGATAGAAGCAACACCCTACGTACACAGGCGGCTTGTCTGGGATACACCATGAAAAGCCAATATGGCAACAAAACTAATGTCATGGAATGTCCGTGGGATTGGTAACTTTACAAAGGCCCGTAAAATTATTGCATATGCCCAGAGACATGGTGTGAAGATACTCCTGCTTCAAGAAATGCATGCCATGAAACGCTTGGCAAAGGGCCCTGGCACCGTCAAGCTGGATAAATAGATTCTACACCTCTTTTTCGACGCAAGCAAGTCATAAATCGGTTAAGTTTATGTTGAAGAAGAGTTATACAGACCCCGAGTGCAGATACATTATACTGCACTGTATCATTGCTACTGGGGAATACCTGATTGTGAATTCCTACAGGCCCAATGTTGCTACCCCAGAGTTCTTTGATGCAGTGGTCTCTATTCTTATGGGATATGTTGGGGTGCAGATCAATAGGGGGAGGAGATATGAATGTGATATTAGACACCGATCTGGATAGAACAGGGGCTGCACTCAGGACCCGATCACCGGCGGCTCGAAGGCTACAGCTACACATGGCAGCACTAGGTTTATGTGACACGTGGAGAACTCTCAATGCCCGAGAACTGGGTTACATGTACTACTCATCAGTATACGATAGTTCCTCCCGGATAAATCTGTTTCTGACATCCGCAGATCTGCTAGGCAAAGTCAAAAAGGCAGAGATACTCACTCGCACATTGTCCGGCCATGCCCCGGTGACATTATTTCCATAGTACTGGGAACATCTCCCTCTGCCTGTACTGCCTGGCAGTTTAAGTCGGAAGCTCTAACGGATATCATATTCAAAGCCCAGATCCGCTCGGATATTGAGACATCCTTTGAATGTAATAAACACTACGACATGACAGCTGGTGTGCGCTGGGAGGCCTTCAAGGTGTACATATGTGGCATGTCCATTTCAAGGGAGGCGGGAATACTAAAGAAGATCAGGAACGATCTTAATCGGTCGGAAGCCAAACTTAAGGTCCTAGAGCAGGAATGCACAACTGCAGCTACCCCTGCTAAACTGGCACAGATACAGGAGGAATTGGAGACCTTCGAGTCACATGCCCTGTGAGAAATTCATTACTTCTCATGCCCATGGGCAGCAAGGAGGTAGGTCACTTGCCAAACTGGTCCGGGCGGAGGGCAGTCGGTCCTAGTTCGAGTGTATCAAGGACACACAGGGCACCTTACAGTGGGCAGACCAGCAGATACTTGAGGTCTTCCCTAAGTTCAACACTGACTTATACACATCATACCAAGCACATAACATGCACGACATACGTGAGCTACTGTACAACATTCCTATGACTTCCATCGCCCAGTCAACTAGGAACTGCCTCGATGCCCCCAACTCTCTGGACGAAATAGTTAAGGCCATAACCGGCCTACCGATCGGTAAGGCCCCCGGGCCAGATGGACTCACCTAGGAATTCTACCAAGAACATATGGCGCTCCTTGCACCAAAACTACTGGAGGTCTCAAAAGAATCACTTGGCGAGTCGATTCTCCCTCCCACCCTGCATGAAGCAGCTATAACCGTTCTTTTGAAACCCGATAAACCCGGTGTCGAATGCGGTTCTTATAGGCCCCTGTGGCTCATTAACATCGACACGAAAATATTCACCGAAACAATCTCAAACAGATTCCTGCCAATCATGCCCCACCTGATACATGAGGACCAGGGGGGATTTGTTCCTGGGCGCTCAACCGCACTTAACATTAGAAGACTCTTCAACATAATGTCCAGAATTGATTAGAATGCAGAGGCCGTCGCGGTCACGCTATCTGCCCAAAAGGCATTTGACATGGTTTCCTGGCAGTACATGTGGGAAGTCCTGGATAAAATGGGAGCGGGGCCGAACATGATCAAATGCATCAAACTGCTGTACACATGCCCAACAGTGAGAGTGCTGGTCAACTCACAAACCTTTGCACCATTTGCACTGAACAGGGGCACCCGACAGGGCTGGCCATTCTCCCCCATTCTGTTTTCATTGGCTATCGAACCAATGGCGGACTATATTCGGGCGCAACATTCCCGTAAAGGGATACGCCTACAAGAAGCCCCCGGGATAATCTCACTGTATGGGCACGACGTACTATTATATGTCAGGAACCCATCCTCAAATGTAGACCCCATACTAAGAGATGTCATTCGGATTGGCACCTACTCCGGGTTCACTATTAATTATACTAAATCAGAGCTATTCCCGCTCACCAAGGTAACCCAGCAACCCACGTGTGAATACCCTCTCCGGTGGCCGCCAGACGGAATCCGCTACTTAGGAGTACAGGTGCCTCAGTCTAAATCGACCCTGTTGGCTGACAATTGTGCAACTGCTGAAAGGCACGTCCAATCCAAAACTAAGAGATGGTGCTCCCTTCCGCTTCCGCTGGCAGGCAAACTATCATTGGTGAAAATGATCCTGGTTCCTAAACTCCTCTACATTTTTGCTAACGTGCCGGTCTGGCCAGGAAAACAATACATTGACAGACTACATACAGCGTGTGCGCAATTTCTGTGGCATTCCAGCGCTGTTCACAAGAAGTGGACACACATGATTTTACCCTATGAGAGGGGGGGCTTTACTGCCCCCGATCTGAAACTATATTGGATAGCAGCACAAGCCCAATATGCCACATACTGGTACTCACACCCTGCTGCCCCGCCCCATATCAAACTCGAGAGGCTTGCAGCGGCCGAAGTGAACCTTAAGTCATTAATTCTACACCATACATACGCAGATGAATCACCTCTGGACCCCGCTGCGGCTACGCGCAAGCATGGGACCGATTACTACGTCCAATGTCTGAAATACGCCCTTATTATAAGTGGCTTCCTATCTGGGGATATCCCGGGCTCGAACCCACACATGATAAAACCCTATCACAGCATTGGTAAACGTTGGGATACCAAGTGCTGACTGACCTGTTCCCTGAGTGAAAATGTATCACTCCACAGACCTGGCGACCTGGACATTCAGGATCGACAATGGAAATGCTGCAATACTTTAGACTTCGTGCCTCGGTCCGTGCCATGTGGTTGTGCTACCCTGATAAACCCCCTGATGCACCCGAAATACACTACATAGCAAACTCAAGTGGTGCCCGTAACGTGGTCTCCACACTATACAAAATGTTAGTAGCGAAAGCCCCTGATCCCCCTCCTAAAGTACGTAATGATTGGGTGAACTAACTTGACCTTGAGATCACATACGACATGTGGATGACACTCTGCTCTCACACACGTAGGGTTTCCCTTAATTTTAGGTACCGCAGCATTCAATACAAACTACTGAACAGGTTATATTACACACCACACAAACTAAATAAGTTCAACCGTAACCTGACACATATTTGCCCTCGGTGCCAGACGGAGGCAGCCGATCATACACACATGTTTTGTACATGCAGGGAACTCCTGGACTATTGGGGTGAATTCTTACAGTCACTCTCTGACATCGTACGTACCACCGTGGATCCAGACCCAATAGGGGTGCTGTTTGGGTTTTGGGGCAATACCAGTGTCAAGAAAAAAATCTGCTTTTATGAATATAAGCTGTATGGTGGCTAACAAATGCATCCTTCAGTGTTGGAAACGATCCTCCCCTCCTACCTTTATAATGTGGCTAAATGCACTAACCTGGACCCAGATGTGTGAGGAAGAATATATAAACACCCTCTCGACGCAATCTCGCCCGAGAAACATGGGGACTGAAATTCGTAGCTACCTCATCAATAAAACTGCACGTGTCCCGGGATCACCTGTATCAGACACAACTGGAATGCTAATTCGAGGTTAGAGGAGAGGATGTGCAACAGAGTGCTTGAGGGGTAGTGGAAGGAGTGATTACAGAATCAGCCAGGACCGGCGCAAGGAAGGCAATGTTGTCCTTAATAGTTCTGGAGGACCAGGGGAGCACCTGTTTGGAGGAGACTTTCATAGAGAGGACTTGTCTAGAGACCTCATCCGGTGCTATGGGTGAGAAAGAGGAGAGTAGGAGGGAAGGTGAGCGTGGCCAAGGGAGGCCTGAGAGCTGGGGAGGGAGGAGTGAGGGGTGTAGAGGAGAGTGAGGACAGGATGTTCCGTGTTTTGGTTAAGAAGTGGGAGGCCATTGAAGTAAAGAGGGTCAGGGATGGCAAGGGAGATGTGGAGACTGCAGTAGGATTGGCACAGTTTGACCCTGTTGATAGTGGTCCCAGAGATGCAGGATTGGATATGGCCCTCTTCTTCAAGCTAATGGAGAGTCTGTATTGCCTTTGGAGCAGGCAGCAGGCCAGTTTGTTAGAGGATGTGCCTGACGCCCCCCACTTCTGCTCAGCAACACCGCACTTGCGTTTCAGATAGACTAGGTCAGAGTCATACCAGGTGTTGTGTTTGGAGGCAGGCTTTATGCTGATCCTCATGACAGGGCAAGGATGTCCAGGGTATTGGTGATAGAGAGGTGAAGATTAGCAAGTACAGAGTCAGTGTGGGAGTCCGTGGCAGGAGTGGATGGGGGAAATAAAGTGGCAGCAAAAGCAGCAACTGACACTCGCTTCATCGAATGACAGTGCAGGCAGAGGCGTAGAAGGGGTCCTTAGAGATCCAGGTGAGAGGACAGGAGAGCATGGTCAGACCGGGAGAGAGGTGTAGTCAGAAGGTTGGAGATGGGGTTATCTGCTGGGATGAGAGCATCCAAGGTGTGTCTGGCTGAGTGTGTCGGACCGGAGGGATGAATGGTGAGGGAAAGAAAGTCACAGAGGCTGCGGAAGAGTTCAGTGGCAGCTTCAGGAGAGTCAAGGTGAATATTGAAGGTGGATTACACATTTAAGTGGCATGAAACCGAATTCATGGGTGAGCTAACAACACGTTCAACAATCCATGCTCTCACGAGTCTTCAGGAGGGAAGGATGTCCAGAGGAAGTAGTCTTGGATAATTCAGTACAATTTGCATCGGCACAGATGACAAACCTCCTGTCCAGATATACTATAAAGCACATACGGGTATCCCTCTATCCCCAATCGAAATAGACAAGCAAAGCTAGCAAACTGCATGATCAAGGAAGCAATTCAGCAAGCAAGAGCATGTAGCGTAGATTGCTATGAAGCAGTTCAACAAACAATCTCAGCCCACAGAGTTACAGTAAATTCCACCACAGGAGTAACGCCTTTCCAGCTGATGAGAGGACGGAAAGCTAACACGAAGCAAAACCCAGCATGGATGCACCAGGAGAACCTCGGGAAAACCATAGACGCAGCAGAGATCATGAGAAGGGTGGCAAGTCACCAAGAACAACAGCGAGAAACCTTTTGATGCTCGCAACGCAACGCAGGCCAGAGATATAAAGGTGGGAGACGTAGTGAAAATACGTATGGCTCAGAAGGACAAGGACACATCGTCCAAATACAGTCAACCACTGACTGTCACGGAAACACACCACGACACCATAACAGTCGAAGAAGGAAAAAAGTGGAACATGGCCACGATAGCAATGTACCAGAAGAAGAGAAGATACGAAACAAGCAACAGAAACATCTCGTAGAGAATGCACGGTGCTTCACCTGACAAGATCAGGGAAGAGCCCAATGCACCATCTAGCAAAGCACCAACTCTACCCAGCGGAGAAGAAAAAAAGAGAAGAGGCAAAGAAAGGGGGGACCTACATGAAGAAGACACACACCTATATTCAAGCAAAAAGAGACCCAGAAGAGGAAGACGAGTTCCTGAGAGGTATGTTCAGTATATACTTTAATTGACAATTGCTTAGGTAAACCTTTATGAGAACAATTGGGGAGGATGCAGTGGCATGCTCCATCCCTTCGGCGCGGTCCATTCCGCGTCAAGGTGCATGCTGCTCGTGAGTCAGAGCGGAATTTGGGCGGTGGTGGAGCTAGAGTTTACAAGAGGAGAAAAACAACAGAGCGATGATGCTCCCTCTCCGTTGTCCCGGGTGAGCGAGAAGAAATCGATCAGCGCTACTACGCTCACCTACCGGATGTCAGAGAAGTAGATTCCATAGAGATGAAAAAGAACTTTAGGAACAGAATAAAGTATCTTCACATACACCCTGAATATATGTTTATTTGTGTATGTAGCTAATTTTTGAATATCAGTACATTTCTACATGCTGGTCACCTAAAAGTAGGAAGGCCGCTTTCATCAATGATCTACATGAGCCTTAATTGCGGGGTGAAGGGGGAAGGAGAGGGATGGAAAGGCCAAAGCTGTTTGGCAGGTGCAGAACATGTAGGGGGAATGTGTAGATCCAAAAGCAGAATACTGAGTAAAGACAGCTCAGCGGGTTAGGTACTGTTGCTGAAATGTTATATGTTTAGACATGCCTGTTTATCTTATGGCTTTTTTCCACTTTTTGATGCACAATGTGCCCAAAAATTGGTTGTGCCAACCTGTGGATGGGTACGGCTCCAGAAGAAGGAGTCGGACAAGTTAAGGACATTCTGAATTATCTTTAATGAAATTATAATAAGGCTTCCTTTTCCCTATCGCTAGAGGGAACTCAGTATATATAAAGGAACAAAAGGTGCTCAGCAGTTGTCAGGAAGTCCAAAGAAAAAAATGTCCTCCATCCAAACTAACTCTACCTGACCCTACCACTATATATAGCCAATTTAAAGTAGGCCAATAGAATGTCTCACTTCCCCTAGTCCTCTCTTATCTTCTGATAGTATCTTTTATATAATGGTTTCTATTTCGTAAACATGTTTCTTAATGTAATCTTCTTGGATAGTCTCTTTGATAAGCTTTTGCAGCTCTTCCAAAATGTTATTGGTTCTTGTACTCTCTGCAGTACAATGCTTATCACCTCTTCCCTTCAGAAGCGTTTTCACACTCTTGTCTAAATTCATAGACTTTTCCCAACCTTTTAGTTCAAGCTTTCCAAGCTTGGGCATGTCTTGATCCCATTTCAGACTTTCTTACTCCTGGGTTCTCTTTCTTGGAATATCTCTTCCCCTATCTTGTACACTTGAAATTCTTATCTCACATCTTTCATTACATGATTCTTTGCCATGCTTTCTCCAATGTGTGCATCTTAAGTCATAGGGTAATTTCCCTTCCCCACATGGTTTTTGTTTCCAGTGTCTTTCTATTTCCGGCACGGGGTTATTAGATCCCTGTTTATGAGTTTTTCAAATCTCCAATGATCTGGTCTTATAGGTAATATCTTGTTCTTAGGACTGGGACGAGTTTCTCTCTTCATAAAATACCGCCTTCCTCTATTCCGCCATATGGGTTCTTTGTTCCTTGCTTTGCTGGTTTTTTACAATTCTCTTTTGACAGTCTTATATTATGTATCTCGTCCTTATGACTGGGATGAGTTTATCCATGCATATAATGGTGGGCCGGCAGCCTCAAAGACTTCCCGTTCTTGCGGTGCCTCCGTATATGCATGGGAATCTTGCAGGGCTCGGCACTTACTCGGATAGTCCTCTTCGTTATCTGGCTTCTCGTTCCTCGGCTTCTCGTTCCGTAAATTCGCCGACTTCCCCTTATCGGCTTCAACTCTGCCTGCTGCCATATACGAGTGCAGGTGATAGGGAGCTGCTCGCGTTCCCAGCCGTGATGGTCTCAGTGTTATGGCCCCGGCGTCTTCCTGCCCACCATGATATAGTTGTGGTCATGCCACCACCTGGTACATGGTTCCTCTTTCCTACTTCACAACCGTTTCTCAGTTGGTGTATGCGTCGGCCTTCTGCGTCCTGCACTGGTGTTCTTGGCTTCCTTGAAAGTCGAGGGTTCCGGGCCCTGTCTCTGCTCTGCCTCTCCAAGGCGTGATGATGTCAGGGGGCTTCCCCTGAGTATGAAACTCTCTCTTTCTCGGTTTTCACTCATCCCAGTTAAATATACGTCTATCCCTAAAGAGACATTGTCTTTTCCTTTTTCATATTGGTTTGTTTCAGCATTGCCTTCAGCCAAATATAAAGATGTCACATTATTCTTCATAGCAGGCAGTCCCATGTATGCGGTTATGATATGTGGTCTAGGGAGTTCCTCACTTGTCCTGTTACGGGGGTCTCTCCCATTGAGGTCCCACTTGCCTCAACCACTAAAGTGGGCTCACCTCCCTAGCCTCAAAGGGATGAATATCAGTGATTTGTCACATCCCGTAGCGAACATCAAAATTTGTCACCCATGCCTACGTGCATGTGTGTGCCTGAGGCAAGGGTGACATATATTTGTTGGGCTTTTTATGTGTGTAAATGCTGAATTGTTTTGTTGAGATAGGCCTCCTTTTTTATTGGTTATATGGCTAAACAAATAACCTTTAACATATACAAAAAGACATATAATTCCTAAAAACATAAATGAAAACAGACACAGTTGCTTAACATTTCAATATAAAACTTGAATCAAAACATTACTATTCATTCTCAATACTTACAATGTATACATCAAATAAAGTAATAAAAAGAAAAAATGTAATTCAGTTTAAAAAACAAATTTCAAAAAGCAACTTTGAAATTCCATAAAAATGTTCATCTTAATTCTATATCATACTTCAACTGTCTCCAGGTTCAGACTTTCAATAAACCCTACCACTGATAGGACCTGTGTAGTTATACGACTGGCTAATTATGTCTTCCAGAACTCACCTCCCTTATCACAATATGAATGATCCCAATCAACATGCTTCTTAAAAAAGAACATCCTTTTCGCATGTAGCAAGGTATACTCCCTCAATAAGTGATAAAGCGTTTCCTTCAAGGCACTTTCCTCACAGAAGTGACAAACCACATTACCATTTGATGTCTCGGGTGGATAGCTCAGGGACAATGTGCTTGCCTTGGAAACAAGACACACGGAGCAACACAGGTTCGATCCCCGGGTCTCTGCTTAGAAACCTCTGGGTATTAAGCATGTTACAAATAACCTATCATATTCGTTTTTACCTAACCAATACCTACTTTGATAATGGAGGTTCCATTTAAATTTCAGGAACGCTCTCCTAATGTATCTGCTCAGATAATTCAACAGATATGGGTCTAGGAGTCCCAACTTCTTATATTCCGATATCAAGTGTTCAAGAGATTTATATCTAAGTGAAGTTCTCTCATTGTCATTTTTATAAACTTGGATTTTGACCGTGACTGGATTCTCACCAAGAACCACCTCAATCGTATCCTGATCCTTGAGCACTTTAGTGCAGAATGCCATAAACCCTCTTAGGTAGCCTGGCCTATTCTCCTTCAACAACCTGTTCAAATCACAGAATAGCAATCTTTCCAACGGTTCTATTATCTTTCTGAAAAATGACAGATGCCTCCATAGCTCTCTACTTTCGAGTGAGATTAATCCCTGTTCGTCGCCGATTAATTGGGGTGGGATAGATTTTGGAACATGCAGTACCCTTCTCCAAATCAATCCCTCCGGATGCTTATTTCCAATAACCATAAGAAGGAATTTTCTATTCCATGTAGGAGTCTTGGAACAATTTTACCTTCTTAATATTTCACCATCAGAATGACTGAAAATGTACCACATCTCGAATCCACACGTCCCAACTCGTTAGCCATATCTAGGGTACGAGAGTTCAACCACTGTTTTATACATCACTTGTGGGACTTGGATCTAAGTAAATAAAATGATCTACTCTTTCCAGCAGCTCACCGCCTGCTTTCCACTGATAGGCCGTTTCCATCCTCTTCATGGTGCACTGCATATTTTTCAAGAGAATTAAAATGTGCATAATTCGCAAAAGTGTTTAATAGATGCTGCAGACTCCATTCAGTACAGTAGAATGTAAGGATCTGCATAGCTTAAATAGGTCATCTTTAGATTTTGCAATCGGGGAGAAGCAAAAGCCGGGGACATCAGATGATCTCCTACAGTCAATATGTAGGACCAGGAGGATAGCTCAGGGGCAACGTGCTCGCCTTGAAAGCAAGGTTCGATCCCCGGCTCCGCGCTTAGAAACCTCTTGGTATTAAGTGTGTTATAAATAACTAATTAGAATTATAATGTACACATATAAGGGGCTAGGTGCCAGGATACATCGTTATCTCACCCACCTTTTAGTTGGTATTCGACGAGAGGGCAACCCTTCTTGGTTCAACCTAAAATGCATCCCTGACTGTTCATAGGCCTCATATTCTTTCGTTGGGATTCATACGCCTCACAAAATAGCGTGAGGATGTTTCCCAGTATCAAGTGATATATAGTTGTCAGCAGTGGTTGAAGTGTACGAAAAGAAGTAGTGGAACTATCTTCCCTGCTGGCCTGCACCCACTCGCCACAATCCCCATCACCATGCCGCTCCCACACACAATACAAACCCCCAAACACAGGCACTTGCTATTTAAGGGAATGTTCATCGTAGAGCACTGAAAGTGCAAGTTTCAACTTCATCCTACACTTTTATTTTAACACAAAACAATTCCGGGACGGTTTCTTTTTAAAATATAAATATAGGAGCAGTAAAACTTAATTTAAAACAGTAGAGGAGCACCGCTCCCAACCGCTCCCGCTGACTTCGACCACTGGTTGTCAGCCAGTCTCTGTTCACAATGTAATATTAACATGTATTTGTGCCAAACTCGGGAAATTTCGGTATGCACTTGTGTGCTTAATCACCCATGTGAATATATGTATAAGCAAAGAACAATGCAGAGTCCTGGGAGACTCTCTGCCAGACATGAGTCCTGGTTACAAGAGCCTTACCCGGAGTCTTTAGCTCACTACCTTTCACAGAGACGAAATATCCCAAACGTATCCGTTTTTGTCCTGCCTGTGGCAGTCCAGCACCGAAATGCTAGGCAATTCTCCTCTGAACAAGAGTACCAACAGCAACCCCAGACATGTGTTTCGGTCTGGTTTAACCTCATCAGTAGGGTGGAGCTGTGCCTCTCTAAGAATAGTGAGCAAGGAGTCCACGTCTGGATTCCCCTAGTAACTTAGGGTGAGACCCAAAGTTACTTGAAATATGCAAATAACAAGGAGGGTCCTAGGAGACTCTCTGCCAGACATGAGTCTTGGTTACAAGAGCCTTACCCAGAGACTTTAGCTCACTATCTTTCACAGAGATGAAATATCCCAAACATATCAGTCTTTGTCCTGCCTGTGGCAGTCCAGCACCGAAATGCTAGGCAATTCTCTGAACAAGAGTACCAACAGCAACCCCAGACACGTGTTTCGGTCTGGTTGAACCTCATCAGTAGGGTGTAGCTGTGTCTCTCTAAGAATAGTGAGTAATATTTAAGTAACTTTGGGTCTCACCCTAAGTTACTAGGGGAATCCAGACGTGGACCCCTTGCTCACTATTCTTAGAGAGGCCCAGCTCCTCCCTACTGATGAGGTTCAACCAGACAAAAACACCTGTCTGGGGTTGCTGTTGGTACTCTTGTTCAGAGGAGAATTGCCTAGCATTTCGGTGCTGGACTGCCCCAGGCCAGGACAAAGACTGATATGTTTGGGATATTTATTCTCTGTGAAAGATAGTGAGCTAAAGACTCTGGGTAAGTCTCTCGTAACCAGGATTAATGTCTGGCAGAGGGACTCCCAGGATCCCCTTGTTAATTTGCATATTTAAGCAACTTTGGGTCTCACCCTAAGTTACTAGGGGAATCCAGACGTGGACCCCTTGCTCACAATTCTTAGAGAGGCACAGCTCCACCCTATTGATGAGGTTCAACCAGACCGAAACACGTGTCTGGGGTTGCTGTTGGTACTCTTGTTCAGAGGAGAATTGCCTAGCATTTTGATGCTGGACTGCCCCAGGACAGGACAAAGACTGATATGTTTGGGATATTTCTTCTCTGTGAACGATAGTGAGCTAAAGACTCGGTGATACCAGGATATCAGGTGGCAGAGACAGTACAGTAGTTTACCTGCAGGAATTACTGGCCAGATACCGGGGAACTCATAATGAGCCCTGGGATTTGAGGGTGCGCCAAACATTTTGTAGGCCCAACCCCCAAAAATGTGCCTCACAGCACGCTAGAGCCCTCTCAATTTTCTATCCCACTTAAAGCACTTTATGTTAGTATGTGTACACGTTTACCCGAAGGCGTTCTTCACTTTGATGTGAGTTCTCGCCTTGCCACCTTAACTAATAGGATGCATACGATTTGGCCGTGGCTGAATTCTTTGTGGCTGAATTGACTGTGGTGAATTCGGCCGCAAAGACAATTATGTCACAGCCAAAACCGGCCAAACTTTAACCCACCAAGGCCCCCAATACATGCCCCCACCACCTGCTGCTTACATTTTAACTCATTAGCACGTCTGTTACTTTTATTTTACATTTAAATTGCATAATTAGATGGGCATTTTTGTGTGCCTGTGCTGGGACCTCTGCTATCCTTTTCGGTTCTAGCACAAATTCTTCATAACATTTACTTTTAATGTTCATTTCTTTGTGACAGCGCAAAAAGGGCTTCCCTTTGAGCGTCCATTATTTTATTGAAACCGTGTATTGTGTTAATCGGGGGAATATTAAGGAAGCATTGGTTGTGATCTTGCTTGTACAGAGTTACTTTCCGCCTTCCCCCAGAGATCCCCACCGCATGAAGTTGGACTGGGCACAGAAGCAGGCATGCGCAGTAGGGGCACGCCCACTGAAGCACGCTCACTTTTGGTATGAAGCGTGCTTGGGACATTCGCAGGGGAAAGAGTGCAGGACCGGACAGGTGTTTTGCCGGGCAATGGTACATACACATGCTATGTTTCCATGCTCCCTGATACTGCAGTTCCAACCTTCATATCTCTCATAACCCTGCCAGTTGTGGAGCCTGAGAGAGTGGAGTGGCGGACCCCCCTGCTCTGCCTCCACCCTGGTACCCAGTGCGCCTCCCCAGCCTCCTGCAGGCGCCCCATTATCCATTATAAGGACAGTTTGAAGTGGAAGGAAGTTGGGATAAGATACATGCCAACCCTCCCGATTTAGGTGGGAGACTCCTGATTTTTCGGTGAAAAATATCACAATTTTTCACAGTCTCCCGCCTAAAATAACTATAGTCCCAATGCATTCCTATAGGAAAATGTACGTCCCCCGATTTCCCTGTGGAATATACTTGTGAATGTTGGCATGTATGTAAGACAGGCTCTAATCAGCACACACATGCCTTCCGTGGGTATGTGCCTGCCTGGTCGCCAGTGTGATATTGAGGGGGTGCCGGGGTGGGCCTCACCGCTAGCATACATGCCAACATTCTGTGACCAAAAATCTGTAGGAATCTTAAAGTTTCAAAAATAGTCAAGCGAGGAGGTAATGATAGGAATAGGGCGCGTCAGCAACCCATTGTCATTGAATGAGCCCGCCGCCGCGGGTGCATTCAATGACAATGAGGCGCCTGCCACACCTTCTGCCATCACGCCAGCTCGGGGGAGCCCTTGAAAGACTCACCGGAGTTGACGTGGTGGGGGGGTAATGGCGCCTTTTGTGAAAGGCACTCGCGGCGGAGGGGCGCCCTTAGCCCACCGCCGTGGTCGCCTTTTACATCAACGCCTGCATGCTGCGCCTTCTCCCGCTACGCCAGCTTGGGGAAGTCCTTGAAAGACTCCCCCGAGCTGGCGTGGTGGGGGGCTAATGGCGCCTTTGGCCAAAAGGCACCCGCGGTGGAGGGGCACTTTTAGCCCACCGCCGTGGGTGCCTTTGACATTAAAAGCCTGCATGCTGCGCCTTCTCCCGCTACGCCAGCTCAGGGAAGTCCTTGAAAGACTCCCCCGAGGCGGCGTGGTGGGGGGCTAATGGCGCCTTTTGCCAAAGGCACCCGCGGCGGAGGGGCGCTTTTAGCCCACTGCCGTGGGTGCCTTTGACATTAACAGCCTGCATGCCGCGCCTTCTCCTGCTACGCCAGCTCGGGGAAGTCCTTGAAAGACTCCCCCGAGTTGGCGTGGTGGGGGGCTAATGGCGCCTTTTGCCAAAGGCACCCGCGGCAGAGGGGTGCTTTTAGCCCACCGCCGTGGGTGCCTTTCACATTAACAGCCTGCATGCCGCGCCTTCTCCCGCTACGCCAGCTCGGGGAAGTCCTTGAAAGACTCCCCCAAGCTGGCGTGGTGGGGGGCTAATGGCGCCTTTTGCCAAAGGCACCCGCGGCGGAGGGGCGCTTTAGCCCACCGCCGTGGGTGCCTTTGACATTAAAAGCCTGCATGCCGGGCATTCTCCCGGTACGCCAGCTCGGGGGAGCCCTTGAAAGACTCCCCCGAGCTGACGTGGGCAAAAAAAAAAAAATGTTTAAAAAAAAATATACTTTTTTTTTTGCCAAAAAATCGGTATTTGGTGGAAAAAAATCGGTAGGCGGTAGGACTGCTTAAAAAGCGGTATCCTACCGCCTAAATCGGTAGGGTTGGCAAGTATGCGCTAGCTGAGGCCCTGTGGGGCTGGCTATGAGGCAAGAATGACACGGACGCACTGGTGGGTTGCTCACTCCTGAGTCGGCTCTTTTCTTATTTTGTCTTGCGTCCTGACGTTGTAGCGTCAGGCCTTTCCTATTTTGTCTTGCGTCCTGACGTTGTAGCGTCTGGCCTTTCCTATTTTGTCTTGTGTCCTGACGTTGTAGCGTCAGGCCTTTCCTATTTTTCCTTGCGTCCTGACGTCGTAGCGTCAGGCCTTTCCTATTTTTCCTTGTGTCCTGACGTCGTAGCGTCAGGACGCCTCTGGGGCCTTTCCTCCAGATACCACAGGCGCCTGAAAAATAAAAAGAGACAAATACAGAAATGCAGTGTAGACCCTACTAGGCTAGCGGGACCAGCAGGGAAAGAGGATACAAAGTACTTATGGAGGGAGTTAATCAGGAGAGGTAATGGAGAAAGAATAACGGATGTGGAATGGGAAAACTGAAGTATAAAAAAAACACATTTGATAAGAAGGGTATATTGTAAGCTGACCTGCCTTGGAATAAAGCAGCCTTTCGTCAAACAGTTATAAGTAATATGTGTCATGGAGTATTCTTCAGATCACACTCCCAATGGGTGAGTGGGAACTGTGTCCAATGCTGGAAAAGTCATTGTGGAGAGACTCGGGTCGGCCCCAGGTCCAGGCTGCCCTTCTCCTCACACCGGCAAACCCAAAATAGCATATGTTCACATAAGAAACCTAGACACAGAAACAATTAGTCCTGTGGGCAAAGAAAGCCACTACACCTTGGCTTGGGTGTAGAAAATGTCACAAGCAGCCTGTTGCAAGTTTCTCTCTGAGAAATAGAAGGCCTGCTTTAACCTGCTGCCAAGATGGAAGTGGCGTAAGCCGTGCCGCTCTCAATCTATGCCAGGAGTAAGAGTTCCACAGTTCTTCAAAGAGACTTCTCTCTACAGTCACTTAGTTTTTGAGTGTAATCATTTTACTGTACAACTTGTTAAACACAAATCCATATATTTCACATGAAAACTATCTTGTCCTGTCCGGTTCTGGAAAATAATAAATACAAGTTTGTGATGATGTTTTCACTGTGCAAGCAACAAATAAATGTTAACCGTGGATTTTGACTCAGGCCATACGATGCAATGGTATCGGCCCAAAATACCGACAAAAATGCTGAATGTGTGTTTAATATGCATTCGGCTGCAACCATAATACCAAATCCCATTATACTGAACAAGGGGAGCAGGGGTTTTCGGGGGTGTCCACTGCTCCCCTTGTTCGGTATAATGGTTTCTGGAGTTGCAGAGGTTTTCCCCGCTTCCGTTACATGGATAATGGGGGACAATAAAGTAAAAAAAAAATAAGAAAACAAAAAAGAAGGACCCTACGGAGCTAGTTTCGACCCATGTTAGTGGAAGGGAACTGACGTTGCAAGGATAGAGGGGAGTCGGCAGCACACAAAGAAGTGTGCTGCTGAGAGTTAAGTATGGGTATAAAGGGGTAGTGGGAATGTGGATGTGGGGAAAAAGTGATCGATGTGAGCACTGCACGGTGCGATTTTAGAAGTCGACATTCTCGTCGTCGGAATTTCGGGCCGCGCATTGATCGCAAAGACATAGATCAAATTTAACAACGGCAAAGGAAACCAGTAACGCCCCTCCACCTTCTTCGCAAATCATTTACTGCAAAAAAGTTGTCCACCTCTGCAATTTGCAGACGTGTGCCAGTTTTTTGTTGCTGTGGTGCACTTTATTTTTTGGCAGCCCAGGCCTATTTCATGTCCATGTCCAACACTGGACATGCACAGCAAGGAGATTCCCACTAAAGCATGCCAACCTTTGGTATGAATCCTCCTTGGGACGTTCCCAAGGGAACTGTTGCGGAAGTGAAATGGTCTTTTGTGTGAAATGACAATGAAGCCACAACATAGCTCATTACCTCTTGTAACTCTGCAGGGATCCATTTTCCTGAACTGCTGTTGGCTGGGTCTGGTACATTCGGCCACAATCGATTCTTCACTCTATTGGTGATAAAACAGAACATTTAAGATGGTGTGAATATGTTGAACAAAAGACTGTTTCAAGAGGCTTTAAACCACACTTGGTAAGCCTGTTAACATTTTAATTCACTATCTTCATTCAAGTCCAAAGACCTGCTTTTAGATTTGCCAAATCTTCTCTGGTAACCCATGAAAGCTGGAGTACAGGTCAAACGTCTGTGGATTGTACAAGAGGAGCCATTATGGTAATACGCTACACTACCTACCAGCATTAGTCCGCAGGCCCAGGTGTCCTCAATAAACCTTTGGAGGGTAAATCCTAGTGGTAACTGAGTCCACTGCTCTTCTAAACCAGAGAGCAATAGCTAATCTCTTTAAATTCTGGTAGTATGAACATACCTTCCCATAAATACTGTCTGTTAAAATACTGATGTTTAAAAAATATTGTACAAAAAGAATATGGGTTGTTCAACTCCAGGCCTCAAAGGCAGGGATCCTGACGGGTTTTCAGGATATCCCTCATTAATATTCATGAGGAAAAATGTTAATACATTTAGAATAATTGTATGCAAATTGATCTCATTAATATTAAGGGGTATTCTGAAAACCCAACATTGATTTGTCATTCAAGGATTGGAGTTAGACAACCATGAGGGAAGAAGATGGAGTAGGATTAGTGATGTATTGCTGGGACTCAATGGGTGACCGGAGAAAAGGAGGGAAGTCAAAATATTGTGTTTCTATCGCTCAGGAAAGAGAATCACTTTTCAAGTGAAGTCGGCATCCATCTCTCTTACCGTATCAGAGAAACATTCAGCTGTCTTGAGCACTGAATGCTTTAGGACAAGCTGAGAATCATGAACAGTGAGATCTATCCTTTGCCTTCATGTTTTATATAATTTATATTGAAGAAGTCAACAAAAAGGAGGGATCAATTTATCGATGGTTAGGAATACTGATAAAAGCAGTGATGGGTAAAAACAAGCCCACACCACGTTCAACATAGGAAAAGAAAAGTTTCATATGTACATTGTAACCTTTAGCTCTGTTGGCTGCTGAAATACGATGACACGTGATGAGCTCAAAGATAAGGCAGGCACCTTTTTTGTTTTCTCCCACAAAGGTGAATTACCCTATTTTTGCTCTTCAAAGATCACATGATATTTTTTTAAATCTGAAAATATCTAAGCAAATGGGATAGGCATGGCCAATGGGGTGTTATTTACGATGGACAGTTTTGCGATTGGGGACCAGTTATCCGAATATAGCATCTGACAGTGATTCACTGTTCAGGAATCAATTTTCTTGTATTCCACATCCATGGAAATGAAATTAGGGTTTGATTACGGACCAGGCAAAGTAATGATCAAAGAATGTTAAACTAATCCCATGCTCTCTAATGGTGAATATTCAGCAGACATAAGTTAGCTGTGCAATTCACTGCAGAGTTAATTTTGTCCAAAAATCACCTTTCTCTATCTTGGGACATTGCAAGCCACATGAAATTTAAAGGGGAATTTCACGCAAAAATGTTATAGTCTCAAAAGATGGGCAATAATAATAAATATATATATTAAATATTTTTAAAGAAAGTTCCTATATAAATGTTTGAGGAAATGGGGCTCGAAGTCAACATTTTCAAGCATTAGGAGGCCTCCATTTTGTGAAATGAATGAGCCTCCTGTGCTTGAGTTAAGCTCTGCTCTTGTGGCAATAATGAAGCAAAAGCCTCCTATTGGGAGCTTTTGCTTATTACAGCTGGAGAACAGAGAATGCTGTCAGACTCCTTCCTGCCCTGTGTTGCTGCGGAGTGCTTCTTTTTTTTCTTGCTTTCCCGGGCTCCCCTGAGCTGGGGGATCCCGGGAACCTTAAAGCGAAGGTCCAGGCAATTATGAATACAACAGCGTTTCACTGCCATACCACTGGCTTCCACCGACCTCAGGAACAGAGAGATCCAATTTTAAATTGTGCAACGGCTATGCTTCACCCCCTCCACTTTGCATAGGATGGGGATCTCCCAAACAGACAATTGCTGGAGAGATTACGGTGTATTAGGCACAATGGGACATATTCTCTGGCACTGTCCAAGGATCTCCCAATACTGCAACGACGTGCAAAAGCAGATAGGGGAAATCGGAGGGGCCACTGTCACATTCACACCCGGGGCAATGCTCCTGGGGGGGGGGAGCAAACGCCTGGCATGAAGATGGGCTCATCCGTAAACTCATTGGCCTATTACTGCTCTCGGCAAGGAAACTCCTCATTACCCACTGGAAAACCAAACACTGCACTACTTCCGCAGAGCAAAAAACACTCCTTGTGAAAATCTGCAAGATGGAATGTGCGGCTTTCGAGCGGCAGCAGCCCCAAACATCCTTAAGAGCATTGAGAGCATCAAAATTCAGAGAACTAATAGACACTTACACATAGGCAAATGGATGGTTGGAAGACCTATTGCTCATAAATTAGATGCAGGACCTGCATCCAACCATGACACAAACCAGACTGAGGTCAAGCAATAAGTCGATCAGTCGCACTATGGCGGATCTGGCAGAATATCAAGGGAGCAACCCACAGTTAAGGGGGTGGGATAGGTTGGTGTTTATTGTTGTTGAGCGTAGGTGGGAAAGGGGAAAAACCGGGGGGGAGGGTTGGACGCTGCAAACAACGCATTGTGCTCAACGATATCAGGATTCTCCTAAAATCGCACAAACATTATTTCACTCAGATATAATGTCTTATTATGTGTCCCACCACTTCAGGATATTGAATCAAACCATTTGTAACTTGACTCATAAAGACCAATAAAAAGATTTTACAAAAAAAATTATAAAATACAACACCGTTGTATTTATGATTGCCGTGGGTTTCTTTTTAAGTCTCCTGGACACCCCCGGTTCAGGGGAGCCTGGGAGACTTAAAACGAAAGTGCCGGCAATTATGAAAACAACATTGTTATATTCATGATTGCCGTGCCTTTCGTTTCCAGTTTCCCGAGCTCCCCTGAGCCGGGAGAGCCCGGGAGACTTAAAACGAAAGGCACGACAATCATAAATACAACACCGTTGTATTTATATGTGTCACGCCTTTTGTTTTAAGTCTCCCAGGCTTCCCCATGCCGGAGACTTAAAAAGAAAGTCCAGGGAATTATCAATACTTCGCCGGCTGTTGGCAGAGTATTCATAATTGCTGCAACTTTAGTTTTCTAGTTTCCCGTGCACGTTTTCTGTGCTTCCCTGGGTTTGAGGAGCACAGAAAATGTAAAATGAAAGTCAAGGCAAATACTGTGGTGGTCTCCTTTCTTCCTTTTAAGATCTGCTCCCTGGCAGCAGTAAGCAAAAGCTCTCAGTAGGGGGCTTTTACTTGATTATTGCCGCAAGAACAGAGCTTAACATGAACAGAGGAGGCTGCTTAATTTCACAAAATGGATGCCCCACGCCAAAACATTACGCTCATCATTGCTTCTTTCTATACACCAATATTTCAATGGGTATGGAATCGTAGGGTCTGGTAGGCTAGATATATAGCTGTCGAAACAGATGGATTGATCAATAGGGGGCAGAGGACTTGCAACAGAATGGTGATTCTGAAAGTTCAAAAAAGTAAGGGACCAGAAAGTCCCATTAAAAGGCAAAGGCCCATCCTTATAATTCCCAATTTCCCAATGATGTAGACGGTTTCTGCTACATTAATTTGGCCAACCAACTTACTGATGCTTTTTCATGTAGACTATCATAAACATGAACAAGGCAAGGGCACAGGCCACACACAGGAGATTGACTTCCAGATCATCTGCAGAGAAGAAAAAACAAAACAGGGATATGTTTACTCACAAGATATTCAATTCAGACAGTTAACTTTCCCTGCTACACGGCATACCCTCCAACTAACCCCATGCCATCAGTCTCACCTTCGTCCATTCTCGGCTTTAGCGCTAACAGCACTTTGCATGGGCTGACCTACAGTTGTGCTTATTCAGTTCTAAATCTTGGCATAGCAGTCAGGCATGCAAAGTGCTGCTGGTGAAAAATCCAGGGCTGGATAAAGGTTGCCTGATGACATAGAGTTAGGTGGTAACCATGCCCCGTAGAACGCAGTGCGCTTCACTGACTCCTACTAAGCCTCCATGTCTGGTTGTCATTGCAGCAAAATTCCATATTACGCCAAGTAGCCACATTTGGCATGTCACCCTGTTGCCCCCACATATTCTGGCTTAAAGCTGGAATAATTTCAAAAACAAGTGAGCCCCAACTTGTCCCCCTTCTCGTATTGTTGACTAAGACGTTGTCGCTGAACACCAGAAGCGGAGATCAGATACAGGAGACAGTGACATGCCAGAGGAAAGCATCTGTAAGGTCATGGTGAGGTTGGGCATCGAGTGGGCAGCTCCCCTTCTCTGGGTGTGGAGTGAAGTACTTGTTCCTTATACAGATTTGTCTTGGACGGGTTCCCTATCCTTTCTGAACACTGGTTTCATAGACACCTGTAAGCACCAAGACGACAGTGCACTCTACTGCAAGGCCCGCTATGGTAGTGTATAACTTAAGCAGATCATTCCAGCCATCTTTGAGCATGACAACTTGCAGGAATTAGAGGAGAAAAAACATGGGACCATCCATGGATAAAAGAAATTCCCGGACCCTGGAGCCTGAGGAGTGCTCATGGATGGATTAGTGTTCATAAGAGGTACTTGAAAAATTGTCAACATTAGATGGAACTAACATGGACATGATTTAAGATTCTGGGTGTCAGAAATCCTATCCATGGAGAACACCTCATTTCTTTATTTGTAAACCTAAATGTACAAAATGTATTATGTAAAAAAGCATCAACAATCAGTGATACAATACTCATCTATCATACTAATTAGTATGAATGAACAATCTACATTAGAAAATACTGTATACATTACACTGAGGCCCGTCAGCTATTTTGTTTCCATTTTGATCCATATTAAAGACTGTCTCCTCATGCCCACTACCCCCTTGACTATGACAAAAGCCCACTTACTATGCCAATCTTATTTCCCTGCTCCACTCTCCTTCTCATAAACTATTCCTGACTCTCCAGGCGATTGTTCCCTTGCAAGCATTGCTCCCTGCTCTCCTATCTCTCTTCCCGTGACATTGCCTCTTACCTTCCCTCCAAGATTAAAAACACATGAGAAGCCCTGTGCACCCTCCTGGCCCCCAAACCCATACCCCCATCTCTCCACTCCTACCAATCCTCATTACTCACTATCCCACTTCTCTCACACCTACCCCAAATGAACTGCTACCCATCCTGTGCTCCTTCAACCCATTGGGTGCTCCCATTGACCCCTTTACACCACACATTAGGTGCTAAGGAAGAAGGGCCTGCTGTACGGTATCTGGTGAGCACATCAATGGACTTTTCATCTAATTACTTTCCATGGAGGGGTTTGCATCGAAAAAATATGCATTCGATGCACATTTTCTCGATGCACATTTTCGATGGAAAAGACCCTCGATGGAAAATATTCGATGCAAACACCATACACCCTGCTGTACAATAAAGCGCTTAAAGAACCCAAATGACCATTACTCCAAACAATGTGCTCTGTTAAGATCAAGAAGGGTAAAGAGCATATCTTTTTTATTTTTTATTTTATTGTTTAGTGGTTAAGAAAAAATGAACTGTTAACAATTGTAAAATAACACATTATATTGTTGAATAAAATCCAAATCATGAACATAACTGTTATGTCCCAGCCCTCGGCGTGCGCGCACAAGGGTTGGAGGAGTAAGCTAGGCCGCACGGCCTGTGGCGCAGCGCCAGCGGGAGCTCCAATAACTCGCACGCACACACGGGTGGATGGTCTGCCCCGGAACTGGCTCCCGAGCGCGGGGGCGGGGCTTTTATTCAGCACGCCCTGCGTCACCGCGTAGCGGGTCGCAGGGCGGAACATAACATTCCTCCTTTATTATAAACCAAACAAACATAACACTAACTTGCATCAACTGTGAGTGCAAACATCTGCTCACGCTCTTAACCAATAATCGTCCGGCCATAGGGTCCGTGGTCCAGGCACCTCACACTACCACACATAGTCATTTAGCTTGGCCGGCGGTCTCGTGGCCGCTCTCAGACCATACCGCCCTTCTCGGGGCCTGCACCCCCCCGGCTCCTGATCTGGCTCACCTTCACTGGTCATGTCCTCGAGGCCGGGGGCCTCCAGCGGTTCCCAGGTTCCATCCGCCGCTCTTGTCTCATCCGGGATGGACCTAGGCTCGTCTTCGCTGGGCTGAGCGTCCTCCTCTTCCAGATGGCACTCACTGTCAGTCCACAGGTTGCGAGGCACCGCCTTGAACCATGATGAGTTCCTCGTCACTCGACGGTGTCCTCGGGTCACAGTCACCATGGTTCCGTGCCGATCGCTGACGGTCCATGGCAGTTCCTCGTATCTGGTGTCGAGTTTTGATTTGGTGGGGTTTCGTAGCATGACGACTTGGTCCCCCACTTGGTGATCAGACTGCCTCACTCTTCTCTTGCCGCTCATGTGGGCATTGGCACTCCTTCTCCTCATTTCCGTGCGCTCTTAATTGACCTCATCCGGGGTCCTGCTTGGATGGTGCGGAATCGAGGATCGGATGACGGTGCCGAACATGAGATCCGCCGGCGGTATGCCGGTTGTGCTGTGGGGGGTAACCCGATTGTTCCTGAGGAATCGGTAGAGGTCGATCTTCCATGGGCTGGCGTTCGCCTTGGATACCTTTAGCACCTTGTTAATGGTTCTCATGAAGCGTTCGGCGTCCCCGTTGGCCTGGGGCCACCTCGGCATGATGTGGTGATACTTTATGTTGAGGTCCTGCAGATAGTTCTTGAATTCCTCCCCGGTAAACGGTGGCCATTGTCACTTTTGATGGAGGTTGGTAGTCCGTGAGTTGCGAACATTTTTTCTATGGCTGGAATGACCAATTCCGCTGCGGTGGATTCGACTATTTCAACCTCCGGATATCGGGAGTGGTCGTCAACAGCTACCAAGAGGTGGAGGCCTTCCCGTAGCTTGTAGAAGTCAATGCTGATGGCCTCCCACCGAGAGCGGCCGCGTGCCGCCGATAGAATTGGTTCTGGTTCTGGCGGGGCTCCTGTTATCTGACAGGCTAGGCACGTGCTGATGAGCGTCTCGACCCTTTCCTCGATCTGGGGAAACCATACCCTGTGCCGTATGCGGGCCTTCGTCCTTGCCAGCCCTTGGTGTCCTTCATGCGCTAGGGCCACTATCCTGTCTTGCATTCTGAGAGGGATTGATATGCGGTTACCTCTTAGTATCACTCCGCCTTCTGTGATTGACAAGTCTTGCCGGACGGTGAACATGCCGGACAGAAACCCTTTTGCTTCCGCTGTTCTGTTGTGTGTGTGTCTCATGAAGGTTTTCCAGTCCCCTGAGATTATGGCATCTTTCACTAGATTGCAGCAGGGATCCTTGTTGGTTTCTGCCTCGATGTCTTCGATGCTCACCACTTTTGGTCTCATTGCACGAACCACTTGGCATATATGTTCCTCTGTCTCTTCGGCCACTTGGATCTCGTGTTGGGTTGCCGCTCGCGGGTGCCTCGAAAGGAAATCCGCAGGGTTTCCACTGCCTGGTTGGTAGATGAGATCAAAGTCTTATTGCTGGAGATGTAGTAGCCATTTGGTGATCCATGCCGGAGGGTGTGACGACGTTCCCATGAAGATGGGTAGTAGGGGTTTGTGGTCGGTGACTGCTGTGAACCGCTGCCCGTATAGGTACAGATGAAAGTGCCTGCACCCCCACAGCACTGCGATGGCCTCTTTCTCGATGTGGGAGTACCACTGTTCGGTTTCCGTGAGGGCTCTCGAGGCGTATGCTATCGGTATTTTCTCCCCTTCTCTCGTCACCTGCATCAGGATGGCACCGAGCCCAACGGGGCTTGCATCCACGAATAGTTCTGTGGGCAGCTTGGTGTTGTAATACGCCATCTTGGTGTCGACGGACAGGGACTCTTTAATACTTTCAAATGAGTCTTGGCACTTCTGCCCCCAGTCCCACTTGGTGTTTGCTTTCGTCAGCTCCCGTAGTGGCTCAGATAGGGTGGCCAGGTTTCGAATGAACCTCCCGCAGTAGGTTGCCATCCCTAGGAAACTGCGTACTTCTGTAGGGGTCATCGGTGGGCTTGCCGCCTGGATGTCTGCGACCTTCTGGGGATCAGGGGAGATGACTGTGCTGCCAAACTTGTAACCAAAGAAAGTGATTTCCGATCTGAGGAACTCGCACTTCTCCCTGTGTATGGTCAGTCCAGCCTCTTGTAGTCTGCCCAGTAGGGTATGAAGCCTCTTGAGGTGCTCCTTCTTGTCGGGGGCGTGAATCAGAATGTCGTCGCTCATGTTGAGGTCCCCAGGGATGCCCCTGATGACTTCCTGGATAGTTTGCTGGAATACTTCAGCCCCAGACGAGATCCCGAAGCTCAGGCGTTTGTATCTCCTTAGCCCCAGATGCATCGAGAATGTTGTAATGTAGTGCGAGTCTCTGTGGAGTTTGAGTTGATGATACCCCGCTTTGAAGTCAACTTTCGAGAAAACACAAGACCCTGTGAGGTCCGCCACAATTTCGTCGATCGTTGGGGTGATGTGGCATTCTCGTTTGATGGCAGTGTTAGGTAGACGCATATCAATGCAAATCCGGACCTTTCCAGGCTGTTTAGGCTTTCGCGTGACAACCATCGGGGAGACCCATGGTGTGGGCCCAGTAACCGCCTCTATGATGCCAGCTTCCTCCAGAGCCTTGAGTTCCTGCTCCACTTGTTCTCTCATGTGGAAAGGTGTCCTCCGATGCCGTACGGCCTTCGGCTGTACTGTTTCGTCGATGTGCAGCCGGATGGTTTTGCCCTTCAAGCAGCCTATTCCATCTTGCAGCTTGGGGTATTGACTTAGCATTTTCTCCACCTCTTCGGCCTCATCAATGTGGCAGATGAATTTGACCACTCCCAGATCTTCTGCGGCGTCTCCACTCAGGAGGCTTTCGATTCCTGCCTTTACGACATATACTTTCGACCACAGTCTGTTTTCGCCGTGCTCCAGCATGGTGCGGAACCTGTCCATGACTGGTAGGGGCTTTCGGCTGCAGTAGGCATACAACAGCATATCCGTGCTTTTCAGGACTGGTTGAGGCTTCAGAGTCTGAAATATGCTTGTGGGCATCATGTTCACCGAAGCGCCGGTGTCAATGGTCATGAGAATGCGCTGGTCTTGGACAGTGACCATGCACTTGCGCCTTTGGACAGATTTTCTTTGTGTTTCTTGGCCTTGGCTTAATGCGGACACAAGGTATATCTTTCTTCCTTTCTTCTCGTTGTCCTTGCTGGGATCTTGCTGCCCTGTCGAGATGTCATCCCCTTCTTCCTCCGTGGAAGAGTTGGCCACTGCGACCCTCCTTGCACTGGCCTGCTTCTTTTTCTTGGTTGCGTTTTTGTCTGAAATGTTCTGTGGGGGCTGCGTGGAGGCGCCCGATGATCTGCACACCTTTGCATAATGATCCTTCCTGCCGCAGGCGCCGCAGGTGGTGCCTTGCGCAGGACAGTTGCGGCGGCCATGTCGTGGGCCACCACACCAGCCACACTCTGTGGGCCCAGGAATGCGCGGTTGCCACCTGTTCTGGCCATAGCCCCCACTGTATTCATCCCTCAAGGATTGTTTGTTGGTGATCTGTGCCACCATGGCTGTGTTGAGGACCGGTTGCAGTCTGTGCAGAGTGGCCTCCATGTTGGCCGCTCTGGTGTGGGCTAGTTCCCTTTGTCGTCCTAATTCAAGGATTCGTTGCAGGGGGATGCCTCTCTCGCTGAGAATTAGGCGCCTTAGTTTTTCTGAGTGTACGCCATTAATGATTTGCCTCCTGATCTCCCTCTCAACATTAGTGAACTCGCAGGAAATGGCCAATTTTCTTAACCGAGTGTGGTAGGCATCCAGGGTCTCCTCTGCTGCCTGTATGGTGGTGCAGAAGATGAATGTCTCATAGTCCGGGTTCAGTTGGGGGAGAAAATGAGCTGTTAGGGCATCTTTTGCATTTTGGTACGCATCTTGGCCATCGGCCACATCCAAGGAGTTGAAAATGCGCAGTACCTCGTCACCCACGCTGAGGAGTAGGTGCACCTTCATTTTCCTGGCCGACGTCACATCTTTGCACTCCATCGCCATCTCGAATTTCTGGATCCACAGCTGCCATCTGGGTCCACTCGAAGATGGGTCGGTAAAGGGGTCAAATGGCTGGACCAGTGTCGATGAGCCTCCTTGTGTGCGAGGCTGTGGGGACGTCAGCGATAGGTTTGCCGCAATTCTGGACGGCGTGGTGGGCCCAGGGGTGGACGTGCCGGCCGCCATGTCGACGTGTACCTGTTCAGTGCTGTCGTGATCTCTTCAGGCAACCACTAGCGCGGTGAAGTTGGGCCTTCCCTGGAGGTGCCTTGGTGTCCAAACGCTGTATCGAAGAGTTCAGGTGCTGGTTTTTCCATGTGGTTCGGATGCCACGTCGTGATGGGGCCCCTGGTGTGCGATACCAGATGTGAGATGGCTTCACACCGCCCAGTCATCACTTGTAGGGCGAGTGATGATGAGAAGATTGAAGGAGAGAGGAGAGAGAGAAATTATTTTTTTTGGGGTGGGGTGGGGTGGGTCACGTGTGCGATTCCCCCCCCCCCCACAGGCCATCTAGGCGACGTGAACGTCGAGCGTGTGTTTGTCCTCATTTCACCTCGTCGCCATTGTTATGTCCCAGCCCTCGGCGTGCGCGCACGAGGGTTGGAGGAGTAAGCTAGGCCGCACGGCCTGTGGCGCAGCGCCAGCGGGAGCCCCAATAACTCGCACGCACACACGGGTGGATGGTCTGCCCCGGAACTGCCTCCCGAGCGCAGGGGCGGGGCTTTTATTCAGCATGCCCTGCGTCACCGCGTAGCGGGACGCAGGGCGGAACATAACAATAACCAAATCGCAAGCTCTTTAAAAAAGAAATAAAAAGAAGAAGAAAGGAAACGTCCCGCCGCCCACGTTAACGAGGATGGTGGACCATTACCCTCGTTAATTCTCTGGCTGCCATGGAAATAGAAGGGGTGCTCCAGACGGAGCCTCGCCTTCCTATTGCATGGCAGCCATGTTAGTACAGTAATTTCTCTCTGTTAATGGGACACTGCGAGTCTTCCCATGCAAGGAAAGAAAATACTTTCCATCTTGCTCATTAGCACCATGGGCGGGGGAGCCAGACAATCAGGTGGCTAGGAACGCGGGCTGACACTACCAGTGAAAGCCCGCGTTCTATGCAGCCTGAGGGCCAGCTCCCGCACCTAGCCACCTGATTTTCTGGCTCCCCCGCCCATGTTGCTAATGAGCAAGAGCTTTATCTCTCAAGGGTTCTCTTTGTGCTCAGTTATCGAGCTAGCTACTTTGGGCAAAAGGAATTTGCAGTAGTGAAGGATCTCATTTAACCATCTGCATTTCCCCAACTCAAGAATAGCCTCCAGATCCCCAAACAAGGAATCAGGTTCTGGGCATAGAATTTCCCTAACTATCGATAATATTTTCCACTGTTCACAAGCTTGCAGTGAGATAATGCCCAATTCATACTGAATTGCGTGGAAGGGGACCGATGCGTGGACATGCAAGACATTGCGCCAAACCAATGCCTCAAAGAATGGAAGTGTCTCCTCTAATAGTCGGGGTACACCTTCATCCCATAAAGGTTCTTGGGATTGATTTTCCCCTCATAGAATGTTATATTTGCTTTCAATGAATAGGTTCCAAACCAGAAGTCCACCCTCTTTAGTTGAATAAATAGTGGCGCAATACGCTCTTTCAGGCACTCTTTCAACCTGGTTAATGATGGATTTGCTACTATGAGGAATTCCAGGTATATTAAGGAATTAACCCTTGTCACAGGTTCCCCGCCAATGTGCCAACTGGGGTTCAGTTTCTTGCATTCCTTTCGGAAATGCAAAACCCTAGACTTGCTGGCATCAATTTGTAAGGCGTGGTTACCCAAGTAAATCACAAAGGCCTCCATAAGCCTCTGGAGGCCTATCCAGGTGCAGTCAAAAATGACAAAATCATATGCGTACGACATCCAGAGGGGTCTTAATTGATGCATTGTGGGTGTAATGAAAACCAAAGGAGCCAAATGGTTGCCAATATTAGCTGGATAAAGGTTAAACAGGCAGGGTGCGAGAACGCAACGCTGCCCGACTCCCCAAAATGTGGCAATCGACTGCGAAAGCCCCACCAGATGATTCAGACAAACTTGAATTTCTCAGTGGGAGAACAGGCCAATAATCAATCTCAGGAGACCCTGAGGAGCTCCCCACGTATAAAGCTTGAACCACAAGTGTTCCTGATCTACGGCATCAAATGCAGCACTTAAGTCTATCGATGCCATATGGACAGTGTCGGATCTCCCCCTCCCAAGCCAAATGCTGGGTGATTTTTACTATAAGCCCATTAAGGGATGTACCCACATTTTAACGGAAACCAATTTGACATTTTTAAGTTGTCCTGTGGCCAACGCCCACGCCTTCAGATGGGACAGCAAGATTGGTGCAAATACTTTGCAGTCAACATCCAGCAAGGCAATGGCCCGGAAATTTAAGGGGCTATTTCTAGGTCCCCTCTTATAGATCGGAACAATGTGGGCTTTTGACACGGAGGGGGGAAGGTGATTCGATGATACAATATCACCAAACTAGATCGCGAGGGAGGCTGCCCAGGATGCTGGATTACTATTGAGCAGCAGATTTGATAACTTATTGGGCTGCGGAACCCAGCAGGAACTGATCTTTATTATAGTCTCTAAAATAATTTCAGAATTGAATGAAATAAGGTCCATCCTGTTGCTATGTGTCCAAACAGGTAGGACGTACTCCACCCCACCACAGCGGCGTGCATATAGTGTTCTAAAATGCCGGACCCACTCATTCTCAGAGACTGCATTAATTTGACTCGCCAGCTGCTCGGAGACCGTGTTATTCACCAGCCTCCAGAAGGCCTGAGTATTTTTATTTTTCAAGCCTCAGCGTGTACCTGGATACTACTACTTACAGGACTGTTTAAGCCAGTTCCTATAGCTGTGATGTTTGCGTCTAGTCAGCTTTCTTTTAGCTTCTGGCGAGATATCAGATGGTTGTTTTACAAACCTCACCTCCTTCCTTAGTAAGCGCTTTCTTGCCACTATCTCCCCACTATGCACATGCCGATTACTTTTCTGCGTGGCTGTGGAGTTCACCCGCTGATTATGATCAACGACTTCCCACACAGAGTGTTCAAAGTTGTGAAATGAGAATACTTCCATTCTGGGGAGGAATGCTCCAAAACCTCCAGCAAAGAACGACTCAACGGTATTGCTAAGGCTTGATTCCAATGAAGTCGGTCACCAGTCGGGTTAACCGAGACACTGGCAGAAGTCAAGCCTCCACGTTCCTCAGCCGCTATCCCAAGGGCAAACACTGCTATGAAGTGAGAGTGGTCGCTGAATTCAGTCAGTGAAATGGTCATGGAGATACATTTCCCTAGTAGCCAGTCCCCCATAAAAATATAATGAAGAGTAGAGTGCAAATTTCCCTTAAACCGGGTTGTAGGATGCGGAATATCTCCCTCCACAGAACCATTTAGAGGATTTAAACCCAGCCCTCTCATGAGCCTCAACCATTGATACCCATAACGCTGCTTTTTACTCAATGGTGCTCTGTCACCGGCATTGTTCAAGAACCCAAAAATGTCCCTGCATTCGGAATTCAAATCCCCTGCCAAAAGGATGCAACCCCTAACATATCCATCACACCAGGCGTTAGAAGAGCAAGTGATGTCATTTAGGAGGGCCTATCATGCCAGTACACGTTGACTATCAACACATGAGTTGTCCTAACCCCTGATATTAATACATTCGTCAATAAAGCACCAAAGAACAGATCATCACATTTCACAACTTGCAAACTGCTAGATGATTTTACCAGGGTTAACAAGCCCTGATGTGTTCCACCTGACAAGCCAGGTCTGGCTACTTGGCAGAAGAATATGAAACTATCCAGCAATGTGCTGGTTTGCAGCCATGTCTCTTGAAGACAGATAGTCATAATGCAATTTGATTCCAGACACCTCCAAAGGATTTGTAAATAGATGAGTGACCCCTTCTGTTCCATGTCATTGGGCCTCTCCCTATAGGGCATTCATTAAAGTTTTGTCGCCTTCTTGAGCCATGACCAGTCACTGGTTTCTGCAAACCTCTTCATTTTGAGTCTGAAAGCTGAGATAGCTGCACTTAGCTGCTGATGAGATGCCTCCAAATTGATTGGAGTTTCAACTGATGTACTGGAAACGTATTTGGACAAATCACAACCAAATACTTGCAGAGAATCCCTTTCCTGTAGCACTATATCTGCCACATGTTTTGATTTAAAGTAGGCCACTGTAGGGTCAAATCATTGAGTATCAGGAAAGTAAACTCTATTCAGGTCATCCGTAGAGATACTCACCAAACTTGAGGCTTCCCCCAGGAGGCAAAGAATGTTTGTAAGTTTGAGACAGACTGTTCGATACTCAGGGATCACACTTTCACACAGTATACCATGTTGGCCTTCAGCTTGTTTTAACCCATTATGGAGTATGTTTGCATTTTTCCTTAGGCCACCAAGGCCCCTGGGCCCCACCGGCCCCCTCACTGTTCCTCTAGAGCCATAAGGTTTTTGAGGGTTGCTGCTCCTGTCCTTCGGGTTTGTCCACCTTCAACCCTGGTTCTTTACCTACAATCGCGCCCATGATGAATGTTTTAGGCTCACTGGGTTCTTACCTCAACAGGGTAGCAGCTCTCGAGCTGATCAATTGAACACTCCTCGACGGTCCCAGTTCTAGCTGAACCTTGTGGACATTGGGTCTACCGGATGATTATCCTTATCAAAGATGATGTTATTCAGATCTCTCAAGCCAGGGAGTATTGTATGATCTTCTTGCAGCACTAGGCCACTCCCTATGGGTTGAGAAATGTTTCCTCCTTCAATATTCACCAGCAAAAACAGACTGTCCACAGAAACACCAGCAAGAGAGCAGACTGCATTGACTGCCTTCAACTCAGCCACCCAGCATATCCCTTCCTGGGCAAGCTCCTGGAGAAACTGGCCATCTCCTAGCTCAATCTCCACACTGAATCTGTTGGTTGTCTTCATGACCATCAGTCTGGCTTCAGAGCTGCCAGAAGCACGGAAACTGGTCTCCTGAACATCCGTGAAGACCTGCTCACCAACCTCGACTCTAAGACCCCTTACATTCTTATCTTGCTTGATCTCTCTTCTGCCTTTGACACTGTCAACCATGCCATCCTGCTCAACCGTCTCCGTGATAACCTGGGTATCACTGGTCAGGCTCTGGCATGGCTGACTTCTTTCCTCTCCGACCGACCCTCCCAGGTCCAACTTGGGTCCTTCCTCTCCGACATCTTTTTCTCTACCTGTGGTGACCCCGAGGGATCTAACCTCTCTCCCTGACTGTTCAACCAATACCTGGCACTCCTTGCCCACCGCATCGCTGCTCTCTGTCCCAACTTTCAGTGCTATGCGGATGATAGCCAGCTCATTTTCAGGCTACCCTCGGCCTCCTCCTCCTCTCCTTCCCTCATCTCTGACTGTCTGTCTGCCATCCAGGAATGGTGTGCCGCCAACGACCTCTGCCTTAATGCCAGTAAGACTGAGATTCTACTCATCGGCACACCCACTCCCTCCTTCCCTGTAGCTCTCTGGCCGGCCTCTCTTGGCCCTCCTCCCACTCCCACCTGCAAGGCTAAAAACCTCGGGGTTATCTTCGACTCTGCACTCTCCTTCTCCCCTCACATCTCTGACGTCTCTAAGAAGTCACACTACCAGCTGCACCTCTTTAGAGGTATTCTTCCTTTCCTCTCCTTGCCCCAGAAGCTCACTGTCTCCAGAGCCCTGGTCCTCTCTAAGCTGGGCTACTGTAACAGCCTCTATCTAAATCTGCCTGCCTCCACTCCCCGCCCTCTGCAACGTACCCCGAACAGGACTGCGAGACTTGCCCTTGGCCTCAAGCCCAGGGATCGTATCTCTCCAGGACTGAAATCTCTGCACTGGCTCCCAGTGGCTGCGAGGATTAAGTTTAAAACCCTCTGCATTGTACACAAGGCCTTCTGGGGTCTGGGGCTGCAATACCTTCAACTCTCTCTTCCTAAATATCTTCCTTCTCGAGCTCTTCGCTCATCTGCCTCCAACTCCCTCAGGGTCAGTCGCTTCCCCAAGCAATGAGTTGGTGGCAGATCACTCTCTTCAGCAGGGGCCTCTCTCTGGAACAGCCTCCCTGCCTCCCTGAAACTCGAGGAGAACCATCTCCGGTTCCGGAAACACCTCAAAACTTTCCTCTTTGCTTCTGCTTTCTCTCCTCCCCTCCCTTGCTGAATTCCTGACTGAAATTGCACTGGTTACCTGGCCACCCTTTTCTGATCTCTGGCCCAGGCCCCATCAATTGCCCACCTGCACTGCCTCCCTGGCAACCCCTGCACTTGGGACCGTTTTTCTGTATCCCTTCAGTCCCCCTAACAGCACTTATGTCTGCACTTCCGTGTACTTGCCACTAACCGGCTGTTTTATTTGTCTTATTTTATCTTATTTATTCCACTTTTCCATGTACTGCACTTTCCCCTCTCCCTTCCCCCTGTGCACTTTTCCTTTCCCCCTTCCCATGCACTTGCGTGATCTGAATGGCACCTGGCCTAATAGGATCATTGTCTGTCCTCCCTTGTCCCCCCCCCTTTGCCTCGTCGCGCCTTGAAACACTTGTGGATAGGCGCGTTATAAATGCCATATGATATCATATCATATTATATCATAATATATTCTTGGGTAAAATCGGTGAGAGATCTATTCTAGCAAATTGATTGGATACCCAACTGGTCGAATGACATTCACCAGCTAAAAGTTGATGTTTCAGTGTAAGATGGATACATGGGATTGAGTATTATATTTTAAATACATGGACTCCCTTAGAAAATATCCTGGCCATTGTTATCCATATATAACAATTTAAATCCCAGAAACATTTGAGTAAATGTCCAGCCATTTCAGGGCAAAGATATCACACGTTGATGAGGTTGGTTCATCTTCCAATATTGACGACTATAGGCTGCAGACTGGGCATAGCACGGGTGGGTCGTACCTGCCACCTATGTTTGAAGGTTAATGTACTAGGGGTGGCTCAGCATGTATTAACGTCATGTAATACTTTGATATTGACATATGTGCATAATCTATGGCAGTTTGTTCAGAATGCTTCGGCTATATGTGTGGATGCGTTCTGGTTCTACTGCCTTAATTCAGGTAACGTCATTCATTTTGGCTTTGTATAGAGTATGGAAGATAGTCGAAGCCAAATCGAGTATAGTATAAAAAAGGCTTGGATTGTAATCTAGTGTGAATGTCAATAGTTGTCAAATAGTGTAATGAATTGTGCACTAGATTTTAGTATTGTAAGATGGTATACGATTTTATAGTTTGTTTAAATAATTGTGTATTTTAAAGGACAATGGGCCTCTTTACAAGTAACGCCGGGACATCGTAATGTTCCAGTGACACTGGGAAGTCAGGCGCTGTATTCAGTGTTACGGGGTTGGCGGCAACCCGTCTGTGGCACCGGTGGGTTACTGCCAACTTCGTAATGAGGCCAAATGATTTTGTAATATGGAATAATGTGAAACAGTTCGATGGAACTAAAAACACGTTATATGAAATAAAAATAAAACAATTATTAAAGTACTTGTACTCATCACCTCTTTTCACCTCACCTGCCTCTTCAACCTATCACTCTCCACTGGTATCCTTTCTGTGTACTGTAAATAATCCTTGTTGTTTACATACTGAAGAAGTCCACTACCTATCTCAACAAACACTCCTTCTATAAACCAGTCTCTCGATTGCTGCCACATCACAAAACCCTTCGGCGTGCATCTTCAATCGAATTGTAAACTACCTTGAGGAACTCACACTATGCAACCTCAACAACCAGGATTGCAGAATAAACACTCCACTCACACTTCTGTCATACATGTCTCCAACTGTTTATCAACCACTCACCACTCTTGCTTCTCTGCTACCCTACTTGATATCTCAGCGACCTTTGACGCAATGCATCATCGCACTTCTTCAAACCTTCACCTCCCTCTGTTGTTAAAGACACGTCCATCAAATGGGTTGTTTCCTACCTGTCCAACCAGTCGTTCCCCATGTCATGGATATTTGACCTCTTCTCCCCACACTCCAGTCCAATTTACCGTTTTCAGTGGTGTCAACCTGGACAGCTCCCCTCCACCCCGTCCCTTGAGTACTCATCGATCGTAGGCTTTATATTCCACCTCTTGGCTGATGCCACTCAACCTTCTCTCTGAACAACGTCCTTAACGTCGTTGCATGTTCCCTTTATATGCTACATAGAACTTAACCCACTCCAGCTAAGACACCTAAGACACCATGCTGGATGGCTCCCCATGCACATTCACTCACTCTATAAGTAACTCAGAACCTGCCCCTTCCTCACCTAAATACGTCATGTTGGATGGCTCCCCATGCACAATCGCTCACTCTATAAGCTACCCAGAATCTCCCCTGCAGCACCTAGGAAACCATGCTGGATGGCTCCCTATGTGACAGACTGGACAGATCCACTTAGCTTCGTTTGTTGGACTCGTACGAATATCCGTGTGTTCTCATTCTGCTCGATCTCTCCTCTGCCTTTGACACTGTCAACCATGCCATCCTGCTCAACCGTCTCCGGGAAAACCTGGGTATCACTGGTCAGGCTCTGGCGTGGCTGACCTCTTTCCTTTCAAATCGACCCTCCCAGGTCCAACTGGGGTCCTTCCTCTCCGACATCTTTTTCTCCACCTGTGGTGTCCCCCAGGGATCTAATCTCTCTCCCTGGCTGTTCAACCAGTATCTGGCACTCCTTGCCAACCGCATCGCCGCTCTCTGCCCTAATTTCCAGTGCTATGCGGACGATACCCAGCTCATTTTCAGGCTACCCTCAGCCTCCCCCTCTCCTTCCCTCATCTCTGACTGTCTGTCTGCTATCCAAGAATGGTGTGCCGCCAATGACCTCTGCCTTAATGCCAGTAAGACTGAGATTCTACTCATCGGTACTCCCACTCCCTCCTTCCCTGCAGCTCTCTGGCCTGCCTCCCTTGGCCCCCTCCCTGCTCCTACCTGCAAGGCAAAAAACCTTGGGGTCATCTTCGACTCCACACTCTCCTTCTCTGCTCATATTTCTGACGTCGCCAAGAGGTCACACTACCAGCTGCACCTCCTCAGAGGTATTCTTCCCTTCCTCTCCTTCCCCCAGAAGCTCACTGTCTCCCGAGCCCTGGTTCTCTCTAAGCTGGATTACTGTAACAGCCTCTATCTTAACCTGCCTGCCTCCACTCTCCGCCCTCTGCAACTCATCCAGAACAGAACTGCGAGACTTGTCCTTGGCCTCAAGCCCAGGGACCGTATCTCTCCAGGACTGAAATCCCTACACTGGCTCCCAGTGGCTGCGAGGATAAAGTTCAAAACCCTCTGCATTGTCCACAAGGCCTTCTGGGGCCTGGGTCCTAAATACCTTCAACTCTCTCTTCCCAAATATCTTCCTTCCCGAGCCCTTCGCTCATCCGCCTCCAACTCCCTCATGGTCAGCCGCTTCTCGAAGCAACGAGCTGGGGGTAGATCTCTCTCCGCGGCAGGGGCCTCCCTCTGGAACAGCCTTCCTGCCTCCCTGAAACTTGAGGAGAACCACCTCCGGTTCCGGAAGCACCTCAAAACCTTCCTCTTTGCTTCTGCTTTCTCTCTCCCTCTCCCCTGCTGAACAGCTAATTAATTCTTCACTAAACTGCACTGATCCTGCAACTGGACCACTCTAAACGGCCTCGGTCCTGGGCCCTGCCACTGATCCCCTGGAACCCCTCTGCACTGCGGGACTGTCTCTATATCCCTACAGCCCCCCCTTCCCCAGCACTTGTTCTGCACTTACCTTGAACTTGCCACCAGCTGGCCCTTTTTATTTATTACTTATGCCACTTACCTTAATGCACTTCCCCCCCTCCCCAACCCCTTGCACTTTTTCCTCCCCCCCCACCCCTGCACTTGCGCGATCTGAATGACACCTGGCCTAGTAGGATCGTTGTATGTCTCCCCTTGTTCCTCCCCTCCCTGCCTCGTCGCACCTTGAAACACCTGTGTATAGGCGCGTTACAAATACCATATCATATCATATCATATCATATCATATCATATCATATCTTTCTGCAATGGAGAAAGGGAATTAACCTCCCGTAATCTGAGCGTTAACCCGCCTTCCCACTCCCCTTGTCTGCCCACTGAACACTCCTGAAGTTCCCTCTTAATCTCACCTGAAGATTTGGAAAGATGAGCTCTCCATCCTGCGTCGAGCGCAGGGGCGCGTAGACGACCAGTTACTTCACTGGCGTGGAGGAATTGGTGAGTTCCAGTATTGACTCTAAGTCCAATTGTTCGTAAGAGTTCAAAAGTCTGATCTTCACTATGCCAGATTCCTTGCAGGTTGCGGATTTAAACCTCCAGAAGAGTTCCAAGTGGCAATTGGTAAGATCCTGGTAAGTCTATTGTGATTCTCCCCTTTGGGGCCAGGGTACAGCGATGATGCAGAATTAACTGCGCCGACCCGAAATGAGGTGAGTTCCCCCCTGTGGTAAATCAGGTAAGTCTTTGGGGTTAGGTTGTATTGTCCTTGTTTTTTCCCCTTAGGGGCCGGGGTGCGGCGGTGATGAGGTGAGTACCTCCCTGTGGTAATCAGGTAAGTCTTTGGGGGTGATTTGTATTGTCCTTGTTTTTCCCCTTAGGGGCCGGGGTGCGGCGGTGATGCGGAATTGACTGCGCCGACCCGAGATGAGGTGAGTACCCCCCTGTGGTAATCAGGTAAGTCTTTGGGGGTGGTTTGTATTGCCCTTGCTCACCTATCTGTTCTTGTCTCCCCAAGGTGTTGAAGAATGGCCTGGAGATGCTGGATTCGCGAAGGAGTAAAGGAATGCAGCCTCGGTTGGTGAGTTCAGCGCGGCTCTGCGAGGTGCGTGGCAATGCACCTGAGAAGGCTTCTCTCTTCCAGATCGACGATGTGCTGGATCAAGGATTCAGGTAAGGGTTTTGTTCTGACCTCTTCTCCTTCTCCTTTTCTTGTTCCAGGTGTTCCAGGACTGAAGCGGGTGTGGCTGAAGACTGGAGCTGCTGAAGACACAGTGAGCGTTACGCTGCAGCAAGCAGAATAACGCGAAGCACGTGTGGCTGTCCGGGTGTGGCTTAAATAGCCTTGGAAGAAGTCCCAGGTAAGTATTCTTTCACAGCCCCACCCGAGAGGAAAGGAGTCCCTGAGGTAAAGTAGTCCCTTTAAGCCTCATTTGGCTTGTGGCTTCGTGCAGCATGGTCTGCATCAGGTAGGTATGCAGCATGGTCTGCAACAGGTAGGATTTCTGTAATGAGCCTGGCGCCCATGGCGCCAGGACTGACTTTATTCTTATGAGCCTGGCGCCATAGGCGCCAGGACTGTAGCCAAAGAGCCCCTAACTGGGGTTTTTGGGCATGCTTCAAGTGGCATGATGCCTGCTTCCGGGGTTGCTGGGCCTGGTCTGGCTTTCCGGGGGCAGGCATCGTGACACTATGCACAATAACTCACTCTATAACCTACCCTCAACCTCCACTTCCACCAGCTAAGACACCATGCTGGATGGCTCCGCGTGCACAATCTCTCACCCTATAAACTACCCAGAACCTCCCCCTTCACCTCCGTCAGACACCATGCTGGATGGCTCCTCATGCACAATCACTCACTCTACAAGCTACCCTTAACCTCCCCCATCCCCACCCTCAGACACCATGCTGGATGGCTCTGCATGCACAATCTCTCACTCTATAAGCTACCCAGAAACTCCCCCTTCACCATCCTCAGACACCATGCTGGATGGCTGCTCATGCACAATCACTCACTCTATAAGCCACCCAGAACCTCCCCCTTCCTTACCTAGACACGTAATGCTGAATGGCTCCCCATGCACAATACCTCCCTCTATAACCTACCCAGAACCTCATCCTTCACCACCCTCAGATACCATGCTGGATGGCTCCCCATGCACAATCACTCACTCTATAAGCTACCCAGAACCTCCCCCTTCACCACCCTCAGATACCATGCTAGATGGTTCCACATGAACAATCTCTCACTCTATAAGCTACCCAGAACCTCCCCTTCACCATCCTCAGACACCATGCTGGATGGCTCCTCATGCACAATCACTCACTCTATAAGCAACCCAGAACCACCCCCTTCCTTACCTAAACACGTCATGCTGAATGGCTCCCCATGCACAATACCTCACTCTATAACCTACCCAGAACCTGCCCCTTCATCACCGTAAAACACCATGCTGGATGGCTCCTCATGTACAATCACTCACTCTGTAACCTACCCAGAACCTCCACTTCCACCAGCTAAAACACCATGCTGGATGGTGTTACGCTCACCTGGTATCCACAGGGATGCCACCCAGCCGGGTTACTCGCTGGTATGCTTCTCAGGTTTGCCCTGAAGGTTCTGCCTGAAAATACAGGAGGACTGTGTTCAAGACTGACCGACTGGGGTAAGTATCCTCCCTCCACCCCCGTATGATTTCAGTCCCTCTGGCGCCCTCTCCTCACCTTGTGGTAGAATTAGGCGTGCCCTCAGTCCTGCCTTCTTTGCAGGGGCGCGTTGTCTTTCATGGGCGAGTGCGGTCCAGTTACTTCACTGATGCCGGCCCGTTTGATATTGTCCAGGTAGGTCTTATTGCTGTTCTTTAGTTTTGTTGCTATCCTGCATGCCTTTCTTTGTTTAAAATGCCTCTTTTTTCTCCCTTAGGTATGGAGAGCTTCAGCGCGGCAAACTGGCATGGTTGAGCCCCGCTGGTAAATGATGGCGCATTAAGAGCGCTATGATGCGGTAAGTAAGCGCTATGCGCAGCGCTGCAAAGTCTTGCCTTTGCTAACCTGTGTTTTCCTTCCTTGTAGGTCGCTGTGTTCTTAAGCGCGAGTGGAATGTCCGGAGTGGTGCCAGCCGAGAGGCGACCAGCCAGGTAAGCCTTTTGAGCAGTTTGTAATTTGTAAATGTCTCTACTGCTTTCTTTAATCTTGCCTCTATCTTCCTCTTTCAGGTCGTTCTGTCCGGGAGGCGTTCAGATTCGAGGAAGCTGTTCTCAGTACCTGCAAGTGTTTAAAGATGAAGACTGCAGGTAAGATGCTGCTGCTAATGATGTTCCTTTTGTCTTCTTGCAGGTTCTGCTTCTTCGAGGTTCGAGGGAATAGCTGGACACGGTGAGCGTCACGTTGCAAGCTGCAAAGTAACGCGAAGCGTGTTGTCTTGCTCGGGTGTGGTTTAAATAGCCCCAACAAAATAGTCCAGGTAAAGTAGTCCCTAGGCTACCACAACCAAAACACTAGACCGCATAGCTTGGTTCTTAGGAACCAAGCTATGTGGATGCCTCCATGTTGGCTCACAATACAATAAAGTAGTTCCCAAGCACATTGTTTTTCATGGTGTATGAGCCCTGGCGCCATAGGTGCCAGGAATGGCCCCATGAGGGCTTTTGAAGAGAATGCCAGGCTCTAGAGGCCCGAGTCCTGACTCCACCTGGCCAATGGGTTTGCCAGAGGGGGTTTTGGGCGAGGGTCGTGACAGCACTCCCCCCTAAGGCCCCTCCCATGGTGTTCATTCTGTCTGGCCCAGGTTTGGTTGGGAAGTTCCGATGGAATTTCCCAATTAGACGTGGTGCATGGATATTGTCACTGGGCTCCCAGGATCTATCTTGTGGTCCAAATCCTTTCCCATCGATGAGATAATATAGCTTGGTCTTAGAGTATTTAGAGTCCAAGATATCTTTGACTTCGAATTCTGGTTCTCCGTCAACAAGTATGGATTTAGGTGGTGTCCCAATCTGTGTGCCGAGTTGCATTGGTTTTAGAAGGGACACATGGAATACCGGGTGGATTTGTAGATTAGGTGGTAAATCTAGTTTCATGGCTGCTGGGTTGATAATTGCCTTAATAGTATAGGGTCCTAAGAATCTTGGATGAAAGGTCCGGGTTCCCTTGATGGTTACGAATTTAGCGGCTAACCACACTTTGTCTCCTACTTGATAATCAGGGGCCTTTTTCCGGTGTTGGTCGGCGAATCTCTTTTGTTTTTCTTTGGAATGAATAAGGTGTTCCTTTGCCCTTTTGAAAGCCTGAGTAATGGTTGTGTGTAGAGTCTGTATCGCTGGCATTTCCAAGCTGGCTGGAAGGTCTAGTTCAGAGGTACGTGGATGTCTGCCATAAAGGGTATAGAAGGGTGTTTGTCCCATGCTTGAATGCAAAGAATTGGTATATGCATATTTGGCTATCCATAGTAGGTCTTTCCAATTCCTTTGTTCGTGGTGCAGCATGCACCGTAAATATTGCTCGAGTGTCTGGTTGGTTCTCTCGGTTTGGCCGTCTGTTTGGGGATGGTGACTGGTAAATAGCCGAACGTCGATCTGCGCCATTGCACAACATTTTATCCAGAAGTTTGAAACAAACTGGCTGCCTCGATCAGCGACCAAAACCGAAGGGAAGCCATGTAGCTTAACCACACCCTCCAGGAACATTTTTGCTAAAATGGCTGCGTCTGGGAGGCCTTTGAGAGGAATAAAATGGGCCATCTTCGAGAATAAGTCCACAACTACAAGGATGGTGTTGAACCCTTGGCTTGGAGGTAGATCAGTGATGAAGTCAAGGGAAAGCGTGTGCCATGGAACTGGAGGAACATCCAATGGTTGTAGGAGACCAGATGGTTTTTGTTTCTGTGATTTATTTGTTGCGCAGACACCACAGAACTGAATATACTGAATGATGTCCTTACGCCAGGTAGGCCACCAAAAGTTCTCTTTCACCTTAGCTAGGGTTTTGGCGATCCCAGGATGCCCTTCGATCAGTGAATCGTGATAGTTTGAAATAATATGCTGTTGTAATTCCTTCTTGGGTACATATAGGCGATCCCTAAAAAAGGGTAGATGGTCCTTGATGGTATATTGTTCTCCTTGAGTTTGCCATGCGAGGTAGGCATCAGGATTCATTGTCCATTGGATTTCTTTTCGTAGTTTTGCTTGTGTTAAGGCTGTCGTGATACCCAAGAGTTTGTCTTCAGGTATAATAGGTACTGGTTCTGGAGCTGTATATACTATTTAATCTATGCCCATGCGAGATAAGGCATCCGCCTTTCCGTTTCTGACTCCTGGTCGAAATGTGATTACATAATCATATTTGGAGAAGAAAAGGGCCCACTGTAATTGGCGCAAGGACTGGGCCTTGGCTGTTTTGAGATATTGTAGGTTTCGGTGGTCTGTGATGACTGTAATGGTGTGTCTGGCCCCCAGAAGGTAGTGTCTCCAGGCTTTAAAGTCGGATTTGATAGCCAGGAGTTCCTTGTCCGTGATGGCATAATTAATCTCTGGAGGTGAGAACTTTTTCAACCAGAAGGCCACAGGATGTAGATGGCCGGTTTCCGGGTCTCTCTGTGAAAGGACAGCCCCCATTGCGGGACTGGACGCATCAGTTTCAACGACATAAGGGAGGTCTGGACGCGGATGTCGCAGGATTGGAGCGGAGGTAGACCTTTGTTTAAGTTCCTGAAAGGCTTCTTCTGCTTCTTCGGTCCAAGCAAACTTTTTATTGTTTTTTTCGTAATAGTACTGTGATTGGGTGCACAACCTGAGAGAAGTCTGGGATGAACCGGCGGTAGAAATTCGCAAAGCCCATCATGCTTTGTACCCCTTTCAGAGACGTCGGTGAAGGCCATTTCAGAATGGCATCTACCTTGTGCATGTCCATTCTAATGCCTCCTGGAGTAAGGATAAAACCAAGAAATTCTACTTCGGTGATGTGAAAAAAGCATTTTTCAAGCTTTGCAAATAAGCGATGTTGACGGAGCTTGGTGAGGATTGAATGAACGTGCCTGACATGATCTTGTTCCGAGGCTGAGTATACAAAGATGTCATCTATGTACACTTAGGCGCACACATCAATTAACTCCCTTAAGACGTCCTTCATGAAATACTGGAATGCCACAGGAGCACTGCATAACCCGAAGGGCATGACTTGATATTCAAACAAGCCGTACTTAGTACGGAAGGCAGTTTTCCATTCATCTCCTTTTCTGACTCGGACCAGGTGGTATGCTCCTCGAAGGTCCAATTTGGTATAAATCTGGGCATCTTTAACTTGGTCTAGCATCTCAGGGATAAGTGGCAAGGGGTAGCGGTTCTTCACAGTGATCTGGTCCAATGCGCGGTAGTCAATACAGGTTCTCAAGTCTCCTTCCTTTTTCGGTACGAAGAACAAAGGACTGGCTGCGGGGGACTTCAAAGCACGGATAAATCCATTTGCAAGGTACTGGTCTAAATAGGATTTCAAATGAAGGTTTTCTGGTTCTGTGAGAGCGTAGATCCTGCCGCAAGGGATTTGTGCACCCGGAACAAGGTCGATCTGACAGTCATAGGGCCTGTGCGGCAGCAAAGTATTGTCTTGGTCCTTTTGGAAAACATCCTGGAAATCATGGTATTCACTTGGCAAGGTATTAGTTGCTCCCAGGGTTGATACTGTCGCTCTGGGAGTCATGGGGATACAGACGTCGGGTTTCTCCTCTTGGTAATAGCAGGCAGGGGAGCAGTCACTGGGGAAGGTTAATTTTCGTGCCCGCCAGTTTATCAAAGGGTTGTGAGCAACCAACCATGGCATCCCTAGTATTAGCCTGAACTGAGGTGCCTTGATGAGATCGAATGAAATAGACTCCCGATGTCCGTCCTGGCACAGCAAGGTTACCCTGGCTGTGCACTGGGTTACTGGTCCGGAAGTGATTTCTGTCCCACCCACGGTGGTTACCTTGTCCATAGTTGGCTTAGAACACAAAGGAAGCCCCATCTCTGCTGCCAGTTCTTGATCAATATAATTTCCAACTGCTCCGCTATCGATGTATGCTTCAACTGCATGCATTCTTGACGACTGTTGGTGGTTAATTAAGATCACTGGTATTGCAAAGTGCGAGGTCAGCAACTCTTTCATCATCTCACTCGACAAACTGACCTCTACGTTTGTCGAGCTTGGTAGTTTTCCGATTCCTTAGCTTCATCCTTCTCTGTGGCCCCGTCTGTTCTTCTTGGGGGTTTTACTGGACAGTCCTTCAGGAAATGTCCTGGTTTCCCACTATACAAACAAAGCTGTTGTTGTCTTCTTTTGTCCCGCTCTTGTTTTGTTAATGGAGGCCGTATCCCTCCAATCTGCATGGGTTCCACAGCATTTTCAGGTACACAGGGTGTGTTTTCCCTTGGTCGAACATACACGGTCCGAGGGACCGTCTTAGACCGGTCTGCCTTTCGGTCCTGCAACTGGTGGTCTAGCTGCACAACCAGATTTATGAATTCTGCACTGTCTCTGGTTGGATCAACCACCTGGGCTAAGACGTCCTTTAATTCACCTCGTAACCCTCGATGGAATAACGTGGTTCTTTTGTTTTCTGGCCACCTAGCTTCGGCAACCAGTCTGTTGAAGGTAGCAATGTACGTTAACAAGTCCTGATTCCCCTGTCGGAGGGACAAGAGTTCATTGTCTACTGCTTGTTCCTGGGTATGGCGAGCAAAAAGTTTTTCCATTTCTCTCTGGAACCCCCCAAAGTCATGTAATAGAGGATCGTCATGGGTTACCAATGGCACCGACCAATCCGCTGCACTAACACTCAGGTATGATAAGACAAAAGCTACCCGAGCTTGGTCGTTTGGAAATGCTCCAGGCCTACAAAGAAAATTAAGGCGGCACTGATTGATGAATGCCGCATACTTCCGTGGGTCGCCTGAGAACCTTTCTGGTGGTGCCAGGGGCACTGTTCCAGGTAACGTGATCTGTACCGGAGTGGGTGGTATGGCGGGGTTTTGCATTGTTGGATTGCTTCCAGGTAGAGGCGTCTGTCCTGCATGTGATTGCAAGTATTGCCTGCTAATCTCTTCAGTGCGTTCTTTGGTCACTATTAGGTCTCTCTGGAGGGCATTAGTCTCTTGTCGGGCAGAATGAACCTCAGCCCGAAGCTCTCGTAGTAATTGGGCCAATTGTTCCATTTCTGTCTCCATGGCGCCCAGGTGGATTTGTTATGGTAGGCTTTGCGTTCTGTTACGCTCACCTGGTATCCACAGGGACGCCACCCAGCTGGGTTACTCGCTGGTATGCTTCTCAGCTTTGCCCTGATGTGGTCTGCGGGGAAGGTTGTGCCTGAAAATACAGGAGGACTGTGTTCAAGACTGACCGACTGGGGTAAGTATCCTCCCTCCACCCCCGTATGATTTCAGTCCCTTTGGCGCCCTCTCCTCACCTCGTGGTAGAATTAGGCGTGCCCTCCGTCCTGCCTTCTTTGCAGGGGCACGTTGTCTTTCATGGGTGAGTGCGATCCAGTTACTTCACTGACGCCGGCCCGTTTGATATTGTTCAGGTAGGTCTTATTGCTGTTCTTTAGTTTTGTTGCTATCCTGCATGCCTTTCTTTGTTTAAAATGCCTCTTTTTTCTCCCTTAGGTATCCAGAACTTCAGCACGGCGAACTGGCTTGGTTGAGCCCCGCTGGTAAATGATGGGGCATTAAGAGCGCTATGATGTGGTAATTAGGCGCTATGCGCAGCGCTGCAAAGTCTTGCCTTTGCTAACCTGTGTTTTTCTTCCTTATAGGTCGCAATGTTCTTCAGCGCGAGTGGAATGTCCGGAGTGGTGCCAGCCGAGAGGCGACCAGCCAGATAAGCCTTTTGAGCAGTTCGTAATTTGTAAATGTCTCTACTGCTTTCTTTAATGTTGCCTCTATCTTCCTCTTTCAGGTCGTTCTGTCCGGGAGGCGTGCAGATTCGAGGAAGCTGTTCTCAGTAGCTGCAAGTGTTTAAAGATGAATCTGCAGGTAAGATGCTGCTGCTAATGATGTTCCTTTTGTCTCCTTGCAGGTTCTGCTTCTCCGAGGTTCGAGGGAATAGCTGGACCCGGTGAGCGTCACGTTGCAAGCTGCAAAGTAACGCGAAGCATGTTGTCTTGCTCGGGTGTGGTTTAATAGCCCAACAAAATAGTCCAGATAAAGTAGTCTCTAGGCTACCGCACCCAAAACACTAGACCACATAGCTTGGTTCTTAGGAACCAAGCTATGTGGATGCCACCATGTTGGCTGACAATACAATAAAGTAGTTCCCAAGCACATTGTTTTTCATGGTGTATGAGCCTGGACTGGCCCCATGAGGGCTTTTGAAGAGGATGCCAGGCTCTAGAGGCCCGAGTCCTGACTCTACCTGGCCAATGGGTTGGCCAGAGGGGGTTTTGGGCGAGGGTCGTGACAGATGGCTCCTCATGCACAATTACTCACTCTATACCCTACCCAGAACCTCCCCCTTCAACACCCTCAGCCACCATGGTGGATGGCTCCTCATGCACAATCACTCACTATATAAGCAACCCGGAACCTCCCCCTTCCTTACCTAGACATGTCATGCTGGATGGCTCCCCATGCACAGTGCCTCATTCTATAAGATACCCAAAACCTGCTCCTTCACCACCCTCAGACACCATGCTGGATGGCTCTCCATGCACAATTACTCACTCTATAAGCTACCCAGAACCTCCACCACCTAGATAGGCCATGCTGGATGGCTCCTCATTCATAATTGCTCCCTCTATAACCTACCTATAAGCTCCCCCTCCACCACCTGCAGATACCATGCTGGATGGGGGCTACCCATACACAATCACTCCTTCTATAAGCTACCCAAAACCTCCCACTGCAACTACAGGAACCTTGCTGGCCTCTTGGCCAGCTTCAAAGAAAATAAAAAACTAAAATGAACTCAAACTGCCTCATCACGAGTTTGGCGGTACCCCTTAAATGCTGTGGTAATGCTATTACCGCCACTTTTAAGTGTCTGCCAAATCACAGGTTTGCCAGGATTTACCCCCAGCTCTGAGCTGGGGATAAATCTGCTGCGAATTTGCCAATTCTTGTCACTATTACCATGCGCTAATACCGTAGACTGTAGTAGCGCCGAAAATTCCCCATTGGGCCCAATGGGGAATGGGGAATTCCCGAACGGGCCCAATGGGGAATGGGGAATTCCCGAACGGGCCCAATGGGGAATGGGGAATTCCCGAACGGGCCCAATGGGGAATGGGGAATTCCCGAACGGGCCCAATGGGGAATGGGGAATAACTGTTCCGCCAAACCCATGATCTGGTGCTAATAGCACTGGGGGGTTTGGCAGTAATGCTAATAGCCCCTGCTGTATTCCGGTGGTATTACCGCTGGGATACCGCCCAACTCGTGATAAGACCCAAAGTGTTAAGTTCCCTAGTCTAAAAATACTTGAGGTATTTCAGTCTCTCTTCCTCCTGACACCTTGGGGTGCTGTTTTCGCTACCCTACTGCAGAGTGTTTCCGTTCCGCTCCAGGGTTTCACGCACCCCTTCACTCCACTCAGGGCATTTCTCCCTTGTTTCTCCCTTTTGTCCATATTTCAGGGTGTCTTCACTCTCTACCCCTCTTCTGGGGTCTCTTGATTCTTGTTCCTCACTTTCTCTCCTTCTCTTGACGCATTCCCTTGTTCTTGTGGGCACTTCTCTCCTTCTTTTGGGTTATCTTTATTCTGAGCAAGGGGCTGAGTCTCTTACATGACTCCTTCGCACTGTGCTCACCCCTTCTAGCCTCTTCCCCTACAGGAATAGTCAGGCTTCCCATAGTCCCTTCTTCACTCTGGAATTTTAGGTTGTCTAGCCCCTTCCACAGGCTAGCATGGGCCGCCTTTATTCCAGCTCCTCTGGCCTCCTGGATCATGATCAGCGGGGTGTGGGTCTCTTCCTGCCCTCTGGGTTCAGCTGGGCTCTTGCAAGTTTCCCTCTTCAGCATAGTAGTGTAGCTACTAGGCATAAGGTAGTCGTGCTTCAGACTTCTTCGCTATGCTTTTTCCCTTGACAGGGAATCAGTCCCCAGCTGAGACAACTTGCAACTGACCAGGATCCCCTTTTATTCAGTCCTTTCTCCCCTTAGCTGACTACTGATTGGCTGAACTGTCCACATTCACCATTGGTGGAAGTAGAGCTTACATCCTGTCCTCGCAGGGTAGGTCATCCCTTATTGGTCAGTTCGAATAACAGTTGTATCAATTAGGAGGTCCAATTAACTCTCCAATATAAGAGCTCTGCTCCCGTTTATCTGGTTTGTTCCTCCTGGGTACATTGGTAGGTATGGCTCTCTGTATTCCTCTTGCCTCATGAAAGAAGGTTTTATTTTATTTCCCCATTCCTTTGTGGTGTAGTAGATGTAATTTCATTAATTTATATCACATTTACCCACAGTCCTTAATAGGGAATTTAACCTCGGTCTTCTACATGGGAGGTATCAGTTCTACCACTGTGCTATTCCAGCAGTGCTGCTATTCAGTTCTGACAGATGCTGAAGTCTTTTTCTGACAGCAGAGAAGTGTTTTGTCTCTCCATGCTGGCAGTGTATCTCACTGCATGTTAGCCTGATCAGCCGCTCCTCTCCCTTCGCCGCCACGGGGTTTGAGAGATATTTTGTCTGTGTGAGCCGAGGAAAAGCCTTAATTCCCCACACTATGCACAATAGCTCTCTCTATAACTTACCTAGTATCTCTCCCTCCACCACCCTCAGACAAAATTCTGGATGACTCTCCATGCACAATCACTCCCTCTATAACCTACCTAGAATCTCTCACTCTACCACCCACAGATTCCATGCTGGATGACTCTCCATGCACAATCGCTCCCTCTATAACCTACCTAGAATCTCTCACTCCACCACCCACAGATGCCATGCTGGATGACTCTCCATGCACAATCGCTCCCTCTATAACCTACCTAGAATCTCTCCCTCCACCACCAAGACACGTCATACTGGATGATGGCTCTCCATACACAATTGCCTCCTCTATAACCTACATAGAACCTTCCCCTCCACCGCCTACAGAAACCATGCTGGATTTATTTATTTGCATTTTTAAAGCGGTAACACAGCCCGGGGACATTGAGGTGCTGTTACAGGAATATGTCTTAGTTGTGTATTTGGAACGCACTTAATAACCAGAGGTTTCTAAGCGCGGACCCGAGGATCGAACCTGTGTTGCTTCATGTCGTCTTGTCTGCAAGATGAGCACGTTGCCGCTGAGCTATCTTCCCAGGACAATGGAGGACTCTCCATGCACAATCGCTCCCTCTATAACCTACCTAGAACCTCTCCATCCACCACCTAGACACGTCATGCTGGATGAATGCTCTCCATACACAATTGCCTCTTTTATAACCTACATAGAACCTTCCCCTCCACCGCCTACAGACACCGTGCTGGATGACTCTCCATGCACAATCGCTCCCTCTATAACCTACCTAGAATCTCTCACTCCATCACCCACAGATGCCATGCTGGATGACTCTCCATGCACAATCGCTCCCTCTATAACCTACCTAGAATCTCTACCTCCACCACCTAGACACAGCATGCTGGATGGATCTCCCTACACAATCGCCCCCTCTAAAACCTACCTAGAACCTCTCCCTCCACCACCTAGACACGTCATGCTGGATGATAGCACTCCATACATAATGTCCTCCTCTATAACTTACATAGAACCTTCCCCTCCACCTCCTACAGACACCATGCTGGATGACTCTCCATGCACAATCGCTCCCTCTATAACCTACCTAGAATCTCTTCCTCTACCACCTAGACACATCAAGCGGGATGGATCTCCATACACAATCGCTTCCTCTATAACCTACCTAGAATCTCTCCCTCCACCATCTACAGGCACCATGCTGTATCGCTCTCCATTAACAATGGGTCCCTCTTCAATTTCCTGCTCCATGTCTTCAAATCTGTCAATGATCTACTCCCCGATACCTCGCTGACTGCCTATGTCTTCTCTCTCCCGCCCGTTCTCTGCTGTCCTCTGCTCGCTTTAACCCTGCTGTGCCACCGCTCTGCCTGTGCCCCGACCCACTTCCGCTTTCTCCCTTCTTGCCCCTGTCCACTAGAATGACAAAAAACCTTTCTTTCTAGCTGGTGAGGGAGTGTCTCCTACCCATTCTTCACCCCTTCCCTGCGGATATCCAGAACACTCATGACCGAATGTAAATACATCAATATGTGTATTGCCCAAACATATATAATGGCACTAGGCCCTGCATGTTCATCACATTTAGGTCTGTCTGTCTTGTTAATGCCCCCGGTCCAGGTTCCTTATTCACTCTACCCAGCCATCATTGGGCTTAACCACAACCCACCAACCGCTGTATATTATAAAGTCACACTCAACCCGCGACTGCCGCCATCATCTGATACTTTATCCTACGTAAAATATTTTGGTTTGAAATCATATCCATAACTAAATACAAATAAAAAATGGTTACATGTCGGAGATATTATATAACAAATTATTATCTAGCAAACCTTTTATAAAGAAAAATGTTATAGTAAATGAACTTTTCCCCCAACCCCCATTTCTGACCCCTATAAATCCGCCCCAACCATTTCCCAAAAATATTTAACCCTCTAGTCCACCCCTAAATGTATTTACTATAACATTTTTCGATAAAAAATATTCGATATATGTTCTTTCAATATATCATTTTTGATATAAACACTGCATAGCATACAAAATACAAACTACAAATTAGGGCTGGTCTACAAGTCCGTTATCCCTGTTGCCTTTTCTGTTGGCAAGTATCCCACAAATTCACTTCGATTTGCTTACTCCAGAGAGCTTGCCATTTCTTCCATTTCGTTGTAGAAGGCGATATCGTTGACCCAGTCCTCAAATCCGGGGAGGCTCCTTTGCACCCCGCAATTTTGCAAGCAAAAAACACCAACTGCACAAATCTCCTCCTCCTTTTGGGAGCATCCCTAAAGAACCCCAATAGTTATGGGACAGGGGACTCTGAAGTTGTAAATCCATTAGTTCAGTAACAGAGTTCCCGACTCCATGTTCTGAGCTGCAGCTACGCGTCATGTCAAAGCCTACATATGGCGCGATGCATCTTGGACAACTGGGTGACCTTCTTTGATCACATTTAAAAAGGGCGACCAAAGTAAAATACAACCTGTGCACAAACTTAAAATGTATTAACCCCTGCCTGTGATTCAGGTAGGTGCAAGTCGTCCTCATACATATCCCTCCCCACTGATACTTTGATACCCCCAAACCTGTATCTCTTTGCGCCAACGTTTTGGCTGTTGCGACAATCAGTTTGCCCCCCACAGTAGGTCTATGGGCAAGAGACTGTGCTCATCAAGTCTCCAGGGGTTGCAGTGGGTTGCACCACTTTGCCATCTTGTGGTATAAACTGTTGGAAACCCACATGTAGGCGGAAGATAGAGGTACAGAAATCAGCCGTAGATCTAGACCTTTCCAGTGGGATCAAAGATCCCTCTGAGACTAGGTCAGCCTTGGACGAGTACATTTATTTTATTTATTTGCATTTTTAAAGCGCTCACACAGCCCAGGGGCATCAAGGCGCTCTTACAGGAATATGTCTTAGTTGCGTATTTATAACTCACTTAATACCCAGAGGTTTCTAAGATCGAACCTGTGTTGCTTCCTGTCGTCTTGTTTCCAAGGCGAGCACATTGCCGCTGAGCTATCCTCCCGGGACCACGGAAGGGACCAGTTACATTTGTATTTGTGTTTAAAATGTCCCCTCCATACATTTTTACTTATTTCCAATACGTAGTGATAAAAAGGTATTAAAACTGGGAAAATGGCCTTATCACCTTTCTTTTCCACTACATTTTGAAACAAGCATTGGCAATGCTAACAGTTTTTGCTTTGGTGTATATATGGGAAAGGTATTTGCCAGGCATTGCCACAAAGGTGCAGTGCCTGGGCATACCATAGCAGTGCCTGGCAAATACCTAAACACAAGCTGAAACGGTTGGCTTTGCCAATGCTTCTGTTTAACAGGACATCAGTGAAGGACACGCATACTGCTTATAAATCAAGTGGCTAAAGGCACACCTGGTTACGACTTTTTAATTACACCAGTAGCGTGTTTACTGCAGCAATTAAACCATTAGCTCTCAGAAGACTGCATTGAAAACACCCTGGCGGCAGTTTGGGTACAAAGTTCGATTTTAAGGTCGAACAAGTTAGCTGAAAGAGATCCCAGGAGGGTGTGTTTTGGGCAAGGTGGGGCAGGAAGTTGGCGGGAATGGCCATAGGGATTCGCAAGGCCATGGGCAGTCAATTGGTGGGTGAATAAACAGAATCTACAAGCTTTGTGTCCCTCCTCATAGGCCATCTCTCTCTAGCTGTACTCCATTACATTAGTTTCAGTTTATAGGTGGCGCTAAAGCCCAAATTAAAAAAGAGTAAATGCATCCTGCAGCTAACAAATTGCGGGGTGCATTCCCACGTGCATTCCTATGGGATCTGCCTGCTTTTAACAAGCAGGTGGAATCCATAGAAATCCATTAGTTCCTCACCAGCGTGAACATGTTTCCTGGCAGTCCGAACATAGACAACTGGATGCAGGATTTTGTCAGCAAGGGCACATGCTTATCTTCAGGAAGACTATGGTATATATTCAAAGACTGTTATTCCTGAAAAGCTGCCCATGAAGTAGAATATGTTAATGCTCTCGTGTCTTGTGATTGGTTAGTAGTGTCTGTCTACTCCTACTGGGACTTCCTATTGCGTCTGTGCGAGAGTCGTTGTGGGGGGGACTGCTGTTAAATGTTATTATTCGATCTCATGAAATCTTGAAAGAAGGAAATGCTGCAGGTTTTCTTAATGTTTTGATATTCAAGGGAATAAAACATTTTTTAAAACAATGCATTCTGGCGATATACTGGGGGTTATTTTACAATGGTTGGTGCGGGCAATTGGTGGGCGGGGGGACGTAGAAGAAAGGCATAATGCGTTTACGCATCAATTCTTCACTGAAGCCTCTTTTCAAGCACTGACGAGGCAGATGATGGGCACAGAGTGGAGTTATCCTTGTCAGAGCACTTTGGTTTATGCCTGCATGAGAATAGCCTTTGTCAAGCTCTTTAAGACGAGCATAAACATTATCAAATCCTGCATATTAATTTCAGGATGCCTGCCTACTTTGGATCGTCTGCCCTCTAATGCATGCCTTAAAGACTTCCCAACTGGAAAAACATCTCCCAACTGGAAAAACATCTCTACGTCTCCCAAGTAAATGAGAGATCTGTTCATGGCTTCCAACTTGAAAACCCACAATGCTCACTGCAGTGGCCGGCATCTCCAGCGTCACTGTAGCACACACTGTACTGTGATCAGAAACAGTTTGTGGAATTATTTTGTCATCTTTCGTTGACCTATCCAGTTCAATGTGCACCAGCAGATATTCTTTTCAAGATGAGCAAAAGGAGTACATCCTAGAGGAGGCCAACGGGGTTTACGCCCCTCTCCCTAATCAATCCAATGAAAAGTCTAAAATAGCTTTGACGTCCTTTCCAAAAATAAAGTATGAACCAATAAAGTCATGACATTTCAGATGAAACTCTTTATAGAAGAAAAGGGTGTCTTCATTCGGTTACATTTATGGAAATTGGTTAGACCAACTAGTACCCACCAGAACCACCCATTTTGTCCGAAAGGGACTTCTTTACTCTAAGCTCCAGTGCCTTATGCACTATATGTATCATCCTGTACTATGTAGAATGCAATGCTTAATACCAGACATTCACCCAAAGATCTATCCAGGGGAACATGAGCTGGTGCGGTGAGAGGAGTCCCTTGAACCATGATTCCTTTGGCGTTGTACCTCTCTAAACATGCTATGACTTACCGTGTGTTAGGAAAGGAGTTCAGCCACTGACCTGCCACGAAAGGGGCCTAATCTCTACATCGGTGCAACGCTGTTCCAAAGACAATTTGTCGAAAAAGATAATTTATGTTAAAATAAACATTATATGTCATCTGAATATCCCTGAGGGTGTATCCATGGCCAAAGGTCTGTCTGATCAATTGAAAACGCTACCAACTAAAACTAGATGACTTTTCATGCCTGTAGTGGGCGCTCTTATGCAGTGTGTCACCCAGGGCGATAGAATAACTAAGACATAACCTCACCACTCCTCCACCAGCTACAGTGACCTGCCCAAAAACTATCAGTGCATCTCCCACATTCACCCATTAGACCAAGAATGGCTTGGTCAAAAAGAAAACAATGGGGGGGATTTTAACACATGTGGGAGAATTCACTGCTCCTCCACCTGACTTTTAAGGTGAAAAAGGATATGATAACACATAGATTTACCGATGCAATCCACGCATTCCTTGGAAGCAGAGTACAGAAATTGCTGGTTTCTTAATGTTTCGCCACATAAACTCAGCCCCATCTTAAGGGGAGGTGAAAAAGAACGCCTTCTTGATACGGATGACCTTCAGCTGTGCCGGATGCAGTAATCCGTATTTAATTTTGTGCTATCGCAACATTTTCTTGACAATATGAAACGATTTCCTGGCTCCTTTTGAACCTACCACGAAGTCAGGAAAAGTGCGGACCATTCCCCAAAATTCCAGTGCCCCTGTTTCTCTGGAAATTTGAAGTATAGTGCCGCTGTCGCTGTTGCTTAGCAGCTTCAGTAGAGAAGGCCTAAGCTGGGCTTCAGTAGGAGGCCTGGGTGCCAAGGATATAAGAACACGGGGGACAGCTGTGGTTCATCAAGAGCTTTAAGGAGCAATCTCTCAACAAACCCCTCCATCTTGGCTGTATTGGTTGATTCCTGCAATCCCGTGATCACAAGGTTGGTCCTCCGGTAGCAAGCGTCAAGATCCTCATTTCTGGACTGCGTGTCTTTGAGCACACTCTCAAGCTTACTGATATAAGCTGATCAAGCTTGTTGCATCCTCAACATCTCCAATGCAACGTCAATTTGTGCAAGTTGCGTCTATAGTCTCCCCTGCAGAAATTCCACTTTGCAGGTGGTGGAATCCGGTTTAGAGAATCAATACCTGGTATTCCAGCCTCCCGACATCGTAAAACACGGATTAGCACCCTCATTTCCTTCAGATGCCACTTTCAGCTCATTCTTTGTGAGGCTTCTGTTTCTACCCTATTGTTTTCCTGCCAGAGAAGTTCACCTTGAGCTGATGTTTGTAAAGCAAGAGGCAAGACTGACAAAGAGATAAGCCCCAGTACCCCAAAGCACTCCCTTATCCAGAATGGATGTAGGAGTGTAGTCGGCCCTTCAGGAAGTAATGTCCACTGCAGGCCACTTTGGGACTGCATCCTGCCAGTCTACTGACGTCACTTCCTTTGCAAACAAAAAGGAGATCAGATGGAGACCAGCACCACCTCCGGGTGCTCACCCCAGTCCGACGGGCTCTCCACTTTTCAGTCCCCTTGGCACTTGACCTCAGACGACGCAAGTCACCCACCAGCAGGTTTTCTTCCAGCCGGTGCCCAAGAAGTCCCAGAAGCTGATTACAGTGCTTAATCTAGGTTGCTAGGCAGCAGCTCCAGAGCTGGGTCTGCCAGATAACTCAATTTCAGGAAGGACATCATGTTTATCAGTACTGTGTTTTCACCTCTCCTTCAACTGCCTGCTGGGAGTTGTATTGTCGCGTCATTTCAATGGAACACAATGGACTGAAGTAAAACTAAGGTAAATGCAAAGACCAGGAGTGGAGTAGGGTCTGGGAAACGTATCGAGAGAAGGCAAGAACTATGCGTTCATTAGACGGTGTTGGTGCCTCCACACTGACACCTTTACGCCTGTGACCCACCTCCAATCCTGCACCTGCACCAGCTGCGATAGTTCATGCCCAATTCTGAACCCCACCACACCTTGGCAGCCTGCTCAGTGGGACTCCATGCAGAATCCCAAACCTGAAACACGCAGTAGCCCTGGGCCGTGAAGTCCTGGGTAGAATGGTAGCGCATCTCATAGGGCCTCAACCTACAGCTCAATAGTACAGCGCCAGAGAGCGAGAAAGAGCAGGTCAGTCAATTCCTGAACACATCCAAAGATACTACAGCGCTAAACTTGGGGGAAATCTGTCAGGTGTAGGGTAAGTAGGAAAGATCTAAGCTGCTGGGCCAAACGCTCTCCTTGTGAGGAGCCATCTTGCAGCTGCCTCTCTACTGCGTTAGCTCAGGCAGGCCAACTCTATCCATGATTTTAAGAAAAGTGTTAACACTCATCTGTTCAACCTAGATCCAAACTAGGCCGCACAATTCACAGATTAGAGCAGACTAGACCAGTTTTTCTTGCTTCCTCCGCATTTCTGCAATTTTTGTTCTGTGTGCTCTTGTTTTCGTTTTTTGTGCGCTTTGAGGCCCATGGGCAAGTAGTGCGTTATAAAAATTAAATATAAATAAATAAATGCCTCCTTAAAAGCAGTCTTCACTTCTACATTCTTAATTTTTCCACGACCGAGCGGCTTATTTTTGCTACTGGTGTGGGTGGCAGTAGTTTGGCCAGGGACGAACAAACACTAAGAAGTGTGTGATTCCTATATCTATGGAAACATTGGACAGAAGGTAAGACAGACAGAGAGCCAGACACACATACAGCCCTGTCTCTTCACCTCTGCCTTGCAATCTAGGTACATTCATTGCCCTCCCTCCCCTCTTCTGTCCTTGTATCCTTACAGGCGTGCACTCCTAGACAGGTCATATGTAGGCCCTGAAACTCACTGAGCATCCCAGTTTTGAAGGACAGGCTGGTTCCGTTGGTGCTTCCGGCATTCGTTGAGCTCATCAGATGCACTTCATAGGTGCGTAAAGACTCCAGGTTCTCTATAATAAAGCTTCTGGTAGAGGCCTCCACCATGGAGCCTACGGAAAGAAGGGAAAGGGCAGAGAGGTTAGGATGGGAATGCTTCATGGGAGGCAGGGCGACATCTCATTGCTGGAAATGGAACAATCCAAGAGAAAAACTAAAATAATAGTGTAACTTATTGGAAACTAAGTTTAGACATGGTCACACTCCATGTGTAGATCTCAATGGGACACGGTAGGAGAGAAGCCATGAACGGTGGCTCGCCAGTTTATAGTTATGTCCTGAGCTCAAAATGGGACAATCCTCACCAACCATGAAACTGCTGACACATTCTCACATCCATGTGTACATGGGTGCCGGGCACTTGCAAAAAATGGAAGACAAGCATTCCTGAAAGCCAATGGAATGCAACCTCTGATGTAATGACAATGGGTATACATTGGTCAAAGTCCACAGATATGCACTGCTTCCATTTCTGTGAAGGATTTATAGAAAGGAAACACATCAGCAGCTTTCCAGTGCCTTATGTTTCCCATGTCCTATAATTAGCAAGCCATGCCTCCTCCCCCAGGCCCCCTGACATCACTGTTCGATTTGGAAGTCATGGGCTGTCTTGGTGGAGAACGTTGAATAGAGGAGAAAGTGAATAGAGGGGAAGGTGTGGATTCCTGGTGCGTGGCTCGCGACTTGAAGCAAACAAGACCGAGTCAGGAAGAGGCCGGGTCTGTCACGGTGTAAAGTCAGGGATCCATCACACTTCCAAGGTGTTGAACTTTAACAATGTGGAATACATTTTATGTATAAAAGATTAAAGACGAGGAAGAACTCACCAATGATCTTCTCTTGAGACTCTTTCCAAAATATTGTGTAGTTGGTGATGAATCCATTCCGCTCCTCAACAGTCACTGGTTCCCAGGACAGCATTGCCCACGACCTGCCGACGGATTTCAGCTGCAGCTTCGGGGTCCTAGAGGGCGCTAAGGCGGTAAGAGAACAACATTGCTAGGTCATGTGGTACAAAACTGCATTATTAAGATGTTCTTCCCAGGGCATCTCCCTCAAACTGAAGGCTCTCTTTTTTATAAATTCCCTGCCTCACAGAAAGATATTACAGGTTGGCACAGATCATGATGTTGCTATCAAAATAAGTTAAATAGAGTGGGTAGATCCGACTCTCAGTGCGATTGATGTCCTGGGGTATAGTGAGGCTAGCTGCACCGCCAGAGCCTTGAGGCCCTACTCCCAACCTCAGGAGGTAAATATGAGTAAACACTCAGTGGCTCTGGATGGTTGCGCTAGCCTAAATAGTCATATTGCATTAGCAAGAAAAGGTTTGCAAACTTTCATACTATTCAATATGGAACAACACAAATAAATTAATGTCCTTGGTTAACAGCAATTTAATTCCGTGTAAATCAACAGTTCAGCCCTACAGCCAATACGTGTTTCGACAAACTGTCTTTGTCAAGGCAGGGTTAAGTACGTACAAAAGCCTGATTGGTGAGTCTAAGGAATCTCTTCAGTAGTAAGCAACGTTCTCACGGTTAGGGGGACTCGGTATATAATAACCTCCGGCTTGATTGTACCATTAAAGTGGAGTGTTCAACGGCACAGCGGCTGTGTTTCAGGATATGTCCCCGGTGGGAGGCGTATCTCTTGTGCTCACCCTAACCGCGAGAACGTTACGTACGACTGAAAAGATTCCTCAGCCGTACCAATCAGGCTTTTTATAGTACTTTGACAAAGACAGTTTGTCGAAACACGTATTGGCTGTAGGGCTGAACTGTTGATTACACTGAATAAATTGCTGTTAATCAAGTACATTAATTTATTTGTGTTGATCCATATTGAACAGTAGTGAAGTTTGCAAACCTTTTCTTGTGAATGCAATATGACTGTTTATGCTAGCGCAACCATGAAGAGCCACTGTGTGTTTTCTGCTATCAGAATAAGCCATGAGATATCACAGAGAGGTCTTGTAACTCACTGTAGGTCATAATTCATTTTTGTATGTTACATAAATGTCTCAAGGGTGCATCACCTCGGGGTGGAAAAGCGGATGCGCTAGCGTGGAATAGGAGGAATGAGGGAGACCTGTGTGATATCAGTGAATCCCACCAAGTGCACGGAGCACGCATGGTCTCATTCTGGAGGTACGTTCGGGCGAGCAAGACGTATTGGAGTGCGGATGAGTTCATCCATGTCTCGGTCAATGAGGATGCATGAATGATGCTGGTTTGGGCAAGAAGTGGAATCATGAGCGCAGCTAGAGACTTCATATGGAGTATACACAAGGATACATGGAATTTCCGTGGCAGACCATTAAGCATATGTAGACCATCACGCAACGCGTCGACTGCCACCTACAGACATTGTATCACCTTTTTACATAATCCAGCAAAGAAGGTGTCACGAGCCAGATGAAGGACCAGCGATGCATTACAGAATCACCACGTCATGACCTTGTGCACACTTGTAATGTGTTTGTGTGTGTGAGATCAATCTTGAGTCCAATGGGAATGGAAAGCAATGTTTTCACTGTTTCTCTATTAAAGCTATTGTACATCTCTGGGTAGTGGAAAGGTTCCCAAGCTCTGTACCTTTCTCTCTGGAGTAGGCTTCTGTCTGTACTGGTAAACCGACGGCATCCTTATACAGAGGGTACAGCGATATCCTATACAGTGTAAACGGCTCAATGTTCTCTGTGGAGGCAAGAGGAGAGATCCTGCATCAGCAACTGGGCACTGTCAGTGGTATCAGCAAATACTTCTGATTGGAAATACAAGTGCACTGCTTGTAGTTAGGGCAATCCACATTGCTGTCAAGTGAAAAAGCAGAAAGCTAAATCTGAGATCATATGTCATGGTGTTTACAGAGTGTGTGAAAAAGTCCTTTGCCTGACTCTGGGGATCACCAGGGAAGTGACTCAGGGGGCCTGGTCCCTCCCAGGAGCCAGTGGATGCTGGGCTCTGGGCAGGATGGGGAGCATCCAGATCCCCTGGTCACTCTCCCTTGGTCCCCATCGCTTGGCAGGGACAGACACAATAGCATCACCAAACACCCTTCCCCAGTGAGGAACCTCAATGCCACTCCACATGCACTTGCAAAACACCAGGATATGACTGGAAGACTCTAAGGTGGCTCATATGTCCACAAGTGTTTCTCCCATGAGGTCCGAGATGTTCGCAGACCTGTATCGGTATGAGGACCAATCCAGGTCTATATACCCCTCTACGAGGTCCATGGGCCAACTCTCTCACACACCTACAGACTCAACAAACAATCACAAACACTGTGGGGAATTGCACCCCCAAACTCCACTTACCTTCACAAAACACATCTGCAGACCTGTTTCTTCAATAGGCAGCACTCCCAGGCCCTTCACACAGGGGCTTAATATTGGTTTGGCCAAGTTCCCCTAGCCTAAACTGGGTATAGGTGGGGCTGGAAGCAACACGAAGTAATGGGGTCCTCTGGCTCACACACCACGCCGGAGCCAGCAAGTAAATTTCATGGCAAACGGACCCAGATGTAGTCCACTATGGCTCTCCTTTGCCAGAGCTTCGCCAGTACCGCCTCCCGGCCACCGGTACTAGGACCACTCTGATGGGTCCGAAACAAATTAAAAGGCACCCAAAATATAGTTCTTTGCTGCCACGGCCAGAGCATTGATGTTCGGACCGGTGTGCCTGGTCTGATTGTCACGTGCCAAGAAAATTAAACTTGCTCCGCTCTCTAAAGATGACACCAGTGCCGCTCAACCACTAGCTCCTGGAGGGCTGAGCTTGATCTGGTCTGCTCCGACACCACTAGCCCCACGGTGCCCGGACCGCTACTGCTACCTCTGCATCAATCAGCACTGCCAGGCACTGCAGCTCCCTCCATCCTGGCCTGGAGGAAACCTATTTCTCCAGCACCACCCTGCTACTGGAGTGCCTTGGACCTCCTGCAGTACCTTCTCCTGCACAGCCCGCTTGGGCCTCTCTGCTCCAGCACCAACCGGCTTGCTGGAGTGCCCTGGACCAATTCCTCTTGGGTCCAGGGAAAACTGGCACCCCTTGGATGGGATGTGGCTCTTGGAGGGCAGTGTCCTGACTTCTTGTCGTCCCCTCCGCAGCAGCTACAACATCCTCATTGCCAGTGAAGTAAAAGGGTTCTCTGGCTCACACACCATGCCGGAGTCAGCAGGTAAGTTTCAAGGTAAGTTTATTCCAAATGTCTTACATAGTACAGAGACACTGGAACATCACATCCAATTGACACTCCAAGAACTCTCATTGACACTCACACATTAGCATTCCACTATAACATAGGCACATTCCACACACCCTGCTGTCATGACATCACGACCCATAACTCACATTATGACAACAAACTAAACCCTTGCCCTCAACAATTGGGAACCACAGGTGCAGACCCACTGCAAGAGTCCCTCTCTTAGGAGGGCCGGATCTCACTATATAAACCAGTTAGCCCCATCCGTGGTTGTTGGAGCAGGTCGTAGTTGGAAGATTATATTTTGGTGAACAATACAGGGATGACTTTTGGAGACGAGAGGGGGAGAACGAGCCACGAGAACGATGAGTTTACAACCTCTGAAGAGGAGTGCGAGAGTCAGGAGAAGGTTGTGATAGGAGGAGGTAGTAAATGCAAGGAAGAGGTTGTAACCCCCAAAGGAGGTGGGGACAAAGACAGTAAACACTGTGAAGAATAAGGAGGCTGGTTGCCCCAAGGCAAGCTAGAAATGGTGAGGCAGCAAGTGAGGCAGCAAGGGATCTAGTCAGAGAGAGCAGAGCAGGAGTAGAAAGGCTCTTAGATGAATGGCGGTCCAGGGTTGCAACCTTGAAGGTTGGGAGGGGCCCTGGGAAGTAGAGAATTGTACTAGAGACTCCTGGCTTCCAGTCAAACCTCTGGAGAAACTCGATTTGTACCTTCAGTTGGTGGAAGTTACACCCTGGTAAATCACCCAGGGGAGCCAAATCAGACCTACAGGTTCATTATAAATCCTCTGGTATCCCACCGGTAATTCCCGTGGGATACTGGGGAACTTCCGTACCGTCGCTGCTGCCCGATATCCCAGTGTTACCAGGATATCACTAGTGGTGTAGGCGCAGGTAAATCCCCTTTCCCATGGAGTCCTTTAGGACACCATGGGATGGGGAGGCCACAATCACTGGCACCGGTAAAACCAGTAAAACCGGTGCCAGTGATTGTGGCAATTGTCTGCTGGTAGGGGCCTGAAGTACTGGCAGGACAGGCCTGCCAGTAAATCACAGCCCCTACCAGCAGACTTGAAGTTGCCGGTCCAGAAAGGTGCCAGTACACGTTGTTACCGGCACCTTATTTTCGGACCAGCAAACTCATATGAGCCTTTCCAGACTTGTTGAGGACTATTGGTGCTAGATAGCAGTCAGTAGAGCACCCACCCTCGTCCTCGGATGAAAGGAAGCTCACTCCAGAGTCTGATCATCCAGACACTTTTGCGTTTGTAATTCTGACTCTTGTGTTCATCCAAGTTCTGCCCCAAACAATGAAAGACTATGAACCATCCTTCCCGAGTCTCATCGTTTTTGCATCCCTTGCAGCCTCTGTGACGGGCTGAATCAGTTTTTTAAAATTAAAGAACATGCGTTATAATCATATACTGAACATACACCACAGTGAAACATATGAAACTGCTCTGGTTGTAACATGAAGCCGCTAAAGTTTTCATAAATGTTTATTTAGGTGTATAGTTTTAATACATGTTTATTTAGGGTTTAGGGTATTGGTCAAATGGTTAATTCTCTAATGATTTTTCCCATTTTTTTTTATCACCAGAAAATAAATGGTGGCTTGGGGGGTCAGGCAGTATTGGCTAGAGAGGGGCAGAGGGGTCTGTGGTAGGTGATCAGGGTTGCGAGGGTGCGCCCTTGCATTCTGTGGTAAAAAGAAAAATCAGTAGTGTGGATAACTCCCTGACAGGGAGATTCAATAGGCGCGCGCCATGCTGCGCATTAACAAGAGACAGAACCGGAGTGTGCTCTTCAACGTCCTCTTTATTCTTCCTCAAAATCTCAACTGGCTTACTCCACCCTCCCGTGTCACTTTCCTTCCCGCCTCCCTAATGCCCCGGATACAAAGTGTTAATGTGACACCCCCCTCAATTTAAACAGTTACCCGACAGGGGTGGCATGTAACAAGAACAGTGTCTGTTAGCCCATTTCTTCAATGAGCCAGTGAGGTTTGTTCCTGGCTCTCAGAGGCCGTGAGCCGAAACTTTCTGAAGAGCCTCTGGCCTCGCACCTTTCACCTGGATCTTCCAGGCCCGAAGCATCAGAGTCCTCTTGATCTCCTTGATAGGAATCATCAGACATGTAGTCGTCAGGTATTTCAATTCTTTCACTTAGTCTCTTGGATCCCGAGAGGGGAACCTTCTTGACGTGCAAAGAGTTGCAGGTGGTCTTTCTGTTGTCTCCTTGAGCTGTGATCATGGAGCCCTTCTTTTCCAAAATGATGAGGGGTTCCTCTTGAAAGGCTGCTGTGTGCTTGTGAGTCTGAGGATGTCTTACAGCTACTATGTCCCCCACTTCTAGGTGGGGATCTTGAGCTTTCCTGCAACCATCCACGTATGCTTTCATGCGATTCTTGGCGGCTTAATCTAGTTCCCTCAGTTCATCATCCTGTGTCTGTTGACCCTCCTGTGGAGTGGGCTGGGGCAGTCTGGTCCTGATGTCTCTCCCAAACATGACCTCTGCCGGGCTGTTCCCTGTGGAGCTGGTTGGCGTGCTCCTGTAGTCTCTTAGTAGCTGGTGGAGTACTTATTTGTATGGCTGCCCGTGGGCCAGGCCACTTGCAGTGCCCTCTTTAGGTTGGCCATAAAGAGTGCAATCATACCGTTGTGATCTTCACAAGATCACACCAGTGTGATCTTGTGATGATGGAACCCCATATATTCACTGAATTTCGCACACTCTTGTCCATTGAAAGGAGGCACTGTCTTCTTCACTTTCATAGGAATGCCGTAGTTCGCGAACATGCAATCCATCACCGGGATGATATGGTGGGCAGCTGTTGATGATACAATCTGGGCTTCCGGGTATATGGAATATTCATCCATGACGGCCAGCACGTATCTCCCCCCTTCGATAGGTCCAAAGAAATCAGCTGCAACAGCGTTGCAGGTGCCTTCTGGTAGCTCAGACATTTGTAATGGTTCTGGATGTCGGTTGGGCGTGATGAGGCAGCACATGGGGCATTGCTTCAGGAGTTCCTCCTTCATGGCATCTAGCTGCGGAAATCACACCTTTTGACGCAGCATGCGCTGAGCGGAACCCACTCCTCTATGTCCTTCATGGGCCAACTCTAGTACCTTCTGTCTTAGTGAAGCTGGAATTACCATTTTGTGACCCTTCTTCCACTGTTAGCTTCCTGAGGAGCTGACTTCTGATTCAGAAGGGGACTGCTCTACCAGGTAGTGCACGTGCCGTCTGGATCTGCGCTCTGGTCCCACCCGAGTGATGTATCTCCTCCTTTCTCGAAGTTCTCTCCTGTTTTTCTGTTCACTGGACTGGGGCTCCTTTGACTCTGGGTCCTTTGGTCTCTGTGGGGGATGCAACATCGCTCCCTATGCTTGTGACGTTGGAAGGAGGGGTCTGGGTTTGTATCTGGGAACAGACTCCCTACCTCTGTCTCGCCCCTTTTTCTCTGGTCAGTCGACATACTGACGTGAAGTGTCCTTCCTCCCCACATGTGGAGCATCGCTGGCCAATGGCAGGGCATGTTCCCTCGTGTGGATGTTCGTACCCACATCTGAAGCAAAAATGTTCATCCTGTCTCCTTTCCTGTTGTAGTCAGTGTACTGAGTCTATAGGCGTTGTGGTGTTGAAGCTTTCCACTTGCGAGTCCACCACCCTTTCTGCCCTTGCGCGCATCAGTATTTCATCCAAGGTGCGGGTCTTTTGTAGTAACTGTCATCTAAACGTCTGTGACTCAAAGCCTGCAATAATTTGGGAGCGCAAGGCCTCTGTATTGGAGTAGTTTGCAAAGTCACAGTGTTTCATTTTAATTCTCAGTCTCATGACATAAGCGTCCATGGTCTCACCCTTTGCCTGTTTTGTGCTGTGGAATATGTGGTGCTCATAGTTCACGTTGGTGTGTGAGGTGAAGTATACAGATAAAGCCCCTTTTGGATCTTGGATGGAGTCAAAGGATGTCACAGGCATCTCGTCTATAATTTCTTGTGCTGCTGGCCCCACTGACAGTTTGAGAAGACATGTTTGTCTTTCTTCCTCAATGGGCCCCGTGGCCCCCATGTATAAATCAAAATCTTTGATCCACCGGGCCCACCTCGGCCCCATATTGCTGGTGTCCGTCACATCAAAGGCTCCCGGCATCTGTACTGCCAAGGAATCTGGCATCCTATATGGAGCCTGTGCTTGAGGAGCATTTGGCCCCTGATCCTGCATGTCCTGGCCCCCTGATTGTCAACCTGTTCTGACACTTTCCTTTGCCACCTGGCAGCCTTTCACTATGTAGAGAACCCCGTGTATTCTTAAACATGGCCACCTGCAAGGCACGGGCACCGCAGTGTTGTCCTGGGGCTGCGTAGGGCCTCAAGGGAGTGAGCGTGCACACTGATGGGCGCCTATTGGCACGAGCACCATCTTGTAACTGCCATTCACGCTCCCCACTCACTGTGGTCTCTCCCGTAGCTGGTCCTCCTCGACCGCTTATGCATGTTGTAGGTGGGCGGGGCACCATCATCAGCGTTGCGGCCCGGGTCAGGCTGTGAAAGCCTTGCCTTTGCGGTCCGGTACTTTTGTGTGCCTGGCCCGCTTGGCAGGCCTCAGCCATGCGTCGCCCTGCAGCCGCTTCTTCCTCTCACACTCACAGGGTTCTCGCGCAGACAGCGTCCCTCATTAGGACTCCGGCGGAAAACCATGGTGCTATTAGCACCATGGTCGATGCCGGAGTCCGCCATGGCGGAATGGGGAATTACCACCCCATTCCAAGGTTGGCGGGGCGGTAATTCCCCATGCCACCATGGCCCTTCCCCATTCCCATTTTTGCCCCATAGGGCATAATGGGAATGGGGAAGGCGGTAAGTACAGTACCGTACTTACCTCGAGAGTCCCTTTGCGAGCCCCTACGTTAAGGTCGGGTCCCGCAAAGGGACCTCGTAGTAAGGCGTTAAGGGTTTAATGGCGCCGACACCTTTTACGGCACCGTTAACCCCTTAACGCCAGGGTCCTAATGAGGGCCAGTGTGTCCTCCTCGTAGCCAGTATGGAGATCTCCCTTGCGGGGAGATTCAATACGCGCTGGCCATGCTGCGCATTTACAAAAGAGACGGAGCCGTAGCGTGCTCTTCAACATCTTCTTTATTCTTCCTTAACATCTCACTGGCTTACCCACCATCCAGCGTCACTTCCCTTCCTGCCTCCTGCCTGCCTAATGCCCTGGAACCAAAGTGTCAACGTGACAAGTAGGAAAATCAGAAAGAAAGATAATTCGGCCAGTTAAATTTCGATTAAAACACATCAATTATTGTGCCATATGAAGATAGTTGTATAGCTTTAATGTGCTTCCACTTAAGACAGGTAAGGGACATCTGGTTTGGGAAGAAAGGTCATGTTTTTCCTCCCACAATGTGGTCAAGTGTTTGTGTCAGGACTCAAACTAAGTTTCCTGACATCATTGCCAGTTGCTCTCCTGGCAAAACAAACGACCAAGAAGATTCGTTTTTATAATACATTCTTATGGATGTGGATGCCGTTTTTAATTGTGGTAGACTCATGATAAATGTGAAAGTTTTAAATTGCAAAACTAAAAACACAACAAAAAAAAACGAACAGTATATTTTCCTGCAAGGGCTGGGACAGAGCCAGGCACGCATGCCTGGAGGTGCCCCAGCCATATCAGGCTTTCCATCTGGTCCAGTCATAATAGGTCTGATATAGTGAAGGTTAATCAGAAGTGGCCAGTGGAACACCTGAGAGCCCATCGGGTGCTTGGTATTAAGGCTGTCAAGAGCATGACGAGGGCTATATGTACAACTAATGCATTCATGAATAGAGCACATGAGACGGCCCCACTTCTGATAGCATGCAGCCTTGGTTTTATTATCTGTCCTTTTGTGATCCTGATGCTCAGTTTGTATGTGCAGCTGAGTCTCTCATTTGAACTGTCCAGCCATTGGCACTTATCCAGCAGCAGCCATTTAGCACGTGGAACGTATTGGGGGGGGGGGGGGGGGTACGCCCCAACGTGCCCACTACGTTGTTGATCGCAAAGCGCCCTTTTCTATATTTTGTGAATCAGGGGCAATTTGCAGCAACTGCAAGTTGGGCATTTTACCAGCAGAAAGTGCATTTGTGAATGGGGTCCCCTCTTGAGCAGGGTATTGCCTGGTCTGGAAAAAAATCCAGGGCTATGCTAATATCGGGTCTGTCGGGACTCGGGGTTACCTAGCCTTTTGGTTGTAGCCCCTGAGCTTTTGGCTGCAGACAAAAGACCCAGGGCTGCAGCCTCCACAACCCCTCCGAGCCTCGCCTCTGAGTTCTCCATTGATTCACAGAATGTACAGGCTCAATGACAGTGGACTTGTTATATTGCTATGGTGGGCGTGAGCGGTATGGTGGGGGGTGTAGACTGCTGGTGAAACCCGTGCAGTGGCAGCAGGTCAACTGTGGCCTTGCACTGGAGTGCCTTCAATCATGGCACCAAGCCTCAGAGTGATCTGCTTGTCAATGGGAGGACAGTGGACGGGGAGGGGGAGGAGTGTCCAAGTTAGTGGCACTACATATTTCTACCATTGCATTGCTTGATGGCATATTCAACTTTGATGGTATCGCAGTTTGCTAGCTGTGGCTGCGGCTGGGCAGGGACCTCAGCTGTGAGACAAGGTGGGATGAGAGTCCTTGAATATTTTGGCTGGGATGCATTTTCTTACGTAAGGTTTGAGGCATGTGGTGAGCTGGTCTTCCCACTATAGAGTAATGGTTGATTGACTGCTACGCAGTAGCAAGATTTGCACGTCGGGGAGACCCTTCCCTTTCAGGATTGGTGGAAGATTACATCCACAAAATAGCTTAGCGGGAAAACGCTGAGACCTGTTGTAACCCGTAGGTCATAGCTTCAAAGCAATGCAAGACTAGCTCACCCTCTCGTCAGGAACACATCAGTACCATCTATAATTAGACAGCTGAGTGCAGTGACTGAGTATAGTTGGAGGCAGTCTGATGAGTGCCCATCTATCTATCCTTTGAGCTCCATATAGTAGACACTGTCATTTCCGCCGTTGCTGTTGCTGTCTGTCATTGATATGTATAATCTGTGGAGCAGATCCACGAGTACCAATGCCACGGAGTCGAGACCTTGATGTAATTACAACCCCACTTAATCCTATGTCTATTCAATCAAGCTTGCAATGTTCAGAACAGTTCACTAAAGGAACTTGGTCAGAGACCAGCGGACAGAACAGGAACAGTAATAATGTCAATGGAGCGAATGACAAGGAACTTGGGGATTTGGACGTATTCGAGTCACTCAAGGAAATGACCGAAAACCAAGAGGCCGTGGCATCAGATAAAGTAAAACGTTGTATTACAGGAAAAGCCAAAACAACTTCCTGAAAATGGAGAATGGATAAATGAACTCCTCCTGGAACAAGCATGGAAGTAAGCAAGACTACAACATCCAATTATGTAAAGAGAAAGGTAGCTGTAGACTCTAACTTCATAAATGATCTAGGTTTTTTGGGATTTGGACTACTCCTAAACTACCTCAGACAACTGAAGGAGAGGGAGGAAGAACAATAGTAGGTCCTCCATTCCAGCCAATTGCCAGCAAATTCCCTCCTTCCTAACTGAGCATGACATGGAAGAAAACGACCAAAGGGAAGATTACTCTACTATGTTGTCTCGTTCTTCTCAAATCTCCAAACTACATCAAACATTGAAATATTTAAGATAGCCTGCAAGATTACCTCCAATTTATCTGTTTACCTCTACAATCAATCACTTCAAAATGGCAAGGCTAGTTTGCATGGCAATGGCAGGAGTAGTTGCCATGGCAAATGGGGATGCTAGTTGTCCCTTATATAAAAAATTTACTAAATATCTGTTTAATGAAGTGATGTATTGTCCTACCTATTTGCATGTTAGAAAGAGAACTATTTTATTGATATTAAGACAGATTAATTTCTCACACTGCCGCCCAGCTTTGTTATCTTCATACAGCCCACTCAGCTTGCACTGAGTGGTTGGTCTGCAATTACTTAAACAAGCACCCAAGATTAGAAAGAATAATAATGTTTTATAGTGGCACTGTAAATAATCAATTTTCCTTTTATCATGTTAACAAGTGTACAATGAATTTTATGATCTGTCAGGTTTTATGGAAGATTTTATTCTGCAACTAACAAATTAATGATGGTGCTGAGTTCCTTCGTTCATTTGTACGACATCGAAAGTATGGAGGTCAAAGCCCATACTCTAATTCTCAGAAAAATACAATTAAAACTAGAACATTTAGAAATCTTGATTCCGAAACCGACAACAACACCTAATGCACCTGAAATGGAAATAGTTACTGCTCTAGAAGCATCTCCCAGAGTGAATCCTGTGGACATAATATTATGAATCTTGCAAGATCCCAAAAAAAGGTAAAGAAGAAGAAAAAGGCAACCACCAAAAGTAGTGTTAAAGGTTCTGAGCAGCAGAAGAAAAAGTAACAAAAAAACTGAAACACAAGGGTGGAAACAGAAGGAACTCAAGAATATTTTTAAGAACTTTGCACCTAACGGAAGAAGAAGCAAAGAACGCTACTGTGGATTGTAAGGTGCTAAATATGCCGTCACATATTGGAACCTTTATGACCGAGCCAAACAATCAGGTTACTACCATGAAAAAGTTTCCGACCTCATCAAGAATAGCCTGTGTTACTAATCTCACACCGGATATAACCCTAAACCCAAGAGATATGCGCACCATTGAGACTTAAACAAGAGCTATGTAGAACAGTAGTAATTCACCAATAACCTCCCTCCTGTAACACCATGAGGACCCCAAAATAAGTGGCCTATTTTTGTACCTAGGAATATGGAATCAAATAAAAAGACAGAATCAAAAAAATGAAACAAATCAGCTACTCTTGGAGTTTGTCCAACAGGATGCCATCATTAGCCACTCCAACTTATCGAATTTATTTTTATGAAATCCTAGGCTAAGACCGATCACAATGAAAGATATTGACATGGCTGATGTCATTGATCTTAATAGAGCTGATATAGTGATATAACCTTCAAAGGTTGTTTTTGAAATGCTGTTGGCAGAAAGTCAGGTATTGAGACAAATTGGGTATGATTTATCACCTTTTTATGGTTCAAAGGTAAACACATATAACAAGAACTGGCCAAATAAAAAGTCTAATTCCAGCTCTGGCTAGATGGAAGTATTACAAGTTAGCTCTCAGGATGGCCCATGTTTGTCAAAATTAAGATTGTATAGGAGACCCAAATGAGATCCACACTCACGATTAACATCTATTGAACCCCTCACATTCTCTACGAGACAAGTTTCTTGAACAAATCAATTAGAAGTCACTGCAATAAATACTACGCTAACTGATATTATTGTAGCTCAAGACTTCAATCTGGCATGCTATCGAGGTTTTAAGGAAAACTTGCTACACGATAAGGCAAAAAATACTTGAATATACTAAAAATGTAAATAGCAATATATGGGTACACCTTTATGAAGATTGGGGTCTGCAAATGTTAAATGACAATTTTCAATGAGATATTCCTCAGAAGGACACATGGAAAAAGAGTAATCAGGCACTTGTATAGATTATGGGTTTGTGACGAATGCTTTATTTGCTAATTGCAAAGAAAATTCTACAAACTACACTTAGTGATCACAATATATTAATAGACAAACTCACTCTTAAGTGAAGCATCATGTTATAACAGAATTGTCACAATTGATTGTAAACAAAAGGAGTAATACTATCTTGTGGTGAACTCCAGTGATAAACATTTTAAATGGGAATATTAGGAGGGGGTTTAATATCTCTAATTTGGAAAGTAAATCACACGTGTTTGACTTGGAGGCTTTTTCTGTTTTTATCTATATGAAACCAATAAATCACTTATTAAAAATTAAAAATACATCCAGAGAAACCATACATTTGATGAAGCGATATTTGACGAAAAATGAATTATGGAAAAACCTACGATATATAAAATCTTTAAATATACCATGACAACAAATCTGGAAAGGCTATGTGTCTTTCGACAACGATACAACAACTGATGCAAATAACATAGACATACTCTCTTGAGAAGAAACAGTGAAGCCATTGCAAGGAAGGCATGGTATCAAATAGTGAAGACAGACACAAGTGATCACAGTTCGAGGATTTTTATTGAACTTCAGTAGGTTGGTAAAACACCTATCAAAACCTAAATCTATGGATAGGATCAAGCTACGACCATCAAATAATAATAACGCAGTCCTAGTGGAGTCTGTCAAAATAAAACGGCCTATACTAATAAAAATATTACGAATCCTTACTTCTAAATACAAAATGCTGTGGGTAACAATGTACGCAAAAGAAAAGTGTTCAAGAAATGATATGTCAGGATAGTTGAGCAGTTAGCTTCCCTTCCCCATGTTTTCAGCACGGGGCAAGTGGGCACACACTCTAGCTTCTTGGCCACGATGTAACAGTTCAACAAATAGGCATCAGGGCCTTCCGCCAAAGTCTCTCTCGCAATGACAGTCTCTTAATGCAGAGGGCCTGATCCAGCAAACAAAGCACCAATGTTTCTTTCCTTTGTCAAGGTTTCACTTTCTCAAGTTCAAGACTGGTCTCCTTCCTTTGGGCTCGGACCACGGGTCCCCCTCATCCGGGCTCAGACACCTTTTCTGCAATGTTCACAGTTTGGTTTGCCTTGTTTGGTCTCAGTCCATGGATCCCCCCGTTCGGGCTCAGCTCCCCTTTTGAAACAAGAATTGAAGACTTTTGATGTGGTTTTGCTTAAACCATTGCAGGCCACTTCCATTAACTTTACACAATTTACACTTCACATCGATCTTCTGCTTTCATTTCCTTTTGTCAAGATATGGTACAGAGACCTTTGATTGAGCACAAGCCCAGTGCTGGACCACTCTGTCAACGGTATTGTATCTTTTCTTCTAATGATCAAATATTCACCAAAATTTAGCTTCACTCGCGCCTTTCATCACACACGTTTAACAATGTTCCTTCCAGCGCTCACTTTACAATGGTACTGGTTGCAACCTTGACTTCAACACAGACCAGTCTCCCAAACTCACTGGCTGTGTTGTTCACTATCACTTTTCTTTGTTCTTGGAGTGTCTGCTGCTCCTCCCCACCTTGGTCAGTTATGTAGGACACACAATGCAGGATTCTTTAGCCTTGTTTCCTGGTCTTATGTTTTCTGCCTTGAAGGTTTCATGAAAGTAACAGCTTCCTGTCAATGAGGTCAAGGGTGTTGCCCCTCTCACAAACCTCTCGCGCCTGCCCGTCTTTCTCTCCTCGGTGAACTGTCAACTAAAAAATGCTGTAATTTTGTGTGTTTTGCCTTTGCTCAGAGTGTGCTCTTGTGCCCTGCCTTTTATCCGTGTGGGGAAGTGTAATGGAAGTCAGGTGCGAGCGATTGTTGATGATTTCCTGGACTCGCTTCACCATAGTAGTGTGATAGGTCATGTACACGACTCGGGCGTGAGCATGTTTTTGGCCTGAGTGAGATGTCCGCGAGAAAGTGTTTGTGCAGGAAAAGGGGAGGAAGGTGAGTTTTTAGATATCCCATTGTCCCATTGGATAAGACGGGATAAAGGTGTTACAGGGAAGAGAGGGATACCGCGTCTCAACATCTGGTGTCCTACTCCCACTCCCTGAGGACTCCTCACCCAGGTGATCCTCAGGCACTGGTCCACCCCCAGGGTCTGGATCCAAAGGCGATGGCCATGCCATGGCTACCTGAGAGAGAGATCTGCGGGAACTAGCGGGTGAGACAACTTTGGGTTTCTCCCACCATGCAGAAACCCCTCCTTAAGAAACAATCATGCAATTTCTGGTCCTTGATCTATAGAAGAAACACAAACAAACAAACAATTAAATCCTTTTCCAGAAAATGTTTGTGAAGCTTAATATTTTGATCTATACAAAGCCCCAGTCAAATAATATGATTGCCCTTTCCATGGGGCCGGGGGAACTAGGACTTACATTTCAATATAGAAGATAGAAGAACTCTAATAAGTAAATCATCTACTTCTAGAGCACCTGGCCCATACGGGCCGAGTGATATAGGGCCTCATTACACGGAAGGCGGTAACCATGGCGCTTTTAGCGCCATGGTTGCCGCCGGTAATTTACTGATCCCGCCATGGTGAATGGCGGAATTGCCGCCCCATTCCAAGGTTGGCGGGGCGGTAATTCCCCATTCACCATTGGCCCTTCCCCATTCACATTTGAGCCCCCGTAGGGCTCAACGGGAATGGGGAAGGCGGCAATTACGGTACCGCAAATTGCGATACTGTAATTGCATCCAAGGTCCCTTTGCAGGTCCCGTAAGGTAGGGACTAGCAAAGGGACCTTGTAGTAGGGTGGTAAGGGATTACCGGCACTGGTGCCCTTACCGGTGCCGGTAATCCCTTACCGCCATCCGTGTAATGAGGCCCTAGTCTTTAAGAGTGACCCAAATGCTTGGGCCTCCATACTGTATATACTATTCATGGACATTATTACTAAAGGGATAACTCTAGAAAACTGGACACTTTCTAATATAATCCCAATATATAAAAAAGCAAATAAGGCAAACCCAACTAATTATAGGCCCATAGCATGGTAAGATGCTGAAAGTAAACTAGTTGCTACCCCTATCCTACATGAATTGTATGATTGGTCACTCATTTTTTCCATAAGAGCAGGAAAGGAGGACAGGTGGGGTTATGATGGAGGCTGGTTGAGGTGGGGGCCAGGTGTGAAAGGGACATTAGTGCAAGATGGGACCAGATCAGGACAGAGGAGCATCAGGAGAGACTTTGCAAGCCCAGTGCCTCAATTCAGGATAGAGATGCCAACTAACCAATTCTACTAACAATTTCCACCTCTGCACACACCTCTCAAATTCCAAACCAAGCACAACCACAAACCTACAGCACAACAAACCGCACAAACTTCACTACATTGCAACAACAAAACAAAAACACACATAGACTTCCTCAACGGTACACAACGACTACCAGCCGGAAAAACACCCCAGGCCCAGCCAACGGACCCACCGGGCTGTGGCTGTCAACAGCACATCACTGCTCTCTTGCACTTTTCCTGCTTCCTCCCACTAGCTCACCCTCCCTTCCTCTTTTAGAGCCGCCAGTGCGCCAGGGGACCACTCCGGTGGTGATAGTGCGCGGTAGAAATGTCCTTTAACATTAACATTAACAATTGTCTAAATATCAAACAGGCTTTAGAAAGGGGGTGGATACCTCTTTGAATGTTTCCTTAATAGATAGGAAAAGGGAGATGGGCAAAAAGGCCAAATAATCCCAGCGCTTGCGTCGTGGTTGTAAGGCCGCTGTGCGGCTGCAGTCAATTGTTAGTGAATGGGTGTCTTGCCCAGCACCCACAGTGTAAGCAAATTAGAGCAATTGCAACAATCGAACTGCGCCACACACAAAGGATTTATGCCACTAGGTACAAGTGTACAGTTGTTTAATTTATGCCATAAACAGCCTTATGCCATAAACAGCCTGACACGTGTTTCGAGCATAGCTCTTCCTCTGAAGCAAGTATTCTTGTCCAATTAGAACCACAATTAAATAAGTTGTGTGAATCACAAAGCGGAGTCAATACTCGTAACTGAATTAGCTTTGAATTACCATAATAAGTAACTCTGCCGGTCGGCTAAGGAATGAGTCCTTAATAGATATCCTCTCATAACTGGCTTGGTCAAAAAAATGTGATGCAATTCATTCCAGAAATTAAGGACCTGGCACATACCGGAAGGGCTCCTTCAGATATTGATGTATCTTCATAGAGATACTAAAATCAGAGTAAGACTTGATCAACAGGGGGCTGTTACTAAAAACATCACCACTTACAGAGGTCTTTCGGCAGAGGGGTGTCTTGGCTCCCTGTTTCTTCAATCTGTATGTTCATTTGGCTAACCTATGCTGATGGTGCGCTCCTACAGGCCCAGACCCAGCTGGGTGTGCAACATTTAATTGATTCCCTCCTCCAATTCAGCATTGCAAATAGTGTTTTGATAAATCTGAGGAAAATTCAAGTGACAAGATTTTCTGAAGTTAATGAAAATATACAGTTTTGTGTGGAACATAGACAAATCTCCATTAACAATAGTACAAGATCCTACACATCAGGGTTTGTATTTGTGAGCAAGTACCAGTAGCAATTCAGTATCTGAGGACTTATTTAATGGAGCTACTTCTTACAGTTCTCAAATTAAACAAATTAATTCAAGATATGGTAGGCTTTCTCTATATCCCCTTATTGAATTCTATAAGGGAAAAGGTCACCCCTCTCATTTATGGCTCTGAAACAGCTAACCATTGAATTGATAAAATAGATCTTAACACAATTGAAGGTTATATCAGGAGAAGATCACTGGTATTGCCAAACTGTGTAACCATTTTTATAATTAGACATGAATTGGATTTGGTATCACTGAAAGGATGGCACCTTTTAAGAAAAGATACAATTCTATAGACAAAGTGTAGTAGCTCCACAGAATTCCCTTTATATTGATTTACAAACTCAGATGCTGACTCTAAAGAGAGACCCCCTATAGAGTTTACAGCAAGTTATGAAAATATTCTAATCAGCATATATACTACACCAACAATGCTGATAACAAACCCCAAAGTGGTAAAAAATAACTCTTTATAAAAGATCGGTATGATACTTTGCAAGCAGGTTTGACATATAAATCATACTCCCATCTGCACTTGGACATAAGGGGTATTGGCATAATGCCCAAATATTTGAACAAATTCCCAAATGCTTATTTGCACTTCCAGTTTCTTCCATTCAGAAATGATTTACTCCCTACTGGGGAAATAACCAGCATAAGAAATAAGGCAATAAACGGGACCCCTTCTGCAAGAATTGCAAGGTCGACAACAAATTTGAATCCTTGTTCCACTTAGTGATTAATGGCCATCATTAAATAACTTGAGATGTGTTATATTTTCGAGATTTGTACACACACACACCACACACACACACACACACACACCCACACACACAACACACACACACTCTCCCTCTCTCTCAAATGCATTGTTAACATTTTATAACCGTATTAACTTAGTCAAATTGAAATAAATAAACAATTTCTCCTAGATTTAGGAGGCATGCTCAGGAATTGAATGCATTTTTATTTTCACTTTTTTAATCTAAATTGTGATTTTTTTGTTTATAGTCTTGAATTATTTAAACATGATTTGAAAAGTAAGAAAGGTCTCCTCTGTAGAGCGGTTGGCTAAAGGAGGAAATCATTATATTTTAGGATATGTTCATTGTGTATATATATATATATATCTCTATATTTGGATTGTGAATTTTGTATGCTTCATATGAAAGGTTTTGTAAACTATATCACACTTTAATAAAAAAAATTAATTAATTAGCCACCAAGAGACTATTAGTTATAGTGAATATATAACTAATCTTCGATTTTAATATGAGCCTTGGTTCGAGCCACACATTAAAATAGCAGCATAAAAGTGCTTTGTTTTCTGTCCCTTTATTTACACATTAGGACAGCACGGCCTCCGAGAAGCAACGGAGCGCTTTACAGAGATATACAACAATACAGATGCATAATGGAGCGCTTCACATAGGTATACAATATTACAGATGCATAACGGAGCGATTTCGGGCTGCAGAGGGGCACAGAGGAGGGGTACTGCTGTACCGGGTGAAGGGGAGGAGAGTTGTGGCCAGCGTTTAGCGAGTCAGATGGGGCGAAAGACGACATGATGGCCTAGGTGTCGAGGAGGAGAGACTCCTTGAAGAAGTGGGTCTTGAGTTATTTTCTGGATTGCAGAAGCGCTGGCGCAAACCTGATGCTAGACCCGGCATAGACCCTTGATGGGGCATACGGTTGCATGTAGGACACTTCTCAGGGGCACAAGGGAAGACAAAGGGAGGCCTTTAAGGAGTGCATTGCACCCATCCAGGTGGGATAGAAACAGTGTTTGAACGGTGGATCTAAAGCTGTCTGGAGGTAGGAACGGCTTGACTTTCCGCAGAAGGGACAGCTGATCCCAAGTTGGCCGAGTTTTCTTAGCTATGTGTGTCTTGAAGGAGAGGTGTTTGCCAATGTAGAACCCTGAGGGACTTGGCGCAGGAGGTGAGCTCGGGAGGGAAGCCCCCAGAGTTTATGGTTGATAGCAAGGTCTGTATTGCTGAGTGTTCAGTGTTGTTGATGAGGAGTAGGAATTCGGTCTTTGAGGGGTTGAGCTTCAAGTATGCACTGGATATCCAAGACTGGATCAACGAGAGGCAGGTATTGAGCCTGTGGATGTCCTTGATGGAGTTTATCTTGAGGTATAGCTGTGTGTGATCAGGGTAATGGTGGATGTGGATGTTGTGTGTAGCTAGAAGGGCTCTCAGTGGCTCGATGTGCGAAAATACAGGTGATGGTTGGCATTGGCAATCAAGAGGAGTCCATCCGAACAAACTGCTGCCGGTTGGGGAGGTAGGACTTGAACCAGAGTAGGACAAGGTTGCTGATCCCCATGCGCCAATGTAGGGTGTCCATTAGTGCCTGCTGGTCTACTGTCTCAAAGGCAGCTGAGAGGTTGAGTAGAACCAGTAAGCAGCAGTGGTCAATGGCAAGGATATTGTGGACGTGGTCGACCACCTTCATGGTTGCTGTCTCCGCGATAGTTACCTAGGTTGTTGGGATCCAGAGTGGGTTTACTGAGTAGAGGGAGATTTTTCCTGTTCTTAGGGGAGATGGAAAAGTGCCTTGAGTTAGGGACCTGTTCATGATCTCCTGGTAGGGAAGGAGAGCTTCTGCACGGAGGGTCTTGAGGATGGATGTTGGGAGGATGCCGTCTTTATATGGTGTGGCTTTGAGTGCAGCCAACGTTTCTACCAGGTCCTCTGTTGAAAGTGTCTTGAATGTTGTCCAGTGTGTGGAGATTTCGTGAACAGGGAAGTGAGGTGGGTCTGTGGATGTAGAGCTGGTGTCTATGTGCTGGCAAATCTTGTTGACTTTGTCAATGAAGAATGTGTTGATGGCGGTGAATTTTTTCGTTGAAGTGTGGTATGGCAAGGTTGCGTAGTGGGTTGACGCAGTGCTTGACCACTTTGAAGAGGGTTCTGCTTTTGTTGTTGGCTTCTGCTATGTTATTCTGATAATAGGAGTCCTTGGCTGCATTGATTAATTGTCGGCGGGAGCTCGGAGTTCCTTGAGAGTGAAACAAGAAGGAGCTGCTGTAGCCAAGAGCAATACTCCAGAATGATTCACTCTGACCAGTGGCTGAGGTGAAACAGCAGAGGGAGAAAGAAGACAACATGAAAACAGTCTACCTAGAGGCAAAGGGTGTGCCCGTGAAATGCCCTTCAATCCAGGCTGAGAAGATGGAGAAGGGGCATAGCCCTATATCTCACAGCAAACGGAAACAACCTATTCATGACTGAAAAAATGCAAGCTGTGATACCAAACCTTGAATCCCAGAATGAACCAAGAACGCTATTCCTAACGAAAACGCTGCATGCTGGGATACTGAGTCCTAAATCCCAACTGAGCTTGTTGACATTTCTGATACTGAATTTCACATCATAGAGCAAATACGAAGCCGTACCTAACTAAAACACTGCATGCTGGGATGTTGAGTCCTGAATACCATAGCAAATCGAGAAACAATTCAGATTGAAACACTCCATGCAGAGACACCAAGACCTACATTAACAGCAAACTGATCTTGCAGACTTCCCTGATACCAAGTACTGCATCCTAGAGTGAAGTTAGAAAACCATTACTGCAAAAATATTGCATGCTGGGAATAGGAGTGCCCTACTCAGAGACATTTAAAAAGGGTATTGCATGCTGGAGGCAGGAGTCCTATTAACTAAATATCTACTCATGAAGATGAGACCTAGGGGCCAAGCATCAAACCTGTGCATCTTAAAAATATACGAATTGAAATTCAGGAAGAGTTTCCTGAAATGTACAGAGTTTCATGCAAATGACACAAGTAAACCATAACAAAAGACATTGGGCTTCATTATGAGGCCAGCGGTAGCCATGCCTGTAAGACCGGCACGGCTGCTGCGGTATAATTATTTTCCGGTGCCCGGGAATGGCAAATTACTGGGGAATTATGGCCCCGCCGGACCAAGTAATTGCCCATTCCTGGGCGCGGCAAAAAATTACTCCCCATTCCCATTTGAGTCCCATTGGACTCAATGGGAATGGGGAGGCCAGATTCACCGGCACCATTCATGAATGGTGCCGTTGCATCCAACATGGTCTGCTTGTGGGTGCCGGTCTGCCTGCCAGGTCAGACCTGGCGGGCGAAAAGGCACCCGCGAGCAGACCTCGTAGTTTGCCGGTCCAGTATCAACGGTACTGGCAAGCCTATCGGTACCATTGTTACTGGACTGGCAAATTCATAATGAGGCCCATTGTAAGCTATTCAACATTTTGTTTTGGATAAAAACCAAAAGGGTAGATTTGGTCAATGTATTGCCCTGGCTTCTTTTCTCAAATGGGATGGGTAATTGTTGACTATAGCAGCTGACATATAAAAGTGGGGGTTGTTTGTTTGTTTGTTTATTTATAGGGCGGCAGAAAATCCCTTGGGTAGCTGGGCGCACATAATAGCAAGAATACTTAGAATTTAGTTACAGGTTACAGATTACAGGTATACATTAATACATTCTGTACAAGTAGGGATGGCGGGTAGCATATTATAGGCAGTAAATACATTATGTACATTTTGCATGTGAGGGTTGAACATCATATGGCAACAGGTCCTAGTGCACATGGTCTCAAGGTTTCAGAGGTTGTTGCGTCAGAGCCAGGTGTGGGTGTGGTGCCTGAAACTGTTGTAGGGCTGGTCCCTTCTTAGTTCGACTGGTAGGGCATTCCACTATTGAGCTGCTTGAACAGGGAAGCTATTGCCTCCTGTTTTTTTTAGTCGGAATCTCAGGGTTTGGAGGCAGAAGGAGTTGGCTGTTGTGGTTGGTCGTGCAGAAGTTTTCCTTATTATTCTGTCTCTGAGATATGGGAGGGCTGCATTATTCAGGCATTAGAATGTGAGTGTGACAATTTTAAAGGTAATCCCATTGCTAATTTTTAGCCAGTTGTAATTTCTACACACATTCGAGATGTGCTCTCTGATTGGGAGGTTCAGGGCCGTTCTGAGCGCATTGTTTTGCAGGGTTTGAAGTTTATTGATGATGTGTTTGTTGGCGCCTGCATACAGTGCATTGCAATAATCCAGTTTTGAAAGGATCAGTGCATTGGCTAGGATAATGCAGCTAGCTGGTGAGAGTAAGGGTCCGCATGCTTTGACAGGTTTACCGGTATAGGCGGTGGATGAGGCCAAGGAGTTTACTTGTTTCCTTAGGGACAGGGTAGAGGCCAGATAGAACCCAAGGGTCTTCACCTCTTTGGCGATGGGGATTATATTGCTGTCAATATTGAAGGAGCTGTAGTTGGAATGGAGTTTTTTTAGGTTGTTAGGTGAGCCTAGAATAAGGATCTCTGTTTTTCCATCATTCAGGCAAAGACCATGGGTTGCCATCAATGCCTGAATGAGGGTGTACATTTTGTTTACTAAAGCTGTATCCGTAGTGAAATTGCCTGAAAGGGGAATAAGGATCTGGGAGTCGTCTGCATAATTTGTGTAGGTGACACCCAGTCTGTCCAATTTGTCGAATAGAGGTTTAGTTAAGATATTGTACATCGTTGGCGAGACACGGGAGCCCTGTGGGACTCCACATGTTGTCTGGATAGGGTCTGCCGCGTCTGAGGTGGAAAAGACTTGCATACTTCTCTTATCGAGAAGGGATTGGACCCAGGGTATAGCTTCACTTGAGAAGTGGGTGGCTGACGCTAGGAGTTTGCAGAGTACTGCATGGACAGCTAGGTCGGAAACCACCGACAGATCAAGGAGGAGTAGCATAGCTGTGTTTCCTTTGTCGTTGAGCTCGTCGATTTGGGCTTTAAGATCTATAAGTGCGGTCTCAGTGCCGTGCTGAGGTCTGAAGCCCGATTGACGATTGCAAAGAAGTTGGTTAGTCTCCAAGTATTTTTGGATTTGGCCACTCTGTCAATTATCTTCAGGAGGAAAGGGACAGTAGTGATGGGCCTATAGTTGGTGGGGATGGATGGGACTAAGGTTTGGTTTTTTTTATCAAGGGGAGAACCCAGGATTTTGTTAAGCTGCTTGGGATTGTGCTAGATGAGAAGGAGGCGTTGATGAGTTTGGTGACGAAGGGGGCAAGGTCTCTGGCGGCATTCTTAATTAACTGGGCCGGGCATTGGTCGCCTTTGCAATTGGAAGGTTTTAGTGAGGCAATGATTTTTTTCAGTTTCATGGGTGGAAACTTTAGTGAATTTGAAAGGTGTTAGGCTAGGTTTGGCCGTGGGCGTACTGGAGGTTTCGCTGATAGGGAGCAAGGCTTTTTTAATTGTAATTTTAGATTGTAATGTTTTCACTTTGTTTGCAAGGGCATTTTGGATATTGGTACACCATTGCTTGTCTTTGGGTACGTTATCGGGTGGGGGTATGGGAGATTCAAGTTCTTGCAGGATTGCAAATAATTCCTTTGTATTGGAGCATGCGTTGGAGATTCTGTCTTTATAGACGTCTTTTTTAGCTTGGATGATAGCTTTCTTGTACTTAGTGGCGCATAGTTTGAGTTGAAGTTTATTTTCAGCTGTAGGGGTGTGTCGCCATACAGCTTCAAGCTTCCTTTTTTCCAGTCTCAGTTCTTTTAGGTGGGGGTGAACCAGGTATTAAGGTGGGATTGTTGTTTACTTCTACGGTTCTTCAATGGGGCAAAGGTGTCCATGGCTATGGCCATGGTGTCGTCGTATATTTTGACCATGGTGTCTGGGTCAGAGTCAGTTGGCAGGGCATTAATAGTAGGGAGGAGCAGGGGTAAGATATTCTCAGGTGAGATGTTTTTTCTGGATCTAGTGGGAACCGATGGTGCCATTATTTTTTCTGTTCTGAGCATCTTGTTGAATGTTGGGTAGAAATTAATGAGGAAGTGGTCAGTCCACGGCTGGGGTGTAATTTTGGTGATAGTAGTAGGGCAATTGGATGTGGCTACCCAGTCTAATATTCTCCCCTTGTCATGTGTGGGGGTGAGAACATTTTGACTGAGGCCGTGTCCTTCAAGCATGGTGACAATAAGTTGCGCTTGTTTGTCATCTGGGTCGTTAAGACCTAGGTTGCATTACATTACATTACATTAAATTTGTAGTGCGCGCTATTGACCCTCAGGCATAAAGGCGCAGATCAGACAAACAGGTAGTATACAACAGTAAAACACAAAGACATATCCTTCTCTTGGGAGAAGAAAGGTAAGAGAAGAGAGGGGAAGACCAAGTGTTTACAACTGGGTGAACCCTTGAGATCAAAATTGCAGGATTCTAGATAATGGTGGATCGAGGAGTCATAGCGGATAGGTTCTCCAAGTATAGATTAGGTAAAGAGATGTGTTTTAAGTTCTTTCTTAAAGACATACAAGGAGTTCTGATGCCTTAATCGATCCGGAAGTTTATTCCAGAGGGAAGGAGCCCTGACATTAAAAGCCCCGTTTTCTACCTTAGAAGTCCTACTTCTGGGCTGTACAATCAGGTTCCTGATCTAAGAGAACGTTGGTTGGGTTTCTCAATAATGTGATTCTGTAGGTAAGTGGGCACAGCTTGTTGCCTACACTTAAAAGTGATAACCAGAACTCTAAAGACTATCCGGGATTCTATTGGAAGCCAGTGAAGAGATCTTCTGGCCTCAGTTATATGACTGTACTTGGGGAGTCTAAGAACTACTCTGACTGCCCAGTTCTGGACAACCTGCAATCTGCGTAATTCAAGTAGACTAATGCCTAGAAGAAGACTGCAGCAGTAATCCAACTTTGCCCCAATTATTGCCCTGGCAATAGTCTCTGCGCATTCTTGTGAAATCATAAGTGGGAGAGAAGCTTAATATAGTAAGCAGCTCCTGCTACGACTGTGGAAACATGAGCCTTCATGCTTAAGGTAGAATCCAGGGTAACTCCTAGGATTTTAGTTTTTGGCAGTGGAGAGATGATGTCATCTCCTAGTTTGAAGGAACTATAGGCTGTATCCAGAGTTTTTAGAGCCCTTGGACTACCAACGATCAGTAGCTCTGTCTTGCTACGGTTCAGGGCAAGGAAGTTTTCCAACATCCACTGTTCAATTAGAGTGAAGATTCTATTTACTTCAAGCTCATCCCTCTCATGGAATCCTGTTAGTGGAATGACGCATTGAGTGTCATCAGCATAATTTGAGAAAATGACCCCCTCCTCTTCTAACATGAAGAAGAAAGGTGCCATGAAGAGGTTGTATAGACAAGGTGATATGCTCGCCCCTTGGGGGACTCCGTATAGCACCGATATTGGAGTGGCTTCTGCCGAAGCCGTGCAGACTCTACTGCTTCTATGCTCCAAGAAAGATTGGACCCACTGTGCTGCTGAGACTGAGAGATTGGCTACATCTTGTAATCTGGGAATAAGAATAGAGTGTTCAATCAGATCAAAAGCGGCTGATTGATCTAGGGAGATTATTAATGACAGTCCCTTTTTATCCATATCTCCCAGTAGTTTCGTTTTGAGCTCTAAGAGCGATGTTTCCGTCCCAAATTTTTTCCTGAAGCCAGACTGTTTCGGATGGAGAATAGGGTATTTTCCAAGTGTTCTGCCAGTTGGCCATATGCCACCCTATCCAGAATTTACAATAGGAACGGGGTGTTTGATATAGGTCCAAAGTTGAGCGGGTTGTCCATTGGCAGACCCGGTTTTTTGAGAATGGGAGGAACCATGGTGGTTTTAATCTCATCTGGGACGCTATTTTCCTTTGGGGAAGTATTTATGAAAATACATAATGCTTCAAGGAGCCGTGGGGGACATTTCTTAATGATCATTGAAGAGCAGGCATCTCCTCTGCATTGAGAGGGTTTCATATGTTCAATGATTATTTGAAGTTCACTCTGAGTAATGGGATGAAAATCAAATTGGGGTATCGAGGAGTCATGACTAAAACTCCTGTTGGTATCCTTACTTGCTGGAGTAAAGTGTTTTTTTTTCTCTAGCATTGTTAAGGCGTCATCTTTTGCTAAGTTGTCTAGGGGAGCTGGGGTGTTCTCCTGTTCTTTAAGAATCCTAAAGATTTCTTTTGTGTCAGATTTAGCTGTATTAATCCTGTTATTATGGAATTCTCTCTTTGCATCGAGGATCATCTGTTTATAATCATGTACTAGGTTCTTATATCTTACTAGACTTGTGGGAGTGCATTCCTTTTTCCAAGCAAAGAAAGCTTTACCAACTTCGTTTTTTTTTTAGCCATAGCTCCTGTGAGAACCAGGCCATACTAGAGGTCTTATCTTTTTTAAGGTTAAGGTTAAGATCACCAAGGATCATTGTCTGGGATGACTTTTTTGTGTTGCTCGCTAGGAGGCTGGATAGTTCCTCTTCGAATAGTCCTAGCGGCCCTGGTGGCCTGTAAAGGAGATAGATGGTTAGGGTTTGGCATGGGGATATCGGTAGTTTAGCGGTCAGGAGTTCGCAGGATTTTAGGGTGGGCGGTGTTGTTATTCTTACATTCAGGTTAGATTTGGCGATGATGGCTAAGCCACCACCTCCGGCGTTAGGGCGGTCTAGTCTAAGTAGTTGTTATTCTTTGGGTATTGCTAGGGAGAGGGCTGGACCTGCTACGTCATGTAGCCAGATTTCTGTGACTGCTAGGAGGTCGAGGTTATCTAATGTAAGGAGACCGGCTATTTCCGTGGCGTGGGCCACGACTTATCTAGCATTGATCAGTGGTCCTGTTATGGAGGTTGTTTTAGGAAGGCAGTTGGTATCAGAGGTAACCGGGATCGGTTCTTTCGTTATGGTGCTAGAAGGTAGTTGTGGGTTAGGAGGCATTGTGTTCCTGGTCTGGTTTTTGGGAATGGTGCGACGGTTCAGGTGTGCGTTACTGGGTACCTCCGGTTCGTAGAGGGTGGAGAGTCTAGCGCAAAGTCTAGAGTTTCTATGGAGAGTAGGGCATGGTACGTGTTTAAATTGGTCCATAGTTACTGATATTAATTGTAGTGACAGTAACAGCAGTGGGACGTATGTTGATAGAATCATGCTAAAATGCATTCTGCTAACGAGAGCTTAAGAAACACAATGCAGTGGCAGGCTAAAAGCAATTTAAAAACACAAAGTAGTGGCAGGCTAGCTGTGACTATCAAATTACAATCTAGTGACAGGCTGAAGGTAATTTAAAAACACAATATAGTGGCAGGGTAGGTGCGACAATCAAATTGCAGTGAAGTGACAGGTTAAAAGCAATTTAAAAACAATATGCTGGCAGGCTAGGTACGACTATCAAATTGCAATGTGGTGACAGGCTAAGAGAAATTTTAAAACAATATGGTGGCAGGCTAGGTACGACTATCAAATTGCAATGTGGTGACAGGCTAAGAGAAATTTAAAAACACAATGTAGTGGCAGGCTAGATGCAGCTTTCAATGGCAGTGCGCTTTCAAAAGGCTAACCTGCTGATTCATGGAATTTGTGCGCCGAAAAACGGGGATCTGTGCGCCATTCTGCCCGCAAATGCCCATTTGTTAAACAGGGATTTGCGGGCAGAATGGCGCACAAATCCCCATTTTCCGGCGCAAATAATCCATGAATCAGCCCCTAAATGCATGTGCATATGCAACTGTATGCAGTGATGTTACCGAATAGAAAACAGAGAATGCCTTTTTTTACCGAAACCGAAATAACAAAAATAAATCGCATTTATTTTATTAAAATGTATATGGGGGTGGGGTAAATGGGTAAACTAGGGTGGGGAGGGTTGAAAAGCACAGGTACACACACACACACACACACACACACACACACACACGCACACACACACACACACACACACACACACACACACACACACACACACCCCCCCCCCCCCCCCCCCCCACTCTCTCTCTCCTGTCCGTACCTTGTAGAAGAGATCTGCTACTTGCATTTGATTCCAGTTTCCAATGGATGTCGCAGGTCCCTGTATCAACCACTTTGCACCACTCCAAGACATAACCCCTCACCGAGTCTTTAGAGACGTCCCACTCGACCCACAGACTGTGATCGTCATTGGGAAAAGCCTGGACACGCGGTAGGGACCGGCCTGCAATACAGTGAAAGACCGTTCAGAGGGAGTGATGCTCCCAGAGCACATTTACATGCACCATTTAACAGTTTGATAATTCCATGAAGCTTTGTGAGAGCATGAAGGCTGCCTACTTGTTGGGGAGAGATACATGGCTAAGTTGTTTTATAACACACTTGTTGATTAAACCCCAGATGTGGCTTCAGTACTTGAAGGGATGGAAGAATTTCGGAAACCAATGAGGTATGAACTTGGCCCCCCTGGAATAAAAGGATGGGGTGCTCAATGCTGAGGGCCATACACTGCTAACTTCTGGCTCCCTGACATAGGCTGGCGTAAGAAGACTTATCTCAGCATGATGGACTGACAAAATGCAAACCACTTGCGAACTTCGTTTTGATTTTGTAAGCTAGTTGTCGCTGGCCTGCTTCTCTAAATATTGTATCTGCCCAATCTCTCAATACTGGTTAAAAAGTTATTTTAGAAGAAAAGAGCAATAATTTGCACTCCAAACTTGATGTCCATTTGTTGAGGATCCACCAATTAAGGACGACACACTGGAATAAGAAAATAAAAATTCTATGACTCTTTTTATTGCAAAAATACTTTAATAAATTAATTTTCAAAAAAACAGTATATCTTTCTTGTCCAACTACAAACAAATGAACATCATGTGTGGTGTGCAAACTGTTGCTCTCTTCTTCTAAAAACTGATCTCAGCATGGTCTGGAGCTTGTGATTTGAGACATGTACTTGTATTTTGATTTACTGGGGGTTCATGGTGTTGCAACCAGACCCACAAAAGAAAACAACAGTGGACAGGGCAATCTCGAATCAGGGGCTGCACATTAGCAGGACAGGTAGTGAATAACTCACTGGATGGTGATGGCGGATGCATGATACAGAAACTGGGGACAGGACACACACATGACAGACAAGAGTACAAGGGGGCTGAAATATATAGAGTCAAATTTGCAATTTACAATGGAGCCAGGTGTAGGGTAGTCGGGGATATGGCAGTAAGTAGAGGGTGCACCAGGATTAGGAAGTAGAGCATTAGTGTAGATTTGAATTCGAAGGTGTAAATAGAAGCAGGGTTTTTAGCATGAGCAGGAAGGCAGTTCCAGTGGTGCAGGGCATGAAGAGAGAAGGAGTGGATTTAAGAGTGAGCACAGGGTGGCCTGAGGACAGAGACATCATGAAGTACTGTGCACTAGATCCGAGGATGCATGGAGGAGAGTAGCAGGAGAGAGCATTAGCTAGGTAGTGCCCTGCAAGCTCATGCAGGGATCTGATAACAGAAAGAATTTACAGTGCATGGAAATCAAAACGGCATGGAGGCTGCGCTTGGAGGTTGCAGAAGAGCAGAAATGATTGTAGAGAGTACGCATGGAGAAATTGAAAACGTTGTCGAGAGGACAGAAGGAGTAGAGTGGACAACCAAGGAGGTGGCTGGCACACTACTTAAGGTAGCTGTGTACTAGGGTCATTATGAAGGTTTTGGTAATGTGGAAACCTGAGGGGGCATATTTTCCTGATATTCAGCAGGTTAATTCTAAGAGGTGGAAGTACTGACAGGGAAGGCCACTATCAATGAGGAACCCAAGTTTTTGTGCCTTAGGAGCGGGGGAGTGTGAGTACGGTGAAAAGAAGATGGGCAAGGGAACGAGAGGATGGGTACTGGAAGCAAGAAGGTGGATCACTTCGGTCTTTGAGGAGTAACGTGTAAAACAACAAAGTGCCATACAGTGTCGGATTGCAGAGACGCGGGCTGATGTACCCAGTGAGAAGTCAGACGTATATGTTGGGAAGGACACAGAATTCCTACATCTCGTCTGCAAAGAGGTGGTAGGAGAACACAAAGGAGCGGCCAAGGATGGAGCCCTAGGGAATGTCAACAAGGAAGAAGGTTGGACAGGAGATTGCGAATGGCTGATGAAAGTGATAGGAGGCCATCCAGTCCAAAGCACTGTCCTGGATGCCAAGGTATGCAGGATTAAGAAGGAAAGAGGAGTAAGTCACCATTTTGAAGACAGTCAAGAGGATAATTAGGATAGAGGATAGTTAGCAGTGATGAGCAGAGTTCAGCAAATCAGAGGCAACGTAGAAAAGGGCAGAGTGCGCAGTGTGACTGCTGGGAAATCCTTACTGCAGAAGGTCACAGAGGTTGCCAGGGTACACGTAGGATGAGATTCTGTTAAAAACAAGTAATTTGAGGATTTTAGTGTAGTGGCAGAGGAGGGAAACAGGTTAGTCATTGGCAGAGTTATTGGGGTCATCTGTGTGCTTTTTCAGGATGCGTAGTGCCGTTGGTACCTTGAAAGAGAGGTTGCAGAAGGTGGAAAGGCATGAGCAGGTGAGTGGTATGAGGTCCTTGACTGTTTTTGGGGCAAACGGGTAGCAGGAGCACAGGACGGGTTGGCAGATCTAAGGATGGGTGACACATTTGAGAGGAAAAGTAGAAGTGAGTAAGCAGATGGATGAAGGGAGGCAGAAGGGAGGAAGAGCTGGAGGAGGGAAAGATAGAAGGGAGGTGAGGGTGTCACAAATGAATAGTGGGCCAAGTCATTGGTGGAGAGTTCCTGAGTGCAGGAAGGAGACAGCAAGGATTGTAGAGCGGCAGAGAGTTTGCAAGGTTGAGAAGGACGCAAGCAAATCAGATGGGTGAAGTAGGAAGCTTTGGCAGAGTCAAGGGCCATGGTGAAGGAATGCACAGAATTCTTATAGGTAAGTAGACGAGGCAGCGTCTGCTCTTCACGCCATTTACAGAGGTGGTGCCGCCATTTTGTTTGTGGAAGTAGATCTAAGGTTGATTCAGGACTGAAGGTAATAGGTGAAAGGGAGAAAGTACAGGAGGTATAGTGGTCATCGTGGGTTTGGAGAGGATGGGGCTAAGATCCATGTTAAACTCACACAAGGTCTGTTGAATTTGGGAGGGTTGGGGAGGTTAAAGAGAGAGAACTCTAGGTAAGGGGCCAAGTTTATAGTTTGGATTTACTTTTGGTAATGAGGGTATACGATGAGAAGAAAGTGGGGTGGGCACTGCCATGTTGAAGTGGAGACTGGGTTGGTCCAAGGGGGATGGTCAATAGTGACATTAGATGTACATGGTTTGGAAGGAGAGGACCGCATTGTTCAAGCGCATTACCAATGGAGTGGCTTGGCAGATTGTGAACTGAGGTAAGACAGTGGTCAGAGAGGAGTGAGTCAAGTGCGAGTAGGAGTGATTTTGGGGCACTTCTCTTCTTCCGCGGATTTCAAGTGAGTTAAGTTGAGTAGTAGGTCTAGATCAGAGAATAAGGAGCCGAGGAGGCCCGGGGACAATAGCTTAGAAGGGTGGTGAGAGGAGAGGATGGATGAAGCTGAGTAGCAGTGAATTTAAAGGAGAGACGAAGAAAGAGAGTGGAAGTGGATTAAGGCACGGGATTTGTTGACCATAAGGCCAACTCTCGTCTCTCTTGGAAGAGTGGGAGGAGTGCAGAAAGGAAGCTCGATCAGTTTAAATGGCAACTGTGGTTGCAGAGTCAAAGGGAGTGATCGCAGTCTAAGTGATACCCATGACTGCCAGAGTGGGGATGAGAGAATCTGCAGAGAGGGAGGTCTTGGTACAGATAGGTTGTGAATTCCAGGGACTGAGTGAGAGAGAAGAAGGAGAGGCTGGAGGAAACTAAGGATTACAGGATGGGAGGCAAGGAGGATACACTAGGCTGGGGAAGTAGGGTGGCCAGGGTGCCTTAATGTGGGTGAGGCAAAGGGCGGTGAGCAAAGAGGTGGAATCGGTCACCTTGGAGGAAGAGATGATGGAGATGGGTAAGGGGGAGAGAGTGATCAGTAAGTGGAGTGCTCAGAGCATTGCAAAGGGAGGCATCGGAGGAGCAAGCTAACAGATGGAGCGGTAGGATTGTGTGAGGTATGGAGGAGGAAGCCTCATAGGGTGTGGGGTGGAAGGCATGGGGAGGTTAAAGAGTAGACCAGGGGGTGCACAGTATTAGTGTTCAACATTTGTACAGCGTTTTGCCTTGGGCGAACAAAAAGCTTGTTGATTTGATTACAGTACACATATGCAGGTCTGCATGCTAGCAAAATTAAGGTTAATTAAATTCCAGTGCACATAGGCAGGACCTTGAGTGACTAAAATGCAGGGTGATTAGTGTAAATGCACATATGCAGGGCCTTTGGTGACTCAAAACCATAGTGATTTGATTACAGTGTACATATGCAGGGCCTTTGGTGACTCAAATTCAGGGTGATTTGATTACTGTGCACATATGTAGGGCCTTTGGTGACTCAAATTCAGGGTGATTTGATTACAGTGCACATATGCAGGGCACTTGGTGACTCAAATTCAGGGTGATTTGATTACAGTGCACATATGCAGGGCCTTTGGTGACTCAAATTCAGGGTGATTTGATTACTGTCCACATATGCAGGGCCTTTGGTGACTCAAATCCAGGGTGATTTGATTACAGTCACATATGCAGGGCCTTTGGTGACTGAACTTCAGGGTGATTTGATTACAGTGCACATACGCAGGGCCATTGGTGACTCAAATTCAGGGTGATTTGAGTACAGTGCACATATGCAGGGCCTTGGGTGGGCAAAATGCAGGATGATTAGATTATAGTGCACATATGCAGGGGATTTAATCCAATGGGCCTTTTCCATGTGAGACAATTCTTCAGATCCTAATCTAGAGGCCACAGAGAGGCAATGATGTGTCTTCAATACCAGTTGCTTGTGGTCTCTAGTTTTTAAATTAAAGGCTGTCCTCGCTGCCAATTCCAGTATGGCTTCTCTTGAATTTCTGGACAAATACGAATCGATTTGGCTGTTGCTGCGGCGCAGGCAGCCTTTCCATAGATTTTGGCACATCGGTGGCCCAAATCATTGCTATTTAATCATTTGGGCCTGGGTAGAGAGTTCAAAGGGAAATTACATTCTTTCGCTGCATTGGACACGTGGTTAACAGGACAGGTCCTGATTGGCAACCGATGGTCTGGAGTGGTTTAATGTGTCTGTGACCACTGAACGCATTTTGCAACATATGTCTTTGACTGATAAACCTGCGTTGACTGTATTCCCAACATTTTCTTGGAATCATTGGGTTTGGAAGCGTCCCTGTAACGGTAAAACAGGGCACACCCCCAAGCTTATTCTTGTGCCATCATACACTGGTGAAAACTATTGATGAAGTTTGCAGGGTGTATATTTTTCCTAATACAGAAGCATAAGAAGAATTGTAAACAAAGAGACCATGGGGTAATGACAAATTCACCTGAGCTTCTAGTCTTGCAGATCCAATTTTTTCGCTAAACAGAATTAAGCTAGTCCAAAGTGTCCTGATTTATAAAGAAACTGGGAGAATTCCAAACGAGCTGGCATACAGGGACGACTAGTACGGCAAGGCCAGATTCATATGTTGTGTAACTCCATCGGAAATAACTATAATTTCCCCCGAGTCCTTCCCGCTTGAGGCATGCCTACACGCACTGCATTAACCTTACCTTCTCTGCTCAGTAAGGTCACCTCTGTTGCTGGAGAGTGTCCTGCTGCATTGCAAGCCTGGACGTAAATCCGTGGAACCCCGAAAGGCAGCAAGACGTGGCACTGATGTTCTGTGGTGTTGCACAAAACCTTCTGCCCCTCAGTTGTGCTTTCATCCTCATAGAACACTAGATATCTGAAAATCGAGCCTCTTGTGTGTCCTTTCTGCATGGCCTACAGAGAATCAAAGGGCAAAATCATTGGTGCTTCTCTGCCTGTGAAGTATTTGATGCTGTAGCTTTGCTTTATTCACATGTTTTGGGTCATTATCCAAAGAAATCTAAGATTGTATGAAGCTGTCAATATCTCTGAAAATAACAGGCATACGATTACGGAAATTAATATCCACTAATGTGTTTTTAAGTGATCAATGCTGTAAGAAACATAAACATACTACATAGTAACAATGTTAACAGTTTATGAAAATGTGTCCTTGGTAAAGTATTTCAAAATGTTTCCTTAGAAGGAAGAGAAATTACTATAAAAATACATCTGATGGCGATTAAGAGTGAGACCGGTACTTATTTTTAGAATACCTGAACAATACCACTTTCTTCCCTGTGGTAATCCCTATAGGCTTAAATGTCCATTTCATGAAAAATTAATTGTTGGAAAAAAAAAGTAAAACATTTCTTTAATAAAACCATTCAATGAAATACAAGATTTTCTGGATTGTACCTTAGATTGTTTAAAAATAGCAAAGGATTGAATTTAGAACTTTAAGATAAAATAATGTTGGGCTAAAAAGGATGATTTTGAATCAAAAGATAAACAAAATATTTCTGTAATAAAAATTGAAATACACCTAAATGTGATTACAAATATTCTTTTTAGATTAAAAAAATAAAAATTCAAAATTCATCTGGCCTATCACTTTGTCTGCTCCAGGTCTTGCAATCTCTCATAGTCAATAGTTTGGCGGGAATTGTACAGTATACTGTATGACCCGGTCTGCCTCTGGTCACTGACAGAAAGTGCATTTGCGATGCCAAACCTGCTAAGGTAAAGAACGGCAAACCCACAATGATTCAATGTTTCAAACGTATTTCTTCCTTGGGTATCGGGCAATCTTACCAATGAATTGTATCCTGAGTGGCATAGTTGGTAATATTAAATGTGTGTGTTAAACATAACACAACGCAGGTCTGATTATCTGTAGTATCCCGCGCTACTGCTGTAAATCTCTCTACATGTAAAGCAGCACATCTGTTAGTTTGTTCCTCATACGATTCCACACAAAGTTCCAACAATCAGCACCATATTTTGCATAGTTACCTGTTAGGACCATCCAGACATTACAGGCTACATGACATCTTGACAACCCACATCTTTCCCCGAATTTCAGGCCCATCACACATGAGACGGTTGCCTTAAATCGGGGAAGCATCAATGTGGTTGTAGAAGGACCGGACAAAGATCATTTAAAGCATCCCAACGCGAGGAACAAAACTCTAAAGGTCGATTCAAACCACGTTTCAAGAACCTAGGATGCACCATTTCCAAGATATCTGCACCGCAACGCACTGCACCACGCCGAGATGATACAGGTGGAGAGGAAGCACAGCAGGTCCCAGTATGCAGCAGCGAGCCAGCTCTCTTTTACCCTCCACATCTGCTCTGGGGTATGTCAGCCAGCCACACACGCCCATTCTCAGTGCAGTTTACTGAGTGTCGTCATGTCTGTTTACAGAACCCAGACAGGGTTCAGGTACTTTTTACTAGTAAGTACATATTCCTATTGTATTAATGCATCTTTCCTATAGGCTCAATAAGAACAAACCCTTCCTGCCTGGGATACAAAATAAAGCAATTGAAATAGCTATTTTTGTTTAATGAATTCTATTCACTAAAATAACTAAAAAATAACTAGAAACAAAAAAGTTTTACATTCATTTATACTCATTTAAACCATTGATTCAATGTTAAATCATGTCTTTGTACAGTCAAATCAATTCATCAAATTATAAGGCCATTCCTTATTCCAATTTATGTTTTACAAGCTCAACATTTCACATTATGCGTGGCCGACACATGTTTCACAATATTGCATTGTCTTTTAATTATATAATATGTGAGCTTTTTCAGGAACAACAATAGTTGATATAAACTCGTTTATTTTAAGGTCCAGCACTTATTGTGTGGATCAATTAATGTGAAAATCATTGGGTTCACTTCTTTGATGCTTTGGTTCTATATTTAATAGTATTACAAAGGTAGCGGGCGCCCCTCTCTCGCAAGAACAGACATGATAACCTGTTCAGTGGTTATTAACCACTTGAGAGTTCGCAGCCACTGCTTTTACTCACTGTGCCTTTCACAGATGGGAAATATCCATTTGCATATCAGTCTTTGTCCTGCCCAGGGGCAGTCCAGCACCGAAATACAATGGCAATTCCAATCTGAACGAGAGTACCACCAGCAACCCCATACACGTGTTTCACCCTTGTTGGGGATCATCAGTGAGGTGAAGCTGATGCCTCTCTAAGCACAGTGAAAGGGAGACCACGTCTGGTTGCCCCCAGGAGACCTAGGGTTACCAATCCCAGGTTCCTTAAAAAATAGTTTTACAAAGGTAGCGGGCGCCCCTCTCTCGCAAGAACAGACATGATAACCTGTTCAGTGGTTATTAACCACTTGAGAGTTCGCAGCCACTGCTTTTACTCACTGTGCCTTTCACAGATGGGAAATATCCATTTGCATATCAGTCTTTGTCCTGCCCAGGGGCAGTCCAGCACCGAAATACAATGGCAATTCCAATCTGAACGAGAGTACCACCAGCAACCCCATACACGTGTTTCACCCTTGTTGGGGATCATCAGTGAGGTGAAGCTGATGCCTCTCTAAGCACAGTGAAAGGGAGACCACGTCTGGTTGCCCCCAGGAGACCTAGGGTTACCAATCCCAGGTTCCTTAAAAAATAGTTTTACAAAGGTAGCGGGCGCCCCTCTCTCGCAAGAACAGACATGATAACCTGTTCAGTGGTCTCGTTCAGATTGGAATTGCCATTGTATTTCGGTGCTGGACTGCCCTGGGCAGGACAAAGACTGATATGCAAATGGATATTTCCCATCTGTGAAAGGCACAGTGAGTAAAAGCAGTGGCTGCGAACTCTCAAGTGGTTAATAACCACTGAACAGGTTATCATGTCTGTTCTTGCGAGAGAGGGGCGCCCGCTACCTTTGTAAAAATATATTTAATAGTATTAATGGTAATTTATGAGGTAAGAAATGATGTTTCCATTTCCTTCATTTTTCTTCTTAATGGGACAGGCATACTTTTTTGCTTACGTTGTTTGCTTTGTAAAATTACTCTTGGACTTGATCAGCCGGTAAGCTGTGCTATTTCTTGTGTGGTTCGCTTTACCAATTTGGTCTTGGGCTTGATCAGCCAGTAGGCTGTTGACGCGGTAGGGTGACCATGTGTGGATGGCATGCTGTACATGTGTCTGATTGTGATATTCCTAAGAAGAAATGTGCTGCCAACCAATGAGAACCAGCACTTTATTTAGTACTTTTTGTTGTTGTTTGAGATATGCTTATTGGGTTTTTTGGGCAAACAAGTCCTCAACAGTTGAATGTGAATCCCCCCTCGCCACACCCGCGTACCCTCACTCTCACAATCCAACTCAGAAATCACAAGACATCTTACATCTCTTGCCACACAGGAGACTTTTCTGTACCTCTGTTCCCCCAGTCCCTAGGTAGATATCTGGCCTACGATATGCCATATAGCAGGGTTCACACACACAATCTTTCATGGGAGAAGGTCATCCAGCGATGTTTGGAGGTCATTGAGGAGAGTGCCCCATTGCAGTTCCAAGGCATCCTCTGTTCTTTGCCCCCTGAGAATTGTTTCTTCCGCGGGGGCCCATGTCAATATGTCCCTGGACCATTGCTGCAGAAGATGTGCTTTAGGGTTCTTCCATGAGACGATCATGTGCTTCCTTTCCTTCTTCCCCCCTAGGAGCATTCCCACCAAACACACCACGGTGTGCATTCCAACTACCTCCGCAACAGGTTGTTGATTCTATCAATTACTGATTGCCAATACCTCTGTATTTGTGGCATACCCACACCATGTGCCAGAAGTCTGAGGACTCCTCCTGCATCTTGGGCAGGTGTGTGGGGCCTGTGTGTTCATCATGTGTAGCTTGTGTGGTGTTATATACACTCAATGTATGATGTTAAACAGGATGAGTTCAAAGCGCGCATTGCGGGAATCCTTTGGGATGTTGGTGTAGATTTTGGACCATGTTATCCTCTCCAGAGGGCCTCGCAGGTCGCGTTCCCACTTTTATTTATGGGAGGTACTGACATGCTATCTTGCGACGCCGAGTATAGCCGAGTATAGCCTTGTGACTGCGTGCCTATCGCTCTGCTCCCATGGGTAGGATGGCGTAAAGGACTGGGGGGGTCAGGGGTTCATCCGGTATGGAGTACCATTTGTTGGCTAGGATCTTTGTCAGTCGTGCAAAATTAAGAAATTGCTGTTCTGGCATGTGAAATCTTTGCGCCCATTCCGAGAACGGCATCAGAATTCCCCCCTCGAATACATCCCCATTAGTTCACGCTTGCGCATCTGTTCGAGCCAATGCTGTGCAGGAATTTCGGGATCTGCTCTTAGGGTTATGTCTAGCCTGAATCCTCCCCCAGCTTCAATTTAATGCATGCTCGCCTCCAAATCCGCTAGACCACCACCAAGATGCATGTTGTCTGAAGCCTCCCGTGTCCCCCCACAGTGTTTCCAACCCGGTATAGCGCCACGGGGTCTTTCCCAGTAAAAGCCTTTCTGTTCCTCCAACCTGAGTGTCCCATTTGGCTGTGTGTCGTAACTGAGGGGTTAACTGAGAGGCTATAAAATATCATTCGAAATCGAGGAGAGGAAGCGCTCCATCGGGGTGTCTCCTTTGCAGTGTTTTTGGGGATACCAGACTCCGACTCCCGGCCAATAAAAACTCTGAAATCGTACTATCCCGGCTCTAATTACATATGGTATGTATGTAAATAGGCATAACAATCAGGGTAAAATAACTATTTTACAAACCACTATTCGCCCCATGTGCGGAAGGGTCAGTTTTCTCCAGAATGTAATCCTGTCCTCTAAGTCCGTCAGGCTTGAGTCTGGTGACTATAGTACGCACTGTTCTGAGTTAGAATCATACCCTCCCAACCTCCCCTCTTAAGTGTTCGCCTGCCCTGTACTGGTGATTCTCTGCTAGCCCCTGTGGCTATGCCATGAGGCTCACAAATTGTCTGACACTGGGATGAAACATGTCACCTCCCTCCCCTTCCCGAACTCCCCGCCCCTCTCCCTTGTTCCCCAACCTTCCAACCTTTAAACCCCAAGATCACATTTGAATCTCTCCCTCCAACATGAGGCCATTTGTGATACGTACCTGCTTCCTATCCTCCAATTTAACAACAGCAATGTACTTCGGTGACACTGGACCCGTCACTGTAAAGTACCTGCAATGAATGCACCCTGCAGTGGTCCGCCTCTCTGTCCAAGGCTGCGGACTCTTAGATCATGCTAGGGAATGCAGGGCCTCTGTGCGTGTCCAGGGGGGATTGTTAGTAAGACAGAAGATACAAAAGAAGAAAACATCTGGAGATCGAGCTCCCGGCCCTCCCCCACCTCCCATGTCTCCACTGCAGCAACCCTTCATCGCCTCTAATGATGTAGTCCGCCACCTCTTGCATATCCATGTGTGGTGTCGGTCCCTACGACTCACAAGGTGGGTTCCCCTGAAGTTTCTGCTGACTCTGTTGTCGGCCCCACATCCTCTCCAGTTAACTGTTAAGCCCCGTCTTCCGCTACCGTAATACTGCTTGACTCAGAACGGGCGACAGGGGCCTGTCTCTCTCTCGCCTCCAGAGTTTGGGTGCAGTCTCGTCTGCTGGGGCATCTGCCCTGGCGCCTCCTTGATGAGCTTACCGACCAGCTGCCTTCTGCTCCCCACCATTCTCAGGCGTACCCTGACGCAGCTGCAGATATACGTTCGGTCGCTGAGCAAGGCGGCCTGCTGGAGTCCCGGACTCCACCTGGGCCACCTCAGTAGGCTATTTGGCCTTGCTTTGTTTGTTTTCAGTAATAAGGCTCTCACATTTTTGACTGTACCTATATCCCATCACTATCGCTTCTCGTGGCGCTCGCCACCGTGGGCAAGCAGGCGTCCCTCAGGATTGTCTTCACAGCTGCATAATCCCCAATAACCTCACCGTTTTCAGTTATCTGTTGATCTGGGGGAGCCCACAGGAACCCCCAGTGATCACTCCCCCTGCTGCCGGGGTCGCCTGCGCTAGTCCCACCGACGGTTGTGGTGGTATCAGCGCGGCATGACGGCCATCTTGAGATGTGGCAGGTGCTTCATGCTCGGTTTTCTTCTATGCATTTTTTCTCGGGAGAAAGTTCGTCACTGCCTCTCAAGCAGGATAAGTCCCTACTCCACACACTATCCTCTGCCCAGACCTGGTCTTCAATTCCATGGGCGTTTCTGCAGCAAGGATGTTTATCAGGATTATTACGGGTGGTGACTGGAGGCTCGTAGCTCTCCCACGGCATCCGTCGCCCACTGGCCACCCCCCCCCCCCCCCTATTTAGTACTTTTTAAGGGAACAATAGGAGCGGCTCTCCCATTTCTGGTAACTATTGCAATGCTTGTGGTTTCTCAAAGTTAGTAAGGGTAACCAAGGCGTTGGTCTTTCTGGCTAGAGAGACAGAGCCACACCTCACTGATGATGCCTAACAAGGTAGAACCAAGTGCCTGGCGTATTTATGTCTGTACTCTTGTGCAGAGGAGAATTGCCTGGCATTTCATGGATGGGCTGTCCTTGTGGATGGACATTTCTCCTCTGGTAAGGCACAGTGAGGTGAAATGTGGTTGTACATCGTCCTGCGATGTTGGGCACCATCCCACAGAACAGGACATGCAGCCTTTTTGTTCGTAAATTTTGGATGGCTAGGTTTTTTTTAGCTAATATCGTTATTTTTATTGCTTGTATTTCCACCCAAGGGTAACATGGCACTAAAGGAACAATTGACAGCACAGAAAAGGCTGATTAGAATAGATGCGCTTTAAGAAGGTGACAGAAGAGTAGATGATTATCAAAGGCACAAATGTGATGCAGGAGTGTTAGTACTTGAGAGACACAGCGCTGCACCCACCCCTCGCTAATGATGTCCAACCATACATGGATTTCTGGCTGGGGTTGCTGGTGGCATTCTTTTTCAGGGGAGAATTGCCTAGCATTTCGGTTTTTGACTGCCCTTGTGAGTGGCACCAGAGTGGGCTAAAATGTGATTGTAAACCCTCCAGGGTGGGTATCATGCTACAGAGTAGGCTATTTGGCCTTGCTTTGTTTCTTTCCAGTAATAAGGCTCTCACATTTTTGCCTGTAGCTATATCCCACCATGATACCTGTGCTTTCATATATTCCATTGTTATGCCCTATGCTTGCAAGGTACACCTTTCATGCCATTAACACTCAAGCTACCTCAGGCTACCAAAGCGGTAACTCAGGGTGCTAAAAAAAAAGGATTTTCCTTCATACATTACGTGCAGCATCCCGTTGTATGAAGGAAAGTCCTTTACAAAGATGGTCACCATGGAAAGGGAAGGCAGGGCTTCTTTCCATGGCGGCCTGTGGAAGGCAAGGGGAAGTAGGAGCGTGGGAGGTTAAAAAAAATGGGGGCCGTAGGATGGAGTAAGATGCGGCAGGGGGAGCCGGCTTTCAGGCGGCATGGAATGTGGTCTTGCACCAGCGGTTCAAGCCTGCGTTCCTAGCCATCTGATTGGTTGGCTCCCCCACCAGGGTTCCAATAAGAAATAGTCCACTAAACAATGTCATGCTATTTTATTTTGATTTTTGTTGCGCCCCGCTGCTGGAATGTGCACATTTTCCAGGCACCCTGGCAGCTCTGGAACAGAGTGGGTGGGTTTGGTTAGTTGGGAAGAGAGGGAAAGGAGAGATTGCAGTGCTCTGTGTTGAGGTTGTAGATTGGAAGTGTTCGACTCTGCGTGCTTGTAGGCTTTCTAGGTGTGAACTATAGGAGGCATTGAATCCATCCAGAAGTGTGGACTGAAGCCTATAGTGTGGGTGTGTGATGGCCAGGGGCCGAGGATGACAGTTGTAGTTAGAGGTGTATGTTTCTGATATTTGAAGTCTGGGGAGAGGGTCTCTTTTTAAAAGCTGTGTCCGACTGGCTGGTTTGCATTGTGTGTATTGAGTAAGATAAAGAGAAATTGAAGTTTTGTCAGAAGATGTGACGCATTCTTGAAGTTTCCGTATTGCTTTCAAATGATTTGCCTTGCTGTCGATTTCATTATGGTGAGCGGTGTCTGGCTGTAGTCATTGATGCGTGATGAGTGATGATATCCTGTGTTGAGGTTTGAGTATTTCCGGTAGATAGGGAAGTTGTTCCCTTGGGGTTTTTGCAGTGCCTTGATGTGATGTCTTCTAGTGATTACGGTTTCCAGAGTGCCTTGCCATGTGGACTAGGCAGACGGTTGTAGCCCGTATGGTGTGACCTTGGTTTGTGTCTGAGCATCAAAGTCAAACCATTGAGAAGTGTTGCTTACGCTGCTTGATAATTATTGGTGAAACATTTGTTCTGTTAAGCATTGGTCACGTGTTGTCTTCATCCATCTTGGTTGAAGTTCATTATCATCCCTATCTATGAGAAGGCGGTAGTTGCTCATTCATCTAACTATAGGCCTATAGCCCTCCTAGATGCTACCAGCAAGATCTCGACATCCTTATTATTTAGAGATCTGAACAAATGGGCAACTTTTTTGGGAGCTCTCTCGAAAGATTAGGCTGGCTTTAGGGCCTGTTTGGGAACCTCCCTAAATGGCACCATTATGTCTCACATCATGGCAGAAGATAAACATGGAAATATGGGAGCATCTCCCATGGCCTCAATGGATATGAGTAGTGCTTTCGATAATCAATCGTAATATTTTGTGGAAACACTATTGTTGAAGGGAATCCCCTCCCTTTTGGTTAAAATCCTTTCTGCCCCGTACAGTGGTACTGTGATAAAGATCAGGCTTAGTAAGGAGGGATCGCTGTCTAGATCCATCAAGACTTGTATTGGCTTGAAGCAGGGTGTGTCCTGGCCCGGCCCTCTTCAATCTATACATTTCCAATAGTGACAGCTTGTGGTCCCAGGATATTACCTTCCCCTCTCAAATTAAATTGGTTGGCCTTTGCAGATGACCTGCTTTTTTTCTCGATAAGACACTCATTGGCCTTCAGAGGAAACTGAACTTGTTTTCAGATCATGCCATCAGAAGCAACCTAACAGTTTGAGTTTTTTTTTCCCTAATTACCGTTTATGCCTTAAGGCAAACTATTTACACCACTCCATTATCTCCATGGTTTCTCTACACACAAACCATACTGCCCTTTTGCAAGCTTTTAGCCATACCAAACATATTGCATTATACACTGCCCTGCAGGGTAGACACTCATTGCCATCTTGGGGATGTCCTCATGCTTATTGTGAGGCACCATGCTGAACTTCATGTTATATACATAGGATGTCCTGCTTTTCGGTTTTTTTCTTGCAATTCTGGTGGTGTTTTTTCAGGGTTTTCAAAAATGTTCATAATCTTGAAATGTGTTTATCAATGCACTCTTTCTCTAAAACAATCACAGACTACCTTGTTTTTCCAGTGTGGCTAAAAGTGCATCTTTTAGTGCTGCCCATATATTATGTATAGTTCTTTTGCTTTCTTGGAGAGGTCATCCTGAATTCATGAAGGAAAAGGACAACTACAAATAAAAAATGCAAAGCATCAAATAAGCACTTGATTGGCTTCAGTTGCCTGGCGTGGGACACGATAAGCGCTATCATTCATTTTGCAGGGAATGCTAGGACATGGATTGACTAAGGTTGCCCTAGGGCTTGGTGCGCTATGGAAATCGCATAAATAAATAAATAAATACAATAGATCACAGTGTGCAGGAAAGGACGTGGACGGCGCATGGGGACAGAGGCAGGCTGATGTGTATTCTCATTTTCCAAGCTGCATGCAGGACAAAGAACAGAACATTAAAAAACACTTGTGGGAACTAAGTATCTCATCACACAAATTGCAATGAACCCTTTGGTAAAAATATACCGTTTACAGAGTACAGATATACGAAGTGGATGGTTAAGTAGATCTTGGAACCATAACACTTAGATGGATATTTAATTTAATGAGAATTAGGAATTCTCTGCTATTGCTTAACCAAACTATACAATGAAATGTTGAAGAACACATTACACAATGGCAATAGCAGAGACCTTTTCTTAGTCAATTTCCCCATTAGGACTTGAGCGTATTAGTGTTTGATGGAGGATCATTGCAATGCAAGGCGCCATTTGATCAAGTAGTGCATTGGGAACTACTCTGACAAGAAGGTAACTTAAGGGCTCCAGCCCTGTAGCTTTGGAATCTTACAGTTATCTCCAAGTTGCTACTTTTAAACTTTTGAAAATATTGGATCATTACAATACATCATTATGCTCGGATCATATTCAGGTACGAAAATGTCTGAAAATGCCCAGTAGCTGGCAGTGCTGACATTGATTACCATTTCGAATTGTATACAGTAATCCATGTACAGAAAAGTCAGCGCTGCCATCCAGTGGTCATTTTCAGACATTGCAGTGTTTGAACAATTGACTTGCAAAAGGAGCAGCAGATGGAGCTGGGCTTGAACCCCTCTGTTCAGACTTTTTTTAAAAATGTGAACGGTTAACACCTAACACACAAGAGATTACTGTTAAAAGACAACAATAACTTTATGGTCAGTTGCACAATGCTTTATTTCATCTCTTACTGAAGGAACACTCGGCTATTTACTTTTCATTAATGTGCTGTTGCTCGAAACTTATATTACAAATACAACTATATTAATGTCCGAGTTTTAGGAGAACATGTTTATGATACTATTTTTAAGAGAAATTAGTCGGGGAAACTCTGGGACAGTTGTATGTGGTATGTACAGTAGCATTTTCTTACATTTAGTTTATGCAAGGCGCTGGTTTAAGGGAATTCATAAGTATTGTGCGTTTTATATTTTGGGATGTATCTTGGAACTAATCGTTTAATTTGAAATCGTTTTAGTTTGTTGAATTTAGATGAAATTTCTCTTTTGTAATTTATAATATAAAATGTGTACATTTATAATAAACTATATGCACAAATACATTTTTTTAAACTATTTGATTGAAATGTATGCTGTTTTTTGTAAACAAATTGGTCAAGCACAAAACAAAAGAAAAGATGTAAATGACCTTCTCAGGGTGGATCTAAAAAAAGGCAGAAGCAAAGTGAGCACCTGCCAAATGTATGGGGGCTGAAGAACATTGGCCCTGCGATGGGGGGTAAGTTTAGCTCCAGCTCCTCGAGTGACCAATCTTACAGACCACCAAGCCACAGGGCCATGTTACTGATGCATTTATTTATTACTATGTGGAATCAAACAATATGATGCGTAAGATGTCCTTTTAAATCACATCAAACAACGTGTTCACCTTTCTTACATCCTCTTCATATATGCAGAATAAAGGAATGACACACTGGGTGTCATCGGCGTAATTAGTAAAACCAATGCCTTTCTCCTCCAGGAAATTAAAATTCAACCTGCTCACTTTTGTTTGGGTCCCAGACTCTTCTAGGATATTTCGGGCCCTCCCCAATTTGTTCTGCGTCTTTTCTCCCATTTTTGTGGGTCCCCGAACCCTTTGTGCATTCTTGGGGCTACCCCAACTTGTTCTGACTCTCAGCACCTTGTTTGCATGCTTCTTTAGACTCTAATGGGTCCTTGACTCTAGTGTTCTCTTCTCGTGCGGCCAATCGTATATGGGACACAGACCGCTCTCTTGGGTTTGCTGTCACTTTTGGCCGGGCCTGGTTCACTAACCTGCCAGGCACTGTTTCTCATATATCCGCTTTGTATTTCTCCCCAGGGACTGGGTTTAGGGATAAGGGGGTTCCTAAACTTTCTCCAACTTCCTCCTTTGCTCTTTGTGATCCATGCCACCCGTTACAGTAACACAGGTACCTTGCGTGGCGTTACCGTCTGCCTTGGGTGTCTTTGTGGGACCGCCTCTGCTTGCTCTGAGCTTCCTCATGCCTTCTGGCTCACTAGACTTCTCCTTGCTCCGCTTCCAGGTCTGGTCTCTCAGCTTGTGCCTCTTGCTTAGGTGCATGGACCCGCTCCTGGTTGCTCCAGGTCCTCCGATTCCCCAGCCAGGATAGAGCTGAACATCGCCTGTGTTCTGCAAGGCTCCACCAGTGTCCTTTGCTCTCTGAGGTAGCCGTTTGCCAGCTCTCGGTTCTTCCAGTGAGAATTTGCCCTCACGTGTAGTCCCTCTTCTCCCTTTTTATAATTGAGATTGGGTTTGATTGACTATAATGTGTATGTTGTTTCCGCGGTTCGCTTTTTCCTCCTTGCTCAATCGGCTTCATGTCAGTAGTAAGAGGAACTTACCATTCCTCATCAAAATATAGTCAAAGTGGAGGGGGTCTCCTGTCTTGCAGAAACAAACATGCAGTATCTCGGAGCGGACACTGGACTGGCTGACCTCCTACCTTAATGACCATTCCTCCCAGGTTATCCTGGGATTTTTCTCCTCCCCCACCTCTATCTACACCTGTGGAGTCCCACAGGGCTCTAACCTTTCTCCTTGGGACTTTCTCTTTCTCCTCCAACTCTACTTCAAACTTCTCTCTGATCCTCTTCTTACTTCCTCCATCATTCCTGACTGCCTATCTGCCATGGCAGTCCCGGTGTGCCTCCAATGATCTCTGCCTCAATGCCAGCAAGACTGAGATCCTTCCCATTGGGACTTCCGCTCCCTCTTCTTTCTTCCCCTCACTCTGGCCACCCTCCGTGGGCTCTCCCCCTTCTCTTTCATCTGAAGCCAAAATCTTGGAGTCATCTTTGACTCCTCTCTTTCCTTCCTCCCTCACATCTAGGACTTTGCCAAGAAGGCCCACGTTCTACTCCACCTCCTCAAAGGAATCCTTCCTTCTCTCACTTTTCCCCAGAAGATCAATGTCTTTGGAGCCCTGGTACTCTCTAGGCTTCATTACTGCAATAGCCTCTTCCTTAATCTTCCCTCTTCCTCCCTCTCTACGTCCCATCCAGCTGGTCCAGAAGAGGGCTGCAAGACGTATCCTTGGTCTCAAGCCCAGGGGCCGCATCTCGCCAGCCCTAAAATCTCTCCATTGTCTCCTGGTTGCTGCAAGGATGAAATTCAAATCCCTCTGCATCATCCTATGGCTGTCTGGGGCCGGGGACCACACTATCTACAACTTGCTCTCACTAAACACACTCCCTCCAGATCTTTACTCTCCTCCACCACCAACTCTTTGCGTGTCAAGCGTTTCGCTAAACAGATGCCGATGGCCGATCTCTTTCCTCAGCTGGCTCCCTCCTATGGAACAGTCTCCCCTTCCTCTTTGTCTTGAGCCAGATCTCTGCAAATTCCGGAAGCTCCTCAAGACTTTCCTTTTCACCTCCTCCTTCCCCCCTCCATCCTTTGCTGAACCCCACAGTCAATGAGATTGGTGACCAGGGCCCTTATGTGTCCACCTTGGTCTTGGCCTCTCAACCCCAATCGCCTTCAGTCTCTGCCCCAGGGGTCAAGTCCTAAAAATAAAAGTGGGGGGACTCATCAACAAACGCAATGGGATGTGACATCACCAGAAATTAGCATATCAAGGTAAAATATGCACATTTCATTAAATTGGCTTTGCATAACCACCCACATTGCACAGGACGAATTTAATTTGCTTTTCATAAAGTCAACACACACACAAAACCAAGAGAGGATATTTTCTTCTAATAGTGTTTTTGAAAACGTTAAAAGTTGTGCATGTTTTAAACTCCAAGAACCAACACCAATGTTTTCCCTGGAACATGCAGTACCGAAATGGGACATTTCACCTTTAGTTGTTTACTCTTTGTCATCATGTTATATGGTGCAGTGGTGAAGTTTCCAGCCTGCAAACCTAACGACTGAGGTTCCATCCCCAAGGTCGGCTTTAATTCATAAATTCAAAGAAGACATTAGATGTATTCAAAGAAGACATTAAATGTTTCTCATTTTAGCTGGGGGGGACTGAGTCCACCCTATGAAAAAAGTGGGGGGACTCCGGCCACCCGCGTGTACCCCCGACTTGAGCCCTGCTCTGCCCACTCCCAGCACTTGCCTTTGGGCACCCACTGCCCTGTGATATCACAGGCTGGCGCTTATTTATTGGCAGCTGACCACTCTTACCAAGGGATCTCTGTCAGTCACTTAACCGTTGCTTGCAACTTACTCCCTAGAACTTCCCTCCGTGTTACTCCTAGCACTTACCTCGTCCTCCCTCATCCCTCCCTCTCTCTCTGCACTTGCACGCCCTGAATGCTCACAAGGCCTAGTAGGTCCGCCTTTCTCTTTCATTGTCATATTTGCCTTTCGTTCCCATGTTTCCTCCCTGTTGCCCTGTGGGCGCTTTGAAACACAATTTACTTGATGTACAATAGCCTTCCAAATGCACAATAAATAAATAAATAAATAAATGCAGACTTGTGGGGCATTAGAGAGGGGTGAGTGGGGTAAGAGGATTGAGGGGACAGCGAAGGAGGAGGCGCATCCCATGATCTCCCAGGACAGTGATCAGTGGTTCCATGGAGGGCTTTCCTCCCCATGAGATTCACCCGCAGAGTGCCACCCCCAGGGGGACTAGCGGGTAGTGGCCACACCTCTGCGGCCTGAGAATAGTGCGCCCATGTGAGCTGTGGGCAGGGCATGCGTGTGCAGCTGCCTCAGCTAGCGGTGAAGCAATAGATGCCACCTTGCAGGGATGTATCAGATGCCTGTCGGGGATATTTCTGGTGATGTATCGATGAATGTCTGTTATAGGTCATACAAATGAGTGATATCACCCAATGTCACTTTACAACACATTGTCCAGTGTAAGAATCAGTGGACTCCACTGATTTGCAATGAGTAACTATTTGAGAAGTTGGGATACTCATCATTTAGTAACGGATTATTGTGAGGCGTAAAAGGCAAGACGATGATGTCAGTTTAGCGCGGTTTGTTGAGAGCCCACAGCAGCGACATGCATATACGTGATATTTAGATCACAGATTTCAACCTTGGTAAGGCCACAATATTGCTTCATTCTTCTGAGGGAAAACAGCTACCATTCTGCCATGTCATCTATCACTGACAGGCAGATGCAATGGCACCCACCTGTAATGGACACATTCTCTACACCTGCACAAGGCTTACTTTCTGCAGGCTTCTGAGTGCTAGGTGCAGTCCCTCAGGCGTGCTATGGGGAGTCAAGCAAAGGGGGATCCCATTCTACTGGGCGATCTGCCAGGGGCGCCTCTGGCCAGAAACTCAGGGGATGTCGTTATTATGGGAGCAGACATGTAGCACGGATTGCTGCGCCTGCAGAGTAACTTCTGAGCACGAACATTGCAAAGGTCCAAAAATGGAGTGAACTTGGCAAACTATTTTGCCCCAAAACATCCCTTCTTAGTCACACTTACTTCTGAAAAATGCGCTAAAGCAGAGCTCCTGGCTCACATCTTTTTTTATTTTTATCTCTTATATATAATTGAAGGTTCATTTTCCCTTTAGGGGAACAGTTATTTGTACAGTGGCTAGGACTTCTGAAGTATTACACACTTCATATGCGACAGCCTGGGATATCTACTCAGTGGGCACTATCAGGGCTAATCTATAACATATGGTCCCGTGACATGGCAGCTCCACTCAGCCCTGGGTTTTAAGCCAATACCGATTTGCATTCTGGAACTGGTAGTTTTGCTCCTCTCATAATTTTGAGCCTACTGTTTATCAAATGCACCGAAAGGCAAAGACCATTTGCTTTTCAGCTACTTTCCTAACCTACCCCCTTAGTGTATTGGTTAATAGTGCAGCAGAAACACGCCACCTCACCCCAGGCGAGGCAGGAGTGCTCCATCCCACCGTATTTGTTTCTTTGCATCCGTGCACCTGTGCGTTATGATTATGCAACTATACGTGCAAAACTGCAGGCACCAGAAAGCAAACGCATAAGAAAACCTAGACGCTGTGGACTGCTGACACGTGGCACGTGGGCAGCTTCAGTCGTCTGCAGGGCTTGGAGGTTATGGAGTAGAGGGCCACTGGAATGATGGCGCGTGCTGCGGTTTGGTTGTCCTCGAGACCTAACTGTGTCTCGTGTCAGGTGTGCGTGGTGCACCCTGCAATGGTTGCTTCTCTGCACGCGCGTGCTTCTATTTTATTAAAGAAACCCAAGGCCAGCAGGCACGGCGGGGCAGGGCAGGGTGTTCTAGTCACATATGACATGAGTCAATTTCAGATGTCTGCACACTCTCCTCTACGGCCATATTATCAGCTGTTGGCAGGGCAGAGCATTCTAGTCACATATGACATGAGTCAATTTCAGATGTCTGCACACTCTCCTCTACGGCCATATTATCAGCTGTTGGCAGGGCAGAGCATTCTAGTCACATATTACATGAGTCAATTTCAGATGTCTGCACACTCTCCTCTACGCCATATTATCAGCTGTTGGCAGGGCAGAGCATTCTAGTCACATATGACATGAGTCAATTTCAGATGTCTACACACTCTCCTCTACGGCCATATTATCAGTTGTTGGCAGGGCAGAGCATTCTAGTCACATATGACATGAGTCAATTTCAGATGTTGGCCATATTATCAGCTGTTGGCAGGGCAGAGCATTCTAGTCACATATGACATGAGTCGATTTCAGATGTCTGCACTCTCTCTTCTACACCATATTATCAGCTGTTGGCAGGGCAGAGCATTCTAGTCACATATGACATGAGTCGATTTCAGATGTCTGCACTCTCTCTTCTACACCATATTATCAGCTGTTGGCAGGGCAGAGCATTCTAGTCACATATGACATGAGTCGATTTCAGAATATGATATGAGTCGATTTCAGATGTCTGCACACTCTCCTCTACGGCCATATTATCAGCTGTTGGCAGGGCAGAGCATTCTAGTCACATATGACATGAGTCAACTTCAGATGTCTGCAAACTCTCCTCTACGCCATATTGTCAGCTGTTAATTTCAGATGTCTGCGCCATATTATCAGCTGCCTTTCCACTGTTTTGAAAAGTCACACAGTTTATTGTTTGTTCTGTGTTATGTAAACACAAGGTAAATCAATTTTGTTGCTCTTGAAAGCAGACAATCGTATATATTTTGAGTAGTATTAATTTAAATTATCTGTCACGAATTAACCAATACGTATTGCATTGGGCTGTCTAGGGACTTGGCTTTAAAATGCATAGGAGGAATTTCAGTGTTAACAACAGAGCATTCGCTCTTTTAATGACAATATGGATGTATTGACATGGGTTGCAGAAGTGATGACAGGAAGTATTTGCCTCGGGAGGGTAGCCCAGGGGCAATCTGCTCGCTTTGGAAACAAGACGACACAGAGCAACACAGGTTCCCCAATGGTGCGTCACGCGTGTTCTGTGCAGTACAAATATGCATTCAAACCTGCTTTTAAAGTATTTTAGGCCCTGGAGATGACGCAATGGCAATTACAGAAATGCATCACGCCATAGCATAGCGCAACTTGACATAGGCCAATATAGATAACCTACCATAGCGTAACAGAGCATACAATTTCATAGCTATTGTAGAGGTTCCATGTGTTTATACGACACCATAAATAACGACATACATTTTTAGTGACACCCAAATAACGAAAACATTTCGAATGTTATTTTTTTTAATATTTGGGGGTGTGGGGGGTGTCTCCCCAATCCGCCTGTTTCCCCACTTTACTGACCCCCCCACAATCCCCAACAACCTTTTTGATCCCTTACCCCACCCCCCACATATTCTTTTATTAAAAATATCAACATTTCTCTCGTTATTCAGGAGTCGTTAAAAATGTTTGTGGTTATTTATTTTTGTTATTGACACTTTATACCACTGTAGAATGCCAGTGCACACCCCACACCACATGCGATAAGATTCCAACCCTAGGGAAAGGTTCTGTGTGACCCCCCCCCCTTACCTTCCACAAAAGCTGCACCTTCATGCCGCCGCTCTCTGAGTCCACGTCCTCAGACTTCCACCAAACATCAGGTCTCTCCGTCGGAGCTGGAAGACAGGGGAGAGGCACTGTGTTCTGAATACTGTGTTTACATGGATAGAAAGAGGATGTGTGGAGTGCAATAGATCACTCCGCTGTGGAGGCCGGACTTACCCTAACACGAGAGAATAACTTTCTAGTAATGGTTACAATTTCACTGGAAAAAATATCTTCCTCGAAAATATCTCCCTCAAAAACATCTTACGTCACTAAAGCCAACGCCTATCTTTAATCACAGAGGAAAATGCTGGGGCATTTGTGCGTCTTTCACCACCAGGCAATGGCGAAACAAAGCAAAAATAGGAACAATAAAAATTAGTGTAAGACAATATTAAAAAAGCAGTTACAGAAGCGACAGACATTTTGTTTGCTGTAGCACAAGCAATGATACTCCCCAGATGCCACTTATGAAAAAAAGGATCTGCACAGAACACCTGGACAGTTTTTGAGCTCAAATGAAATGCACATAGGTCTGTCTACCTACATGGAAATCTTTAATACCCCATTTGAGCTACCAGAGTTGTACAGAATGCCTGGGTAGTGCTTTGAGTACAAGTGAAATGCACACATGCCATTCTGTTTGCAAGACCGAAAACACCACCTTTTACAGAGTGACTTGCAAGCAGCTATACTCACTCCATAGGAAGTCATGTATTCACTGTAAATGGTTAGAAGGCAAGGAATTGGACTAGCACCTGCAGAGACTTAGAAAGACAAGTGGCTGCCTCAGAACTTACATTGTTAAGCACTCGCAAATACAAGTCTTGCACTTAGAGAAGCTGAGAAGCTTTACTTAAGAAGCTGACACGCTTTATTTAGAGAAGCTGACAAGCTTTATTTAGAGAAGCTGACAAGCTTTACTTAGAGAAGCTGCCAAGCTTTTACTTAGGGAAGCTGACAAGCTTTTACTCAGCTTTATTTAGAGAAGCTGGCAAGCTTTATTTAGAGAAGCTGACAAGCTTTTACTTAGAGAAGCTGCCAAGCTTTACTTAAGAAGCTGACACACTTTATTTAGAGAAGCTGACAAGCTTTACTTAGAGAAGCTGACAAGCTTTACTTAAGAAGGTGACACACTTTATTTAGAGAAGCTGACAAGCTTTACTTAGAGAAGCTGACAAGCTTTACTTAAGAAGGTGACACACTTTATTTAGAGAAGCTGACAAGCTTTACTTAGAGAAGCTGACAAGCTTTACTTAAGAAGGTGACACACTTTACTTAAGAAGGTGACACACTTTATTTAGAGAAGCTGACAAGCTTTACTTAGAGAAGCTGACAAGCTTTACTTAAGAAGGTGACACACTTTATTTAGAGAAGCTGACAAGCTTTACTTAGAGAAGCTGACAAGCTTTAAGGGTTAGAAGCATATTGGTTGTATTAGATATAGATTCATCCAGAATATCAGAGTACATTCCGAATTTAATTCAGAAATGCCAGTTTAAGAATATATTTTCTTATTTTTTCTTTTTTCAGTTTTTTAAAAATGTTATTCTTTTTCTTTTTTCTCTCTTTTTTCTTATTCTTTTCTTGATTTTCTGATTAACATGCTTTATATTATATGGATCAGAGTCTATGGTTTAATGTATTTTGTGAAAAGTCTATGATTTGGACTAATACACCATAAAAAAAAGAATATATTTTGAAGTTTCAGCTTAGAGAACAACGTTAAAATCAGAATAAGTCATAACAATCCAGGCAGGCAGCCTAGAACGAGAGAGGCCAAAGGCCATGGCCGAACTGTAGGGACTTCTGCATTATGTAGCTTATTAGATTCGCTAATGAAGGCTCTAAAGAGCAGGCTTGAATTATTGTATATAAGCGCAGGCTGATTTTACGCCAAACATGGACATATCGGATTGCCCAGGACAGGTTTTATAGAGAACCACACCAGCGAGTGCACAAATAATTACATACAATTAAAGTGCAGTAGATACAAGATGCAAGAGATGCTGACAGAATTCCCAGCTCTACACACCACAACCTTGTCACACTTGGCAAACTACATGTTCTCTGGGAGATGCAAGCCGGCCAGAGAGGAAGACTTGATGGGTATCCGAGTTCACTTCATGCAAGCCATACCATGAGCTATGTCATGTTAAAGAAGTTCTTGAAGTGCTGGAACATGCATTGAGAACTATAATTTCTATTTTCCGAAGAGACAGGGGCCTGGCATTTTAATTCTGCATTTCCTAAAGCTGAATCAGATGAATTAGACATTAAGGCCTCGCATTATTGACTCTGTTTTTATCCAGAAGCTGAACGAGGAGACTTAGGTTGTAGCTTTTACTTGTGTAAATACGCAGTGCAGGTTCCAGCATTTGAAGGCTACAAGGAATGTTTACCTGCACACTTTGTGTTCAAAGAGCTTGTTGCAAGGAACGACTCAGGCCAGAGGTCATCTAAAGTAGTGAGAAACCTAGCATCTCTGTACAGACAACATGACACAGATTTGCACCTTTAATAAGCCTTAGACGAATAGACAGAACGTTGCTTTTCAAAATCATCAATTGATATCATGATTTAGCGCCTGCATGCAACAAACAGAAATATTTAAATTAAACTGAAATAATTCGGATTTTCGATTGGCATTTCTGAAAGCCAATGCATGTTGATTTTGAGTGGGAATGAATTGAAGGGCTGTGCTGCATTAAAGAACACACATGCAGCTATGTTTTAATAAACACCTTAAAAATATACACTAATTTGTTATTCCTGAAGCTTTTAAATGTCCAGTGGCTGGCCCACAGAAAAAGAAATGAATATACTCTTTTGTTATCAAATAAATATCGTGCAATTGAGTGTGTTGAAGTGAATTGAACCAAGCCTATCTCAAGCTTTATGGTGATGATGTTAACCGGCACATCTCCTTTTGAACCCAGTTGTCAGACGTTTTATTTTGATATAAATTAGAATATTTGAATTGGATGATTCAACCCCTTTGCTTTAATTGGATCATTAAATGCATCTATATTCCATGTTCATAACTTGATCTGATGTTCCACCACCACCAGGGAGTTGAAGAGCTATAAGAATTTTATAATACTTTATGTATTTCCCACTACAGTATAGCTAAGCACCAGGACTCTGTAATTATTCCATTTCATGTCCTTAACATTATTGTATAATGGGAAGGCAGGAAGAGATGACCAATAGTACAGTTTTGAAGGGGAGGATAAAAACATTAGACAGATGCAAAAAAATGTTTTTACTGAGCAGTTCAACACACATCTACAAATGACTTAAGGTCAATGCAGTCTGCTGTCCCTCCCTCCTTCTTAAGTGAACAAACACCAGAAGGCCATACAGACTGTTAAGGGCTACTTATGGGTAAGAAAATGCAACATAAGTAGCACAGGTCCAGAGTAAGACAGCAGAAACCTCAAGGTGCTCTAACCCAGACAAACCAGGATGAAGCATTCAGATTTTTACTTTGAGCAACGGCTAGGCCTTTGGGCTCAAGAAGCACCCTATAATCTGTGGACTGTGACAGGATCCAGGACTGGCCCCTGTCAGGAGGGAGCAGAAACCCATCCAGACGTGGGACAGGGGACCTAACCAGCCATAATCCAGCAACAGCTGGATTATGTCTGGTTAAAAGTCTGGGAAGAGGGCTTGGGGGTAACCCCTGAACCCCCCTCCGTCACACAATGCTTCCCAGTACCTTTTCTGGCCAGAGTTCTTTTTGTGTGTCTATTTCAGAACAGCAACTCCCAGAATGCACCTGGCCGCACCCAAGAAAACCCAGACCAGAACCAGGGAAATGGAATTCAGAAAAGAAATGGAATGGACTGGGATTTATTTTGACAAACAGAGATGAGACACCCAACACCCGACCTACCAATTCCAGACAGACCCCAGGCAAATTGTGGGGCAACCAACAATAAACTGAGACTGACAGAAGACTGCAAGGGAGCAGGAGATGCCCATGCATCCTCCCTAAACCGTATTGGATTCAAAACTCACCAGCTCATGAAGAGAGCGATAAGGAAAACAAGGAGCCTTAGCTGCTACCCTGCAAAAGGAGATTCAAAAGGGGGCACTCTAAGAGGTTTCCTTTAAAGCTTTTCACCTGCATAACCGGTGAGTACTTGAGCCAATGGAAAGGGGATGGGAGATAGAACCAGGAAGCAAACAGTATAAAAAAGGAGAGTGAATACAGAATGTGGGCTTCAGGGGTGAGGTCAGGAGGTGAGGAGGTGGACCAAGAGACGGCGGAGCAGAGTTATCATGGATTGGCAGTGGAGTTGCAGATAAGGTTGTTAAAGGGAGTGGTACAAGTTGAGTGTAGTATTTTGAGGCAAGTAAAGAAGGTGAGGGAGAGAGAAAGAAATATAGAGAGAGGGGGGAGAAGTGTAGGTGGAATTAGAAAGAGGGTGAGAGTGAAAAAGAGAGTAGGCTGTAGGAAGGTGTGGCGAGAATGCAAGTACAACTACTCACCAGAATCAAACAACTTCCTCTCCTAAATCATTATCTGTCAGGGTTCCGCCCCAACTGTAGCACAGAGGCAGCCACCATCCTGGCGGTGGATAATGCCCTTCAAGTTATAGATATGGTGGACTCCTCGCCTCGTCATCCTCTTTGACCTGTCAGATGCATTCAACACCGTCGACCACCGCATCCTCCTATCCCTCCTTGTCGACAGGATGGGATTCTCTGGCACTGTCCTTAATTGGTTTAACTCCTACCTTTTTGGGCAGACACCAGGCTGTCCAGATGAACTTGTTGCAGTCTAACCAACTGCAGGTCTCCTGTGGAGTCTCCCAAGTCTCCACCCTCTTACCAGTCCTTTTTAACCTTTAACAGAGAGCCACCGGGCACTCTCCTCAAAGATCCCAATATAGCCATCTACCAATACGCTGACGTTACTCAGTTGTACATGAGAGTAACTAGCGGACAGGACATCATTCATCTCCATGATTACCTAGCCATCATCCAATCTTGCATGTCGATTGCCTACCTCAAACTAAACCCATCCAAGACTGAATTCATACTCAACGATCTTCTCGCTAAACAACAGTCCAACAATGGCTCAATGATACGCACCTACAAGGATTTGATCCGCAACACTTGCACTCATCAAAATCCTCTGACTTCAACTTTGACAGCAGCCTGTCCTTCCAGAAAGGCATAGTCAAGAAGACCCAAACAGCATGGCTCCAAATCTCCACCCTTTGCAAAATCAAACCCTTCATTGTCCTACAGGACTGCCAGACTGTAGTGCAAGCCCTTGTGGTCTCCCACATCAATGGAGGAAATGCACTCCAGACGGGGCTCTCAGGTGCTCACTTGGCTCCCCTAAAAACAGTTCACCACGCAGCAGCATGTCTTATTGAGTGTGCATGGAAATTTGACAGAATCACACCCATCCTACACAAATTACATTAGCTTCCTCTACAGGTAAGGATACATGTATCATCTACAAACCAGTCACGAGTAGCACACAAGCGTACCTGGTGACTTTACTCCCCATATCCGGTGGCACATGCTCCCTATACAGCAAATCGACAAAGCAGCTTCAATCACAACTTGTCCGCAAAGAGTGGACATGGAAACAATCCTTCTCTCGTCATGCAATCACTCTCTGGAACTCGATCCCGTTGTCAGCTCTGAATGCCCCACAATTCTCCAGTTTCACAAATCTCTTAAAGCACGTCTTTTTCAAAAATACCTGACCAAGGACTAATTCCAATGGATGCACAGAGTGAAGCGCAGACGCACTCAGAGTGCTGCGCTACTGTTACAATAAGCCAGCCCAAATGCTGGCTGCCCACACTATATACAGCGCTCCGCTGCTCTCGAAAGTCTGCGCTTTAAACAATAATTTTAAAAAGATGGTAGTGGGAGGGAAGAGTGAAGCAGGAAGGAGGGAGGTAGTTGGGAAAGAGGTGGAAAGATTGTGGTGAGATTACAGCACAGAGGCATAGATAGAGGATAGGAGTGAGGAGGGTGGAGAGGAGAGGGGTGATGAGATCAAAGAGGAAAAGGCTGAGGGGAGTGGAGAGAGGTGAGGAAAGAGGAGAGGAAAAGAGAGAGTGCAGACATTGGAGGGATAGAAGGGGAGAGTAGGAGAGTAAGAAGACACGAGAGTGTAAGAAAGGCAGAGGAGAGAGAGGGGACAAGTGAGATTAGCGTAGAGTGTGTGGAATCAGGGGAGGAGGGAGAGGGAGCACGTGAGTGAGAAAACATCTCTTGGTGTTTGTTACTGGCACGAGAACAATCGTCATTTCCTACTAAGGAAACCTGGGGAGTGTTGAGTTAGAGACCTTTTAGAAGAACCCCCGGAGGAAGACTGGATGTCATGTAGATAAGGCTTTTTGCCTTTAGCCCCTTACCTGCAATTGCTCAGTATTAGATAATAGTGGTTACCTATCACTAGTTGCAAAGCCTGGAAGCCTGGGTTAAGGAGGTCAGAGACCAAAGGATGTTGAGATGGAGAAGCCATTAGAGCCTTTTTGTCCATTTACCAAATTAAAACCCTTGCACCATCTTTCGTAGTCGGGGAGTCACTGAAGCCAACCGTGAAGGGATCCACTTCCAACAAAAGCGGGTTACCTGTTACAACGTTCACGTGCATGCAATTCCAGCAGATCAAAAGGGTTCATTCGCAAAATGGGAGGAAGCCCCCTGAAAGAAATGACTCACCTCCTTCTGGCATGAGGAACCTCATGGTGTCGCTCCATTCGCTCCAGTAGCCCTTCAGCGGAGCCTTGATGCAGCGCATTTGGAAGAGATAGTCCTGGGAAAGGTGGAGCCCGCAGTGCTCCATCTGCAGGGCGGGGTGCGTGATATTCACAACCTGATGGCAGGGTATCGTATGGTGTTAGCATGGCTTCTCTCTGACCACAGGCTACTGTCAGCATATAGAAAATGCAATGGCAAATAAGGACCACCGGTCCTGTTCATTCGGCATACTGCCATAGCAGCTGCGTTACCGCGGACTCGACCAATTCTCCAGCTCACACTTCGATCACGTACCATGTTTTTATTGGGTAGAAACTGAGATCACACTTTTAAATGATTAACTAGTGTGGGGAAATACATCTTGGCAAAACAATCATGAACAATGTAAACTGTATGTTTTTTTTTTTCCAGAAGAAAAGTACATTTTCTGCAGCAAATATATTATTCATCTATTGAGATATATTTAGAAAAAATTGATGCACAATCTGATTAATCAGTCCTATTTCAAGAAATTCCTATTTTAATATTCGTGTAGCTGGTGAGTACTTTTTTGTTTTGACGAGAAGCAAAAGTAATGTTACAGATCCTCACTTCTTAAAATTTGAGATGTAAAGTTGAGTTTTTAGGTACAACCTTTTTCTTTTGGCAATTTAAAACTGGAGTTGTTGCAAGAAGGTCTGGATGAGCAGCAGGGTGTCATCATGCATTTACCCCATTGTTCCTTGTTTAGTGTTTTAGGTAACAGCTGATGAAAGTCATTGTTAATCAGCTCATTAAATTGCAATAAAATAGGTTGCAGATGGGTCAGTAATGCAAATACACAACACTACAAATCCTATGCGGAGGCCCACACAACATGGTGTGTTTGACATGGTTCCAGGTTTATTGACTTTCAAATATGATTTGCCTAATTTCTTATTGAAAGTATCCTTTGTACACTATGATTTTTATATATATATATATATTTATTGTCTGATTTATTTTGTTGGCCTGGTTTGAGGGTCTGTTATGCATAATCCACTATTTTTGTAAATCAAAACTTTGAAATAAATACAACTTTCATACTTGTTTGTATCCGCAGCTGTGTGTAAATCATTGCGTAAATGGACAGCCATTGGTGACTAGCAGGTTCCTTTGCCAGATCCTGGCTGTGATACTGAGACACTGTGCGGCAGCTGTGAGAAACCTAAGAGCGTTCTTACGTCTACTCCCAGGCGATCACCTGCTTAGGTGGCCAGGGAAGGGCCATCGCTTTCGGATCCCAACCCTGGGGTGGATAAGCGAGGGAGGATCACCTGGGTATTGGAGAAGGGACGCCCGAAGGCAGAACATGGTGTCTACCCCTCCCTAATTCTGAGATCCTCTCACCTCCCTCATACTTCATAGGCTATTGTCAACCCCATCCAATGTCCCTTTCTTCCATCCTACAAGATGCTGAGGTCAGAAAGAGGCTACTGAGAAGACCATCCATTCACTATCATGAACCTCATTGTAATACTGGGACAAAACTCAGACACACGGAAATACCACATACTTCCCTTACCAAGCACCTTTGCAACAGGAGAGTAAGGAAAGAACGACTAGGGTCAAAATGGAATTCCCCTCACAAAGTTGTTCCCAGTAATATTACCCAAAGTACTGAGACGAGGAAGAAGCCTCAAAGAGTAATGCAGAACTCCCTAAGGAAACACCAGTATAGTACTGACACGAGGAAGAGGCCTAAAGAAGACTACCATAACTCAAACCAAACATGTCCCATTAATAGGTTCAGGGTAAGTCAGGCAATTGAGTCGATATGTGACACCTGCAGCCTATTATTGACTGGCAGCTGTATAAAAGGAGAAACTCCCGAGAGCAAAGAGAACGCTTTGAGAGAGGAGCAGAACAGCCAGCACAGCCCACGAAAAACCAGAGAACGGGACGCTGAGACGCTGAAGGAAGGCACATTGTAGCTGAATGTCATTGCGTGGCAAGGGAGCCATGTCTCCAGGGAGCCGGAGAAGGCGGGAGAAGGGAGCCGTGGAAGATAGCGGTCCCTTCACTTTGGTCGATAAGTTCTTGTTCCCCTGAATGGAAGAGCCATTCAAGGGATCCTGAGGGGCAGGTGGTGAGACCCTGACCTTAAGGCTCAGAAAGCAGCTGAGCGGAAGAAGGCGAAGAAGAGGAAAGCTGCGACCGGTGAGTTTCAGAGGGATGCAAGGAAACCCGGTGCACGTATGAGAGCGAAGGAAAATACATTGTATCAGAGTGGTCGCATGCAGTCAGCACGCTCTCGAAAACCTCTGAGTGAAATAGGAAAGTAAAACATAACCGAGTGCAAGGTTGGAAAAGGACTTTGGAAGTACAGTATATCAAAGCGGTCACGCGTGTGCAATGTTCAAAAGTCTCTGATAAACCCTGAACATTGAGAAAGTAAGGTGAAGGAGAGTTTGATGAATAAAAGGCTGAAAGCAGTGAGTGAGCAGCCGAGGGGAGCCAACCTAGTGTGTGCGAAATGTCTAATGGGCGAAACTAAGTAGAACAAGCAGAAACATTTTTTTACAGGAAAGCCAGTGAAATATATGGAAGAAAAGAGAACCTGAGAACTCGTGAATCTGTGTAAACCGCCAAGAAAGCAACAAGCTGAGCAAGGACTACTGGTTGCGTTACCTGTAATGGGTGGGCCGTGCAGCCTGTTAACTGCGCCCAGACCAGGGTGTCCCAACGTGTCCAGGAGAAGGGGAAGTAATCCTGAACCAAGACGAAAGTGAACCTTGTTAGAAATGTGTGTGCATTGATGCTTGAAGCTTGGGGAAGGGAACCCTGAGTTTTTGTGGAACCGTATTTTTGTGAATCTGGACTTGAAGCTTGGGGAAGGGCCCAATAGCTTGATTTTAACCATTGTGGTGAGAACCAGTACTTTAAGCTTGGTGAAGGGAACCCTAAGTCCTGAAGGCTTGAACTTGCGAGCAGAGCTAGAAGCTGATATTGACTTTGTTTTGATCATGATATGCGTTAGTATAACCCTACAGTACTTTTTGTATTAGATGTGAGGGCAAGCATAGGTTTTGACACAGACATCCTCTGGTTTAGGACTTACTGACAGACAGACTTAGTTGCATCAGTTGAGGGAAATCCCAAATTAGAGATACAGAGAGCTAGTCATTACACCATCCTGATAGAAAAAAGTGTATTGTGTAAACTAAACCCATTGTTGTCTTGGTCATCTCTTGATACCATGCCTGTCTCACACAGCGTACACGCACATGTCATATTATTAAATGCTTGACGTGATCTCTTAATCCTGAATCATTTATACCATTACTCTGTAATTGTTTTCTTAATCACAAAATATGCATGTGGTTATCATTCATCTCTCTATTTGTAATTTGTTTCACGTTTCTAAAGTAAAAGTAAAAAAATAATACAATGTTAATGTGCCTGTGACATGAGCCAAGCAACAGGCGAAAAATGCTCTGTACATTCTAAGATTTTTTCGCCAACCTTGACCTAATATTTTCAAAAGCATGTGTCGTTTCCGACATCAGCAATAACACCCCTAAATTTTCCTGAGATCAAAACACATTTTCAGATCCACCGGTCCACTGGTAACATGGTGAAGTCTCCATTCGGTGGATCTACTCACCGTGTGCCACTCTGTGTCTTCCGCCAGCCTGTAGCGCAGTTCAAACTGCTGTTTGATCCAGGAACCATCAACCGGTTTGGCCCATTCTAGGCTCAGGCAATCAGGGTGAAAAGGAATGGCGCGGATCTTCTGTATGGTTGGGGGGTTCAGTTTTACTGCAAGAGAAGAGTAGACACAAGCTTTGATCACAAGCCTTATGGGCAGGAGGTACGTATAATTAGAAGTCACCTGGACCACATGGAAATTAGTAGATTGTATGACTGCCCAGTGCCTCTGAAAGGATGCTTGGCCTGTGGCAGGGTCATCTGCATATCAGGCTATGCCTGAGGCCTGCTTGCCTTTCTGAAGCACTTCTCTTTTGCAGAATACCCTGGTTATTAACAGACCAAGTGCCCTCTGTTCACAACGAGCTAAGGGCCCACCTTGCCCCTCTTGCTTCCCATACCTCTGTGTACCCCATTACATTGCTTTCCAAAAACGTGCCCTTCCCCTCAAACTGACTGGGTAGACAAAGACATATAATGAGGCTTCAGGACATTGAAATAGATAAGTGAGCACAGTTATATGTTGTGGAAGTATTCACCCTAATTTGCTCTTAATCGCTGTGACGAATACAGGGACTTTTTCCCTTCTCTCCAAGGGGGAGCCATCCCCTTGTGACTAGGGGGTGTACCTGCTATGTAATACCCTCCTTAGGGGTCTGAGCAAGCAGGATCCCACTGTGGGTGACGCTCCTCCCCTTTGGGGATCAGGAATGCTCAAGATAGGATTCCATGTCGCCTCCCTTTACTTCCGTTGTTGTTTATATGCGGAATGAGCAGAGTAATCATGCACAGGGCACCTTTAAAGTGGATGGCTTGGTTCCTGACCTGTATTTATTGCCGCCTCTTGCCATGACCAATGGAATCTTCTTCGTCATTCGCTGGAGGAACTTAAATACAGCAGTAATTCAGCCGAGAAGGAGAGAATAAGCCACATAGCGAGGAACGGCATCTTGTGCAGATGCGCAGAGGAGGAAGTTGCTCCCTCAGAAGAGGAGTGGCGACCCATGCAGTCGGCGCGGTGGGTGAAGAGCCAAGACAGTCGGCGGAATACTGCCACTTTGACGAAGGTGGAAGATCGTGACGGGCTGCTGAGGAAGCACACCTGACGAAACCGAGATGTACCAGCATCCTGTCTTACTGATACTGAAGACTTAAGAAGAGAAAGGAAACACAGAACAACTGGCCACACCAACGAGAGTCAAGTCGAGTACACAGATCCGCATGGGCCACAGTGACTGCCTCCACTAGCAAGCAGCAGTGCTGGAGAGAAGGCACACAGCAGGAGGTGCTCAGGGGTGGCGAAGCCACAACAGAGCCCATGTTGGGCTGAGATTACGAATAACCCAGGAGGTGGTGAGAGAAGCGGGGAATAATACCGTGTGGAGTGGTCCCGGAGCTCACACAGGGCTAACGATTCATATAGCCCAGGAGGGGGCAAGAGAAGCAGCAGACCAAGCCAGCCTAAACAAGCCCTGAAGCCCACAATGGGCTAAGAATACCCTAGGAGCGGGTGACAGAAGCAATAACCAAAACCGGGCAGAGAAGGCCCAGAGCCCACACAGGTTAACAATCCCGATACCTCATGAGGGAGTGAGGGAAGGGACAAATCAAGAAACACTGCAGGGCTGAGCAGGGCTGTAGCCCACACCGGGCTGTAAACAAACAAATACCCAGGAGGGGGTGAGAGAAATGACAAAACACAGCAGGGCTGAGCAAGCCCATAGCCAACGCTGCGGCAGGAGCGGCGGCCTGTTCCCGAAAACATGCTTTTGTAAATTTGGTGAAAATCCGTCCAATAGTTTTTTTTAAAATGACCAAAAAGTAGGTCTAAAAAAATTTGTGATATCTAAGTACACTCCGCGGACACACTTACCTGTTTGCTCCGCGGACAGGACACCGATTGGATAATTGGCTTGCATCATGTCCGCAGACACGCACCGTGTTCTTTGATTGGCTGGGTTGAGGCGTGAGGTGCATGCATTGTTTTTATGCACCGGCCATATTGGATCCGTGGACATCGTGGCGTGGAAGTGAGCATAAATCCAATTTTGGGGAGTGTGTTGATGTGTATGAGTGCTTGGATAGGGTGGGGGAGTAAGAGATGGGTCAAATGCTGTATTTGTTTAGGTGGGAGATGGTTGTAATGTGTTCATGGTGTGCGCGGACATAATAAAAACTGGGCGCACTATGGACTATTTTAGTTTAGTATGATGTTGGTTTTGGGTCGTTAGAAGAGCATTCGGTGAAGAGGGTATGTATTGAAGAGTTTCTACGTTGGTTGTACTTATTTTTTAGAATGTTAATTGAAGTGGGTAGGTATTGAGGTGGATGTATTATGTTTTTGGGTTGTGGTTATTTGGTAGGTGTTTGTTTCTATGGGTGTGTTATGCTGCAGTGGTTGTGGCCAGGGCCTAGAGTCTTGGTTGCATGGCCGAAGTGCCGTAGGCCTTCGGCCATGCACCCAAGACTCTAGGCCCTGGCCACAACCACCACAGCATAACACACCCATATTACCAAAGATTTTGACTGTGGTATGTGGGCTGCTTAGGGGAAATGTTTTTAAAAATGTGTGCACTGATTGGTAGTAGTTTAATAGTGTGTATAGGATAGTGAGATGATGTGTCTTTGTTTGTTGGATTGTGTTCAGAATGTTGGTATTGAAGACTCTAGGCATTTTGGGTTGTATTTATTGGTGAGGTGTTCGTTTGCAGGGTTGTGTTATGTTGTGGTGGTGGTGAGCTTAATTATTATATAGGTAGTGTTTTTAGTTTTTTTTGCGAGGCTGTATGAAGTGTTTTGGCCAGGCCATGCAGTCAAGATTGTACTGTTTGTCAAAAAGTGCTGCAGCATAACATACCCATGGAAGCAAACATTTTGGATTGTGGTGTATGGTGAGGTGTTTGCTTGAATGGGTGTGTTATGCTGTTGTGTTTGTGAGTCCAATCATTATATTCTTACTGTTTGACTTTTTGTGGTTGCATGCAGGTTTTTCATGCAAATAACCAAGAGGGGTCCTGGGAGTCCTTCTGCTAGACATTAATCCTGGTTACAAAAGACTTACCCAGAGTCTTCATCTCACTATCTTCCACAGAGAAGAAATATCCCAAACATATCAGTCTTTGGCCTGCCCTGGGGCAGTCCAGCACCGAAATGCTAGGCAATTCTCCAATAGCAATCCCAGGACACCCCTTGTTTTTTGCATATTTAAGTAACTTTGGGTCTCACCCTAAGTTACATGGGGAATCCAGACGTGGACTCCTTGGTCACTATTCTTAGAGAGGCACAGTTCCACCCTACTGATGACGTCCAACCAGACCGAAACGCATGTATGGCATTGCTGTTGGTACTCTTGTTCAGAGTACAATTGCCTAGCTTTTCGGTGCTGAACTGGCCCTGGGCAGGGCAATGACTGATATGATTGGGATATTTCTCCTCTGTGAAAGGTAGTGAGATAATGATTCTGGGTAAGGCTCTTGCACCCAGGTCTAATGTCTGGCATAGAGGCTCCCAGGAACCCCCTTATTTTTTGCATATTTAAATAACTTTGGGTCCTACCCTAAGTTACTAGGGGAATCCAGACGTGGACCCCTTGCTCACTATTCTTAGAGAGGCACAGCTCCACGCTACTAATGAGGTCCAACCAGACCAAAACACGTGTCTGGGGTTGCTGTTGGTACTGTTGTTTAGAGGAGAATTGCCTAGCATTTCGGTGCTGGACTGTCTCTGGGCAGGACAAAGACTGATATGATTGGGATGTTTCTCCTCTGTGAAAGATAGTGAGCTAAAGATTCTGGGTAAGGCTCTCGCACCCAGGACTAATGCGTGACAGAGAGACTCCCAGGATCCCCCTTGTTTTTTGCATATTTAAGTAACTCTGGGTGTCATCCTAAGTTACTAGGAGAATCCAGACGTGGATCCCTTGCTCACTATTCTTAGAGAGGCACAGCTCCACGCTACTAATGAGGTCCAACCAGACAGAAACACATGTGTGGGGTTGCTGTTGGTACTCTTGTTTAGAGGAGAATTGCCTAGCATTCGATGGTGGACTGCCTTTGGGCAGGACAAAGACTGATATGATTGGGATGTTTCTCCTCTGTGAAAGATAGTGGGCTAAAGAATCTGGGTAAGGCTCTCGTACCCGGGACTAATGTCTGGCAGAGAGACTCCCAGGAACCCCCTTGTTTTTTGCAGTTTTTTCATGACATGGGTAGTTGGATCAGACATTTTATTTCAATCACTGTGATAAAAGAAAAAAAACACATGTTAGTGTAGGTAGTTTATAATGAGTATTGCATTGCATAGTAGATATTTCTGTATTTTGTAGACCCTCATAGTTAGCACTTTAAAAGCACTATAGTTCAAACCAGTGTACTGTGCAATTTGCTCAGTTCCTGTGTTTGTTGATTAAATCATTGGGTGTGTGGGAAGAAAATCCATTCTGCATTAAAAAAAACTTTCTACGTTGTGGTACAATACATTTCTTTCATTGAGTTCAGTAGGAGGAATTGAATATGTGTATGGTTTTTGATTTGGAAGTGGTGGTAGTATTGTTGCAATTAGATAGCGGTTGGTGTATTTTATTTCTTTATTTCTTTTCCCATTTTAGTGGTATTCATCTATCTGTTGGTTTGTTGCCGATTTTTGGGGCAGTTAGGTACCTGTTGGCGTATTGTAACTGTTTATTTCTTGTTTCATTTTAATGGTATTCATTTATTTGTTTGCGTGTTGCAGAATCTTGGGGCAGTTAGGTACCTGTTGGCGTTTTCTAACTGGTCATAGTTTTGAAGTTCAAGTTTTGCTTAAGTTCATGCAGAGATTAGTTAGTAAATATTGGTTTTAAGAATATTAAGTAAGCGTACAAGATTTGCTGGTATTCTCTGTTTTACAATAATCTTAGTATCATTACATTTGACCCATCCACAATTGTTTTTTTTATATATACAGTGTAGTGACCTGCATTGGTTGTGGCTCATGCGTGGTAGATTACACCTATTGTTGTGAAGGTTTCCTTTCCAAGTGATACATTACCATGTTTGAATCCACTTAGCTTGCAGTTGTTTTTGGTACCATCTGCATTATAATGTAAAAGCATTAGTATTACGTATTTACTATTTGTCTGTATTTGTAAGGTGGCAAGACCCCCACACTGTTCTCCTCGCTAGTGACTCAAAGTGGGATAGTACAAACACACGTGTGCAAAATATAGGCCTCTAATATATAACTGCGGTCATGGGGTCAGGGGACCGTGGCCTGGCCGGAGGGGGTTGCAGCAGGCTTGCTTGGGCATTCTCGTACAAGCACGTTTTGTCAGGGCTCGAGACTTGCTCCTTGCAAAAAATGTTTACATGATTTGCCGTGTGAAGAGGAGATGGGCTGAGCTGACAGGTGGTGGGGCCTGGCTGTGAGAGTTGCTGGGAGAGTGCAAAGTTCTCCAGAGGAACAAACAAAATCTGTAAAAATGTCGCCGCTTTGGTGAATGGTAGCAAACAATTCATAAAAAAATATTTCTAATGCCACTATGGTCTGAACGGCTATTTTGAGTGAAGGTCAGCGCTGTTGAAATTTTGCTTCGGAGCTGAGCAAACCCACACATCGTACACAGTATAAGGTTCAATTGTTTTTCGACATTGAAACAAATGGAGGATTCCAACAGAAATGCAAGAAGGGAGGGATGTAAAACTGTCAAATATGATAAGGTTCACTATTCCAAAACTGGACAAAAGAACCATGCAATTTAATTTTATGAAAATTTGTTGACCTGTACGGAGTGTCTGTGTTACGCCGACAGAATGGAAATGCCAAATATTATTTAATTTTTACTTTCGACGATTTTATAGACCAACGAGTCAACTTATCATTCGCCGACCGTTATTGCTGGCTTACATTGTACTCGGTTGTTGTATTGCAAAGACACGCAAATATAACCTGTGTGTGCTTGCCTTTGTCCCGGCCTCATGGGCATCCAGCATCGAGATGCGTGTAGACCACTGGTGGGTTCCCCCAGGTTCCACAAACGTGTAATTCAACGCTAATATTTATTAAAATTCTGTCTCTGTGTTCTTCTTGCCCTTAGCTTGCTCACTGATTGTAGCGTCAGCGTCCGCATCCCATTTCGAGCTCAGCATACTGCATAGCACTAACCTTGGAAGTAACTTGAAGACTACTTTCCACGTTGTTTTCTCTATGTTCCCATTGTTTCACGTCCGTGTTCATCTTTAGTTTTAACACAGGGCCACATTAATGGGTAAAATGATAAACTGTACTAAAGATCGTCTACTGAGACACATTTCCGTTATCGTTTTTAAACAGCTACATCCTGCCTTTCTGCAATTGTCATCGATTCCAGATAGCAACTGACGGGTTTTTCAACCGGCAGCTGCAGATACACGGGAATGGCTGGATAACAATGACTCTTTTTTGGGACGATCGCAACAGGCCGATATGCCCTTACGTGGTACCAGTGCTAAGGAGCAACCTGACATCGTTTACGGTGGCCTAGCACCAAGTTGATGCCAAAGCCTTGCGATTCAAAGTGCGTCCTAGGTGCCTTTTATACACAAAAGGAACACTGCGTGAATTCACGATAAACATTTGTGGATCGAGAAGAAAGATAAAAATTACCCAATTGCTTGAATATGGCAATCGCCGGATGTTCTCGGAGCATTTATTGTGAAATAAAAGTACTTAAAAATGTACAGTTTTGCTATACACCCTCCCCAGCTCCCTACGCTCTGAACCCTCACTGGCCGCCTTTCGGAAAGCCTTGAAAACGCCCCTGTTCATCTAACAAACATATGGCCTTGCCCTCATGAATGTCATGTATGATGCATTACGTGGTAAAACACCACCTATATCTGATCACAGGTCACTGCCTCACTGTAACCTAAGGCACAACCTGTACCCATTGTAACTAAGTCTTCCTTACAAGTAACAGTGCCACAATGCCCCTGGGCTGTCTGCGCGCTATATACATGTAATAAATAAATAAATATATCCTTTAAAAGTATGGTTTTATATTCAAAATTGGGTTGTGCTGTGTTGTGAGATGATTTGTGTTGATATTCCAGGTTCTGCATCAACTAACGTTATCACGTAGGTGATGACTGGGTGTGTTCGGCTACGCTGCCTAGTAACATCCTGGAGATAGGCGGAGAATATCACTAGGTTTGGTGATGTCAGCCTCAGGGGTGGGGCATATGAATTAGTGCTGCCAGGTTAGTCTACCTTGGGCGATGCAGCAACGGATAAGATTATCACAAGATGGCGGTGCCCTGATGCCTGATTTTGCATGTGCAAAAAAGAGGAAATCCATGGTAAAGTGCATAGGAAATGTTTGTACGATCGATCAACGTATGCTTAGAAACACATCCCCAAAACCTCGGGACAATCATATTTCTGAGCACAATATTCCTTTAGTAGATCTATTTTTTGCTTCATTCACTGCAGATGATTTTCTAAGGTTTCTGTATTATTTTTGATGTCTGTATGGTGTGTTTAAAAAAAGATATTGGGAAGTGCACATAAAGTAATGGGTAATAATTGGTTTATATAGAGAAGTGTAGTGTCTACCACTAGTATCACTTTTTTCACTCCTTTCATCACGAGGAAAATATTCTTCCAGGGATTCCAAAGTACTAGATATTTCTGTGTAAAAAAAAAGTATATATTATTTTTACTGTACCTAATACAGAAAGCTTATAAATATATAATAAATGTAGTGTACTCACTAGTTTCTTGCTAAGTTTTGCTGTTACTGCTGCGTAGGTATGCTGGTGATTTTTGCTGTGCAGTTTGCGTGAGGTAATTCTGTTGGCGGCATATTTATTTTGTTTTGGTATATTGCATTATGTTGCATATGTTATGTAATTGGACGGTTGGTGTCTTACATACACAGTTTCCACTTCTTATTTATTATTGAATGTAATGTATTTATGTGCTGCTTTTTTAACATGTTCAGTGTTTCTATTGCATGATATAACAATGTAAGATACCTCCTGAGTTTTTGGATAGTGTTGATGTTGACCGAGTCCGTCCGTGAACATACGCATGGTCTGCAAACATCAGACCCACTAGTGCAGGTAGGGGGTTCAGTATGTTCTATGTTATATGTAGATAAACTAAGGGAATCCTAGGAAACATTTATCCAATTTATATTGTCTTCATCTATATTCAGTAAAAAATCTTTGTTAAAGGGACGTTATGGTAAAGTTGCGCTACTGAAAACCTATGAAATTCAGTAAAAAAACTTTGTTAAAGGGACGTTATGGTTCCAAGTAAAACCGAAAAACCCCTGAAATTCGCCAGTTATGGTAAGCTAAGCAACCATAACTCGCACAACCACTGTCCACTGCTAAGACTAACACCCAGGACATCAAAGATGACATCACTTCAAGTATGGACCAACTGATTCTCTGCAAAAAGTTCAGGAAAATGAATGCCAAAGTGCAGTAAATAAATAGAATAAACAGGGCCATCACCAAAAGCAAGTCAAAAAGTTACTTCACTTCGGCACCAATTCCTGGCCACTGCCTCCAAGTCCAAGCACGACTCGACCTCTAAACCCAGGCCAGCATGTCGTTGATTGTCACTTAGATAGCCCACATCACCAATGCTACTTATCTTAAGTCACATCTTATGTACAGTGATTCATTGCCTTGAAGGTGACTCACAGGTCTTTTAAAATAACCATCATTGGGGCAACCAAACCATTTCTTGTCCAAAAAATTGAATCCTCTAAGAAGTCTTTACAGTCTTAGGTGACTTTGGAGATCCTTTTATCCAATCATCGGTGTTGCAACCATCTGTAGCATGGTGTAATCAGATTTGGGCCTTCGTTTGAGATAACATCTCCAATATCAAGACCAACATTGGTATGTCCAATACAGAGGACATGGCTTTAAGGGTTTCCTCAGATATGGAGATAGAAACTGTATTTATATTTATTTGAGATTTATATAGCACCTTAATCCAAAGCCCCGTACATAGCATCAACACAATAAAAGCAGTACAATAGTATGGAGGTTTGGTAGAATCAGCCTGTTAGTATCCCTGCTGGAGTAGACGAGATTTCAGTGGTTTACAAAACACAGAATAGAATACAGAGAAAGAGCGTTCCAGTGCAAAGGAGCAAGATGAGAAAATGTTGGAAAACGTGATGGTGCACAAGTAGGAAGTGGAACTACGAGACGAAATTGAGAGCTAGAGCGAAGAGAACGAGAAGAAGTATAGAATGAAACCAATGAGGAGAGATAGTCAGGAGCAAGACCATAAAGCGATTCAAAGACAAGACATAAAATGTTGAATTTAAATTGAGCTTGAAAAGAGAGCCAACGAAGAGTGAGAACTGGATGAGATGGAATCACGTGACGCCAGACAGAAAAGTACACGAATAGAGGCATTAAAGACAGATTTTAGAGAGGCAAGTCAGGTAAGTGGAAGACCAATGAGTGCAGTAGAGCAATAAAATAAACGTGATAAAATTCAAGACGATGTCAGTACTTTGGTAGCATTAAAGGTCAAAAAGAAGCAGCCTTTCTGAATATTAAATAGATGATTGCGACAGGCGTGCAACAATATAGAAATGTTTAAAGGATAGGTCAGCATCAAAATAAAGTCCCAGATTACGGGCAGTAGAAGAGATAGGAAGCTGGGAGGGTGGAAATTATATAAAAGGAGGAAGTAAGGGTGAGCGAATGGTATTAGAAAGGAAGAAAAGTACTTACGTTTTAGCAGTATTAAGTGTAAGATAATAAGAAGACATACAGGATTTAATGGCCAGTAAGCAAGAGGATAGGTGATTGCATAATTCAAACTGCATCTCCCTCTATATCAAGGCTAGTGTCCGTCAACTAGTAATTTAAATCAGCTACCTTAGTTGAGAAATCAGCCATCATCGCAAGTCTTAAAACCACACATTGCCTGGGGTTCCTTGTCCATATTCTTTGGTGAGGGACTGTGCTGATTCACTGGCTCTGCTCATTGCCGATATGGTAAATGCCTTTGTTCAGGTAGTCAGTTGTACCAGCTGCTATTAGATGGGCACAATTGAACACCCCACTTATCAACAAGTCCTCACTTCATCACAGTGTGTCATAGTTCTAACTATAGAACAACCATAAACATTCAGTTTCTTTAAAAATAATCTTGGCAAAAAGTCAACAACTGCAATCGTGTGTGAAAAAACATAATTTGTTGGACAGTTGGCAGGAAGGCTTGCACATGTCCACTTGTATGTAGTTGGCCCTAATAGGCATAAAGGATAATTTGTTTCAAATTTTGGATGACGGCAAGGCAGACCTGCTCATGTTATTAAATATTTTGTCTGCCTTCGACGCCCTAGACCATCATCTATTCCATTAATGCATGTTGTAGCTGGCTGGGGTGTTGGAGTTCACTATCAAGTGGATTGTCTCTTTTCTAGGAAACACAATTTCCAGAATTAGAGGAGGGTCATTTAAATCCTCACCAGAGCTCTTGGACTGTGGAATCCTCCAATGATTTCTGTATGGCACAGTTACTTTGGCATATATATGTATGTCACTGAAAAAACCTTAGTTAAGGTGTAGTTAAGTTGAGCAGATTCCATACAACAAAACCCTTGAAATTCAGCGGATATGGGAAGTCAGGACCAGCCTAACTCAGCGCACTCCCGTGGATGTCCCCCTATTATTATGTCCCCATAATGCCATTTTGTATGTCATTGTGAATCCCTTGTCTTATAAGTATGTGCTCAAGGACTTTGCAACGGGAACGTGCCGAGTTAAGCTGGTCATGACTTCCCACATCCGCTGAATTTCAAAGGTTTTGTTAAATCTGCTCAACTTAACTACACCTTAACTAAGTTGTTTTCACTGAATTTCAAGGGTTTTGTTACACCATTGTTTTTTTACTGGCCACTAGCGATAGCATTTGGCCATGGCCAGTGACCACGCCCTTCGGCCCTTTTGACCTTTTTTACATGGTCCCCCAATATGTTTCTTTTAGACCGACTATACATATCTTTCAGTCCCACTGTATATTTTAAAACACTTCTGGGCCACTCACCATGGCCTTCATCCATGCCCACTTTCCATATTGCACCATTCGGCTCCTTAATGTAGTCATATCCTTCGGCCGCACCCATCATACCCCCCACTTCACTGTAACTGTAAAAAAATCTGAATTTTGTTTTGTATTGATCTAATTTTTGCACTCTCTCCTTTTAAAATAAATGTTTTACTATAACCGCCGTTATAACAACAATGTACTATAAATAGCTGTGATTATTTGTAACTGCCAAATAGACGCAGGCATTTTCATGTGAAGTACTTTTACTCCTGATGTAATCCTAGCGGTTAATCCCGCCGACTAACTACGGCTAACATAAAACGTTTGTGATTTGAACTTTGTCCCCAGCCCACCCCCCAACTCCCCAATTTCACATGGTGTCGTCTTCCCCCTCCTCACCTCTAGACTAATGCAATTGCATCCTTTTCCCCCTTCCAAAAGCCATTTTTCCTTTTTTGTCTAGACACAGCTATTCGCATAATAACTGCGGTTATCTCTTGCATCTAAAAAAAGAAAATGGCGGCTTTTTTTATTTCTGAAAAGCACCTCTCCTGCAAAGCACCTTGGGAGTTAGTTATAATTTTGAAAGAAGTGGGCACCCCTTTTTCCATCAAATATTTAAAAAACTACTGGATGCAATAACCCGAGCCCCCCTGGAAATGAAGTAAATGCTTCGTGCCCATGTCGTTTCTTACCTGGTCTAATACCATCCAGCAGTATTCGCTGTGCCCTGGAGCAAAAATGTGGACTTTTTCTCTATGAGACAATGAATGGGGACTAGGACGAAATAGTGTATTTATTACTTTTTTAATAACTTTTTTTATTTTGTAACAAATATTTTCCCCAATTTTCAGTCCTGGGTTCACTGTGACAAACGTGTTTGCCCAATTTCAGCCCAGTTCCTCATGCAAGTCACAGGTTATTAGTAATTCATTTTTAGGGTTTCCTATGTATCTCAAAACTCAAGTTAACTATACGAGTGCCGTACTATAATATTTGCATATGATAAGCGGGTCATCTTTCATTTAGAGGGTGATCATGAGAAGGATATTCCTTGCATACAGATGATGTATTAGCTGCATTGAGAACTGGATGGAAAAATTGGTTTAGCTTGAATCTAGTGTGACAAATTGACAGAATTTGTCCATTATACCCAAGGGGGTTCCCCCGATCACACCCACCCCCGAGGCTATGGATGTGAGCTCGCTCAGCAACACCCTCCCTATGGGTCAAGGCAAGCGGGCCCTCGCTGGGAGAGTCTCCCCTTGTGGGAACAAGGACTTTGATTCCTATGAGGAACTCCCTAAAGGATATCTGCAAATGGCCTACTTGGGACTATCAGACAACCCCAAGGACATACAATGCAGAGACTTGGGTGAGGAGAAAACTGCCATAATATTGCCTACCAGAAACAGAGTATGTCACTTTAAATAGACATCCCCAATTAACTGGGACACACAGGCTGAAGCAGAGAGAGACTGCAGGAAGTGGACAAAGAGAGACACGTACGTCAGCCAGGGAAGACCTATGGCGGTGCAGCACCTGAGAGGGGAGGAGACTCTGCAACCGCAGAAGCCTGCGAGTTTTGAAACTGCTTGGGAGCCGAAAGCACAGTATAGGGCAGGCAGCGTTCTTCGAGAACAAAGAAGAGAGAAGTTGATGGTAGTGGCATGGCCATGGTGGACCTTTGGACTGGTGGTTGACAGACAATGGCGACACCACCAGGCGGCCCAGACTGCCTATTATCCAGATACCTGCAGAGCTGCCAGAATGTACCGATGGAGAGTATGGAGCGAGGGACACTGGAGTAAGCTGAAAAATCAAGAAAGTGAGGAAAGCAACGAACACCGAGCTAATAGAGGCCCCAGTGACATTGTCTCAGATAAGCCAAGGTAACTGGGAGAACAGGAGACACGGTAGGGCACATAGGTAATCGTTACAGGACTGTTCATACTGTTCCCGGTCAAATTCATGAGAAAGTAAGACAATAGAATGATGGTGATAAGAGAAATTGTAATTCAATAAACATTGATAGAAATATTGATATTAAGAGACACATGCCTGATAAGAAAGGCAGAGTGTTTGATGAGAGGAATACAAATGCAATAGAAATTGCACAAGAAACTTATAGTAAGAGACAAACGCCTGAGGAGAAGGGCCAAGTGGAATATATGCCCAGAGGTAGAGAATATAAAGAGAAGGAATATTATGAATTAAGGAGAAAAGAGGAAAATCAAAAGAGAGAGAATGGCAGAGACTGGATATCACTACCCTGGGAAAAGGGACAAGCAACCCTACATGAGCACCGGAAAGAGTGGAAGCTAAATTGCGAACAACCCATTAATACAGATCAAAGTATTTGTTCAAGATTCAAGAAACCACCCTCTGAGAAGGGAGAAAAGTACAAAAAAGTCTTGAAGGAGTTATAAGAACTGATTAAAGAGATCACAAGCGACTATTTAAAAATATCCCATTAAGAGGAGTCAAGAAGAAGAAACTTGCAAGAAGCAATGCCCAAGGAGAAGGGACTTATTCCCTGTTCATCAGCTGTTAGAATATTGGTACGGTCAGTTTGGATTGTGGGCACTTTCTTTTGGATATTAACAGACGGCTGATGAGCACCATAGTTAGTTTTATATGTAGTGAAATGCCACATAGTGATAGGGAAAGCTAAGCCTTATTCTTATTCTTTAATAAACCCATCTTTGAAATGTCCTCAAAGAGTCAGTGTCCTTCTTCTGACCTGCCAGACAAGATATAATCGAGATACTGCTCTTATGCTCTCCCGATTCCACTTGAAGGTTCCCAGTAATGTATCTTTGCTTTCATATCTTACATTTCTTCATTCCAGTACAGAAGATGGCCAAGTCGCTGGGGTTTATCTTTGACTTGTCCTTCTGTATTAACCTATATGTTAACAGCATCTATACCTAGGCAAACAACCATCCAATGCTCCTTTGGCAGTCAAGACCTTTATCATTGGTGTCCCCTTTGTAGTGGTACATTGCAACCATTTGAGGGCAAATATTATTGTGTGCGCACAAGATCCATTTATATTCAAAGTCGTGTAACACTAGAAATATTTAATAATTCTTCAGTAGGTGAAAGGAAGACAACAACCCCATTAGTTGGTCTTATTTGTTGTGATAATGTTAAAATGTTGCCCAAGGCTAATACATCACATATAAAACAGTTCCTGATGTATTGACTCTAAACTCATAATTTCTTTGATGACATTCCAAATGGTTTATAATTTCCAAGCAACTTAATACTCTTGAATTAGTTGCAAGCAGCTGCTACTTGTTTGAATCCACATCGGGGTCAATGAAATCATGCCTCTACACGTTTGGGGTGGAAGAACCTTCTTCGGGTGAAGTCACTGAATCTTCTCATTATAAATAAAACACATGTGGTTAGGATTTGCAGGTTGTTGATTGTCTATATGAGGCCCTCACTCCTAATTATCATCGTAACTTACATATAATTTCCATGTACTATGGATTGCGGGTATAGTTAAGTTGGCCTTTTTTTGCAGTAATGTTCGGACCTCAATTCTTTTTAAAAAAATCTATTTTGTATTATTTTTCTTACCACAACGGAGCGTTTCAGTTTCACAATTATTTCCATATAGTATATAGTCAGCTGCATATGCAAACCAATACAACCAAAACATTTGGAGTCATGTACATACAAACATTGGTTTTCCGGGCTCAATAGTACCTCAGCTCATATATACATCTTTTAAATTCTTCGCTTATTCTTGTATCTAAATATCAACTGTGGGTTCAGGGAGGTTTCAAATCCAGAGAGTATACTAGTTCAGCCAGCATTTGATCCCAGTCCAGTTCAACTCCTTCCTCCTCTTCTGATTTCTATTCTTTCGTAAAGTCTCTATTTGGACCTCAATAGTTGAGAGACTGATACTAATTAAAAGCTGGGTTGTATCTCAAAGGACTTGTTGGGAAATAAGGAATACTTAAAATATTCCAAAGGTAAATAGTCCTATAGTGGAACGGTTGATCGTATACAATTGTATATGCACATATATGATAGTCTTAGGCAACATTTTAGCATTTGAGGACATACATATTATTGTCACACTCTTTTTTTTCTAGGCGCTAACCAGTCAACTCTCCATTGTCTTCAAGTTGTAGAACATTCTCCAGCAAGAATTGTTTCAAAGATCCCATGGAATCAGCACATATTTCCTGTGCTCCGGAGACCTAAGGTGCTGCCGCTGAAGGCACAGGTTGTATTTAAATCCCCAACCATGGTTCATTAAGACTTTTCTGGCTGTGCCCCGCTCCATCTGAGCTTATGCCTCAGATGGTACTCATTTACAAGACCATTTCATGCTAGGACTCCTTGCACGGTAGCTATTTCACATTGGGATATTGTTTAGGGTATTAGCAACTAGAAATAGGAATGGCCTGCTTAAGGAGATCTGACACACCAAAGATCATGCCTATTCAGGAAGAAGATCAAATCCATTCTCTTTTAGCTAACATTTATATTGCTCAGCCTTTTGGAAACATCTCTTCATTTTTGATACCTGACGGGCACTAACACATTATTAAGCAAATATACACTATAGAATGCTAGTTAGCTATGTTTGAGCTTTATAACAGCCAAATAAAATACAATGTAAAACACTCCAGAAATTCTGGATGAATTAATTAACTAAGGGATAATCATGTACGTTGTCATGTCCTTAGCATTGGAGAGAAAGCTAAGGATACAGACATTCGTATCCCTCAACACTTAAAGTCTTAGCCATCATCATGCACAAAGTCAACTGAAAGGATTTCCAGCAATATATTAAGGACACAAGTTCTTGATGAAGCCCAAACGTGTGTGCTTTCCATCTCCAGATTCTCCTTCAAATACCTTACTTTTCCAAATCTTTAGCCAAGAAACAATGGTCTCAATACCTGATCCAAGCCTCTATTAAAAAATATGGAGTCCTAGTAAAACAACTGAGTACTCCCCTGCCATCCGACATCAACCTAACGTTTCAGACCATCGGATGAATTGGACATAATTTTGTCTGATGCTTGAATTGCCAACCAAAAATAAACATATATTCAACAAATGGAGTTTAAAATGATAATCATTGCAATGCACTTCACAAAAGCATTAGAGCAAACACTGAATATTTAATATCAAACATGGATGAGGATCTACACTGGTTTTAGAAATTGCATCCACTACATGGGTCAATATCAACACCATCAAATTCACGATTCTACAACAAACTATACCTTCGATGACATCTATATTGAATGTCAACTTGTAATATATGCTAAAATTGGTAAAATAAATATGTTGGGGCACTGTGATGCCATAAATGCATTGGAGGGACAGGGCCTCCCTGTCCTTGTTCTGTAGTCCTTTTTCATTTGTTTTCTGTATTGCTTTCTGTCCAGGAGTCTATGTGGGACTCCTGGCAGTGCAGCTCTTCCTGTTTTTGGTTTGGTGTACAGACCCATGGGATACCTCTATGGCACCCATGGGTGAGGTTACAACCCTGTGCCCCTAGTGTATATTTTTTGGGCACTTGTGTGTGACCCACAGATCAGGGTATGGGCTGGTGGTAGCTTCATGCTGAATTTGACAAGTGTTCCGAGTATCCTCCATTTTGGGATACCCAGGCAATGCCATTAGAATCAGTTGATTCCTGATAGGAAACAAGATGCCCCTGTGGCCTCTTGCTTTCTATTGCCTGTTACCTTGTTTTCCCAAAGTCCTGGGAAGCCCTGACTCTGTCCCTTCCCCCTGACTGGCTGTTGGGTGGAAGTTCCATATATGGTGTTGTTGTGAAGTCCAGGCCAGACTGGCTGGAGCCTTCCCAGTGACTGTATGTTGGGAGTACACCCTGTGGGTGGGACCTGGGTGAATGGAGTGTGTGACCAATATGCACTTCTTGTTGTGGATGTCTGGTTTCTGGTGTTTGACACAATGACTGAGACATTCCTGCCCGAAACTGGTATGAATGCAGAGTGTAGTGTTGAATGGCTGGGTACTTGTCCCAAAACACATTCCTTGTTGTGAGTGTCTGAGAGGGAGGAGAATGGCCTGAATGCACTGCATGCCTGATTGGCTGACTGACTGCTGAATGCCCTTCTGAGTGATTGGTTGCCTGAGTGTAACCCAGCAGAATGACTGGGAGATCAATTAGTATATCTGGGGGCCTCTCACTGCTAGAAATTGTTCAGAAGCTGAAGTTGAAACTGATGCTTAATCTCGAAGCCACGCCTGAAAAAGAAGGTTGACTGCTGTCTCTCTTTGCCGAAATCCGAAAGCCGAAAGCTGTCGAGACTGATCCAAGAAAGGACCTGCTAAGGCGCCCTCTTCCTGTGCTCCGAAGGACCATCGAGCACCGCTAACCTTCCCGAAGCGCCCTGGAAGTCAGACCCTCGTCAGGCTGCCGACCGGAGACTGGGACCGCCGAGGAGAACGAAGATAAGCACCGGATATTCCGTCCACCATTGTCGACCAGGGTTTGCAGGTTTGCTATAACCGCTGGAGGCCTGTCGAAACTGTGTTGCCCAGAAGAGGGGACCGCTTGACGCTGTGCCACCGACGACCGGAGCCGCAACGCTCCCTTGCCTAGGACTTTTGATTCACAGACGCGCTCGTCCGCACCGCCACCCACCTTATCCCACCGGAGAAGGCCAGGCCATCGACGCACCGAGGAGCATCCGCCGGTGGGTTTCCCGCCACACAAAGACCGTAGAGGCGCTGGACGACTCGACGCCCTTGCTGGGTCACAGTTCTTCACAAACTCTTTGCGGTCCTGAACTATCGACATCGAGGTGCCCCCCATGCCTCTTCCTTGCAGGACGTCTTCGCTCCGTCGTCGACGAGCACCTCTAGGACCGAAGCTGCTGCCTCGATGCTGAGTTCACTTTCTTCGAGGGATCTCGATGATCCTTGGCTCCTGCTTTAAATGGAGCCGCTCAAGAAGGATCTGTCGACGACACGTCGTCGAACTCTGCTATTCCAGGTACATTGGGGTGGTAGAAACATTATAGAAGGAAATAAGACTTATAGAACAACATATGGACTAGGCTTGTGGTATATCTTTACTTTACAGGTTGTGCAGGTGGGGTGATCTCCACACAGAACTGTGTTTAACGGTAGAGGCCAGTATTCTGCCAATTGTTCTAACCCACTGCTTTCCTCATATGTCTATTGTTGGTTACCTTTATTAAGTGATTTGTGTGACATTTAACCAGACTACAGTTGATGGACGTTAATGAAATCTGACAATAATTGTGGTACCACTTAGAACTGTATATATTTGCCATTGTATATTTTCTGAGCACAAAGTGAGTTATTGTGATGGTGTACATAACCTTGAACTTAATTATATAAAGACTGTGTTTTAACTAATACAGTGTGTGGACATTCCTTTGTGGGGGCTTGGGGACTACACTGTACTTAAGAACCAGCCTGCATCTCCTCCTGAGAAGCTAGGCCTTGATTGCTCGTCCATTGCTACCCTAATAGAGAATCTTGGCTGAGGTCCTCTGTGCCTCTCCTCTACCATATAGAGAGCAGAAGTACAGACCCCCCCCTCCAATCTTTACAGACTTTATCAATGATCAAATTTAATGATCCAAACCATCAGGGCAAGATTTGGTTTTGTTAAACCTCTAAGACATGACAAAGGTGTATCTCCAAAAATGATAAAATGGTGGGGAGAAACTGTTCCATCTAAAGTGCATAGTATCAGCTGTAGAATTCGCTGTAGGCTTAATTGTAGGTATGGGGGAATCAGCTCAAATAGTTCAATAAATATGAAGATTTAAAGACACATTTGCATAGCTGGAACAGATAAGAGTAACTATTGACTCAGACCTTTGGCAGCTTTTTGTGTTTATATTTTTGATATAATTTTGCATTTCTATTTTTTTATCTTTAATTTAATTTAATTCTGACATTGGGCCTTTATACATATAATTCGATTTGATTCGCTGTCCTAGTGGAATATGTTTGGCACATGGCTTTTGGGAGCCTGCACCTCATTTAGCTGTTCCTGCTCTCTTCCACTGTCACCCGACCCCACTTGCCTTTCTTCTTAGTTACTTCGTGACAATGTCCTTGCTGGCAGCCCAAGGCTCGGTAGTCACAATATGAACTTACTGAAGTTGGAGGTGGGGGCAATATCTGTTGCCATATCCAAACAAGCATCCATGCTTTATGGGGATGCCCATCACAGAACCATGCAACTAGGAATCAGGCTGTCAGAGGATGTGGTGAGGCCCGGGGCAAAACATTTGGTGAGACCCCCTTAGAATTGTTTGCACTCGGCCAGCGGCGGCACCTCTGCAAACAGGAGACTCGAGAAATCTCCCTTTGAGTTTGTGTGCAGGATCCCAAATATGGTTTATTACTACAACTCCAAATCAACTACTGCAAAGTTAGATTTCTCTACTGAAGAAAGGATTATGCCAGAATAACTTTTGTATCATATGCATATATAGAGGATGGCATGAGCTCTCCACTGTGCCACCTCCAACTCTCTGAGGGTCAGTCACTTTTCCAAGCAAAGAGTTGAAGGCAGATCTCTTTCTTCGGCCGGGGCCTCCGTCTGAAAACAGCTTCCCTGCTTCTCTGAAACTTGAGGATAACCATTTCCGGTTCCGGAAGCAACTCAAGACCTGTCTCTTTGCTTCTGCCCTCTCTCTTCCTCTCCCTTGCTGATCACCTGCCTGATCCATGCACTGGTCACCTGGTCAAGCTCTGAATTTGGGCCCAGGTCCCTGCCTGTCCTGTTGCAATCCTGCACTGCCTCTTAGCTCCCCTGCACTTGTCGTCTGTATTTGTAACCCTACAGTCCCCTCTCTTGCACTTATTCTCCACCCGTTGTCTGCACTTATGAGTACCCACACTTGCCACCCGTTGGCTGCACTCTTGTTTCTCCTTTGTTCCTGCACTTCTGCATCCTACCCGACCCTCATCACTTCTCCCCTCCCGCCTTCCCTGCTCTTGCACGATCTGAATGACACGAGGCGTAGTAAGATCTGTGTTTTTGTCCTACTCTTTTGTTTCCCCCTCCTTGCCTTGTGGCGCCTAGAAACACTTGTGTACAGACATGTTATAAATGCCATATCATATCATTAAGGAGCACACTGCCCCTGTGCGTGCATTAAAACACACATCATACACAGTGACAAATGATGTACAGTGGAGGCTGGTACATTTCTTAACTTAAGAGGCTCAAATGTTTGTGCCAATTAGGCAGGATCAACAGAGCACAGTGAGGGAGCTCAAACCAAACAAGGGTTGCTTGACGGGGGTTCTCACTCCCAAGAAAATGTTTGAAACATTGGGTTTAAATTATGCATTTTACAGCACCTTCTTTGCAAAATTGGGTAGAAATCCATTCAGTTTGCAATTGGTTTTGTATGGAAGCACATAGAAAACCCCAATAGTTGCAAATCACAAACCGTGCATAGGAACATTTTCCAATACATGTCATGCCGCCTTTCCACACAAGATATGCTAGCATAAAAATATATTCATGCTGGTTGTTCTAATTATGTCCATGCAGGCTGCATCAATATATGCCATCATTACCATGTACGGACTCCCAGCCAGTAAAAATGCCATGCCACCGAAAGTATATCCAGGCTGACTGTGTACCATAAGTGTTATTACTGGCTAGATTGGCCTACATTCAATGTGGGCCAATTTAGCCAAGTAGTATGTTTGCTTTAACCTCGATGCATAGTCCTGTGCATCAAGGGTAAAGCAATAAGAGCACTGGCAATGCTAACAGTTTGGGCATTCATGTAGGCATGGGAAAGGCATGGGAAAGGCACTTCTGTATTGGTATTAGCTGGCCATCGATAGTGCCGGTGCAACATGGTTTGAGTAGCTGAGCAGCTAATAGCAGTGCCTGGCAAATGCCTAATACTTATACACAAGGCAAAACTGTTGGCTTTGCCAATGCTTGTGTTTAACAGAACTTCAGCGAAAGACACCTAGGGTGTTTTTAAATCGAGTGGCCAAAGACAGACCTGATTAAGACATTTTTATTACACCAGTTCCGTGTTTACAACTCCAATGAAGAGTCCTTTGAGGAAACACTTGCAGGCACACTGAGGGCAACGTTTGATGGCAAGGCGTGTTTAAAGCTAGCTCAAAGAGTTCTAGTGAGGAGGTGTTTTGGGTGGGGAGGGCAGGAACTGGGTGAGAATTGCCATAGGGATTAGCATGGCCATGAGAAGTCAATTAGTGGGCAAATAACTAAACAACATCTACAAGTCCCTCCTCATATGGCATTTCTTCCCATCTGTACTCAAAGCTGTCATTGGGACGGATCTTCCCAGACCCAGGATCTGGCAAATAATTACTCACCAGATTGGAAATACAGCTCCAGAATCTGTGAAATCTGTGCACTATATGTTTATTTTAGAATGCTCTGGTGTGTTCGTGCTTTAAACTATGTTGGGCAGGGATTTGAACCGTGACCACTCGGTTCCAAAGTGAGACTTCCCCACAAGACAAGTTGAGGGTCTGAGCGGGAGCCCTGTGAAATCCCTTGTCAATGTTGCACTGTACTGGAAATATTGATGCGCATTGTTTAAGTTTAAAAGGGTGCAGATTTTGAACTTTGCTGACGATAAATCCTCTGAGTGGAAGAGGCAAATGTTCATGGGGTGACTAAAATACCTGCCCTACACCCACCTAATCCTCCCGTCGCTGGACCCGGCCTCTTTCACTGCGGTAGGAGGGATGCCCCAGAATAAAAGTCTATTTCCACCACTGTCTGTTTGCTAAAACAATAGTTTTGCTTATCGGTGGCACGCCTAATAAGTCAAACAAAAAGAATGCCATGCAGTGGCGCAACACCATTGAGCAGATCGGGCTCTAACCCCTTCCTGAAATGTTGGGTTTTGTTGACTCAACCTGGCTCCATGGGAGGCGCCAGCCCCTGGCCACTTTGAGGCAGAAGGCCTCTTTCGATGTGTCACCAGCCTGTAGCACTCGTTAAGGAGCAGCATCAGCATCAAGCATGCAGAGCACAAAAACCGATATGCGATATCAACAGACTCACTTTGATAAAGCCAACGTTTTAACTTCTGGTCTCAGCTTTTAGATGGACCACCTCTCCAGAGATTAGCATAGCATTATGAAAGTTAACAGCCTCTGAAATGGGATGAAAGGTACGACTAGTGGTCAAAGGGAAGGTGAAATAGCTTTTCAGCTTCCTAGCTGGGTTTAGGGATTTCAGAGGGAAATGGGAGCAGGGCTGGCTGAAGATGTGTCAGGGCTGGTGGGGTCCCATTTCTTTTTGATGTTTGGGGCACCCCTTTCTGCTTGGAGCAATGGTCCAAAGCACCTGTGAAGTGCTTAAATCAATCATGAAGTCAAAATAATGCAGCAATGAGGTTAAAAGCTGCAGATTATCAGTAGGTTTCTGTGTCATAAGACTGCCAACATGGGGGCAGCTACTTGGGGGCCCATTTCAACTGTAAAATGTGAAAGGCCCAGATGCCATCCCTCAGGGGAGACCAAAAGTGCAATGGGTTTATTGGCCCCACTCACTATCCGCTTTCAAAACTGTCATCCAGTCCCTGCCGGGTTGACCGACAGAGCCATGGTCTGACCGAACAGGACACAAACAAATGGTGCCTTGGCTTTGCTGTTAACAAAGGCCCTTCAATTACTAACATAAAACATTTCACGGTTAGCACCTGAATTCATATGCATACATTTTTAGGTAATTTAAATCGTGATGTGGGTTAGCACTTGCATTCTAGGGGAGTGATTAGAAGGGAAGTGGTGACATGAGACACCTCATTCTAACTGCAGTCCTTAAGTGTGACGTTTCAGAAATGAAGGCGAGAGTTAGCTGCTTGTAACATTGCATCTTCACCAGAATAGTCTCATTCGAATGTGGCAAGATGTTAGGTGCCCCCACACAAGGAGGTTTGCCCCTCCTTCACAGCCTCTGATGTTAGCGCCTCTCCCAACATTTGAAGTGTTAGTCCCCCCTGCCCCCTGACATTTTAGCCTAGGTGAACTTCTGATGCCATGAACCCACCCCTTAATGAAGTGGCCCCCAGGGCGGCTACATTTAGGGGTGGGGCTGAACACACACTCACATAAAACACTTTCACCCATGCATTCATCCACCAGTCACACAACTTCATACATGCATGCATACATAAAACCAAACACAGCATTGACCCAAACACCAACATGCATGCACGCATGCATTCATACATACACATATAGATACTAATTTAATTTAAATACACATATATACACTTTTAATTTAAAATAAACACTTACCTTACCTTACCTCATTGCACCCTTCAAAAGCATCCGTGCCCTCTCCCATCAGTCAGCGTGGTTACGCTGGGCAACGTGAACACACTGACTGACAGGAGAGGAGTCCTCTCTTGTCATTCAGCAGGTCCACATTGTCAGCTGAATAACGGGAGGCAGCAGAACCCACTTCTGAGTTTGTTGAGGAGTCAAACGACTTCGCAACAAACAGCAAAATCATTGCAGGGGCAGAGAGCAGACAGCACAGTCCCCCGTGCGAATAAAGGACACAGGAGACTGTGCTGCCGTCTCCTTAGGAGAGGGGGCCGCGAGGCCCCCCCACCCGCAAGTGTGAAGCCCGGGGCAGTTTGCCCCCCATGCACTCCCCACATGACGGCCCTGCTAGTAATGGTACTTGCTACCAATATTCTGCCACCTGGCTAGTGCTTCCTCTACCATTTTGTGCTCTATTATTGGAACACTCTTCCATACACCGCATAGCTCAAGTCAGCACATTTTAGCCAATCTGCATGCAAGCTTTAGCAAACCCTCCACATCTTCCTGTCTACCCCATTGCTAACTAATAATTCAGGATAGGAAGGTTTTGCCATGGGAGATTACATAGAATTTGAATTCATCAAATTTCTTTCAACACATTTTGCCCCAAATATAGGTGGAGGTTGGGTAAAGCGAATAACCAATGTGGGTGCTTATGGCGGAGGATGTGGGGGATCTTCCCCAAATATATTTGCGCCAAAATGTACCACAAACAGAATTCGAATTTGATGTCATCTTTTCGACCAAATCCCATCGAACCAATCATTAATGTTCAGTCTGCCTGTAGTGCCTCCTACTTCTCCCTTTCCTGTTTCTCTCTTCCCCAGACTCCAGTCTGTATATCCCTGGTCGGTGCACAATCCAGCATCCTGCAGACATGCCCCGGTGCTGGGATGACACTATGGTCATGCCCAACATGGTATCAATTAGTATTTACATGCACATTTACATATTTACAAACCACACACAGCTTGAAAGTATACCATTTTCCAAGTCCAACCTTCAGAAGAATTTTTTCTAAAAAAACTATTATTGTCAAAAGAGGGACACGTGATAACACACATACCTCTAAATACACAGAAAAATATTATGAATATCTTGATTGATTAAGAAAGGTATTCTGTTGAATCATTGAAATGCAAGACTATAAAATAATGACCAGATGGAATCTATCTTTAGAGTTACATCTATAATGCGGTTGACACATGCAATTAGAAAAGCTTGATTGATAAAAGGAAAAAATGGATGATAAGAAATCCATGATGCAGCTACTGATGTTGATAATGGCCAATAAGTACTGTAAAAATGACTAAAGTGAATTAATTTACAATTCCTTATAATTAGATAACATTCTTTCCATTCGTTTGTAGCAGTGGAAAGTACTTCTTGATATAGTAATGGTTCATATTTTATAAAGTCCAGCAGTTTGGCCTCTAATCTAATGATCAATAGCCCAAATTGATGCATTAATTAATTTTACAAATTGCCAGAATGTTTCATTGATCACGAATCAAGTAAGTTTTCTCTTCATTAGGAGTACAACATTTGAGGATGAAAATGTAGATAGGTTCCCGCTGATGATAGGAATCTTTTCCCAGAAAGTGTTGTTCTCCGGTTGTAAACGGTTTCAGTGCTCTGAATGAATTGTCCTTCGAGAAATGTTGTGCTCCTGATGAAGAGTAAACCTACTCGAAACATCCTTTTTCAGAAAGTGTGGCTATTGAAGAAACCATCTGTTCTTCTGTTGAAAATGACTTCCGTGGTTTGCTAATATAGAAGGAACTGCATTTGAAGAAAAATTGTGTTCTTGACAAAAAGTAAACATTCTCGAAACGCTTTGACAACTCGTAAAACTAGATAAAGCGTTAACAAACCTAGCATAAGATATATCTTCTATGACATAGGCATGTTCTTGGAGAAGTTTCTGAGGTTGGAAAAGGTCAAGCATATCGCTGTTCCATATTTTTTAGGCCAATTAACAAAGCAGTACTCCATCATTCACCTACCTACTTCCATCGGGTCCAGGCAAAGATGTTCCGACTCGACCCTGCCCAAAGCATTCTGCGCGGTCACCCACAGGTCCACCTTTTGGTACAGGTTAAGGAATTTTCGTGGGATGGTGCAAGAGTTGCGCCCCTTCTTTGGAATACAGTCTTCTTTTTTCTCCTGGAGGTGCCCACATCGCCCTAGGTTTCTGAAGAGGTGAAATGGCAAAACCCAGTTCAATAGAATTTAAATGTGCATGCTTTTATAACAAAAGTGCCATTCACTGGTCTTTTGGATTCAGAATACATCCTTTAGCAAAATAGGACTTTCTGCGTGCCAAGAGTGCTCAAGTGGAAATGGGCATGTTTCCTGGCTGGCAGCATGTTGTCTCTTACAAGCTTGTAGGTTGTGATAGAGACACTCATGTCATACTCTCACGAGTAGTATTTACAGTTCAATGCCTTGTTGGGAAATCGTGTTTGCTTGCAGGCGAGTCCTCATCTGTGATTAATATTTGTATTTGTATTTGTATTTTATTTATTTATAAAGTGCAAAGAACCAGGCCCATGGGCAACCGGGCGCATACTCTTGAAGACATGTTACAGCAAGTAATTACATTACATTAAGTACATTAGTTACAGAATTAGTTAATTACAAAGAAATTACACACAATATACAGTAATATACCGAAATGTACAGAAAGAGTGCCATAGCAGGTTGTAGTGTAAGTACAGTGAGGTGTAAAGCATGGCCTAAAACACACAAGAGTACTAAATAGAGTGAGGGTCTCATAAATCATGGAAGAACAGCCAAGTGTTAGCGTTGTTCTTGAAGGCTTGGAACAATGGATCAGTTCTGATAGGAGTGGGGAGCTTTTTCCAAATTTTGACAGTGTCCCACCCAGGGCTCAAACTCTGCGACTCATGTTTCCTGAGAACTTTGTAACTTTTAATAATTCTGGCTGCATGGAGACCATGATGCGTGCAATGCTGGGGCAATGTGCGTGTAAAAATAGAAAAGGGAAAGGTTCATTTCCTTCACCAAACATTTGTGGATAACTGACTAGGTTTGTAGGATATTGTGGACTGCGTGACATGGGCCTCTGCTGGGGTTCAGGGGTGCATAGCAGAGCAACTTTAGAATTCTCTGGATTACCTTTGCAGCAACCCCTCCTCATAGGATTGGAGAGAGAGACCACCATTTGAAACTCCAAGCCAGGCCCACAAAACGTAAGAAATCAACACTGAAACATTGACAAGTTAGGGCTCCCTAATTTTATCCACAGTAGAGGATCATCTCCCATAATCCCTTTAGTCCCAGATGGGACCAGAGAATTATCATCTTCGATTTGGGGAGCGGGCATATATGGTGTTGACCTGAGTGCTCCACAGAGCAGCGGCCCTTTCCACTCCCCAAAAGGACAGTCACAGCCACAGGTTACTCGCGCTCCTGACTCCAATGAAGGCATCACGGAGCAGGACACAGACAACAGATTCAAAGTTCAAACAAAAGATTTTCATGAACTCAAATGTCAGGATGGCGTGAGGCCTACCATGGCCTATACTAAGGTGGGATTTCCCTACTTAAATAAACTAAGGATTGTTTGAGTCTGTAAATTCAACTTAAAAGTCTGTCTGTGCCAAAACCTATACTTATCCTCACAACTAAAGCTAAACAATGTGCAGGGATGTCGGTATCCAAAGAAACAGTGCTCAAACTACAGTTATGAGCTTCTTCCAGCTTCTGGTGGGCACTTACCTTTATTCCCCAAGTTCTAGACAGTACCACAAAATGGTCTTGGGGTTTCAAATTCACAGTCACATTCACTTGTTTAGTTTGCCTTCTAGTTCTGTCACTTGAACACTTAGGCCGACCAGCCTCACTCTCTAGACTTCTTTTGGTTTTCTCCAAGTAAGGGCTCCTCGGTCTATGTGCAGTTGTCAGTCCACTCATCACCGGTCGCGCAAGCGATAACCCTTGGCACTTTACAACAGTTCATTCTTTCTCACAGGACTTCCTCAACAACACAGGTTTTCCTTTCTGCATCTGTGTCACAAGTCCAAATAGGTATGCAATGATTTAAACTAATAGAAAATAACTAACATCATTTATATCTAAATATTTATGATGAAAGAAATACAGAATTATTGTAAATATATATATGTAGTGTGGTGTAAGGGGTTACAACGGTTGAGGAGGGGATTGGGGAGGGATTATCAAAGAAGGTAAATCAGGTTTTTGGGGGGACCCCCAAATTAAAAAAAGAAAATCAGTGTTTTTTTCATTAAATATTTCTTAAATTAAAAAGTGTTTGTTATTTTTCTGTTCGTTAAAATCACATGTAACCATCCAAATATACGTCTGGTTCACTTTAGTGGCTTCTTGCCTTTATCAACATGTGACTTTCACATACCATCCTTTGTGCTGTTTCTCCTGGCAACCACCTTGCTGCCACACTATCCAATAGTGTTCTGCTTTTTATTCCTTTCACATTGTTTGCAAATGCTGTCACTTTAAATTAGATTCGTCCACAAATGCACATTGCTTTCTGTTTCATTTGAGTGATATTCTTCAGCCGGTCCGATAGCACAGCGAGTAGGGCGCTAGCTTTGACATCTGTGCAGATGCAGGTTCGAATGGGTAATGGCGCTATATAAATGCTAAATTATTATTATTATTCTTTTCCTTTGTTCAGCATTCAAATCCATTACGTCTTGACAACTTCTTCGTTATTCAATATTTCATATTGGGTCTTCAGACCCCTTTTCCATACCATTAAAAACTCCATTACATGCTTGACAACTTGTTCTGTATTCACTAGTTCAGCTTGGGTCTTCAGACCCCATTTCCACAGACTTTAGTTTGACCGGCACTCACCGTCATACACACCATGACCCTGGGGTGCCCCGGCCTCAGTGCTTCTCTGTCACTCACCAGTGTGCGGCCGCTCCTCCAGGTGCCCTGGTTTCGCTCTCCGGTTCTCGCTGGCATTGCTCTGTCAATCGCAGTGCTCTGGCGAACAGCGCTCGCTTTCTCCAGACCTTCCGGCAGCATTCGATGGCTTCTCTGTGTTCCCCACTCCCAGCGGGGAACACACAGCAATGGGCTCTGCTCATCTCCAGACCCTCACGTGGCCCGCTCTGGCCTCAGCGTCTCCCCGGCATCTCTGCAGTCGGCGCTCTTTTCCCCGGCCAATACTCTGCCTGCTCCATCCCGGATTACTGCACTCTCCTGCTGGTTACCTCCTCTGCTGTTTTCTTCCTCTTTTATACACATGCAACCATTTAACAGGTTGCAGGTGTGAGCTTTTACTTCTCATTGCCTGACCATAGTTTGACATGCCTGACCCTCACAACAGTCCTCAGGCCTCCTCCACGTCTTAGTACCAGAGTGGGGACCTGTTAGTGTTCACTATGCTTAGTTGTCTCTTCCTCGTCTCATACTAGAGTGGTGAAAGGACATATTAGTGTTCACTACGCTTGGTAGCCTCTTCCTCGTCCCAGTACCATTAGGTCTGAATGAGGAAATATTAGGGCATATGGTGTATAACAGTCTATAAAGGCAGGGGAAGGGGAAGGTTGGTTCTCACAACAAAAAGGGGGGAAACCATGTGTGTTCTAGCACCTTGAAGCAGTGTTTGTGCTAGATAGAATTGCAATAATGGTCACTAACCAAATAACCAGCTATTCTCATAGAATATGGCAAAGTATTACTTTATTCTCAGTTTAATAAAGCAGGGTCAACCGGCAGACATCAAAGTTGGATTACATGAAGGTCTTATACCGCAATATGAGTCATCTATGATGTCATTCTAGGTGGCAAAATACAAAACATATTTAGGGTAGGGATTGGTGAAGGGAACATCTCTACTTATTGAACAGGAGCAGTGCTTCGTTGGCTAACCCTTGTCTGTAGAGCACACCTGGAACAACCGCTAATTGCATACAGTACTGATCGTAGCAGACAAAACATCAGTGGATTGGCTCCTGCAACATTGTATGTTAGGTTGTCCTGCAACCCCACTGATTGGTTGGCATTCTATCCCAACCTTGGACTTTTAGCTCCTTAGCAGCACGTATGTGAAACGAAACCCGGGTGTTTGAATCCTGTCAGACTACTCTCTATTTTCCCAATTAGTCCATAATCTCTCATCGGTAGGCTATCAACCAAAGTCTTCCGCTTTTAGTTGACCTCGTTGCTGCTCACTGTCCTGGAACATTCAGGGGAGTGTGAGCACACCACTATCTTATCTTAAATCTCAAATTAATAGCCTTTGTTTTGGACTTCTGCGTCACGTGTGAGGAGACCAAGAATTTGTCAATTTCAACCTTCCATTTACTGCTATTTGATTTAATTATACAGGGTGCTGTTACTCTGCTTGGCCTCTAGAGACTTGCTTCTTATATGAACTTTATACACTTTAAATTGACCAGCAGTTTGGCTCTCACAGATATTTTTGTCTTCCTTCATTCATAAAGAATGTCCCACATTCAGAGCTTATCCATGTCCTCTCTTTGCGCTTTGCACTTATCTCCTAAAATAGCATCTTTGCTCTGGGCCAACCTTGACTCATCATCAGGTCTGCTCACGGGGCTGTGTTTACGATTCTCCTGATTCTTACAGTTTCTGTCTGTCTCAGAGGTAGCTTTACTAAATTCAACATGAGCTTTCGTCCATTTTCCTAATATGGCCGTCCTTGCCAGGTTATATATATTCCTCTATAGCAAGCTTCTATGCATTATCTTTCTACCTTGTTTTACTGTGTATTTACAGTTATTGGTCAGTCAGTTACTTCATCTTTTTTAGATCCATGATCACTTTAGCTTTAGGTTCCTGTTACTCTAAATGCTTTAGTTACATTGTTGCTTAATATTTTCATATCATTTGAACATAGGGTCATCTATCTCCTTCATGACATCACTTCGTCCTTGTCAGATTTTACTTTAACGTCCGCCCATGATGTTCACAGATGCATTCTGACATCTTGGCAGGTGACATCCTTCAATATAGCTTTCTTCCATGCAACATCCTTCCACGCTTTCAGTACAAGGGTACACTCTACATAGCTATCTGAGTGCATACGTCTCTCATACATTTGTTGTGATATAGGAACACTGCAGAAGGTCCCATCTATGGCTTTTCTCTGACTGTTCCAATATGACAGCAGTGAGGGCGGGTACTGGCAAGAAAATGTGGACCTGCTCCTCTACACATGTCTCACCTTTGAGCCTCCTTCTCTTTGCCCGCTACCTGGTATTTCTAGACTTGTAATATCGTCTGGTGTTATCCTGGCCAGACGGAAAGGGGTAACAATATCCCATAAATTTGTCTGGGATTAAGGGTTCATTATGGAAAGGAAATGGGGGATACCGTCTCTCACCTAAGGGCATCCCTTTACCTCTCCACAAAGCTCACCTACCCAGGTGATCCTCCCTCACATCTCCACCCCGAGGGTCGGGATCCAAAAGCGAGGACCCTTCCCTGGCCACCTGAGTAGAGGATGTTGGGCAGAATGAAGTGAGGATGTCGTCAGGTTCGTCACTGGATGCCACCTACTCTGTATGCTAAGATCCAGGGGGGAAAAGAGCCCATATCCCATTTGCACATAAAGACACAAGAGAGACAACATCCCCTGCTATCAGCCAGCATCACACACCCAGACATCCAACAGCAGCCGACAGTCAATTCCGGTGGCTGGATCCCACTGCACTTGAAACTCTGCAACAACCAAAGCTTTAGAATACAAAGACCTTACTTGCCTTGAAGGGGTGTATTACTTTACCTTCTGCCTGACATAAAGTGGTCTATTGTCCAAATAAACTCTCTAGATAAAAGCAGAGAATGCTGAGCCAGAGAGCGTTCTCTGAGAGTAAAACATGTCTGATGAGAGCCTTGGGTTAAAGCCCTAGGATGAATCTGGCTGCTTTATTCTGGATAGCTTGTAGTTACAGGGCGAGATTATTGGGAAGGCCCACCAGGAGGTTATTGCAGTAGCCAAGATGTGAGAGTACAATGGCAGAACTCATCTGAACCTATTGAAACATATTCAGGGGAGGGAAGAAGAGTCTTGGTATATGAAGTTGAAAGTGTGACTTATTTGTACTTCATGTTTCAGGGGGCAAAGGGTAAAGGATTATAAAAGATGATGCCAATGTTTTCTGTAGAGGAAACAAGTGTGGAAGGGTCTCATAGGGAGGGAGCCCACTCAATAACAAGAGAAGAGGAAATGGAATTTCCTGCATAAATGATCTCGATGTTTATAGGGTTCAGACAGAGGTTATTGTCTATCATCCAGTCCTTGTTCTGGGGCAGCCATTCCGAGATATGATGGAGAGTTGATGCAGAGCCTTGAAGACTGAAGTCAATCTGCTTATCGTTCATATAGGTTTGAAAGTGGTGTGCAGGGTGATGATGAGTTTGACAAGAGTTTTCAGTAGGCCTTGAAATGACACAGGGACAAGATGGAACCTCATGGAACTCCACAAACCTCAATGGTGAACCTCGAGAGGAAAGGCCCTGACCTGATATGATACTGTGTCTGGGAGTAAGGAATACATTGGATAAAGAATGGGACCTGAAATGACAAATGAGGTCTCCAGGCAGCAAAAGAGGATCTTATGGTTCACAGTGTCCAATACCACGAAGAGGTCGAGACGATTGAGAATAGAGAGGGAGTCAGCATCCAGTGACATCAGTATCACATCTCTCATTGAACAATACAGATTCCTTACCTCTGGCAGGTCTAAATCCTAATTGGAAAGAGTGAAGATGGACGTGATTCTCAGTGAAATCTATCAGTTGACTAGTGTCCTCCTTTTCTGTGATTTTCCAATAGAACGTATGTTGGCAATAGGGCGGTAATTTGCTGGGATATTGGGTCAGTGTTGGCTTTCTTGAGAGAAGATGTGAGATATATGTTTTCTTCAGAGCTGAGGGAAGATACCAGATTCCATAGAGCTGTTTCCCAAGGCTGTAAGGGCTGGTGTAAGGATGAGGACAATATCTTTCATGGTTTGGACTGGACAAAGTTAATTTTGCTCAGAAAAAGCTTTAGCGTTCTTAACCAGCATCTCAAGCTCTGATTGGCAAATAGAGACAAAGGCAAGCATTTTTGTCTTCATGGTCATTGGTTTTACACCAGAAATTATTTGTTAATTTTTAAAGAATCTTCAACTTCAGTGTGGGCCAATTGATGGACTTTGGAGGAGGGGAGTTATTTGTTTTCTGGGGGATGAGAGCAAGTATCTCCAAAGTTCTTGTACGCTAATGGCGCAGATTCAGCAAAAGGGATTCAGGCGACCTGGTGGACACAAGATGGTTTCAGAAATGAATGCGTGTGACACTTGCTTCATTATTCTCATCACAATGGAACCAATGTTTGCATGTGTTTCAAGGAATGCTTTCCTGTGTGTTGCTAGCGACGACTGGAGATGAGAGTGGTCAGACCAGGGGAGAGGGTTCACCAGGTAGTGAGAAAGTCATTTATCTGGTGATGACAGGATAGCATCCAGCGTGTGGTCTCCAATATGCATAGGGTCAGACGACCAGTTCCTAACAGCCAGTGAATCACATAGTAGTTCAGGGAAGACAAGCGATTGCTTGTACAGTCTTGTCGAAAGTTAAAGTCACCCAGAGGTGGATAACATTAGAGGTAGTGCTAAAAAGTCCATCATCTCCTCTATAAAGAGTGCAGAATCTTCTGGGCGTTGATGAATTGTGATGATAGTAAGAGAGGTCGATTGATCAATGAGACATTTTCAAACCAGCCATTGAAAGAAGTCTGCACTTGTTTAAGTCACAGAAGTGTGTGCAGAGGAAGGATCGATTATTGTAACCCATCCTCTAGGCTTGTTAATCCTATTACACAGCTGTATTTTACTCCTCTAGGTAGTAGTTGTATGGAATTGATAGCCCTAGCTTTTTTGGTCTTTATTAGTACATAAAATGATGCGGGTGATTCCTTCTCCAAAGGGGTAATCTGCTAACCAGATCGCCCTTTGTCACAACTCCATGTCAAAAGCATAGTGCACTTGTGCCATGCTGCATTAGTACCCTGATTTGCAGCACCAGTTCTGCTCGTGGCACAGGAGAGTTCAAAGGTCACAAGATGCCCACTTGACTGCCACAGAAACAAAGTCACTGCAGCACAGGGGCAACATTTCAGATATGCTCCTTGTACCCAAACCACAATGTTCATGGGCACCCTGTGCTGGTGGCAGGGTAATCGCACATATGTCATCTCCTGTGAGTCAACTCTGCTGTGGGAGGGAAAGTGTAACCTGGTCAGACGGGCCGATACTGCCACACGGCAGGACACTAACCCAGAGGACCCATCCTCTGTTTGATTCTCTTTGTGAGGGCTGGTAACACCTTCCCCTAGAGCAGCCGATTAGCAGGCAGCTGTCCTGGGCCCAGGTATCAAATGAGCACACACATTCAGGAGGTATAACCTCACATCAAAGTGCTGCATGCCTGAATGTCTTTCTTTTCAGTAGGAGTGAAGGGGACAGGAGTAGGATTGGCAGGAGTGCTCTGGACACTGGAAGAAGTCTTGCACCATCTTGTTTCTTGCCTTCTCTCTTTCCCTTTCCACCTCGTTCACTTCTGCTGGTGCAAAGCATTTTGGTGCGACATCAACAAGACAAAGTACGCCAGGAACAAGGATTAGTCCACTTAGGCAGGCTAGCATTAGACCAATAACCTGGGACTTGTGCCCTTCAAAGATCGGGTTTTGTACCCTTTCAGCAGAATTCCTTCAGTTCCTCAAGGATCCTTTTAAGGCCGAAGAGACGCTCTGAACATTCCCACCTGGACTTCCTTTTGGACAGTAGCACTGTCAAAATCCCTCAGCCTGAGGTGAAGAAGCAGCCGTCCATGACGGCCTCACACCACCGGAGGGCCAGACATGCCAAAGCTCCCTGCTCTATCACACCAAACTGGTTGTTTTGAGTTTCCGCTCCCTGAACAATAGGGAAGGTACCGGTGTCTTTGTTCCTCCAACCAGCCGAATTATTGTGCTGCATCTAAATCAGCTCGACACTGCATCGTGTCCAAGTAAAGAAAGTCGTCTGCTATGCCTTAAGCGACTGCTCACCGCCGGAAACCCAAACTAAATCTCTCGGGGGTCGCTTGCTGACTCTAACCTGGGGTTACAACATGGCTCGGCCAAGCTAGCCCGAGAATTGCAGCCTCCTTGATAGCATATCGACGCACCCTCGATCACCACTTCGGCGACTGTCGCCTGGCAACTTGAACAGCTGAACCGTCAGTCACCGACCTAGCCAAGCGGCTAAAGCCAGACTGGCAAACTGTGAAGCATTCTTAGGACCGCCCCGGAATGCCTCATTCAACTCCCGCCATTCGACTGCACAGAGCATCCGCATTCCCCCCTGCTCGACACCCGCTTGTTTGGCAGGGTCACCACGATCCTACGTGCCCGAATGAGCCTGATCAGCACACATCAACATTCAAACCTGCATCTGATGCATCAGCCCACTAAGAACTGAATCCAGGTACTGTGACACTGAACTGCCCCCACGGTCCACTTGGGCCCTAGAGACTGGTTAGGTTACCATTGGTCCTGTTTTCAACCTGATATCTTTTTTATGGTAGTGCCTTGCCCCCTGGAACTACGCTCAGAGTGTTACTTTCTCCAGTCTGTCGCATCTTCTGTGTCCTTTCCTTTGGGGTCGGCTTTTGTATAGTAATCTCTTTTCATTCTACTTGCAGATGGTGTGTTTGATTAGTGTTTATATTTGTGTAGACCCTTAATTGGACATTCCTTTTATTTTGGACTTTGATACTGTGTTGCTTGGATCACTGCTGGTTCATTTTCACACCCCTCGGAGAGTATAGACTTTCCTCGGCCTGCGTTACCACAAAAGGCGAAGGAGGTATATCTCTTGATTGTCCCTTTTTTACCTTTATGATTACATTGTGTGCTGGTTTGTAGATGTGTGAGGGCTGAGTCGGCCATTTTACCCCTACTCCTCCTTGCATTCCTGGGGAGCAGAATCCAATTCGTCACAGTAGTGTCTCCCTCGGCGATGTGGAGTTGTGTGAGAACCGGGTCTCCTTCAATGCAAGAAAGTGTATCTCGGAGTCAATCAACAAGTTGTGGATGTTGAATGCATTCTTATTGGCTGCTTGGGCGTTCATATTCGTCGTGTACCAATAAGGAGCTGGTGTTCACAGCCCGGAAGGGCAATACACAGGCAATAAAGGGAGGAGTCACTCAGAGTGTGAGGTGGGGGAGGTAGATTGCGGTGCCCATGCTGGGTGTCTGTGACCATTGCGGGCACGGAGGAGGCGGGAGAGAAGGGGAACGAATGGGAAGACAGGTTATGGACGTGAGGTGAGAGGCAGAAGGAGGTGAGGTCTGAAGGTTAACATGGAAAGTGCCAAGTAAGACGAAAGCATCCCTGGCTTGGAGGAGAGTCTAAGGTGAGGAGGCTTGTTTGACTGGCAATCCAGGGCTTAAGTGGGGTAAGAAATCGAGAGGGGCCATTTTAGGGGCATAGGTTGTGGTGTGGGCATGGCCTAAAAAGCACACAAACCATATGATACCACGCAAATATATGAATGCATGTAAGTAGGGTTTGTGTTCTATGCAAGCCATCTTTAATATATTTCTATGTTTATAAAATATGGATTGAAAAGTACACAAACCATAGTAAGGTAGTCACACACATATATTACATGTACATATTTTCGTGCGATATTCTTCAATCCATCTTTTTAAACATTTCTGCGCTTATAAAAGATGGCTTGAAAAGTACACAATTCAAGACATCTTTTATAAAGCGTCTTTGTCCGTCGGCAAAGCTTTATAAGAGATGGCTTGAATTGTGTACTTTTCAAGCCATCTTTTACAAGCACAGAAATCAGCACAGTGCCACAGAGTCCCCAGGTTCGCCCAGGGTTAAAGATGCCTCGGTGACCTGGGGAAACAAAGGAACTGAAACAAAGAGATTGTAACTTCCTCTGGTGAACCCTCGCGTGTGGGGTCACCTGAGGAATTTACAGTTACTGACAGAAGTGCCAGCCAGTCACAGTAACGCTGCAGGCATGCTGCAGTAACTTCTGTCAGTTTGCCTGACTTAATGCGGGCGCATCTCCCGTCGCGGCTGCGGCCGTGGCGGGATAATGTCCCCCGCCAATGTTGCAGTGGGACCGGGGGCCCTGACAGGGCCCCGGCTCAGTCCCACTTTTTGAAGACTGCCGGGCCACGGCCCCGCCTGGCCCCGGCCCACTTAAAGCACTAGTGACTGGCCTCTGCCATGAAGATGCCATTCTTCTATACACTAAAAACAGGTTTCAGTGTACCCAAGAGGGGTCAGTGTGTATTCCCCAAACAATGAGTCTGATTAAGCCTTTTAGAGGCACAGATAAAACACCTTTCTACACGCACGGATGAATGAGTCTGATTTGCTTTTTACATGTGCAGATAAAAGGAACCTGATCAGATTTTTGCACACACAGATAGAATGACAGCTCAAATGAATCTGCTGTATTTTGAACACACACACACACAGATAACATGATAGGATTTCATGCTACACACACAGACACAGCGAATCGTATTTGATTTTGGAGTACACAGGGCATGAATGTATTATCGGGGTACAGGAAAACAGGACTTTCATGTTATGTGGAGCTGTGCCTCCTACATGCTCATTGTTAAACTTGTTGTCTTGTCAAGTTGAATCTTCTGTAACAGCGCCACGATGCCCCTCGGCTGCTGCTGCGGCGCTTTATAAATGCACATAAATAAATGTAGGTCAAATGTGGAAAAAACAGAAGAAAAGGGAACTCATGTGAAGAGTAGGGAACCTAGGAGAGAGCATGGACACTAGCTGGCAGGGCACTGGAACCTTTGGTTCTTCAGATGTTGTTTCCGGACTACATCTCCCATCAGCCCTATCCAGCGAATCATTATTGAGAGGGATAGTGGGAATGAATCAACATAAGCCAAAACACCTGGCAAGCTAGAGGAAGTAAATGAACGCTAATGCAAGAAGCAGTCCAGTCAAATATAAAAGACACAGGAAGGAAGAGTCAATGAAGAAGTCAGAGTGCTCAGGTCAAGGGTGAAGGGAGGGCGGGGGTAGGGGGTAATGTTCTTAACGGGTCCTGCCCTTGTGTTAGCCGTCCTTACGCCCAGTGTGGGACACCTTGGGAAGGGCTTAAAGACAGCCGTCATCTGATTTCTGTTGGCCAATACCATCCCTGCCTGATCCTGGGTTGGAGGTCGGGTAGACAGGGTTGGGCCTTTGAACTCGAGGGGTTCTTCTCTGTGGTCAAGGCCACCATGGCTGGGAGGGCACTTTGCAGAGATTCTGCCCCGGATCTCCTTTAGGGTGAGCTGCAATGGTGGGAAAAGGCAAATGCTGCTGTAACAAGCCTTTAAAATATAACATCCCAAAGCTGCTTCAGCAGTCACCTGATTTCTGTGACCAATCCCGGCTTTGCCTGACTCTGGAATGGAGGCTCGTGAGGTTTCTAAACCATTAATGATGCCACAAAAGTGTTATTGTTCTCGTTCAAGGCAACATGTTAGGGCACCTGGGAGGACGATTTTGCCACAGAAAGGGGGAGAAGTTGAACTGAATTTTCCCATTAGATTGAATTGGGGTTAGAACCATTTTAGGAGGGAGAAAGTAAAAAATAGCAAACATCGGGAGTCACCCGCCTAAATCTGGAGGGTTGACATGTGTGCAACCTTATTTTTGTATGGTAAATTAAACACTTTAACAATAGGTGTCATTAGTGCGAATTTCAAGATATTCAGTTCTACCACCTTGGGAACATGAGGGGCTGAGGTTCCAACCTGTGACTGGAGATAGGATTCTCTGAGGCGAAGGCTTACATCGGTCAAATATGGCACCTGCGGCGAGGGAAGCTGCACAGTTTCCTTGTAGCTTTCTTTTGGATGTAGCCAGGTTTTTTAAGAGTAAAAATTGTCATTCAATATTTTCTATTGCACAATCTTCAAATACCTTGCTTATGTGAAAATGCCCCCTTCCTGAACATATAAGAGGAATTAATGCCGTATATATAAAGCTTTTCCGTGTCAATAGTGCATTTTCCCACCCTTGTTTCTTTGCATTCTAGTACGCGTTCATTTATTTTCCCTATAAAAAAAAACATACAACTACAAATGTTTGAATGCAAATAATAAAACAGATCTGGCTCAGTACCGTTAAAAGCTTTTTCCTAATTAAGTATTTAAGTAGGGAAGTCCTTTAATTGTTCTATACTTCATCTACGAAAATAAAGATGTCTCTACCATCAGTTTAAAATAAATAAACCCATTCTCTGGGGAAAATTCACCGTCCTAGACAGGCTGCTCCAAACTCAAGAAGTAAGCGAATATGACTGTCCTTGAAAATCACATATTTTATACAAAGCAGCATGTTTTAGCATGTATGCATTTTACCTTTGTTGCTTTTTAAAACCGACTTAATATCATGCTTTTTTATTTCTATATTGTACTGGAGGCCTCCCAAATACACACATTTTTAATTTTGTTTAATTCTCTCTATTGATTTTGCATCATGTTAAACAAATCCACCCCCCTTATCGCCTACCCGTCTCCCGTCCCCACTCACCCCCACTCCTCCCCTCCCTCCTTGAGGATTTCCATGTCTCTTCCCTCCTATGATGACCCATAAGTCAAGTGCGCTCAGTGGAGATCCAAGAGTTTCTATACATATTTCTAATTGCCACTGACAGGTCCTCTTGGATCAGGGCCACAGACAGCAAGGAGGTTGCCATGGGTAGCAGCTACTGGGCTTTGCTACTCCCAAATGATGCTCATGACTGCAACCAGATAATGCCTGCTGCCACTAGATTAGACCTCCTGACACTTAGAACCCCTTCTGCCACTAACCCACACCTGCTGCTACTACACCAGAATTAACGCCCCAAAATTGGGCCTTTTACCAACACAGCGCACCCACTACTACTTATCCAGGCCTCCTTTCCTGAAAGCAGCCTCCATGCAAGTTATGCAATGACATTAACAATTCTGGAAAGGATCTTGCACTGCCACGGCTTGTGTGGCAAGCACAGCCTGTAGGCCACATTCACCAATCCAAGCGGGTGCCGGTATGCAGAACTCACCGGTATCTCTCCAGCGTCACACTCGTGTTCAGGTAGGTGTCTCGCCCCGGATTCCAGGTGCACGTCAGGCTGTCATCTGTTACGTTCATGACGCAGAGTAAGCCGCTTGGTTTAGAAGGAGGATCTGCGGTTGCGGGACAGGAGAAGGAAACAAAGAACCTTTAGTGGAAATGCTCCAGGTGTTGGCCTGCGCTACAGCATGCTTTTTGAAGAAGTGGATCCACCTGGAACAGTAAAACAAATACTATTGACAGTTCACTAAGATATGGATCCACCTCTTGCAATCAGCAGGCTTGTTCTGCTTTATATTCTCATCACGTACACGCGATATTCAGAGCCTCCGCAGACCAGTGCAAACAAGGAGCCATCGACAAGACGTCAGCTCGAGTCTTTTTTGAGAGGCAGCACCCTACGCTTCCGCCCAGTAAACTTGGAGGCGGTAAGCCGGCACCTCTCCACGCATACCCAGCACACAAGCGACCATTTGGCTGGTTCTTCTGTTTTACTTCGTATGAGGTCTACTCTCTGATGTGATTAAACACATCTCAGGAATTCTTCCAACATGCAATGCTGAATGACATTATCTGGAACAGAATCCACCAAGTACCTTCTTGCAAGCCTTTCCCTATAAGAGTGTGTTTTCCAATGCGACCTCTGCCTTGATGTAGTTACTCCGTGGATTACCCCGTTTCCACTCTACCAGACGCCTAAGACTGGGCTTCCCTGCCCACATTGCGCCCGTTTTTCTATTCACCCACAGCCAACCAATTAGGGTCCAGTTGTTGTGAGGTATCTCGCCCTGAGGAAGGCAACCTTTACTATGCTATGGAATTCATGGCCAGACAGGTGGCACCTTTGCCGAAATGTGGTTTAATGATGTCAAGTTGAACTTTTTGTAGTTCCAGGATTATTATTTTTTGACACTTACACGTAGGCAGACCTGTCAACGAAATACAGGAAACAGAACGAATTCAGACTCTGCCCTTCGTTTATGAAAATAAGCCCTATAGTGGCCCCTCACTAAGCCACTAAACCATGTATGTGGACTCATAATTAGGTCACTCTCCACGATTGGTAGTCTATGTGTCTAGTTTCCTTCACTATTTCACTTTTGTTCTAAGAAATTGATAATTAATTTTCTATTGCAGCTCGTTTTTCACTAATTTTGAAATCACATGTTATCATATTCAGTTGGTTTTTGTATTATATCGTTCACTGTTTACAAACTACTTATGCTTTCTATTTTTCACCAAATATTCATGCATACCTGTTTCTTGTGAAATAAACATTCAAAGAATTTTTTCACAAACTTGGGGCTGCTTCGATTGCTTTAAGAGAATCCTAAAATGTGTGATATCGTAATGGTACGCTCAGTGAAACAATTGAAACTGAACCTATTGAGATGTTTATTAAAAGCAGTATGGACTTTCTTGTTATAGTAAGGGCAACCTGCTCGCCTTGGAAGCAAGGCGACGTGGAGCAACACAGGTTTGAACCCTGGGTCCGCGCAGAGAAACCTCTGGGTCTTAAGCACGTTATAAATAACCAAATATAAATATAACAGTGACACAAATAAAATTGACCGTTTACTAAGATATGGATCCAACTGGAACAGTAAAACAAATAAAATTGACAGTTTACTAAGCTATGGATCCACATGGAACAGTAAAACAAATAAAATTGACAGTTTACTAAGCTATGGATCCACCTGGAACAGTAAAACAAATAAAATGGACAGTTAATTAAGAAGTGGATCCACCTGGAACAGTAAAACAAATATAATTGACTATTTATTGGGTGTGCTGACTCCTTGTTTAAGTGAAGGTTGTGCAGTGCGGTTGAGATGATTTTGTATCTGGCAGGTGCACTCAGCATTTGGTGCGCCATGCAGTCCTCAAAGGATAAGCATTAGATACACACTGCCAAACCAGATGTTCAAATCCTGCCATCCCTGGTACCACCAAGTCTGTAATGGGAGGGCCCCTTGTGCACTTCCTCAATCTTCTTCAATGAGAGGATTTATCAGCTGATTCTGAAATGCTTGGTTGCACCGGGGGCGCGACGCAGCGCGCAGGTGCAACGAAATCTCGCAAACTGTGTGGCCCAGGTTCTAAAAAAAGGCATTCCTGGATATGCAAATTAATTTGCATCTCATGGGTGAGGTTATCACAAACAGGTCCACGCCAGTGTGACAGATGCACTTCCAAGGGCACCTGCCATGTGGCCCTTCACATACACCTGTGACCCCTTGTCGCTCAGGGGCAAGCCCAGATCTCTCCACGAGCTGTGCGCAGCCCTGATAGAATAGGCCTTCACTGAACCGAAGCGCTCATGCTTTGCATAAACCGGTCAGTGTAAATGTTGTTGGGGTTGTGACATGGGCGGTAGGCTTATCTCAGCACCCCAAGGTGTGTGCTTCAAACCAATTAATAAGTTCATGAGAGCCATGCACCTGGTGTTAAAGTGTTCACTGCACGGTGCACCTGTATAGTCCTGGGCCTCCACTTGAAAGATCCTTCGGGAATCCGGGTCTTACCACAGGGCATTCAGATGCAGCTTGCATTGTGAATGTGAACATTCTTTAAAAATATAGACTTGGGTGTTCCTCTGGGATGCAGCATCAGTGCAATGGGAGGTTAGTTTATCTGCAGTCTTATGATTGACCACTTTTATACATGACAATCGTGAAGGTTACTATATCTAGTGAGAATACAATGTATAGACAAGATATGCACAAGTCAGACTTTTAATTCCATCCTAAAAGGAAAAGGGTTCAGAGAAAGAGCAAGAAGAATTCAGTTATTTCACTGATTTCCATTGGGGTTCTCTTTATTTTCTTGACTAATAAAAGTCTATAGCAATCACCAGGCCACCTGTGTGTCAGCCTCCTTCTTCAGAACCATTACACTCCTTCCTTTAACAGACCTCTTTCTCCACCACCCCTCCACTCTAAAATCCACAAGAGAGTTGTTGACAAATGTATTGGCCCTTCAAATCAGGGTTCTCGGGCAAACGCCCCACAGAAACTGCTCTCACCACTTTCCAACTTTTTAATCCCTGCCCACCATGCACATTTCTCCTTCATCTTCATCCCACTTGACCTTGCTGCAGCCTTGGAGACCATGGATCAACCCTCTCCATACAAACCCTTTATTCTATTGGGTTAAAGGACACCTTGCTTGATTGGGGGCCCCTTTCTCCATCTCTTGGAACTCTGACCCAATCATTAGTCGGTTCCATGTAATTTCATCGTCTGCGATTTCATCCCCTGTCATTTTACCGTGGCCATTCCATTGAAAATGCTCATCGTTTTTCTTTTTTTTTTGGTGGGGAAGCCCCCCTCCCACACTTATTTTTGGCCATTACCTACCATCCCAAAACCTTACCTGCCCTTTCCCACCCTCCACCCCTAAAACATTTGATGAGCATATTCGTTGTAATATGCACGTTATAATTCCAGGGGATGAAAATGCAGGTGATGAAAGGACGTCGTACCCATAAATCACACCCCTTCCAGAAGGTGTTGCACAGGGATCAGTTCTTGATCATCCACATCGCCCTCCGCATCTCCTCTCTGAGCAATGCTGTGGCCTTCAGCGCCACCTCCCTGCTGATGATACCCAGATGTTCTCCCCTGCTAACACAGAAGGCATCACTGTCTGCTTTACGGCTATCAGTCACTGGATGGCTCTATGCTACCTGATGTTGAACTTCTCCAAGGTAGACATCCCCTTTCTCCATACCACAACACTAACCCCACTCATGCATATTTTCCTTCCAGTCCTCCTTCCTCCATCACCCTTGGGGTTTTCTTTGACCTTGGGCTAAAACTCAAATTGTTCATTATGGCCACTCGCACCGCTGATAAGATTGTAATTCTCAACATAAGGAAGAACGAATCCCACTTCCTCCACCATCTGGCTAACACTCTAATCTCCACTCATATGCTGAGAAAACTGGACTACTACTCGAGTCAACCCCTTCATCTTCCCCTCTACTCCTTCTCTGCCCTTAACAAAGTTGTTAACTTCACTACAAGCCCCGTCTTCAAGCTATCTGTATCGTGCCCACCTCTAGTTACCCACATCACGTTGGATGGCACTGTCTTTAAGTTCCTCAATCCTGCTCTTGAAATCTATCCATGGTCAGGACCGACCACTAACTTGCTAATTCCATCTCCCTTTACTTCCCCCACCCATTTCTCCAATTCCACTGTCGCCGCCACTTTTCAGTCTCCTGTGTCTCTGGTCCTCCTGAGGTGCAGCCATTTCTCTGCATCTGGCAGTTGTGGTAACGATCATGTCTGGAGTGCGCAGGATTCTGGACCACAACTCCCAGCCTACATTGCGCGAATGTGAGGGCAGCGCGAGTGATGTCGGTATGCCTTGCCTGCTCCCGATGAGAAACCAATGTTAACAGTGCCACTTAGGACTCTGCGGTGTCTCTGGGTCAGTCTTGCGTGCCTGTTTATTCCTACTCTTGACTGGTCTTCTTGTTCAGTGACCACAGAGCTTTTTCTGACCATTGCCTGCCTGCTACATCTGATTTTTGGAGGCTTGATTCAAGCAATCCTGCTGTGAATTCTTGGTACCTCGGCAAGGACTGCCACCGAACTATTGACTGACAACCACCCACCTATTCCCATTGTTTAGAAAATGGAACCTGTTGTGACGTTGACCTATTCTTGTCTGACCTTGCTTATGCCTCTGACCCTCACCATTTAGTGTCCTTGGACATACCCATCTTCTGGTTTTGCTTCGGTTGCCCTATAGTCTGTCACACCCAGTGATCGAACTGAGCGAGAACGGTCGGGAGCGGTGTTCCACTCCTCTTATTTATTTATGCTTACCATTCCTCTACTTTTTACAACCATATTCACCATTCTATACAGAGGATTTGACCATTCTTGTCCCTGTGCAAGTGTAAAGTTTTAATAGGAGCCTTAGTTAAACTATTGGAATGCCCCGGTTGAAACACTTGTCACGTGTTGCACTGTGCTTCCGCCTACCCTCTACCCTGCCCAGACCACAGTTCCACTACTTTTTTCGGTACAATTCTACCACTGGTCACACCTCACAGTTCGACTCTGGTCTCTGTGTATTCTCTCTTCATTCTTTCTCCTGGATCCCCACTTAAGTTGCTCATTTCACACCAGGACCCCTTTTTTGCCATGAACATTTGACTACCTATTGCTGCTTGTCATCTATTTTTTATTTTGTTTATTTATTTATTTACAATGCGCCATAGCCTACGGGCATCAGGGCGCACACAAAAACATGGGGCCTCATTACGACCCAGGCGGAGGTCCATGGTGCAATTAGCACCATGGACCTTGGCGGAGAAGAGACAATACCGCCATGGGGGTTGGCGGACTTACCGCCCCATTCTGACCTTGGCGGGGCGGTAAGTCCCCAATCCCCATTTTGCCCTTCCCCATTCCCATTTTTGCCCCATAGGGTATAATGGGAGTGGGGAAGGCGTTAAGTACGCCACCGTAGATTACGGTGGCGTAATTAACGACAAGGTCCCTTACCGCCATGGATTTTTCCGCCTGCAAAAAGCAGGCGGAAATATCTCCATGGCGGTAAGGAATCTCGTAATAGGGCGGAGAGGTACGCCATGCATTACGCTGGCGTAATACCCTCTCCGCCAGGGTCGTAATGAGGCCCATGGACATTTTCGGCATGACGGGAAAAAACATTGAAGGACAAGAATAATTTTTTCAAACTACGGTGTTTTCATGAGTTTCCTGAACACCAGAGGTTTTTCTTTGGTGCGTAGTTTATAGGACGCGCGTTCCATGTTTGCGCACCTCGGAAAGGAAAAGATCTGCCCAGGACTCTAGTTCTTTTAATGCGAGGGACAGAAAGCAGTTGAGCTGTGCTGGATACTAAGGATCTTTTGTGTTTGTGTGGAGTGACTGTGTCTTTTAGGTACTGGGGTGCATTTCCATAAAGGCATTTATGAGTCAAAGAGAGTGTTTTAAATTGTATTCTTTTTCCCACTGGTAAATAACCAGTTGAGTTATTTCCGGAATTTGGAAATATGTTCCTTTCTAGGAATGTTGCACACTATCCTGACCGCATCATTTTGGATGGTTGGAAGCTTTTGTATATTATCCCTACTTGCGCCACTGAGTAGGCACATTGCAGTAGTCCAGACGGGGCATTATAATTGCTCTAACCAGCGTTTCGCAATTGTTGCGTGAGACTAACGGGTTAATCTGGCGCAGAACCTTTGAGTGGTAGTGGGAATTTCGTACTACATTATTGACGTGTGCGTCAGAATTCAATGAAGCTTCCAGGACAGTTCCAAGTGTCTTTACTTTGTAGACCACTTTAATGAGGCAGTCTTCCACATTGAATCTTGATTCTTCCCTGAGCCCACCCCCTGTTCCCTCTGGATACACTCTAAGCCTTTTCAATTTAGAACACGTACCCGTTTTCTCTTAGGAGCATCCAAGCGCCGGTGTGAAGTTCCCCTCGCAGACTATTTTTTTTTTGGCGTGTCTTCTTTTGTCGTGCAGGTTTTTTTGATCTAAGGCGGCTGAGCTGTTGGGAGGGGAATCATGGCATTACGTCCAGTGCCCTCTCCTCTTTCTTCTCTAAGGGACATGTGGGTTCCAAGGAGGGCCCTGCTGACCTACCTCACCTGTCCTTTTTCGGTTTCTCTCCTCAGCCTAGGTGAAGCCGCAGCAGCCATATTGCCTCACATCTCTTCGTTCAGTACTTATCACACATTTGGTGTGTCTGGGACTGGATTTTGATGTTTAACGGACAATCCTCATGGCCACAGAAATTCCGATAGCCTCCTCCCACTTGTGCACCCCTCTCTCTAGAGCCCCCGTCCACTGAAACGGTCTTCCGCTAGCCATCAAAGTCAGCCTATCAGGGGAACTATTCCCGAGTCACGCTCCAAGCGCTAGCCAGTGAAGGAGCGTCACTTACTCCTTGTCTGCACTCCCACCTGCCTACCTCTCTTGTCAATGTTGCACATGTATGTGAATCAATCTGTAAGGGTTCTAGAGTAGACTCCGGCTCTAGGCCATCACCATGTAATGCTTATCTTACTTATGTCTGTTCCTTAGTCACTGTCCCCGATTGATGACCTACTAGATCTACCCCACCACCACCTGGCATACCCTCACCCAAATACCCATGTACATCATTTCCGTTAGAAAGGGCATCCTAATTGCCTAGTAAATACAAATACAGCTCAAGAGTTTGCAAATGGGTCATCGATTGTGTATAATACAAATGTCGCTCGCGATGTATGATACTGACATATTGAATTAGCTGTGCATTGGGAGAGAAACCAAAGGGTCATCATGGGACAAAGCTTGCTCTGGTGAAGAAACACTCCCTGCACTAAGGCACTGCTTAATTTACCATTACTATGCGTAAAGACATGTAAGGGCCCAGATTCTTGCATATGGAAAGCTGACACTTAAGAGGCATTGTTATAAAGGGTCCCAGTAAAGGAAAATTGGGATGAGTAATACATGTGGATCAATTGGGACAATGATGTAAATTACTGATGTGGCTTGGGGGGTCAATGTTGGTTTCTTTCAAGACAGATGTATCGGATGTATACTAATTGACCTTTTCACAATTGACCTCAGGAGAATTGACCTCGGGAGTATTGACCTAATTTAAAAGGTCAATTAGGACATATATGCGGGTGGGGAAATCCCCCGCAACACCCCACCCAATCCAAAACCCCTTGCAACCCTCCACCCAATCCCTTTATATTATTTATAATCCAAAACCAACCCAATACATATATAAAATAACTAAATTAATATAAAGGTCAATTGTGCACAAGGTCAATTGTAAAAGGTCAATTTGGGTAACACCGATTTATCAAATTGTTGACCTGCAAAAGTGTGCTAGGCGGATTCCTAGGATCCTGGAACTATCCCAGGGATTTTCCAGAGATTCAAAAGGCAGTTCCTCAGAGGAATGAAAAATCAAGAGAAATAACTTTTTAGATAGTTTGATTAACCTAATGGAACAATCAACTACTTATTCAAATACACCAAGATGTCGACAGAAGGGATTGGCTGTAAAGACACCTGGGATGCTTTGATGAGTTCGACTTACAGCCGGCATCGATCTGCACTCGGTCCAACAGTTGACGCGTTCCGTTCCCAGTGGCATAGCATGAGAGGTTCCCACGAGGCCTGTTAAAACTCTTGATGGTCACGTTGGATTGGGTCATCTGGACACTGACACTTTGCGTTGTGGGAATGTCATGGCCATCAAGTGTCCACTGAATGCTGAGGTCGTTCTTCCCCACGGTGCTGCAGTTCTTAGGGTGAATTGTGCAGGTGGCTGTAACTGAGGATCCAAAGTGGACGACCGGCGACTCTATCGCTACACGTCCACAAGCCTGGAGACCTGGAGAAGGAAAAGCGAAAGCAGGTGAACGTTGATGGAAATGAAGACTCCTGCAAAACGGGTACTGTGTCCATCTAGAACAGATTATGGTTATTTATGATGTGGACTTCAACTCCCAGTTTTCTAGGCCAGCATAGTCAGTGGTGAAGGATGATGGAGGTTGTAGTCCAAAACATTTAAAAGGGCTGCTGAATAATAACTATGCATTTTAGAAGACTGGTTGCACTCACCCTTGCCCCCTGTTTTGGGGTTTACTGTGTGGGGTGTCTGCCTGGGAGCTATGTGACTCTTTCGAATCACAATGATTTTGCAACTCCTATGGTGTCGAGACATTAGCAGAACGAGAGTTCTGGAGTCACTGTGTCCGCACTCGTTGCTGTCCCCCCAACTTCTCCTCCACTGCTCCCTTAGCCTCATCTCCTTGGGACACTCCTGGAACACCCGCCACTTCACCACCCTCCCCCAACCAACTCTTCTCCCCTGTCTGCTTGCTTCCCATCCTCAACACGCCCCCCCCTGACCCAACACTTACCATCTTTCCTCCTCCACCGGACCGCGCCCGTTCTTCCCTCTTTAACGGACCAACCAATTCAAAAAGGCCATTTCACACTAGAATGCATGCGGTGTCCTTTTAGTGGAATAGATGGCAGACACCATTTGTGGGACCTAGAGAGCACGCGGATATTGAGGTATTTGCTCTCTTGTACTCACTCTTCTCAATTTTTGCCACATTACGGGTACAATGACCACTTCAATACCTATGCCTCTTCAGTTATCCTGGAATGGAGTGAAAGAGGGAGGGCGGGGAGTATTTGATTTTTTTACCAGATGCATTAGTCATTAGCCATGATGGAATCACAAAGCAAATGAATTGTTCATATTTGCTCAAATGGTGGTGATGGGTTTTGGGAATTAAAGGGGCTATCCCCTTAGTGATCTGGCGAGCATAAACTCTCCTGTGGGTCGCAGGTTGGGACGACACAACTTTTTTTCTCATAGTATTCTGAGTAGTCACTGTCTGTATCCCATCTTAAACCCGTGTAGCGAGAAGTGGAAGGATTGCAACACAGTCAGTGTGTGACGCGCAGCTGCGCAGCCCAACGTATCCCACTAGGAAACAGCCCAATTCCGTCCAACAACCCAAATACTTGACATAGTTCTCAAGCGGATGTCCCTGGTCTCCTTGACCTTGCATCCACCACTTGGTCATGAGCCCAAGTGCCGCAGAGACATATAGATTACATGGCTCTCCCTCATCGCCCCTTCTCCAACCACTGATTCTTCCTGGAGCACTCGGAATAGTCCCAACTACTCTGCTGATTGTACAAACTCGGGGGGAATTGTACATTCTCACAGACAGTGGCCACTGAAACCAGGGACCAGGAGCAAAGATAACTCCTTCCTGGGCAACAAATCTCAGCTGTCGACTGGTTCCCTTTCTTTCTTCATCGCCATTCCCTCACGTGATAGGTCACCGCCATCTTGAAAGGACGGAAATCATGTAGGCAATGGTCATGGAAGACCTTTGACCCAGTCCACATGCAACCCAAGGGTTAGGGCTGATCCGTAGTGGGTGCAGTGCGTGCCCTGGGGCATAGCACCTGTGGGTAGAGGGGGCACCTGCAGTCCAGTGGCTGATGCTCTGGAGTTCTGCACATACACACAATGAATTCCCAGCCTTCCCCTTGACAGTCCTTGGGTTTTCAAGAGGAGGAATTGATGGGAGGATTGGTGAGTGTGGAAGCTGTGGTTGAATCCCATATTCTGGAATTATAGCAAGACACGATTCAATATTTTATTTTTAGCATCACACATACTTAATGCATTTAATTTGAATGTGTCTTTGCTACATTGAGCTTCTGTGTGTACATCTCCCAAACACAAGCACCTCAAACGTGTGTGTATTTTGTATGTTCATCTCCAAAATGTGCCTGGCGATGCAGCCTATCTGATGATCAATCCTTCTTTTATCCAGCTGTCGATCACTACCCATCTTTGTGTCTCTTTATCTATCATGTATCATCACCCATCCACCTATCCATCCATCCATCCATCCATCCATCCATCCATCCATCCATCCATCCACTCATCCATCTATCTATCCATCCATCCATCCATCCATCCATCCATCCATCCATCCATCCATCCATCCATCCATCCATCCATCCATCCATCCATCCATCCATCCATCCATCCATCCATCCATCCACTCATCTATCTATCTATCTATCTATCTATCTATCTATCTATCTATCTATCTATCTATCTATCTATCTATCTATCTATCACCACTGACCCACCTAAAAATCTATGTATCCATTTATCCACCAATCCATGAAGGGTTCCATCTATCAATCCACCCACGTAACATTATTCATCATCATACCCATTTGTTTACATATCCATCCAACCATCCGTTCACATTTCCATTCACTTAACTGTTCATGTACCAGCCGAAAATATCTATCCATCCATCCATCCATCCAACCACCCACCCACCCACCCACCCATCCATCCATCCATCCATCCATCCATCCATCCATCCATCCATCCATGTGTCCATTCACTTAACTGTTCATGTACCAGCCCAAAATATCCATCATCCATTTATCCATCCATCCATTCATCCATCCACACTTCCATTCACTAAACTCTCCATGTACCAGCCCAAAATAGCCATCCATCCATGCATCCATCCATGCATCCATGCATGCATGCATCCATCCATCCATCCATCCATCCATCCACCCACGTGTCCATTCATTTAACTGTTCATGTACCAACCCAAAATGTCCATCATCCATCCATGCATACATGCATTCATCCATCCATCCACACTTCCATTCACTTAACTCTCCATGTACTAGTCCACAATATATCCATCCATCCATCCATCCATCCATCCATCCATCCATCCATCCATCCATCCATCCATCCATCCATCCATCCATCCATCCATCCATCCATCCATCCATCCATCCATCCATCCATCCATCCATGTGTCCATTCACTTAACTGTTCATGTACCAGGCCAAAATATCCATCATCCATTCATCCATCCATCCATTCACCCATCAACACTTCCATTCACTTAACTGTCCATACACCGCTCAAATATCCATCCATCCATGGCCCTTACTAATGATTCCGTCTCTCTCTCTCTGACTATGAGAAGTGAGCTTGAAGAGCGGAACATGGCGCTTTGCCAGACTTGATACGCAGACAGAGGTTTACCTTCTTACCTTGGACGAGCACTAGGAGCAGGAGGAGGCTCTTCTGCAGCACCTCCCAGGCCCTTTGCACTGCCATTGTCCAGTCCTTTCAGAACACCTGCCAGATACACATAAAGGGCGGAAAGTTATATAAGGTTTACTATCCCACCCTGCTGTGTCTGGCAGCGTGAAGAATATCACTCTAGCGCTTAAAGGCCTAAGCAATTGGCTCCTTACATATGCATTCACTCATTTATATCATTTGTATGTGAAATGATTAGACTATTCTGCTATCATGCAGTGTGTAGTGTCAGAGTAGAAGAATTCCCAGCTCCAACCTGATTGGCTGGTTGACCCTGGTCATGTCACATTCACTCCTATTGCTGGTTCGGTTGGTTGGTTAAAGTCGGCCTCCAGCATCCCTCCTTTTAGGCCGTTGCCCCCTCACTCACTCAACCTCCCCCAGTCAGCTGAATATATGAAGGAGCCCATGTAAAAATGGTTTCTTGGGGGTCCCCTTGCCTACAACTGGGACAACTTTGCTGCATATGGCAACAACGTAAATTCATTCATTAATGATTAATGGGGAGTAGCTGAAGGTTGTAAACAGCAAAAGCGCAGTGCAAACACTGTATGAAGCAGGCTTTTATCCAGAGCACACACATCTGATCAAACAATCAATACACTGTAAGGAATTGCAACCATTATTGGACATGTATCTCTTGTGTTCCTATCACTTCACAACATGTGTAACACTTTGCCTGTTGAATGACACGTCTCCAAGAGGAAGACAACGCTACTACTGTGCGGTTACCTACACTTGCAGAGCGACCTTCTACTATGACACGTCGGACTGTCCCCTAACAGTAGTTCAGTGTGCAGGGCGTTATCACCCTGGGAAGGCCCTGCTTTCTTGCATGTTCTTACCGACCGGTCCATTTTTCTCACAGGTTGAAGTGTACTTAACAAATAGTGGAACTGTTTCTACGGCAGGGGACAGGGTAGGTGGGTGCAAGGCAGGGGTGTTGCAAGGTTTGTAAAAGATCCGGGGGTACGCTGTCGGGACTGTCGGGGCTCGAGGCTAGCTAGCCTTTTGGTTGTGGCCCCTGAGCTCCTATCCGGAGTTACAACCAAAAGATCAGGTGCTGTAGCCCCCCCCAGGACCCTCTAGCGATGCCTGGTGCAAGACATGTTTCAAAGGTTTGTGGCCGGGGCAGGTTGACAGCCAAGAAGATGGAATGGGCAAAGGAAAGAGGTCGCCCTGTCTTGCAAGGCTCAGTCAGTCAATTGCAGCATTCATGATTTGCCTTGGAAAATCGATCGCCTTTGGTTGCTGATCTTAACTGCACTGGAACCCAGCACATGGAGTGTGCTGGGTTCCAGTGGAGGAATCGAGGCTAAGGAGACTTAAACAGACTTGTGAGCCACCTGCAAAGGACAAGGTAAAAGCCTCAAAATTCAGGGCTTCCCCCCTTCAGTCATCATCCTCTGTGGCCTTTGGAGGTAAATCGGGCAAGCCTTTACACAGTCCGAGTCATGAGGTGGCAGGGGACATAGTGCCAAGCACAAAACACAAACAGTTGCCTCAAGTTTCGGACTCTCCAGGATTACTTTCAAAATCCTCACCACGACGCATCAACCATACAGCACCATCTTACCTATCCGACACCCCATCTAGATCCCAGTCCACAAGACCAACCAGAACTACATACAGCAACCGTCTCACCATACCACGCACTAATAGATCCAAAGCAGGAGGTATAGGCTTCCCCTACCTGGCACCAAAGCTCTGGAACGCTCTGCCCACCAACCTCAGAGCAGAAACATCCCTCCTCTCTTTCCGGAAACAACTTAAAACTGCTCTCTTCAACTAACAAGTGCACCTGACTACTCACGTATTCACCATGTACATGTATTTAAGCATAACCATTGCCCAATGTAACAAAGGGCTCAACTGTTTGTAACTAAGTTTAAGAAACACTGTAACCAGCGCCACAATGCCTTCGGTCTGATGTGTGCTTAACAAATGCGAATAAATAAATAAATAAATAAATGCCTGAAAAGATGCTGCGTCAACCGGGGTCTGAAATTAGGAACATCCCTTGTGCTGTCTTGAATGAACTGTGGCCATGTATTGCAAAGCCTGGATACCGAGGATGAGGGTCTATCATCTCCTTTGGTCTGGTCCTAGGGATACATTTATTTGTTTATTTATATAGCGCACCTCGCCCGGAGGTACCTGGACGCAGATTTGCAGGTTAAAATTGTGGTAGCAGTTTATGATACATCAAAAAACGCACTAGTCCGTGGTTCTCCATGCTCTCCTTAAGCTAGACAGGAACACCCTCATGGATGAATTTGGAGTTCCCGCAGAGAATATTAAGCTGCATGTTCTACTGGAAGCCCCAGAAGGTTTCTGCAAGTAGCTTGGACATGATGACCTTTCCCATGTGCAGAAACGATCAGGTTTTGAGCCACCTGGAGTCAGGTAAGAAGTTCAATAGAAGTAGTCCCCAAGAGAGCATTATACTAGTCCAAGTGGCTAGTCACTAAGGCTCAACCAGTCTGAGGAAGCCTGAGGACCTAACCTAAACTTGCAACCATCCACTTTTAGAAGACTCTGACTCAGAGGCCTTCACGGTGTGAGGCATTTGGGCTTGGTCGGTTTTACTCCAATGACCCTGCTAGCTTTAGGGGCTTTGCTTGTGGTGCCCTTACATGGCTGGGATCTGATTCTGACAAACTCCTTCTCTGAGGAGCGTTGACCTTGGTTTGGGTTTCTCCTTGTCTGAAAGGTGCTGAGGCATGTAAGTCACAGAGGCTCCAACTCAGGAGCAGTCCTATTGCAAGACTCTCTAACTCCAACTATTTTAGACTGTGTGGTTCTGATTCTGACACCCTCGTGGTCTGATGAGCTTTGAGCCAAACAGGAGGTGGGGAACACAGGCTATGACCGCCAATATATGCCTGTGTTCATTTCCCGCCTCCTGCACCGCTCCCACAGCCACCATGTTCTTTTCTTCGGTTTGTGTCCCTTGAACCCTTTTCCCTTTTACTCCGTTGTCCCCTCCATGGGCCCTGAAATCTGCTCTCCAAGATCCCTTTCTCTCCCCACTAGAAAGCCTGACCCCAATTAATTGATGATTGTTGCCCCCCACTTCAGATCCTCATTGCTTCCGCTTGCTGCCAGAAATGGAAATAGAAAAGGGACAGTGTCGGGCTAGAGCGTCGTTACCACTTAAACCACCCCCGGCCTCGGTAGTTAAAGCTATTAAACTCATCTGTGCTTGCTTTTGAGGCCTGTGTCTATTTTCCGCGTCTCCGTTTTGGGTGTTTTATGACCATAAAGTCAAAAGTTAGTTTTTGTTTCATGTGGGGTTTTGTCAAAATTGTAAGAAGAATTCTAATGTTCACACTAAGAAGATTAAGCAAAAATAGTGTATGCTCAAAGTAGTTGCCATCAAGAGACCTTGAAGAAGGGTACCAGGCCAAACCATGCAAGGGGTGATTCCCAACGGGGAGTTTTTTATAGCCCCCCTGGTTAAGCTTGTAATATCTCTATCATCTATATACACAATCGCAATATTTAAATAACATTATAAATTACCTGCATTAACCCGCTCTCCGTCAGAGCCAGATCTCCTAAACAAGGGAAGGCGCTACCAGTGACTTGAATCTTGCCCAGTAATTGCCCCCAGCAGCACCCCCATTCACTACACTGCTAAAGCACCATTCCCCGGCCCAGTGCTTGCTTGGAAGAGACTATCCGAAGCTTGCTTGATCTGCCTGCTAAGCATTAAACTCACGGAGGAATGGAACCCAGAGGAACCAGGTATCATCCTGCACGACTCAGCAGGCTTGTGTCTCTTTGGATCCCAACCAACTCCTCCAACAATCACAACACTCCCCAGCCCTCACTACTCCCCATAGAATTTCACAACCACTATTGCAATCCTCCCCATGCGTTCCTTCTTCTCTGTGGCTGGCTCCCCATTCCAATATCAGCACCAGCACCATGTCTATTTCCTTTTACCCGACCTGCCTCTCCTCCATCAATGCCAACCCATCATCATCTCCCCAATCCACATTCACCACCATTCCCCATTGGGTCCCACCCCATCGCCTTTCGTCAGACCACTGCCTCCCCATCACAGTGCCAACATTAGACACCTTCATCATTGCACCAGACCTTCACTCACCTCCCACAGCCACTCACACTCACCCCTTCTCCACTCAATGCTGTGCCCCTCCTACCTCTCTCCTCCTACTCACATTCATCCTCAAACCCTCCTCGTCTCATTTCACCTGTTTTCTGTACTTGTGCATCCAGGAAAACTCAGGACCATAGCCCAGTACTCAATTTCTCTCCCAGATCAACCAAAGAACCCCGCAAATGCTAGCAAACAGGCCATCCCGTGTGGATGCATGGGGAAACAGAAGACCGGCATTTCAATAACATCAGTACCTCGTCCTCTTTGCCATAGCTTTGGGGCAATGCGCTCGCCTTGGAAACAAGACGACACGGAGCAACACAGGTTCGGGTCAGCGCTTAAAAACCTCGCGGTATTAAGCGCGTTGTCAATAACCAATTACAATATGATCACAAGTTGTTTCTGCTGCTGGATCATGTGGAAGGTTCTTTCGCACCAACGATCATCACTTGGCCCAGATGTGCAACATGTATGGTCCCTTTACTAATGGAAATATCAATCACTGTTGGGATGTGAGCCCAGTGCTCTCTGTGCCCAGAGAGACAGCTGCACCTCACTGGTAATGCCCATTGAGGTGGAGACCCATACTTGTTGTTTCTTTTGCTCTCTTGCTCAGAGGAGGGTTCCATGGCAGTTTGGGCTGGAATGCCTTCATGGGGTACTAGATTGTCCTGTCTTCTCTGTTCGTACCTCTGTGTTGTTGTGCGCCCTGATGCCTGCAGGTTTTCGGCACGATACAAATAAATAAATTGATATGCAAATTGATATCCTCCTTTTGTTTAGCACAGAGAGGGGAATGTGACTGGGTAGCCCCCAAGTGGTTTGCAGGCCATAGAACACTCTATTTCAGGTTTTGTTAGTACCCAATAAAGGAATGCTCAGGCTGTTGGTTAAGTTTCGAGAGCCTGGGAGTTGACACTAAGTGAGATGTGTATCCCATTGCACTCCATGCCTAGATATGCATCTGCACTTCACTGATGATGCCCAGTGACACAGGCACGCATGTCTGGGATACTATTCATACTCTTGTTCAGAGGGAATTTGTTTGACAGAATGGGCCAGACTGCCCTAATATTGCGTGATCAGACTGACATGCAATGGGTGTTCTCCTCTGTGACTGTAGATCCACCTGAAAAGGTTACAGCTCACAGAATAAACTGTTTGAGCTATTATTCATTTTCAGTAGGGTACTTCTCATGTTGTGGGATAACTGTGAGATATTTGGTGTTTCGCGCTGTGAGCAAAGTCTTCTGCTGTCTGATTATGCAGACTTTTAGTGGAATGGCCAACTGTGCCGGGTACCACCACAAGCTACAGTTTGATGGACCAGGAGTGGTATGGGGTGAACCCCTTGGTCAACCCTCTTTAGCCCTTTTCATTGGAAAGCAGAAGGCCTCAGAGCACATTGCGATGGTACCGGCCCTTTAAACGTGGTCACTGGCTTGCTTCTGCCTGACCCTAACTCCATGGGAACCAATGGGTACAAGATATTTCATGCCAGAGGACACTAAAGATGCTAGTCAAACTTGGTGATTAGAGCTCAAGTATCAGGACACACACCCCAGTGAGGAAGTCGGAAGTACTGGGCCGCGGTGGAGCCGAAGAACATTTATCGCCCAATCGTCATCCAGGGACAGTAATCAGAACCATGCTGGATTCCGGGAGCTGACAAACTGCCATTCACTCCAATCGTATTCTGGTTGGACAGGTCAATACCCAATGATTAGCCTCCATTTCATGTGTGAACTGGGCTTTGGAAGTCTATCCTAAAGCCTGCCTGGAGTTTGTGGCCAAAGGAAAGTGTCTTGAAGTGGAGCTGGCTTTCCTCCCAGGGGAATCGATAGAGGTAATACTGAGGACAGACCTCCTCATTTTGATGAATGGTTTGGTTCAGAAATGTGTGAATTAACATCTGTTCAAGGAAAAAGACTTTGTTGTTGGTAAGGTGTACACCCAAAGCCCTGGGAGTGGCCTACAGATTTTCTAAGGAAGAAGCAGGTCACTGACAACGGGAGTGACCTCCCTTCTCATCACTCCTAGAAAGATGGCTGTGAGAAGTGGGAGAAATATGTGACAACGTCGCCTGCCTGATTATGGAGTCTTCTCGTGTGTTGACCCTGGGGATGGCTACCTCTCAAAGCGAGAGGCTGATAGGTCTAAGAGAGGGACAGGGAGAGTCTCCACCACTTAACCTCCTCCTGTGGGTAGGAGACACTCAGAGAGAACATAACAAGGAAACTGGCTCTTATGCAACCTCCAAACTGCACCCTGGATCAGAAAGGATGAACATCCCACCTGTTTCCTTCCGCCCTGTTATCCTGGAGCCAAACAAATCCCCCATTCTATGCAGCACAATTCTGACAACACCAGACCTTTAAAAAACGGGAGTTCCTGTGCAACCTAGAGTGGACTGCGTAAAAATTCACTGTCCTATACTGGTGCCAAAAAAGATGTCCTCCTCAGATTCTTGCATGGATGTGTGTTTTGACTGCTTCTACATCCACTTTGCCACGTTTACCTCTTCATACCTTTACTTCTTCTGTCTTTCACTTCTTCTAAAATTCACCTTATCATTACAGGGGGAGTTCTCCAGTGACACCACTTCTTTTCGAACTCATATTCATCCTTGTACCTCACCATTAACCCCAGCCATAACCGTATAGCTAACCGTAATGCGGGGTGAAAATACTGCCCCAGAGGGACAGAGATTGAGAGGCCAAGCAAGGCCCTATTGTGAGAATAAAATTGGTTGATGTTGATAGCTATTGGAAGATGCAGGCCAGTTCAAAACTTTGACTTCTGACATAAGCTCTAGAGAAGGAACAAAAATGGGCCTTCCTCAACTTTGTCAAAATGAAAAGGCCCTCAGCTGAAGGAGAGTGTGCCTCAGAACTGTAATATTGCTAACTGTGTCAAATGGATTCCAAAAAGGCATGTGGTGTTGCAGATGCTGACTTCGTGTAAACTGGGAAAATGCACATTTTGAAAGATTAAAAACTGTACACATGGGAAAAGATACATTGAAATGCTGTGCATTTGAAAAATAAAAAGGTGGAATGGTACTTTACATTTAAAAAGTGAACCCATGTGACGTATTTAATTGGACATGGAGAAAGACACTTACTTTCCACAAATAAACTGACATTTAAATGGAAAGGCCTTTGTTTGAAAATGGGCACTGATTTCCCAAGTTGAATAATAGCCTGTGTGGGGACAAGTCAAGAAGAACACTCATATCTTTTCAACTATCAGATAAAAGGTTACATGTAAACACCTCTTTTCAACTTAAAATGCTATTCTGTTAGAACTGGCTGCTGCTGCTTCCCCCACTGAACTGCTGTGTATCTGGAACTGTTACCTCCAGGCCGTTGTCTGAGGCCCACTAGGAGGGCAGGTCTTGTTTTCAGCTTAAAATACAAAGACATATAAAGAATTAGATCAGAATTGTGGCATTTGCAGATAAGCCGGCGAACAGAAATGACCTTTTAGGGCTGATTTGTCCCCAATAAATGACATCTCAGAGTCTTAATGGATATTCAAAGACTGTGTTTGAAACAGACAAGAGGTGCATGTGACCAGGGAAAAATGAAACTTATGAGGGGTTTTGTTGGGAATATGAAACTATGGCCTCTTTGCTATTGCTATTAATTAACATTGCCCCCCCTTTTCTTGAATAAATGAGAATTGTGCATCACAGTGAGCACATCCAGGACTAATATTACGTATCACAGAATGCCCATCAAGTCTATGCATCTCTTAATTTTCTGTGATGTATAGAATTGAAGTTAGGAAGAAAACCATGATCCTGACCTTTTTATAACTCAGAGGAATTCAAAAGGTTTGTGAAGTGATAGAATGCAAAATTAATGTTTGGATAGTAGAGTGACATATTTTTCACTATTTTGGCTCAGGAGCAAATCGTGAAAAACAGTAGCTCCTCCCGGGCAGGTGGTGCTGAAATGAAATTACTAGTCCCCAATTCACCATAAAATGTAGAATTCAAAAATATATGTGTTTATGCAGTTATATGAAAAGAGACAGGTATTTGCCATGTTGAGAGATTTTTAGGAAAAAACATAATGCAAATCATGTCATTTTGAAATGATGCATCTTCCTCCTCCCCCATTATCCATAATCCAGACCTCTAAACTCCTTGCCCTATCAGCTTGCCGTGGGCAGATTAGTGGGAGGGGAGAAAGAGAGATATCCAATCTGCAGCATGGGAATATTCATAATATCTAAGTGTCATCAGCACTATATGATATCAGTTTTCAATCTAAAGGGGGACAGAGTGATAGAAGGAGAAAAAAGAGAGGAGAGCAGACTGACAACACCAGATAGCTCACAGAAGGAAGGCTGACACTCAGGAGAGCAGATAGACAGGAGACCTTGGGACACTTGCTGGGAACTTTTGCCTGGAAGTGTCATGCACCAGCCCTGGAGAATTGCTAGTCGCTGGAGATACTACTAAGATGGCGGCCTGTTCCATTCTATCGGTCTAGTTTATTCCAACATGGCCGACGTATTCTATAACTAACGGCCCATAGCAACGCTCTGCGCGTTGTATCGTTTCCGTTACGTGCCCAGCAAGTCGCTCTCAGCGTCTAGCTATTCAACATTGCCTTTGCATTCAACTACTTTACTTACCCACCTATTCTTTCCCTACACTGGAGGTGATTTCAGGTTTTCAGGTAAGGTGATTAGGGTCTTATCTTCTATCCTTTCTTACACGACGCGCTTTACCCGGCGTTTTCCATGTAAGTATATTTCCCCTCTTTTTCTCTCAGCCGGCGCTTCAGCGTTAGTATTTTCGCTGTGAGCGTGTTCGTCTGTGCTTACTTTTCTGTCCTTTTACTTACCTCTTTCTTTCCTCTTTCCTTTCTTCTGTTGTTAACGCCTCTTCGGTGTTTCCGACGGACCGAGTCCTCTCTCCAATCACAACTCAGCCGAGACTACTGTAGAGCAAGGTGTGGACATTCATACTACCTGTCCGGTGCTCTGCTGCTACAGGAATCAAGATCTCCATGTAATTCCGGACGTCAGTATTCCACGGACACCTGAATACTGATCAGGGTTTTTTTGCCAGGAGGCTTTTTTCCCCATTCTTTAGGGCGTGCTCCTCGGGTATTCCCTTGGTCTGTTTTCAGCCAGATCACGGAGGCTACCGAGGGAGCGCGTCCATACCTTCGACAAAAAAAGGAGAAGAAACCCGCCGAAAGAGAAAGGATTAAGAAGAAGAAAGCTGTAATAAAGACGGAAGAAGTACAGGAACAGACAGGTGAGGAGGAGTTTGGGAAGGCAGAGACGAATCGTGACAGGAAGCTGGGAGCCCTATCTGAGAGAGACCTAAAATATGGCTGGAGGGAACGTGCTGTGACTAGAGACCAGAGGTGTGAACTGCCTACCTATTCCTGAAAGAGGGTCTGAAATATTGCTGGCACTTGAGCCAACAACTGAGATCTGCCATGTAAGTAGATAGATCCCAAAGCTATCAGTTGTGTGGGGGGCTACCTGCTGTAATCCCTTTCCATTAATGGGTAGGGCGGGGCAACACTGGGTATACCCTGACCATATTGAGTAAAAAGATAACTCAATGAATTACTCATAGTAAAATCCCCCATCCATTTAAATTGAATTGTGTTGGGAACTACCTGCCTTAATCCTGTCCATTTAATTGTGATTGAGGGGAGCTAAACTGCGTAGACCCCTAGCAAATTTAATTAAAGTTAATTCAATGAATTCCCATATGGAAAAGATCACAGGATGAGTTTTGTTACAATTTGAAACTTACACATTTCACACCCAGTATGCTATAGCCATCACAGTCAATAAAGTACCTGGGTGACTCTAACTTTCTGTAACACCTGACTTCCTTACAGAAGAGGGGTGTCCATAATCCCAAAATAAGTTACCCTAAAACTCTGCCATTCAACCGAATGTAGAGTGTGCAAAAGGAAATTTCCCTTTTATTCACTTGCATCCCAAATCAGAATCCCAAAGCCCTGCATTTTATTCAAATAAAAAGCCCAAAATAATTTTCCCATTGAGTTCCTTTCCCAAAGTTTGCCTTTCAAACAAAAAGCCCAAAAAGATGTTCCATTGAGTTCCTTTCCCAAACCCTGCCTTTTTAATAGAAAGCCAAAATGATTTTTCCATTGATTTCCTTTTCCAAACCCTGCCATTCTAATAAAAAGCCAAAACGATGTTCCTACTGTATTCTCACTCCCTGTACCTTGCCTTCAAACTAAGGGGTCATATATAACTGATGCCTGGGACTAGGGGTTGCTGGTAGAGAAGAGCATTGTGATAACCCAAGCAATCACTTGGTGTTGTTTAAAATGTCCTATTTGTTAATGAGCAAAGAAATCCTATGTGTGTTTTGATTTCAAATTCAACCTGTGTTTGTTGTGGTTACTGAAAGTCTATTAAGAAATACACGTCAGTCAACTGGTGCAAGTAATTTGCATTTGTGATTATTGTGTTGTGCCATGGAGTTGGTGGCTGCTGTTCTGGTGCTCTTGTGTTTGTGTGTTATTCAGTGTAGAAATTTAAATAAATATACACTGTTATTTTTATACACCGACCTGGTTTCTAGCTTATTAGTGATACAGAGGGTATCTGCTGAATGGTGTTATACCCAACCAAATTTGAATCTGCTGAGTGCTTTGTTGTGTGACACCTTCTTCGGGTGAAAGTTGAGACCAGTAAAACCAGCCGTTGTTACCAGCTCCCGTGAGGGGAAGAGGGAGCCCGTGGCCTGTTGTTTGCTCCCTCTCCCATTCAGCCCTATGGGGGCTGAAATGGGAATGGGGAAGGTCCGGGCCCGGGTTCCTGGAGGGAGGAATTACCGGGCCCTCCTAACTCGGAATGGCCCGGTAATTCCCCATTCTGGGAACCCGGACCCGGACTCGATTTCGGCGGCAGCCATGCTGCCAATAGCGACATGGCTACCGCCGAGGTCATAATGAGGCCCCGAGACTTACTGTTACCCTGATTGTGGCCCTAACCATATCTCTACCCTTAAAGCTACTCCTAAACTAAACACTTACCCTAACCCTAATCCTAACTCTATCCCCGATCCTATCCCTAATCCCCCTCTTCTTCTAGGATTCACTTCATCATTACAAGGGGAGACCCTTGTAATCTCCCCTTGTTTTCTAACCCGTATTCCTACCCTTGATCCAAACCAGCTAACCATCTTCTTTCCCCACCTTTAAATCTAACCCTAAACTAAACTTTCTTCCCTTGTCCTGATCCTAACTCTAACCCAGATACTAGCCATAGCCCTACCCTAACATTAATCCTAAATTTGTCAGTGTGAAATTACAGATGTAGAAAAAGAAAGGAGGAATAACTGTCTTGTGTTACCTTGCTCATACTTGGGAGTTCACAGAAATCTGCACTGCAGCCCATGGAGTGATTTTGTGAGGGACCACCAGGGAATCAGGAGGGATTACAACATTTACGCCATGCTTCCTAGTATTTTTAGAATCCAGGGGCAGTGGAGCAGCACACAACAGCCCCCACGGCTCCGTGCAGACCACAACAATAACATCTAGGAAATCGGAAACGATTGTACACATTTGTAAACATTTTCCATCCTCCAAACTAATTAGTGAGTACAGCTGAACCTATTGACTATAGCCAATCCCGTTCACTGAAATATTTCCCAACAAAGGTGCAGACCCTCACAGAGGGTCTGGATCACAGGGATGGGTTACAGAGCACATACAGTGTGTGCACTCAGTCACACAGTGTGGGGTTTGGAGATATTTTGGAGATGGTTGCAGAGGAGCCTGGAAGGAGAAAGGAGCCTGAAAAGGATAATTAAGAGTTTTGAGAGTAGAAGGAAGTTGAGACAGAAAATAAATAGTAGAGATTTTAGGGAATATGAACATGAATTTGGGAAAGTAAAGTAGGATACTGCATGTTTTTTTTATAATATATTGCAGTTGTATTTGTTTGTGAGTGATGGTCCTTTACTGTCTTGTTATAGTGTGAAAAGGTTGCAATGTAACCAAATGCACTTTAAAATAAATGCATAAATACATTAAAAAAAAGAAGATAAATGAAGACAGAGGTTTGAAGGCCAGAGTGGGGAATGAGGTGGGAGGAGGAATTAGGGTGGAGAAGTATCCCAAGATTGCAGTTTGTGTACATGTATAAAATGTCATGTGTCATGCTTTTGTAATTGACCTTTACTTGGATACCTCATTTTGGTAAAACAAGGAGGATTTCACAACCATGGTCCAGACGCTAGCAATCTTAGTCCTCAATGTGGTAATGCTCCCTTCATCAGTGTCCCAGGCACAGTTCAGGGCCTCTGTAGGGTCATTCAACATGCTGCTGCACCCCTCATAATGGGAACAAAGAAATGTGACCACTTCCCCCCATTCTGAAGAGTATTGCACTGGATACCCATCCCAGACAAGATACTCTTCAAAACTGCCGGCATCACATATACGGCAACTACTGCCTGAACACCAGTCTGCCTTGCCACAAAGCTCGGGGGCTCAAGTGAGACATGTGCCGCTAGGAGCCAGACCACTGTGAGGCTTGAGACTAAACAGGCATGTAAAGAAAAAAAGGAAAAAGACCTTCTCTTGCTACACCCAAACCTATTAAAACATCATCCCTGTTACATTCAGAACCTCAGGAAGGAACTCAAGCCCCAGCCCTTCAGGGAATAACTAGGAGACAATTAGGACCTGGTACACCTAAGGTTATTCTGCCGCTGCACTGTGGGATATGCAAGCTACTATAACGTGTAACCTCTCCTTCCTGTGATCTCTCTTAACCTAGAATTACTTGTTCAGTGCCAGGGTGCTTCATAGCTACCCTACCTAAACCCAAATACAAATGCAAAATTCTATTAAGACGATTGAGGCTCTCTGAGCAGATCACTAGAATACAGCCTATATCTTTCCCATCTAAAGAAAGGTAAAACTACTACACACCATACAGATGCAAGGACCAGGTGGGTTAACTCAGCATTAGCTGAGATCAAAAGTTAGAAAAAAACTCTTGAAAGAGGATGGAGAAAAGCATGCCATCATGCCTAGAAAATCCCCTTGTTATTTATTGGCAGCCAGGAGTTACAGGAAGATGGCACACACCACTAAGCAGGAATACTATTCATCGTCATCTCGGAATAGGCTGTCCTGGCATCTTCTCTCCTTTCCTCCTCTTCTCGGCTGGGGGTTCTTAACATCCATCTTGACTCCCCTGACCCATCGGGAGCTTTCCGCAATCTATGCGACTATCTCTCTCTCCATTCTACCCTCTGTTCTGATGTACACTGCTGGCCACACCTTGGATGCTCTCATCTCCACAGACATCCCTCTCTCTATCCCTCTCACTACCTTACGCTCATGGACTGATCACTCTCTTCTCTCCTCTCACTTGACGCTTTCCTCTCCTCTAGCACTGGCCCACCTTGCACTGCCTCCCACCTTCACTGTGATCCGACCCATGAAAAGAGTGTCAGTGGCTGCATTTGCCGCCACCTACTCTCCCCTCCTTCTCTTGCGGCTGACTACCACCCTGACACAGACCTCTCTAACTTTCACTTTTCCATCTCCAATACTCTTCACATCCTTGCCCCTGTCATGAGGGTCAGACTGAAGCCTGGCAAAAAGTGCAACTCTTGGTATGACTCTGACTTGGCTGACCTTAAACACAAGTACAGGGCAGCGGAATGGAAGTGGAGATCTTCAGGTGCACCCTCTGACAAGCTGGCTGGCAGCCTTCTGCAAAGGCAATATAGACTATGCATCTGGTCCAAGAAAAGAGTCCACATTCAAGTACACGTCTCCACAGCATCCAGTAACACGGCCAAACTTTTCAAAGTCTGCAAGGAACTGGACAACCCTACTGCAGTCTCGTCCTCTATTGCACCCACCCAGGCCCTATGCGAGGCCCTGGCTGCACACCTCACCACCAAAACACAGGACATCCTGACCTCTCTCTCCTTCGCACCCACTCTTGCACCATCATCTCTTGGGCCCCTCTGCCCCCTTGGCCATCCCCATCACGCCCCCTATTCTCTGTTTCCTCTCCACAGTCACACCTGAGGAGGTTTCTAGACAAGTCTGGTCTATGAAAACCTCTTTCAAAACAGGTGGACAACTCGCTCCTTCAAAACCATCAAGGACAACATTGACTCTAGCTCCAGCCTTGGCAGACCTCTGCAACCCCTCCTTCACCACTGGAGCTTTCCCCACTTCTCTCAAGCACTCTCTTGTACACCCTCTTCTCAGAAAACCCTCTGTTGACCCTTCTATTGTGGAAAACTATCGCACGATCTCTGTCACTCCTTTCCTGGGCAAACTCCTGGAGAAGTTGGCTGTCTCTCAATTTACAATCCACAGTGAATCTGTTGGTTATCTCCTTGAGCATCCAGAGGCACAGAAACCGCTTTTCTGAACACCCATGAAGACCTGCTCTCAAACCTTGACTCTAATTCTCCCTCTGTCCTCATTCTTCTTGACCTCTCCTCTGCTTTTTATATGGTAAACCACGGGATCCTGATCTCCCATCTCCGTGATACCCTGGGCATCACAGATCAGGCCCATGCATGGCTAGAGTCCTTTTTCTCTGACCGTCCTTCCCAGGTGGAACTTGGGTCCTTTCTCTCTGCTATCACTCTCTCTACTTGTGGTGTTCCCCAGGGGTCTAATCTATCCTCCTGGTTTTTCAATGTCTATATGGCTGCTCTGGCGCACAGGATCTCTACCTTCCCCTCTAACTTTCAGTGTTATGCAGATGACATGCAGCTCTCTTTCAGGCTACCCTTGGCCTCCTCCTCATCATCACTCATTCCTGACTGTCTGCCCGCAATGCAGTCCTGGTGTGCTGCTAATGATCTCTGGCTCAATGCCAGTAAGACAGAAATCGTACTCATTGGGACCCCTGCTCTTGCTTTCCCACTTTCACTCTGGCCTGCCTCTCTTGGTCCTGTGCCCTCACCCAGCAGTGAGGCAATAAATCTAGGGGTCATCTTTGACTCTACTCTCTCCTTCTCTTCTCACATCTCGGACATCTCCAAAAAGTCCCACCATCAACTGCACCTCCTCAAAGGCATTCTACCTTTTCTCACCTTCCCCCAGAGGCTCACTGTCTCCAGAGCCCTGGTTCTCTCCAGACTGGACTACTGCAGCAGCCTCTTCCTCATTCTTCCTACTGCTACTGTCCCCCCTCTTCAACTCATCCAAAACAGAACCACGATACTTATCTTTGGCCTTAAGCCCAGGGACATCATCTCTCCACCACTGAAATCTATCCACTGGCTCAATGTGACTGCAAGGATCAAGTTCAGTCCCTCTGCATAATCCACAAGGCTTTCTGCGGCCGGGACCCACACTACATCCAACGCTCTCTTCCTAAATACTCTCCTCTAGAGCCCTCCACTCAGCCTCCTCCAAATCTCTGCAGGTGAGACGTTTTTCCAAACAGAGATTTGGGGGGTAGACCCTCATCCTCTGCAGGTGTCTCCCTCTGCAACAGCCTCCCTGCGTCTTTCCGTCTTGAGCCGAATTCTGAACCCCTTAGTTGTACATATTCATCTCGGGAGGATAGCTCAGGGGCAACACACTCGCCTTGGAAGCAAGGCGACACAACGCCATAGAGCAACACAGGTTCGATCCCCGGGTCTGCACTTAGAAACGTCTGGGTACTAAGTGCGTTATAAATAACCAATCACAATCTACTGTACTCAATACCATCAACCTAGAACCTTCCATAATGTATTATTTTATTTATTGTTTATTTATATAGCGTAGTTGCCTCTAGCACTCCTTCAGATTCTTCTCTGGATATTTGTTTGGAAAACCTCTTTAAACGATTAGTGGCTCCCCAGACAATAGCTCTGGTTATCCAGAAAAGGACAGACCTCTCCTTCCCCATAGCCACGGTATGGAACGCCCGATAACAGACTATTATCTTCCCTCTGCAAACCCTAATAAACTGTCCCTCCATAAGCCCTTTCCAAACCTTCCCTATCTAGCAAAATGAATGGCACGTATTCAGTGCTTAATTTGTAAAAGAAAATAATTCCCAGGACCCAAATACTTCCCTGAGCTTATGAAGGATGAAATCAAGGGTAACCCCAATTTCACACTTAGATCGGAGACATAACGGACCCGGTGATGCTTTTTTGTTGGGCTTTGGCAAGGACATCAAGCAATGCTGATTCGTGACAGCGTAAAGACCCTGTAGTCATTATATTATAGAAGTACAGGAGGGGTTTTAATTTGGCAGCATATGTATACTACCCCATCAACCCCTAACTGTAAGAAACATATGGCGTGGTCATTGGAAGGGAAAACATCCTTTTCCCAATCCCAATCTCTCTTTGCTCCAGCTTCCTGTGATTTAAGTACCCCCATAGCTCAGCTCCGTATAAAGCTGACGAGTTGGCACATACCCTCAATATCTGCAAGCGTTGATGGGCCGCCCTCCCACCATACCCCCCCCTACTCCCTCTTATCCTATAAAATTAAGCATGGACCTTTCGATCTGTTTTCCCCATTGACCTCTTTCATCGAGACGGAATCCCAGGTAATCATAGAAGTCTACCTTCTCAACTTCAACATTTCCCAAGCGGAGTGGAGGGGCAGATTTCCCAATATGTTTAGATGCTGCTAGCAATTTGGTCCTGGAAAGACTCATTTTCAGTCCCATACTCAAGGCTAAGGCTGCGAATGAGTTCAGCGCCCTATGGATGCCCAACCTTCTTTTGCTGATCAATAACATGTCATCAGCCTATAGGAGAATACACATGTGTTTCCCTCCCAAGAGTGGAGTGTCCATAACTAGCTTGTCTAGTTCTACAAGAATTTTATTTATATGGAGATTAAAAAGAGTAGGGGCTATAACACAGTCCTGCCTTGCACCTCTAGACACAGGAAAGCACCTTGTATTTAGGTGGCAGGGCTGTGTACAGGAAGGAGATGATCACATGGCACAGGTTTCTGGCAAGGTTTTTTTCAGACACGCTTATTTCACATATTTTTCTCTACATCCTATATACCCATCTGAAACTCCATGTCAAACGATGCCCATAAGCAGTGGATTTTGTTGGGTGCATTTAAACATTTAAAATGAAGAGAGGGAGGAGGGCACCACTTGGTAGTTAGAAAATAACATGAAGGATTCTGTTATTTAAAGGGGTATTTTGAAATACTTTTGCCTGGAGCTGCCAGTCCATAAAAGACTTCACTTTATTAGGAAAGGCGCTTCTCAGTTAGCCCCAATAAATGGTTGCTGTATCTTAGTTCAACACTAATGGTATCAGAAATGCTAATTTAATGAGTTTAAGACAGAAAATGTTTAATGCACATTTCTGAAATGTTAAATGATGAGAATCTTCTTTTTAGATAACACATAGAGCATCCATCGAAAATTGCCCATAATACTAAGATCTCAGTGCCAATGCATTTTCGGTAAAAACCTTCATCAGGGCAGTATTACAGCACAACATGATATTTCATATCTGTTATATTAACAATTATATTTAACAATTATATTTAACAATTAACCATGATCGCAAAATACATTCAAACACATGTGTAATAAATGAAAACACATACCAATTCGTGAAACACATCCGTTTGGGAAATTGAAGAAAAGAAAGAAGCAATTCAATTAGTATTCTGCAGTACTAAGTATTGCGTGAGTTATGTTACGAGCTTGCAAACATTGCATACCTTAATTGAATCAAAGAACGCCTGGATAGCCTCGTCAGGTACGAGCAAAACGTGAAGATCTGTAATATATCGTAGTTTTAGGGTCAAAAGAGATCACCCTAACCGGGTATAACTAACATTTAGATTCAAAGTAGCTGGGGAGTATCACAACTTACCCGGCGGCTTGCAGAACCTTTCAGCCGTGAGTGCAGCGTTCAGCGCTCTCGCGGTGAAAATAGTTGTGCATTTAAGGGTAACCATGGAAACGGTGCGAGGCGACGTGGTCACAACGGAGCACGTACGCCTCGCGCCCCACCCCCTGGCGGTTGCCCTGGGGCGGGGATGTCTCCATGGTAACATGCCTTGAAAATGCTTCTACGAGATTACAGCTTTTAAAGAGGAAAGTGTGTATGCATCAGTGAGTGCATTTACACGAATCCAATTATAACGTCATGGAACACGATTATAATCAAAGTAGCGCCTGTTGAATCAAAAGGACACATGAGCGCTAGTCGAAAACAGGTCACTAGGACTAACATCAATACGCCTGTCATAAGCCCCTACATTTACGCTCTGGGTGACTCAAAAATGGTGGTTTCTAAACATAGGCTCTGGTATATGTAACGCCCTCGCAATGTTTAGTAAGCGTTTTGCAGTTATGCTGGGGTGTGTGTACCTTTTTCAGCTACTGACCTGCACCTGGCTTCCAGTCTATAGTCAGTACACCTTCCTCATGGCTGCAATTGTTAGCATGTGTCCTGCAGCCAGGCTGATCGTGAGCTGCTAACACGGCCCCTGAAATGACACTTATTTATTAGTCTGCGTCCAGCAGGGAAGAGGGTGGCCGAGGAACTGCAAGGACATTCCCAGGCCCCAATTACCCCTAGAATGGCCCAGCGCAACACAAAGAAGATCACTTTCCACCAGCCACACCAATGCCACCTTCATCAAACCTTTGTGTGGACATTAATTGATAGCTTCTACGGAAGAGTTGGTTAAAGTAACTATTGATAACAAACATAGTGGTACAGCCCCATCTCAATGGGGGTCGGAGGGGGGCACTATTTGGTTAGAATCAGACAATGCGGTCACCGGTGGAAGCTTGGACTAGAAGACAGTGCCCTCAGTAATGGAGGCTGCAGCCACACCGCCTTCTAAAACGAAAGCTTCCGTTTCACGTCTGGTTTCTGGGCTCAGCTGAGGTCTTGCGACCTCTTTCTTACCCCTGGGTGTTGCCAAGTCAAGGTTTGTAACATCACCATCGCTTTGACAACAGATTAATGCCCCATTACGGCTTGGTAGAAGTTTGAAAACCCCAACATATTGTGGAATTACTAAGCCTACCCACAGGAGTAGGGTGGCCAACTTTACTAAGTGGTTTCACACGATGTGGTGGCCAGTGGCGTGACCAGACTCTTTTGACTGAGGTGGCCCAAGTGTGGCACTGACTGATGCAGGGGTGGCATGACGACACAGAGCAACACAGGTCCGCGCATAGAAAACTCTTCGGTATTACGCGCTTTATAAAATTATAATTATATATAAGGGTCATAGTTTAAGTTCATGAGGTGCTCCATGGGGTGGCCAGTCAGATTCCAGGGGTAGCACGTGCCACCCCAGGCCACGCCCCTAGAGGTGGCGCACCAGAAGCAGTGTGTGGCACGCGCAGTTCTGTAGTGCACCATTCGCACCCGTAACCTGTGCCCCCTCCATTCTAACACATACACAGCACAACAGCATACAAAGAATGTGCGATCGCTATGCATGCATGGCACTGCCATGTCCGATTTCTCTTCCAGGCCTGTGCTGGGATTTCCAAGGCCTTGTGTGGCGTAAGACATGCAGACCCACATAATTGGCAAATGTCTTGACATCACGAGAAAGGAACGATGAAAGCACTTGACCAATAATAATACCAATAAAGTAATAAACAAATAAACAAATAAACAAACAAAGCAACTATTTTCTAAGCTCGAGTTTAACTATTTGTTATGGTTTGAGTTTACAGAGAATAACTAATAATTTATTTTATAGCAATGACTCAAAAAGTACCCAACCACATAATATATGAACCTGACAATATATAAATTGTCATGGAAACATGTTAATCGAAAATATTGTGATTCTAGCTCCAGTTCCCCACCCTGAACACAAGATTACAGCAACAGCCTGCAAAGTAATGCAAGCCTAGGCACATATCCTTTGTGTTTTCAAAATTAATTTGGTGGATTAAGTGCACGTACAACTATCAGCCTGATTCCCAGAGCGTTTTCCAAATGGGATTTCGCCATTCTGAAACGCTCCTGTGAATCAGGCCCTTTAAGAGTCATCCTGTTTCTAAGCTTTGCCAATTGCAACAGCTGTGGGGAAGGGAAATATGGCCAGGATCACAAGAGTCAAGTAGGGAAGCCGGGATTGGAACGCAAATCTCACTGCGGGATAGTCGGCAGGCAATTTGACCACTGAACCACACGTCTTCCTGAAGTCGCAGCACGAAGAACAAATAGCAGCAGCCGTATTAAACGCCGTAGCACGCGGATCTCATCGCCATTGGTTGTGAGTCCGTTGCAAACCTCGTTTATGGTCTGGCAAAGAAGCAGGGAGAGCATTGTGAGTGGGCTCTGTCCTCGCAGTGCGGGCGGTCTGCAGCTTCCTCCCGGACTCACACATAAGAGGTATTCTGTGGGTCTGCAGCAGGCCACTACACTAGGGTGACCAGATTTAAAAGGTTAAAAATCCGGGGCAGGGCAACTACCATAAAAGTAGGACTAATTCTCCAAAGTGGCTGTCAAGGCACTACACCAAAAACTGAAGGGAGGTGGAGTGTCAACAACAATACACATTTAAGCCCCTCTCTCGGCTTTCAAGAAAGACTCTAAGCGCACTTTTTAATGTGTTATGAACCCTGTTATAAATTCAGAAGCACGGGCACGTGGGCAGAGCACACTTCCCTTTAATTCCTAAGGCAAATGCATTCAAGAGGATGGTTCAATGGGGTGCCTGGGAGGGATTGTGAAAGGGGTGTTGAGAGTGGACGCCCGCCAGTTACTCACCTCATCGCAGTGCGGGGTGTACAGGTGGAAGCAGGCCGCACAGGCCAGGCAGGGCCCATTCCTGCAGGGGACCCGGAGAAGGCATCGCGGCTCAGCGATGTGGTAGACAGCCCTACCCGTGTATGCCAAGCTTAAAGGGGCTTCCTCAAAAAGCCACACCGTTAATTGCGCGGAGCCTTTGTGGCGATTGCAAAACACTTCCCCGAACACAGCCTGCCTCCCTCACTGTCAGGAAGAGAGAGTGAGGGAAGGGAGGGTACAGGGTACACACAGACACACACACACACGGGATCAAATAAACTGACTTTCAAAAGCTGGATTTTAACTGTTACTATTACGTTTGTAGCAATATCAGGAGTGAGGCTTATTTGGAGTAGCCAATCAAGTGAGCTGAATGAATTGTAGAGATGGGTACCTCAGAACATGTACTGTGACGAGGAAGAGCAGAACAAAGAGTAATGAAGATCACCGGTAAGTAATCCAAACATATGTAAAGTGACTACACATTCAAGGATGTATTGGCAGTGATTGGCCCTGGGTCACACAGTGAAAAGAGCTTTTGCAGCAGGATAGTGCAGGAAGGGGAGGAGGGATAGCTCAGGGGCAACGTGTTTGTCTTGAAAGCAAGACAATGTAGTGCAACAGAGGTTCGAACCCTGATCCTCTGCTTAGAAACCACTTGCTGGTATTAAGCACGTAATAAAAGAACAATCATAATAGTAGCAAAGCCTATTATCAGGAAAGTTACTGAGGCAGTCAGAATAAGCAATTCCGACAGGTCTTCACATGGCATCAATAGGGCCCAAGTCCAAAAAAAGTGTGGGGGATCATTAACATACACACAGGGACTGATTGGATCCTAAAGTGGCATACATACTTTTAATTAAACTATTTCCTAATCGAATAAAAATAGAAAAGAGCATTGTCTTTTACAAAATGAATCTTCAATGCCCGAAAATCTATATTGAAATATTCTATGGAAAGCAAAATACCAATAAAAGACGTGGACCACTCCTGCCTTATCACCAGGCTGCGAGAGGTTGCAGGATGTTCCAATGAGGCTGCTTGGTGCGTTACATCCTTCTTGGGACACCGCAATGTCAAGGACGCGGTGGGCCACGCAAGCTCCACCCCTGAAGCCATCACTTGTGGTGTACCACAGGGATCTTGCATCTCGCCGACTTGTTTCAATATTTATATCTTGCCCTTCCTGATACTTCTCGATGACCTGGGTGTGCAATATGTTAACTATCCTTGATGACACCCAGGTTATCCTGAAGCTCTCGGGTATTTACACACAGGACACAGCAACCATCAACATGGTCTGTTGCACCATACAGGCCTGGATGGCAACCAATGCGTTGGTTCTGAACAAAGACAAGACTGAGCTCTTGATTGTTGTCATGGGGCCAAGGCTGAAAAAACGATCTGCAGCCTTCCAAAACTTCAATATTGCTGGCTCCATCATTCCAGTGGCGAAAAGTGTGAAGGCCCTAGGAGTTATGCTCGATGCCGAGCTCACTATGACACCCCATGTTGCCCTTCTTTGGGCATATTGCGGCTACATCAACAAACTCCTCTGCCACATTCGTCCATTTCTGACTCTTGGGAACATGTCCATTCTTGCCTCTGCACTTGTCAACTTGCGCCTGGACTACTGTAACAGCCTGTTACTGGGTACTTCCCAGGCAAACATGGCAGCACTCCAGGTGATTTAGAATGGCACAATCCGGGCCGTGGATTGCTTAACGAGACAAGCTCACATCACTCATGCTAGGAGGGAGCTTCATTGGCTCCCAGTGAAACATTGTGTAACACAAAAGGCGCTTACGCTGAGTCACAAATGTTTAAATCAGCAGACTCCTTCCTATCTCTATGAACGCATCAGGGCCTATCAACCCAGCCGTCTGCTTCGATCAGCTGATCAGGCCAGTTTCCAACAGCCTAAATTCTGGAATGCTCTTCCTCCAGACCCGAGAAAGCCAGTCTCCCTAGCAGACCTCAAGAAAAAAGTTAAGACTCATCTCTTCAACCTTGCATAAATTGACACTTTCCTCTGGTTCCTCTTCTGATCCTACTTTGTATTTATTTTGTGTGCACCCTGAGACCGACGGGTGTGTGCGGTGCATTATAAAAATTAAAATAAATAAATAACTAAATAAATCTACAATCAGCACCACCACCCAGCAGCAACCCAGTCACCCATGCCGATCTATACCATGAAACAATCAATAACGCAGTTGACACTATCGCCCCACTTCCACCATGCAAAACTAAACCCACATGTCACGAAATTATTAGGCAGTCACGCTCAATTTAGGGAAATCCTTTTTCCCTCAAGCTAAGTGGCGCACAACAGATTGTGTTTCACAATTTCGATTATTTGGCGATATCTATTACTGGTTTTATACCCCCCCTGACAAGCACTTTTAATCAACTAGGAATCAGGCCGGTGTATAGTCAAAATACTTATTTATTGAAGTTTCCACAACAGCAAGGAGAACACTCACTAACTCAACCACCAACACTGTGGCACTGCACAAGAACAAAAAGGACTTCCGTAATGGCACCAACACAGAGATAATATTAAGATATGCAGTCACAATTTGCTGCATCATTCTTTTCCAATCACTCACCAATACAGAAAAAGAACAATTCAAGGCACACAGTGATTGCTCATATGTTTATAATACTATTTATTTTCCCAGCAACCCCCACCCTCCAAACATCAATTAGACTTGACCTCTCTGAATTCAAGGCCAGTGGCAGGGAGTGGGAACAAAAGAGGAATATCAATTTGTGTTCTGATGGAAAAATTCATTTTTTGGAAAAGGGATTTAATGGGAAAATTCGTTTTGGGTTCTGATAGAAAATGCAATATCAGGGAAAGAAATGCAATAGGAAAAATCGTTTTCCACCCATAAAAAGAACAGACAAGGAGGGGTGATTTGGTCAGAGCACAATGGGAGCCAAGGGGCAATTTCGTTTTTTCCTCCACACGTGCAAGGAAATACAAGGCTTCACATTTCTGATTTAAATGAAGGGGGATCAATGGGGAATTTCGTTTTGCACACTGCACACTCACTTGCAAACAGGGTTTTGGGATTAATTCTAAGGACCCCCCTTTCTGTAGCGAAGTCAGGGGTTTTCTTACAAATAGTCAATCAAGTCTTTATGTCTATACCGGCTTGAAACACAATGGGAGGAGCTTTTTAGTTTTCGAATGCTAACAAAACACATCCCATGATTTCTATAGGGGAATTCATTGATTTACTTCAATTAAATATGCTAAGAATGCACACAGACAAACAGGGTATTTTGCTATGGGGAAATAACTAGAGCAATACTTGAAAGATTGCACAGTCTATGGCTTTGGAGTAGTTTTACTTACAGCAGAGGCCTTGCAGTGGTCATAAGGGAACAGCAGGGCATCCCTGAGACTGCAAGGGTGTCAGTCAAGGATAGTTCCATCTGGCTCCTCCAAGAGGTCCCAGTCAGCTTCTATGTCTCTTTGTCCCTGTCTCCAATGCAAGATTCGAGGCCTCTCTGCTTGGGTGTTTCTCAGAACAGTTCGGCAGCAGGTTACCTCCCAGAATAAAGTGAAAAGCCCAGTTTTAAAGCACAATTGCCTTCTTGTAGGGCAAATGACATCACAATTTTGTCAGAATTCCCACAGTGTCAATTGGTTGGTTCTCTCCACCCACCTCCCATCTGTGTTCTAATAGGGCAAGGAGTTGAAGGTTGTGGGTTAGGAAAGCTGAGGGAGGAGAAATCCCAAAATGACATGTGGGGTTTGCATGTTTAAACTCTGAAAATCTACCAACATGGCAAGTATCCTGATTTTCAAATCTTTATATGTGTGGATATATTTCTAAGAACCACATTTTAAGGGAAATCAGATGATGTTAATCCGAAGTCGGCATGCCCTTCCTATGCAGAGATACAGTTTTTCTTTGTTCACTCAGGAGCCGCATCAGTGAAAAATATGACACTTCATAGTTCCCATGTTAATTTAGTCCTTCACCCTTACAGCAAATCTCTTGGAAACATTGGAAGGCCCAAATCAAATTTTTCTTTATAACTCTGTTATATTTATCAGCCAAATATTGTTTTAGCATAGTTCAAACAAGATTTCTGTCACATTTAATAAAAGTCTGGAATGGGCTTTGTGGTGTATACACTGCCATTTTTATCCAATAAAATGTATTTTTCTAATAATTAAACCCCTGTCTCACAAGCCTCACTCACTTTCCTAGCTTCTACCTTTTTCTTAGGTTTCATTTATCTTTAAACATGTGATCAGACCGATTCTGGCTCAAGTTTACCTTCGCCTATCCCTCTTTGGCTCCCCTAGGGTCCTGGCTATAGCCTAATTTACATTTATTGTGAGTTGTGACCTCATGGTCGCTTCAGCTGTGGTCTTATCTATTTCCACTGTGATTCACATCTCTGGCCATGTATTTCTTTGTGTTTCTAAGCAATGGACCTGTTTGATTGTTGACACCCAGACCTCCCTCTCCGGGACAAGCAGAGGAAAGGTCTTTGAGGTTAAAGTTCCAGTTCAGTAGAAATGCCCAGCTGCACTGCTACTTTTGAAAGTACAGCCGTGAATCAATTAACTGTGTTTACCTTTTGACATTTTGCATGACATGATGTTAACTAGTTGCATAATGGATTGCACTTAGACCTGCTTGTTACAACAATATAGTTTCCCCCCAATATTAACACAGAGATTCATTACATGCACACAGATAGGCCAATTACAGAGAACACCAGTGTTCCATTATGAAATCTGAATCAGTCTTTCCATTCAAATTTCATTTTTGCTGTTGAACATCAAAGCTCTTTTTACTCGTGTGAAATGCGCTAGGTTCGGTTTTGCTTGGATTTCTGAATTACAGTCTTATGTGGCATAAATATTAATATAACACGCTGCAGTCTGTTTCTTTAAGTTGAAATTGTAGCGTTTCAGTTCTTTAGGAAACACAAAATCCCAGCCGCATGTACAATTCTGCGAGAAGTGGCTTTTAACTCACGAATAATGTATTTTACATGAAGCATTTTATAAGGCATCCAGCCTTCTGTCCATGTGTAATGTATTTCTTTTAGTATCATAGTTGCACAAGAAACCCTCCTTTCAAGCACACTTTCCTTCATTAGAGACTTAGGCCTGTTTTTGGTTCAATAGGCCTCATGTATGACATCACCATTTTTGTGCTGGCTTTAGACTTCAATGGGACTTCACATTAGCCAGTTTCCTTCAAATCCCTCTGGCCTAGCATGGCCTTTCCATCTTGTCACTCTGGGGTGTTTTTTTTTTGTACCCCCACACACTACTCACCGAAATGTGTGGCCCACCTCAGACCTCCAAGCGCTCCTCTCCAAAAAGGAGAGGCTGAAGCCCAATGGAGAATATCACTCATGGGCTCCCTCAAATCCCACTTCTCCATTGCTGCCAAAGAGTACAAACAGGCTATTCTAGTAGCTAACACTATGACCTACAACACTATTACACTGTGGATAATAATAAGCAGCGCTCAGATGCCTGAGGGCTAATGCCAAGTTGAACACCCGTGAGCTCTTTACCATCCTCATAGAGCTGAAATCCACTCGACCCCCCCTCACCCTCTCTCAACCTCACCAAAGACGAGTCCTGGTGTAATATCCAGAACACCCTCCTAGACGAAATCTCCACACTTCACAAAGAAATCCAACTAAAGCAAGTCACCATCAGCACTAACACACAGTCCCCCTCATCGGCCTGCCACCTTACACCCTGCTAGACATTCTACCTTTTCGTTTAAACCCTGTTTCTGAAGCCCAAGTCACCTCCATTTTGAAAGGCCTGAAACCATCTAGGTGTAAAGGTTACGCTTGTCTAGCTACAAATATCAAGGACTGCTGGGAGGGGGTGACACCGGTTATCACAACGTTCTTCAACACCTCCTTTTCCTCATGCCTGGGTCCCACCAGATCCTCAAGGAAGTTTGGGTTCTTCCACTGCTTAAAAAACATCCTTGTACCCCACTGTACCTACCAACTACCGACCCATCCCTACAGCCCCCTTCCTCTTAAAGAACCTGGATCGAGCATCTTACCTCTAAATCCAGCAATGTTTGGAGGCTACCTGTATCCTAGGATCTCACAATCAGGCTTCCATCCTGGTTATGCTACAGAACTGGTGCTGCTAGACCTGAAGTAGCAGCTCGATGAACTCAGTAGGAAAGCCTGCACTCCTACTCCTCCTAGACCTTTGGGCAGTGTTTGATCTGGTTGACCACAAGATCCTCTGCCAGCAGCTGACCTCTACGGCTAATTTCTCATCTGAAGCAAATAGATGGATCACTTCCTTCCTGGCCAAGAGAACCATCAGAGTCGTCACCAAAAGTGCAAGCGCCTCACCCTCACCGATCTCCTGCGACATCCCACAAGGCTCCTGCATCTCTCCGAACCTCTATAATATTTTTACCAAACCACTATTTGACCTCTTGGATACACGCAACATCTCCTACACGAACTACGCGGAGAACACTCAAATCCTCCTCTCCATTATAGGCGAATATATAGATGACTTCTCTGCACTACTCAGTCTACCATACCTTCCAGGCATGGATGGCCTCTGACTTACTTTGTCTTAACGATGAAAACACTGAAATTCTCCTTGTGGGATCCCCAGCTGTGCTAAAAATCCTTAACCAACTTTATTGCACCTTGAAAACACTAAAATTCTCCTTGTGGGATCCCCAGCTGTGCTAAAAATCCTTAACAAACTTTATTGCATGTTCACCATTGACAGCATTTCGATCCCTGTCTCCACGACAGTGAAGACTGTGGGAGTTCACCTTGATGCCTCCCTCTCCCTGGCCATGTTAATGCTATCGCATCTTCCGCTGCCCACACCACCAAAATGATCAATGCCTGTAGGGCCTTTCCTATCCACCGACAATTGCCTCACCATCGCCCGAGCCAACAATGGTTCTAGACTAGTGTGGGGTACAAAGGCAGACACAGAGTGACAGAGATGGAGAGGCCATGCTAGGCCCCATTATGAGAGTGAAGCCTGCTAATTGTGGAGTTACATTGAAATATAAAAGCCAGTCCAAAACAGTGATTTCGGCATAAGGCCTAGTCGAAGGTAAAGAAATGGGGTAAAACTGCAGCAGTGTACGTAGAAATAAAAGACACATTGGATACATTGCGTATTTGGAAGCTATAAAGGATGAATGATGCCTCATATTTAAGAAATAAAGTCGAATAACAGACTGCGTTTTCAGGAATAAAGAGAGTTAATTTCAGCACATAACATGTCAACATTTACAGGGAAAGGTTTATTTCATTTTATGTAAAAGTGAACATTGGTTTCTTATGGAACTATGGCCTATCTGTGTGACTAGTATCCAGAGGGAACTTATTTCTGTTCAAACATTATGTAAAGAAATAGTTTATTTCTTGCCAGCAGGCCCAGATGCAATACAAAAGGTCATTTGTCCCCACATTGTCAATTTAAAATGCTATTCTTTCAGAATTGTGAACTGCAACTTGTTTTTCTCTCTGACATGAAACTTTGACCACCAGACCTTTGGGGCTGGGCCCACCAAGGAAACAGGTCTGGTTTTCAGTTCAAATGTTAAAAATACAAAGAATTAGATTTGAAATGTGGAGGATAAAGATAAGATAGCCAGCCAGCAGAAATGACCCATAAGTTCATATCTTCACATTAACTCCCCATTATCCCTCGAACAGAATCATTTGAAGCCAAGGAAGAAGAGGTTAGGATAAACATGGGCCAGAAGATTGCCTGGTCACATGTTTGAAGATAAATGCAACTTAAGGGAAGTAATGGTGGAGGCCATTAGAGTGAAACTAGGAGCACCTATTATACAGTGCTATTGATTAACCTTGGACTCATTTTTCCTGAATAAAAAGAAAAGCATGTGTCCCAGCGAGCCCAGCATGCATTCATATTGAAGGGTATGAACCATATAAACATTTTTGTGATGGATAAAATTTAAGTTAAAATCAAAATTATGATTTTGGTATTTAAGCCATCTGAGGACCTGGAAAAATGGATAGAGTGATAGACAGTGAAATTAATGTTGGAAGTATGTAGTATCAGAGTTATGCCTTCACCCAGGAAGGGCGTACAGACAAAAAAGAATCCAAAAATATATATTCATGTAGTTATCTGAAAAAATAGCATAGCTGCCATGTTGTTAGATTTTCAAAACCCAAAAAGGTAAAACCCACCTGTCATTTTGAAATGAATTATTTTTCCTCCTCCCTCAGCCTACATCATACACGCCCACAACTCCTGGTCCTATCAGCAGCCAGTGGGCGTCTTGGTGGGAGGTGAAGGGAGAGTGCTAGCCAATCCTTACTGTGGGAATTATGATAATGCAGGAGTGTCATCAGCCCTATAAGAGGTTAATTTTGCATCAGAACAGGGCTTTTCCACTTTATTCCTGGAGGTAGCCTACTGCTGGACCCTTGCGAGGAACAACTAGCAGAGAGGCCTCAATCCTTGCCATGGAGACAGTGACAGGGAAATCTAGAAGCTAGCTCGGATCCCCATCAGAGGAACCAGAGGAAGTCTGAGTGCAGGAGAAAATCCTTGACTGAATCCCTTGACCAGATCTGTGCTGTCCTGAGGGGAGCCCTGCAGTTTTTCTTTGGATGCTCCAGAACAAGGCCTCCATGTAAGTAGATTAATCTAAAAGCCATTGATTGTGTGGGGAGCTACCTGCCTTTATCCCTTTCCATTAGTGGGTACGGGGGTGAAACTGGGTAGGCCCTTCACACCTTTGATCAAATCTCACTCAAAGTATTTCCCCATAGACAACCACCCTCTCTGTGGAAATTAAATTGTGTGGAGAACTGCCTGCCTTAATCCTTTCCATTAAATTGTGGGGAGGGGGTGAAAACGTGCACATCCTTAGCACCTTTAATTAAAATAAATAAATAAATTCTCTTAAAGAAAATCACAGGATGAGTGTTGTTAGAGTTCGAAACTAACAAAATTCATGCCATGTGGGTCAGAGTCGGTATAGATAATAAATACGTGGGTGACTGCCCTTCTGAAACCCCTGACTCCTCTCCAGAAGGGGGTGGTCCTGAATCCCAAAAGAAGTAATCTTAAAATGCTACATTTCAAGTGAATGGGGAAGGGGTCAAACAAAACTTCCCATTTATTCCCTTGCATCCCAAACCAGAACTACCAAGCACTGTGTGTCCTTTGAATGTGTGTTTGAAAAACGATTTTCCCATTGAGTTCCTTTCGCTAACCTTGCTTTTCAAATACAAGCCAAAAATGATCTTCCCATTAAGATTCTTTCTCCAACATTGCCTTTCTTAAAATAAAGCCAAAATGATTTTTCCATTGTTTTCCTACACACTGGACCTTTCCTTCAAGTCAGAGGAATCATATCCAATTGATGCCTAGAGTGTGGGTGTTGCTTGGAATAAAGTGTATTGGGACAAACTAGGCAATTACTGTACGTTTTGTTTCCTATTGGTTAATTTGTAAGAAATCTGATGTAAATTGTGACTGCCAACTTCAAAATGTTACCTGTGTCATATCGCAACTGAAGGTCTGTTAAACCTGTGTTAGTAAATTGGTCCAAGAAATTTGAATTTGTGATATTGCATTGGTAGCTGATGTTTGGTCGTTATTAAAGGTTGTCAAACCTTAAATAAATATATATCCTTACTATATACTGGCCTGGTTCTTGGTACATTGGTGGTACAGAGGGTACTTGTTGGGGTGGTGAGAGACGAGTTGGAGGCCTCAATAAAGTTGAATCTGTATAAGCACTTTGGGTGCATGCCACCTTGCTTGGGTGGGGGGAAGGAACTCCCTGAGTTGAGTGTGACCACCCAATATAATGCAACACTAGACTATTGCAATGCTCTTTTTTCAGGCACCTCAATGCAGAATATCCACAAAATGCAAATCGGCCAGAGCAATGCACTTCGCGGTGCCTCAACATTCTGAGACGCAAACACATCTCCTGCTAGAAGAGCCGCTCACTGGCTCCCAATACGAGAACATATCACCTTAAAAACATTATCAATCACCCACAAGCTGGGCTTTCAATGGGCCGGGCCAGCCAGGGTGGTGCCCCGGCAGTCTACCATAGGGGGCTCCAAAGCTGGGGGCCTTCCGGGGCCTATCCCGGCTAGCCCCAGCCATGCCGACACCTTGGGCAGCCGTGCAGCCGAAACGCTGCACAGTTACACCGACTGACTGCGGGTGTCAGCACTTCAGAAATACTCACATATGCAGAAAAGCAGTGTAACCATGGCTTCGGCTACATGGCAGCCAGATTACTCTGAACTCCGAAACTGCAGGAGGACTGGAGGGCCCAGTCTCTTCTTGTGTTTCCCAGTAAAGAGTCATCATGCAGCATTAAGCCTTTTAAACAAGGTTTCAAGATGCGTGATAACTCTTTACTCAGAAACAAAAGGAGAGACCGGGTCCTCCAGCCCTCCTCCTGTTCCAGAATACATAGTCATCACTCAGCAAGCAGCCCTTTTATTCATGGAGTCAGTGGTTATTAACCACGTGGTGCCTTGAATGAAAGGGTGGCCTGCTGTGTGTGGTAGCTGCAGGACTTAATCACATTACCCTTTTATGAACTTCAGGGAGAGGACAATACTAAAATATGGGCGTAATAACCCAGATTGGACCATGCCTAAAGCATTAAGGGGCATGGACATGACAAAGCAGAATGCTATGTTTATAGAAGCCAAGTTACATGTTAAAAAAAACAGGGAGGTTAATATAGAGAAAGATTGGAAATATTTAGTTTTTTTCTCTCTCTCTCTTTCTTCTCTTTCCTCTTCGTTGGTACAAGTGGCTTTCCCAGTAACACATTTGACCTACAGAAGCATGGGACTCTGTAAATTGGAAGAAATTACACACTGAACACCGGACAACATTCAATTCACACCAACTTGAATTACTGCAAAAAGAACTATTTGTTTTTTTGAAATGTATATGTCCTGATGAGGTGCACTAGACGGAAAGGCCGGTCTGGTTGCCCGAAACTCGAGTAGACATCGCCATAGAGCCCACTCCTGCCAGAGTTGGCTCTAACTTGGGTTTATACAAAAGAATGTGGTAATTGACATATGTTTAAGAGTAACTATATTGGAACATTTACCCTGTTTTTTGATCTTCAAAACAACTGTCAACTATGCACTTTCAGTAGTCAAGGAATGAGCCCAAAAAGATGGGGGTTCTGATAACGGAACAGAATTATTAAGATTGTGGTTTTTGCACAAGTACGAGCACAAGTACACATGGTTGTTTGTATGAATGGGGCTGAAAGAGTATGTGAGAAATGATGTGTGAGATGTGATCATTGGTTGTTGTGATATGTGTCTAAAATTGTTTTTTAATAGATGTGTTGTCAATGTGTTTCATGTGATTCTATGTACATGTTTTTCTATGATGAGATTTGATTGATGAATAAAATAAGTGTATTCTAACATACACACTGCCTTTTGTCTAGAATATACACCCTTTAAGTAGGGTTGTTTTTTGGAAGGGATAGTGTGGCGTCTTTATGCACGAATTGTATTATTAATGATTGGAGGGTGTGCACTTATCCATGGATAATTGCAGTTTTGTATGGTGTGCGGTAGCTGTGGCACACTGATGCCACACCTTTGGGGCTGCGCGCACCAAAGGAAATAATGCCAGCGAGCCCCAGCTCCCCAACTTTCACCAGCTCCCCCATTGGCGAGGCGTGGCCTATGTAGACACACAGACTTAGGCCACGTCCCCAATGAGAGCCCCCCTCCATTTAGCTTCCCACTGCCCTTAAGTGGCTCTCAAATTCCACCCCCCCCTTACCTTGTACAGAAATTCACTAAAGCCCAGTCATTGGGACCAACCAGATCTGCATACGCTCACCGTCTCATCACTCCAAGATTCAGACGGGCTAGGGCAGGTGGTTCTAGCTTCCCGGTCATTGCAGCAAAATATTGGCGTGCACTAGCGGCAGCTCTGAGATCTTAGCAGTGTTACTGGTCTTTCCGCAAGCATTTGAAAACCTGGCTCTTCACCTAAGGATCTCCTTGAATGTCGGCCTCCTCTTTCTATTGAATGATGTCTAGCTCACTGTAAACTGTACTGCAACTAGCGCCTTGATGACCACAGGCTCACAGCGCTCTACAAATGCAAAAATAAATACATTAAATAAAGAACCTCTATTCCCACATCCGTGGACTAGATAAATCATCACAACAAAGGAACAAAGGTGCCCTCTGATCCTTTCCCTTCCTCACCACGACGTTTGGTTTTCAACAATGCTCTGTTTTATAAATCATAATTAAAGTACTACAGCAATATAGGAATCCTTCTAGAAATACGTTAAGTTTTCACCCCATCTGGAAGACTACAAACACCACATTGCAATTGAACAAAAAATATAAAAAAGAGCGTGTAGTCGGTCTTTTAATACTTAATCATTTCAAAAGATAATGTGAAATCGTAACATTTTGCATCGTTTGACAAAGGAATGCTTTACATGATGGGAGTGAAATGTGACATTCTCCCACACAAAGACGTGTTTTTAACACACCAAATGCAGACATATGAAGACTATTGAGATAGCCCACAACTCTTTTTTTGTCAGCATATTTTAAAATATGAAAGAATTCTTGCAAGAAGACAGATTTGGGCGGCGACTCGTTTTTCTGTATGTGCTTTCAGAACAAAATGTCCCTTTACAACCCCTTGTCCAAAACAAAAAGTTCTTAAATGGGCCATTACTTTAAACAAAGAGCGTGATAAGCCCTAACTGTGAGGCCCCGCTGGCCCCCTGGGTCTGATAGGCTGCAGGGAGGTAGGCGGGAGTTATTTGTCTCTATGAGCGCGTCACAGGGGGTTAGGCACTCACAGCACGGCCTCGCTAAAACATTCACAAAGAAAAGCCCTGTGGTTGCAAGCAGCCCAGCCCTGGTTACTTCTTATACTCACGACAGAAGGTAGCTGCGGGCCCCCAAGAGCGTTTTGGGGGTCATTGAAGGGGGCTAGCCATTGAAATGTCAGAGGTGAATTCAAAGAATGTGGGGGAGGGGCACACGTTGATGTGGGGGCATCTAACTTTTTTACACATTCTAATGAAACTATTTTCGTGCAGCTTCTATGTTGCAAGAAGGTGACTCTCCCTTTCATGTCTGAAGCTACACAGTTAAGGACTGCAACGAGAATATAGCTGTCTTCTGTCCCCCTACCCTTCTGATTAATAATAATTATAATTTTGCATTTATATAGTGCTACGAACCCTCAGGCATCTGGGTACTGTTTATTATTACCCACAGTGTGTGGTGCTCATTTATCGACCTCGTAAGGATGAAAGGCTGAGTTTGGCCGTGCTGGATTCGAACCTATGGTTGCAGGCTCTGCACCTACCTGCTGTGCTATCTGACCAGCTTAATTGCTCTCTTGACATGCAAGTACTAGCTCTCCATCACAATATTATTGCCTAAAAACGTATGCATACACATACAGATGTTAACAATGAAACGCTTAACATTCGTAATTGCTGGGTCTTTGTTGACTGTGGCAGCCGCAGGCACATTTTATGGTCTTTGTCTTGCTCTGTCCTGCCACAGCTCTGTAGGTCAGCCAGGTCAAGTCAGTGTGAGGGCGCGAGTAGGCCCTGGAACGCAGTGTCGCAGCACACAAAACACGGACGCAGCTGGCTTCAAGTATGTGTCCTTTATTGAATTCCAACTTTGTTCTGCCCTTCCCTCCACCCCTTCCCCGTCACTTCCCGTTCCCTCGTCAGTTCACTTTTCCCAACGCTCGCCTCCCGCTCCCAAGGCAACGTCAACATGACATCCCCCCAATTTTAAACAGTTACCAGACTTCACAACAGGCGCCAGTCTGGTGGACCTCACTAGTCCATTTCCTCGATCCATCGGTGAGGCTTGTTCCGTGCTCTCTGCGGGCGTGCACTGACAGTCACCGGAGAATGCACACCACCCTCACTCTCCTTCAGAGATTCTTGATCGGAGTCCTCAGTGTCCCATTGGTCTCGAGATACGGGTCATCCGATTCATAGTCCAAAGCTGTTTGTACTCGTCCACTCAGGCGCATTGACACCAGAGCTGGGATTCCCTTAAAGTGTGAGGAATTTTGGGTGACAGTCCCTTCATACCGTGGGCTGTCACCATGGACCCCTTTTTCTGCATGATGATTAGGTGATCAAACCGGAATGGTAACGTGTGTTTGTGTGCTAGAGACTGTATTACTGCAACCGCATCTCCCACTTCCATCTGTGGCACCTGTGCCATGCGGCGGGTGTCAGCATACTCTTTCATGCACGCTTTCACGACCTCATCCCACTCCCAGACCTCCTTATCTAGCTCGGGTGGCAGGCTGATCTGGCAGGCTTGTGGAATTCTCGTTTGGGTGTTGCGCCCAAACATCAGCTCCGCAGGGGTCCTTCCCGTGGTGCTATGGGGCGTTCCCCGATAGTCTCTCAGGAGCTGATTTAGCACTTGTTTATATGGCTGGCCGGTTAGCTTGGCAATTTGCAGGGCTCTTTTTCAATTAGCCATGAAGCGTTCTATCATGCCATTTGCTGGTGGCCAGAGGGGAGTTATCTTCCTGTGGTGAAACCCTAGATATTCTGTGAACTGGTCAAAGTGATGCCCACTCAACGGGGGCCCATAGCCCGTCTTGAGCACCCTGGGAACTCTGTATGCCGAGAATATGTGGTCCAGGGCAGGGACGACATGGTGGGCTGCCGTGGACGATATCACTTGAATTTCCAGATATCGGGAATATTCATCCATCACTGTGAGGACGTATTTCCCCCTTCAATAGGTCCAAAGAAGTCAGCTGCCACGGCGTCCCATATTCCCTGTGGCAGCTCAGACATGATCAGTGGTTCAGGGTGTCAATTTGGAGTGACAAGTATGCACATGTAGTACAACTTAGAGAGTGTACCTAATAGCGTGACTGTGGATTCATTCAATTTAGAAAGTGTGTCTAATAACCACATTGTGTCAAAGCTGAACTTGGAAGTATGCATAATAGCGTAACTGTGGTCTAGTACAATTTAGAGAGTGTGCCTAATAACATCACTGTGTCAAAGCTGGAGTTAGAACTGTGCTAGTAGCGCAGCAGTGGTCTAGTTCAATTTAGAATTGTACCTAATAGCGTACCTGTGGTCTAATTGAATTTAGAAAGTGTGCCTAATAACCTCATTGTGCCAAAGTTGAATTATAACTTGTGCCTAGTAGTATATCTATGGTCTAGCTCAATTTAGAGACTGTACCTAATAGCGTGACTGTGGATTAGTTCAATTTGGAAAATGTGCCTAATAACCTCATTGTGCCAAAGTTGAATTTAGAATTGTACCTAATAGCGTATCCGTGGTCTAATTCAATTTAAAGAATGTACTTAATAGCGTAACTGTGGTCTAGTTCAACTTAGAGAGTGTACCTAATAGCGTGACTGTGGATTAATTCAATTTCGAAAGTGTGTCTAATAACCGCATTGTGCCAAAGTTGAACTTAGAAGTATACATAATAGTGTAACTGTGGTCTAATACAATTTAGAGAGTGTACCTAATAGCGCAACTGTGGTCTAGTACAATTTAGAAAGTGTGCCTATTATCCTCATTGTGCCAAAGTTGAATTATAATTTGTACGTAGTAGCGTACCTGTGGTCGAGCTCAACTTAGAAAGTGTACCTAATAGCGCAACTGTGATCTAGTTCAATTTAGAGAGTGTACTTAATAGCGTGACTGTGGATTAATTCAATTTAGAAAGTGTCTAATAACCACATTGTGCCAAAGTGAACCTAGAAGTATACATAATAGCGTAACTCATTTTAGAGAGTGCGTCTAATAACCTCACTGTGTCAAAGTTTGAATTTCGAAAATGTGCATAGCTATGGTCTAGTTCAATTTAGAAACTGTGCCTAATAACCACATTGTTCCAAAGTTGAATTAGAATTGTGCCTAGTAGCGTAACTGTGGTCTAGCTCAATTTGTAGAGGGTACCTAATAGCGTAACTGTGCTCTAGTTCAATTTAGAGAGTGTACCTAATAACCACATTGTGCCAAAGTTGAATCTAGACGTGCCTAATAGCGTAACTGTGGTCTAATTCAATTTAGAGAGTGTACCTAATATCGTAACTGTGGTCTAGTTCAACTTAGAGAGTGTACCTAATAACCACATTGTGCCAAAGTTGAATCTAGAAGTATGCCTAATAGCGTAACTGTGGTCTAATTCAATTTAGAGAGTGTACCTAATAGCGTAACTGTGGTCTAGTTCAACTTAGAGAGTGTACCTAATAGCACGACTGTGGATTAATTCAATTTAGAAAGTGTGTCTAATAACTACATTGTGTCAAAGTTGAATTAGAACTGTCCATAATAACACAACTGTGATCTAGTTCAATTTAGAGAGTTTACCTAGAAACCTCACTGTGCCATAGTTCAATTTAGAAAGTGTACCTAATAGGGTGACTGTGGTTTAGTTCAATTTAGAAAGTGTGCCTAAGAACGTAACTATAGTCCAATTCATTTTAGAATGTGTGAATATTCCCACAATATGGCATAGTCGAACTTAGACATTTTTCCCGACACGTTCAAAACCGCTCATGTCAAGCCTCTTCTAAAAAAACTTCCCTCGACCCTCTCAAACCCCAAAACTACCGCCCCATCTCTAACACCAGGTTCCTTGCTAAACTCATTGACCAAACCGCCTATTCCTAACTAAATGTCTTTGTCGAAGCCAACAATCTCCTAGACAACGCTCAATCAGGTTTCCCCGACACGGAACCGAAACCACCTTAACCTCAATCTGGGATGACCTTAAAAACACGGCAGATTCTGCGGGATGCACTGCACCAATCCTACTTGACCTATCCGCCGCCTTTGACACAATCAACCACTCAATCCTCCTCGACCGCCTCTATTCCCTAGGAATCCGTGGAAACGCTCTCAAATGCATAGCATCCTTCCTCAACAATAGGAACCAAATAACCCAATTCTCCTCCTATGCTTCCCCCGCCCGAACAGTCAATACCGGAGTTCCACAAGGAGCGTGCCTATCAGCCCTCCTGTTCAACCTCTATATGTCCACCCTCCCACGAATAATCCGCTCGCACAATATCCTGTGCTACAACTATGCCGACCACACCCAACTATTCCTAAAATTCCTTAATTCAAAACCCAACTGCAAACCCGACCTCGCTGCCTGCCTCCTGGACATTGATCACTGGATGACCACAAACCGCCTCCTGTTAAACCCCTCCAAAACTGAAATCATGGTGTGTGCCAACACGAACTTCTTCCGCAGCCCCTACCCTAGCCATCTGCCATGGGCAATTCCCCAACAACCTCAACCTCCGTGGATGCACTCTCGACTCTGACCTAACACTCTCGTACCAAGTCACTAACATCTCAAAGTCCTGCCACTACCACCTCAAAATTCTTAGGTGCATTTTTCCATACCTCTCCTTTCCCAACAGACTCTCCGCGGTCCAATCAATTGTAATGTCAAGACTGGACTATGATAACCCCCTCTACCTCAGAGTCCATGCGTACATAGGTCAAAGGTTCGACTGCAAAGGATCGAATGACAAAAGGGTTGATTCAAAAGGACCGAAAACAAAAGGGTCAATTTTTTTTTTTTTTATTATTATTTTATTTTTATTTTTTGGGGGGGTCCCCCCCAAAACCCCTTTTTTGTGGTAAGAACCACTTTTTTTCCTATACGAAAACCCCCCAAAAATATATATTTAAAAAAAAAATTCAACCCTTTTGTTTTAGGTCCTATTGACTCGACCCTATGGCATTCGATCCTTTTGGATTTGAACCTTTGACCGGACACCCCACCTGACTAAACTTCAAAGAGCACAAAATGCCGCAGCCAAACTGCTACTAACACTTGGCCCAAGAGATCACACCTCCCCAGCTCTCAAAACTCTGCACTGGCTTCCGGTTTCCCGAAGGGTGACCTTCAAAACCATATGCATCTCTCACTGAGCAATGCATAAAACCTGACCTCGATATCTTCAGGACAAACTAAAACCCTACCATCCACCACACACTCTAAGATCAAGCTCTGCCCGCCTCCTAGTGATACCAAAAACCAACTCAGTCAGGTTAGGGTGATCATCATTCTCAGCCCTGGCCCCCACTCTGTGGAACTCACTTCCACCCCACATCCGACTCACCGAAGACCTCATGTCTTTCCGCAAATTACTGAAAACGTGGCTGTTCCCCTAAAACATTGACTCTTAACACTGACAGTAAACAGCAACAATAAACAGTAGCCTGTGGTTGCTGTATCAAAAATAACAATACAGCATCGAGACCAGGTCGAGAAAAACAGAAAACTAAAACTCCTAGTGTAAATCAAAACGGATAAACTGAATAGAACGAATGAAATGGATGAAAGGAATGAAGTGGATGAAAGAAATGATGTAGATGCAGTGGGTGAAACGAATGTAGCGGATGAAACAGATGAAATGGATGCAGTGGATAAAACGGATGAAGCAGATGAATCGGATTCAGTAGATGTAACGGATGAAGCGGATAAAAGGGATGACGGGGATGGAACGGATGAACTGTATGGATCAGATGAACTGTATGGATCGGGTGAAGTGGATGGATCGGATGAAGTGGATGGATCGGATGAGGCAGGTGGATCGTATGAAGTGGATGGATCAGATGAAGCGGACGTATCGGATGAAGTGGATGGAACGGATTAAGTGGCTGGAACGGATGAAGTGGATGGAACGGATGAAGTGCATGGATCGGATGAAGTGGATGGATCAGTAGAAGCGGATGGATCGGTAGAAGTGGATGGAACGGCAGAAGCGGAACAAGTGGATGGAACGGAACAAGTGGATGGAACGCAACAAGTGGATGGAATGCAACAACTGGATGGAACGGAAGAAGTGTACAGAACAAAAGAAGAATCCGATAGAATTGGAGGAAGAAGGGATTAAAAGAAGTATCCTGAATAGATGAAATGTAACGAACGGATGAAATATAAAGTACAGACCAAGTAAACGAAACAGAAAAGTAGTTCGAACACGTGGAAAGGATGGAGTAGACATATAAAGTGGATAAAGGAATGAAATGGATGGAAAATGTGACTGAATTGAGCTGAGGCAGTAGATGGAACAGATGGAGTGGACAGAACAGATAGAGTGGATCGAACGCACAGAATGAATCAAACGGATAAAGTGAATTCAACGAAGAGCTAGCGGGAATAAGTCTACTTGTCAAAATGAAAGGAGGAAGTGGGTGGAGCAGATAAGTCAGATGTAACGGAGTAAACGCACTGGCTGGCAGAGCAAATGGAACAGACTAAACACGTAGAGTGGTTAGAACTAATGGAGTGGGTGGGACGGATGGATCGGGTGGAACGGATGAAATGCGTAGAACAAATGGAGTGCGTGGAATGGATGGAGTGGGTAGAACGAATGAATGGATGGAACTGACTGAACGGATGGTAGAGGTCGAACAGATAAAACGGATGAGTGGATTGAACGTGTGAGACTACAGAGCAGATTGAACGTATGGAAAAATTAGTAGCTTTAACAAATGGAACAGATCAAATGGACCAAACGGATGCAGTGGACGAAACAAATACAGTAGACAGTACAGATGGAGTTGATGAAACAAATGGAGGAGAGGGAACAGAAGGAGTGGATGGAACAGAAGGAGTGGATGGAACAGAAGGAGTGATGGAACAGATGGAATAGATGGAACTGATGGAGTTGAACGAAAAGCTGCAATGGATAGAACGGATAGAGCAGATGGAACGAACAGAGCAGATTGGAGTAGATGGAACAGATGGAATAGATAAAGTAGATGGAACAGGTGAAGTGGATAGACAGATGGAGTGGATGGAACGGATAGACCAGATGGAACGAAAAGAGCGGATGGAACAAACTGAGTGGATCAAACAGATGGAGTGGATCGAACAGATGGAGTGGAGGGAACAGATGGAGTGGAAGGAACGGATGGAGTGGAGGGAACGGATGGAGTGGATTGAACGAATGGAGCGGATGGAATGGATGGAATGGATGGAACGGATGAAATGGATGTAACTGATGGAGTGGATGGAACGGATGGAGTGGATAGAACGGATGGAGTGTATGGAACAGATGGAGTGGATGGGACGGATAAAGTGGATGGAATGGATAGAGTCGAAGAAATGGATGGAGTGAATGGAACGGATGGATTGGATAGAACGGATGGAGTGGATGGAACGGATAGAGTAGATGGAATGGATAGAGTAGATGGAACAGATAGAGTAGATGGAACGGATGGAATGGATGGAATGATGGAATGGATAGAAGGGATGGAATGGATGGAGTGCATGGAACGGATAGAACGGATGGAGTGCATAGAACTAAGGGAGTGCATGGAATGGATGGAGTAGATAGAACGGATAGAGTAGATGGAACTGACAGAGTAGATGGAATGGATAGATTAGATGGAACAGATGGAATGGTTCGAACGGATGGAGTTGATGGAACGGATGGAATTGATGGAACGGAGGGAGTTGATGGAATGGATGGAACGGAGGGAGTGGATGGAACGGAGGGAGTGGATGGAACAGATGGAACGGACGGAACAGATGGAAAGGATGGAGTGGATGGAACGGATGAAGTGGATGGAATGGATGGAGTGGATGGAGTGGATGGAACGGATGAAGTGGATGGAATGGATGGAGTGGATGGAATGGATGGAATGGTTCGAACAGATGGAGTTGATGGAACGGATGGAGTGGATGGAGTGGATGGAACGGATGGAGTGGATGGAACAGGTGGAGTGCATGGAACGGATCGAATGGATGGAACGCATAGAATCGAAGGAAGCACATGGAACAAATGGACTGCATGGAACGGTGGGAGTGCATGGAACGGAGGGAGTGCATGGAACGGACGGAGTGCATGGAATGGACGGACTGGATGGAATGGACGGACTGGATGGAACAGACGGACTGGATGGAACAGATGGAGTGGATGGAGTGGATGAAGTGCATGGAGTGGATGGAAAAGATGGAGTGGATGGAACGGATGGAGTGGATGGAACGGATCGAGCAGCTGTAACTGATGAAGCAAGTAAAACACATGGAACAGTTCAAACAATAAAAAGGATAGAACAGATGGAACACACTAAACAGATGGGAAGAATAAAATTTATCAACAGATTGGATGGAGTAGTTTATGTAGATGAAGGATCGAATGATGCAATAGATGGAAAGACTAGTAAACTAAATGATGAACCAGATGAAATGTATGAACAGATGGAACTGAGTGAATGGACAGAGTGAATAAAACAGTTAGAATAGATGGAATAGATGAGCGCTCGATCTCAAGCGCATTACTGAAAACCACCATATCACACCACCACACTTACTCTTTCCTATACACCACCGCTCAATTAGAACACAGCGATACTATGACACATACTCCACATCATCCTAATTAAACACAGCTAGCTGAGCACACACCGCTAGCCTAAGCGTCTCCTCAGGCCTAACACAGCCTGAAATCAGTCTGGATATCAAAACAAAGGGGGGTCTGGGAATCTCTCTACCAGCACGAACACAGCCCAATGACCTGTTCTTGGGTGAATAACCCCTGGGAGAGACTCTACCAAGTCTTTAGCTCACTGTCCCTTTCACAGAGAAGAAATGTCCCCGCATATCAGCCTTTGTCCTGCCCAGGGGCAGTCAAGCCGAAATGCTAGGCAATTCTACTCTGAACAAGAGTACCATCATTATCCCCATACACGTGTTTCAGCCTTGTTGGGCATCATCAGTGAGGTGAAACTGTTGCCTCTCTAAGAACAGTGAGCAAGGGGTCCACGTCTGGATCGCCCTGTTAACTTAGGGTGAAACCCAAAGTTAATTTATGCAAAACAAAGGGGGATCTGGGAATCTCTCTACCAGCACTGTTAATGTATGCAAAACAAAGCGGGTCTGGGAATCTCTCTACCAGACCCCTTGCTCACTGTTCTTAGAGGGGCGCAGCTTCACCTCACTGATGATGCCCAACAAGGTTGAAACATGTGTATGGGGTTGCTGTGGTACTCTTGTTCAGAGGAGAATTGCCTAGCATTTCGGTGCTGGACTGCCCCTGGGCAGGACAAAGACTGATATGTGGGGAAATGTCTGCTATGTGAAAAGAACAGTGAGCTAAAGACTTGGTTGAGACTCTCCCAGGGGCCATCCACCCAAGAACAAGTCAATGGGCTGTGTTTGTGCTGGTAGAGAGTTTCCCAGACCCCCCTCTGTTTTGCATACTAAGTAACTTTGGGTCTCACCCTAAGTAACCAGGGGAATCCAGATGTGGACCCCTTTGGGGCGCAGCTTCACCCCACTGATGATGCCCAACAAGGTTGAAACATGTGTATGGGGTTGCTGTGGTACTCTTGTTCAGAGGAGAATTGCTGTGCTGCCCCTGGGCAGGACAAAGACTGATATTTGGGGAAATGTCTGCTCTGTGAAAAGAACAGTGAGCTAAAGACTTGGTTGAGAGTCTCCCAGGGGCCATCCACCCAAGAACAAGTCAATGGGCTGTGTTCATGCTGGTAGAGAGTTTCCCAGACCCCCCTCTGTTTTGCAGTCTGGATATCAACCCACCAGAATGAACACATATTCTTGACCTCCCAACCACCACACCTACCGCTAAGAAGCAGCAATCATGCAAATGCCACATCAGCTCCACACATATCCGGTGCACCCACGCACCTTATGACTCTCTCTCTTCTGACTTGAACTACGGTTCCCGAGGGCGGTCAACATACCAGCGCCGTGAGATCATACCAATGATACATAAGGCGCTATATAAATGCAAAGTAACATAACATAACATAACGTGGGACAAGTTTGTAACGCAGCCTCCACCATGGAGTCCATGTTGGGGAACCAAACCTTTTGACGGAGCATGCGCTTGGTGGACACCATGCCCTGGTGATTTTCGTGTGCCAGCTCGATGACCTTTGTTCTCAGGGCCGACGGTATTACTAGTTTGCAGTCTTTCAGTAGGAGATGGTCCTCTGATAGTGCTAGCTCATCCTTCACTCGTATCAGGCGCTCCATCTCCGCCTGTACCACATCCCTTGCCGCTCTCCCTCTTTCTTTGTCCTCTGCCACAGTCCCGACTCGAGTTCCTCGCATATGATTCGGTAGGTGGGGTCATTTTCGGTTTCCCTCGCTAAAGTCTCTGTATTGACCCCATCTGGGGGTCTGGTGTATGAGGTATCTGAGGTACCTGTCTGCCATGGAAGGTTCTGGCGCGCACCCCTCCTGGGGCCTCCAGGACAGAAAGTCAGCAGGGTTTTCGGCTTTCCCTGGCCAGTGGAATATTTCGAATGAATAGTCTTGCAGTCTTAACCACCATCAAGCAATGTGGGGTGGCATTTTTGCCTGTGGATTTCCGTATAAGAATAGCAGGGCTTGATGATCAGTGACGACCCGGAACAGTTTCCCGTACAGAAACAGATGAAAGTGCTTGCACGCCCATATGACTGCGAGACATTCTTTTTCTGCTTGAGAGTACGCCTGCTCGGTAGTGGAGAGGCTCCTGCTGGCATATGCGAGGATATGGGTTTGGAAAGGGTCTCTCAGGTCCACTTGGGCTAGTATGGCTCCCAAACCTACGGGACTTGCATCCAAGGTCAGTTCAGTTTTCTGGCTTGGGTCATAGTAGGCCATGTTTTCTGCTTTTGCTACCCTTTCTCGGATGATCTCAAATGCCCTCTGACAGTCATCGGTCCATTGTCAGGCCACGACTTAGTGCATTAATTGTTTCAGCGGCTCACTGACTGACGCAAAGTCTTTGATGTAGCGTTACAGTAGCTGGCCAGGCCAAGGAAAGAACGCGATTCCGGTTGGGGCCAAGGTTTCATTCAGCGCTGCCACCTTCTCTGGGTCTGCTGTCATGGCTGTCTCCGAGAATACGTGCCCAAAGAACTTCAGTGTGCTTTTGTGAAACTCGCATTTATCTCAGTTCAAGGTGAGGCTCGCGCCATTTAGGGCTTTGCATACTTTCATCAGTGTCTCGTCGTGCTTATTTACACGTTGCCGAAGACTAGTATGTCATCACTATAGTTGAGACAGTTTGGGATGTGTTTGATGACATTATGTACCTCGGCCTGAAATATTTCCGCAGCCGTGGACACCCCAAAGCTCAACCTCTTATATCTGAAGAGGCCTACGTGGGTGACAAACGTGGTAATGTTTCTACTTTCGGGGCTCAATACTAGTTGGTGGTATGCTTTCTGTAGGTTGAGCTTGGAGAATACCTTGGCTCCGTTCAGTAAGTGGATCATATCCGTGATGCAGGGTGCCGGGTGTCTCTCCCGCCTGATGGCTTGATTTGGACGCCTCATGTCCACGCACAGTCGTATGGCCTCTGATCCTTTTTTCGGCACAGGGACTATTGGGGACACCCAGGTGGTAGGGCCTGTCGCATGTTCAATGATATCATGTTCCAGCAGTTTGTGGAGTTCATCTTCTACTTTCTTCTGGATGTTGATGGGGATTCCGCGGTATGGTTGGTCTACCGGGAGTATTGAGTCGTCCACGTGGAGCTTGCCAATGCCTTTGAATATCTGGGGATACAAGTTGTGGACCATTTCCACAGGGTCAATGTATTTGTGAACCATTATATTGTACAAGATGTGAATGAGTCCCATGTCAGCAGCAGCTTTGAAGCTCAGTACACAGCCGCTGTCTGTCTCGGTGGCCAGAACATGTACAGGTATTTTCATCTCGTGTCCTTTGTACCGACAGAGACCGACGAATTGTCCCAGACACTTAAGAGGTGATTTGGCCCCAAAGGCGTAGATATCTACAGTTGCGGGGTGGAGCTTTGGCTTCTGAGGTAGTTTGTTGTATATGTTTTCGCTGATAACGTTCACCGTGGCTCCCGTGTCTATGAGAAATTCAGTTGGTTGCTCGTTGATTTTGACAATGAGTGTGGGGATATGTGCTGTGGGGTTTCCTAGGGCATACACATATGCCCTCTTCTTCTGGTCACTCCCTGATGAGCTGGAGTCTGAATCTGTGGGGGACTGCTCTACTAGGTAGCGCACATGGCATCTTGATCTGTGCTCTGGCCTTGCACGCATGACGCACCTTCTTCTTTCTCTTCTCTCTCTCCTTTGCTTGTCCTCCCCCGAGTCTTTTACTAGTGGATCAGGGTTTGGTTGGGTGGGCAGGTTTTGGGTGCTTGTGGTCGGGGTGGGGTTTCATAGCCCCATGCTTCGCACCTTGGACCTCGATGGGTTGTCTTTGGGGCGGTCTCTTCCTCTGTCCCTGAACAGTCTGCACACCACCTTGAAATGTCCTTCCTCGCCACCGGATGCACAGCGTTGTCCCACGGCTGGGCACGTCCCTTAGTGGGGGTATTCAAACCTGCACTTGTAGCAGAAGAGCTCTTCTGTCTTCCTCTCTAGCTGGGCTATATGCAGGTTCTCCCCTGGATTTGTGCTCCCGAAGCTTTCTACCTGGGAGTCTATAGCCCTCTCGACTCTCGCGAGCGCCAATTTCTCCTCCAGCGTGCAGTATTTTTGGAGTAGTTTCCTTCGGAACGCCTGTGACTCACATCCTGATATGACTTGGGATCTCAGGGCCTCGGTGTGTGACTAATTGGCGTGGAGCGGCCAGCGCGTCTTTGAGGTCTTGAATGGAGTCTATGGAGTCAGGGGTAATTTCATCAATGATGTTGCATGTGGCGGACCCCACTGCTAACTTCAACAGGCATACTTGTCTGGCGTCGGCGATCGGCCTCGTAGCTACCATGTATAGGTCAAAGTCTCTAATCCACTCAGTCCATCTAGGACCCATGCTGCTGGTGTCGGTGACGTCGAACACACCTGGAATTTGAGCAGCCAGTGTGTCTGGCTGATGGAATGGCGCTGGATCTGGTGCCTGTGGACCTGGAGCTGGGGGCCCTTTCCCTGGAGCTTGTGCCCCTTGATTATCATCTTGTCACGACATCTCCTCTAAGTGGGGGTGACTTTTTGGCCCAGTGGGCTCCTTATGTTCCTATTTGGCTTCTTGTCACTGCTCCCTCTCTCTTTGATGGTCGCCAGAACAGGCACGAGCACCTCAGCCTCAGTGTCCACTTCTCTCTAGTCCCTGGCCAAGCCTAATGCTGCAGATGTCTGATGGCCACCAAGAGCGGCACGAGCACCATCAGCAGAGTCTGTGGGGAGGTTGGGCGGGGCTTGTGCAGCACCCACTGTAATCTTGAGCTTCCCACTCCGTTGAGAAAACATGTGCTGCTCTTGCAGTTCACTGCCGCGGGCCGGGCTCCTTAGCAGCCTTCGTGCTGCTTCCGTGTGGCTCACCGTGGCTCCTCCCCGCCTTTCAGCAATCACCGCCGCGGCCCAGGCAGGATGTAGGGGGATGGCTCACCGCCCGCCTCGCCGACTATCCCCACGTCCTCCCGGTTGTCCGCACTTCGCCCGTGTGTGCAGCGAGCCCCTCCGCTCTCTTGCTCACGAGAGCGGACGTGCACTTCAGGCCGCTCTCCTAGTCGCCAGTGTGAGGGCGCGGGTAGGCCCTGGAGCGCAGTGTTGCAGAACACAAAACACGGACGCAGCTGGCTTCAAGTAAGTGTTCCTTTATTGAATTCCAACTTCGTTCTGCCCTTCCCCCGCCCCCTCCCCATCACTTCCCGTTCCCTAGTCAGTTCCCCTTTTCCCAACGCCCACCTCCTGCTCCCAAGGCAACGTCAGCATGACAGTCAGCTGACCCCAAAGTTTCGGAGGGGGGACAGTGGAGCTAAAGCCCGGTTTTCCCAATGGCCGTTGCGCCACTGAGGAGACCCACCTGCAAAACGTGGTCTTTTTCTACCACCTAAAGGCCTACGCATGCCTTAAGTAGATGTAATAGTGCAAGTGAATTGCTTGTGCCCTCTGCACTGCAGGGGCTGCAGTGGTGCCTGTTAGTCCCGGATTGCTCGTGACATGACATGCACCTACCCACTTACATACACAAACACTCAAACATGTATGCAAACATTGCCACAGCACCACAGCACTGTAAGTACCCTTAAGTAGCAAGGAGGGTCCCGCCTACATTTGAACCCACCTACACTTGTCCCTTCTGCACAATTTTTGTCATTTTCAAAACGAAATGCGAAAGGGAGGTGTTAAAGGAGGCAGACATCCCCCATCCACCTGTGTTTTTGCACTTCGTTGTGCAAACTTAGTAAACACGCCTGACATTTTGCATTAGCAAGTAGCGTTTACAATAGATTCCAATGGAATCTTCGTGCTTTTGGCAAGTAGTGCTTACAATAGATTCCAATGGAATCCTCATGCTTTTTGGCAAGTAATGTTTACAATGGATGGAACGGATGAAGTGGATGGAATGGATAGAGTGGACAGAAAGGATGAATGCAACAGGTCAGAGTGTATGGAGTGGATGGAAAAGATAGAGTGGATGAATGATAGAGTGGATAAAGTGGATAGACTGGATGGAAAAGAAGGAATAAGAAAAGAAAGGATGGAAAGGACAGAAAGGATGGAAAGAATGAATTGGATGGAACGAATGGAGTGAATGGAATGGATAATGGAACGGATGAAGTGGACAGAAAGGATGAATGCAACGGATCGGAGTGTATGGAGTGAATGGAAAAGATAGAGTGGATGAATGATAGAGTGGAAGGAGTGGATAGATTGGATGGAAAAGAGGGAAAAAGAAGAGAAAGGATGGAAAGGATGGGAGGGATGGAAGGGATGGAAGGGATAGAACGGATGGAAAGGATGGAGTGGATGGAAAGGATGGAGTTGATGGAAAGGATGAAGTTGATGGAAAAGATGGAGTGAATGGAAAGGATGGAATTGAGGAAGTGGATGGAATGGATAGGATGAATGGAATGGATGGAATGGATGGGAAGGATCGAGTGGATGGAAATGATTAGTGGAAGGAAAGGATGGAGTTGATGGAAAAGATGGAGTGGATGAAAGGATGGAGTAGATCGAGCAGCTGGAATGAATGGAAAGGATGGAACGGATGGAAAACGTGGATGGAGTGGAATGAAAGGACAGAGTGAACGGAGTGGATGGAAAGGACAGAGTGGATGGAGTGAATGGAATGGATATATCTCGATATATCTCTGTATCACATATTTATGCTATGTAAAGGCTATGTACCAGTATCCCCATGTTATCCGTATCACATGTTTACCCCTATCCATCCTGTCGCTTTATATATGTATGCCGCTATGTACGGCCCCGGTCCTGCTCTCGTGCTTGATCGCAGGCACTTTACTGATAACCACCAAATCACACCCCTACGCTTACTCTCTCCTATACACCATCATTCAACTAGAACACAGCTATAATATGACACATTGGATATATCTGTTCTCATACTAACATGACATCATGAACCCATCATCCTAATAAAACACAGCTAGCTAAACACATTCCGGCTAGCTTAGGTGTCGCCTCAGGCCTAACGCAGCCATAACTCAGTCTGGGTGTCCACCCTCCAGACTGAACACATCCAACTGATTTCCTCAGCACCACACCTACCGCTAAGAAGCAACTATCATGCATCAACCACACCAGCTGCACACATATCCGGTGCGCTCACGCACCATACAACACTCTCACTCTCTACTGACTTGAACTGCGGTTCTCGACGGCGTTCAACCTACCAGGGCTTTGAGGTCATACCAATGATACATAAGGCGCTATATATATGCAAAATAACATAATATATGAAATCCTCATGCTTTGTGCGGGTGTAAAACCTGGGGCATTACATCGAAATTCAGTTTTTACACGATCCTGAAAATGTCACGCTGGTGTATTTGCATTGCAGAGAGGATAGGGGTGACGGTAACTGAAATGCCCCTCCACCAACACCCCCAGCATTTCAAAACAATGAAACTGTGTTGTGGCAGAAAATGCATGTTTGCATGTTTACGCATGCATTGATGCCCAGGGATGGGAACCAAAAGAGGCCCTGGAAATATTTTTCTAAGTGGCCCCATATTACACATTATCAGCAAGCCCAACCCTTTTCCCATGAGAACATTTGAAAATAAAATAGGTTACAACACAAATGAGGGTCAGGGTGTAAAGGCCTACTCGGAAATCTCCAGCGTTCCCTCTAGGGCAGTCTGCCCCTGAAGGCCAGTCCGCCCCTGCCCAGGGTGCAGAGACTTACATCTCCAGAATTCCCTGTAGGCCAGTCCACACCTGCCCAGGGTGCAGGGGCCTACCCGGAAATCTACAGCGTTCCCTGTAGGCCAGTCCACCACTGCAGGCCAGCCCAACCCAGCAGGCCAGTGCACCCCTGCCCAGCGTCCACAGGCCTACCCAGAAATCTCCAGCTTTGCCTGCAGACCAGTCCACCAGTGTTTATTGTGCGCTTGGCTCAACATAAGCTCCCGTATGTTTACAAACCAAAAATGCGTTCTCTATTTTACCTATATGCACACCACTCATGCACATATGTTTGATATGTTTTTCTAAACTTTTACACTGCGTCAATCACCACTGTAATGGTCTTACATTGTTCAAAGTGTGGCATTGTGTGCCTCCCCTTGGGGTATCCAGCCCACAGAGGAAAGGAGATGGGAAGGGCTGATGTGGTTTGGGAGGGAGGGTACAGATAAAACTAACAGAGGGGTTCCCATGGAGGTGGGTGGGGTACAGGAAGAAGGCTAGTGTGTGTGGTACCTTGGGTGCATGTCGATTCAGCCAAAGTAGATCATAGGTCAAATTGTGGTAATCAGGAGGGTAAGCTCTGATGCGTTGAAAGAGAAGGGCCCCTTCAGAGAGATAAAGACTTACTCATTGAAGCAGTGTGTGACTGTGGGATGGATTCGAGATGTGCTCAAGCGGACCCTTGAAGTGTGCTAGCCTTTATTTTCACCCACAATCTCCATAAAAGTAATTCTAGGACTGCCAAGTCAGGGATAGACTGTATGAAAGGCGAATGTGGACAGGGACACACGGGGTAAATTGAGAGGACGGGGGGAGATGTCTGTCTTTCTGCATGCAGTGAGAGCCTGTCAAACCTTTGTGGCACTATGCTCTTGTGGTATGAGCAGGTCTTCGGCTCAGGTGCGTGCAGGCTTTAGTATCATAGTTAGCCAAAGAGCGGGAGAGCAAAGGCCCTTCCATTTACTCCACGAATGGTCAGGTGCTAGAGAGAGGAAAGCTGGGAGGTACCACTGACACTTTTAAATGAGGGTGGATTTCGAACTGCAGCTCTGCAGACGTAAATATACGCACCCACATCGCTGAAAAGTACACAGCATTGCTTTGAAGCTAAGATAGCAATGGCTAATTAACACACACAAACACACACACAGCAACACACATTGGGCTCATTACACGGAATGCGGTAAGGGTTTACCGTTACCGGTAAGGGTACCGGTACCGGTAAACCCATACCGCCTTACTACGAGGTCCCTTCGCGGGACCCGACCTCAACGGCTGGTTTTACCAGCCGTTAAGGAACGGGCCCGCAAAGGGACCCTGGAGGCAATTAATTGCCGCCTTCCCCATTCCCATTGAGCCCTATGGGGGCTCAATGGGAATGGGGAAGTGCCATGGTGAATGGGGAATTACCGCCCCCACACACCTTGGAAAAGGGCGGTAATTCCGCCATTCACCATGGCGAACTCGGTACGGTACCGGCGGCAACCATGGCGCTAATAGCGCCATGGTTACCGCCTACCATGCAAGGAGGCCCATTGATGGAATTCTAAATTTTCAGAAAAGTACACAGCACAGCTTTGCAGTTAAGAAAGCAATTCCTAATTAACACACACACACGTTGATGGTTTTCAAAAGCACAGAAATATACACAGCACAGATTTGCAGTAAGATAGCAACGCTTAATGAACAACCACGCATGCACACACACGCATACAGATACACACACAATGCTTTCTTAGACTTCAACCCATGTACACATGTAACATATTGCAATTTATTTGTATGAAAGTCATAGACGTTTGTGACGTTCTCCTATTTTCCAAGCTATAAGTGTATGAATAATGCACTGACTGCAGATAGTGGGCATTTATGCACTGCACATGTAAGGCATAGTCCACTAGGGGCTCTTCTACTTTTTCCTATAGGTATTTTTTATTGTGGTCCACATTTTGTCATCATGTTACGAGATAGACAATTAGCTCTTCGGTCCTCATTCTCCTTGATCTATCCTCGGCTTTTGAAATGCCACCCTGCTCAATCATCTGCCCTGGTTGACTTCCTTTGTCACCGACCGACCCTCTCAGGTCCAACTGGGCTCTTTCCTCTCTTCTATCTCTCCCTCTACTTGTGGTGTTCCCCAGGGGTCTAACCTCTCTCCCTGGCTCTTCAACCACTACCTGGCACCTCTTGCCCACTGCATCGCTACGTTCTGCTCCACTTTTCAACGTTATGGGGATGATACTCAGCTCTCTTTCAGGCTCCCCTCAGCCACCTCTGCTTCTTCTCTCATACCAGACTGTCTGGCCACAATTCAGGAATGGTGTGATGCCAATGATATCTACCTTAATGCCAGTATGACTGAGATCCTCCTCATTGAGACACCTGCTCCCTCCTTTCCTCTCTCTCTCTGGCTGCCCACTCTGGACCCTCTTCCTGCTCTTTTCTGTGAGGATAAGAACCTTGGTGTCATACGGCGCAATCCCATAGGCAGGTGAAAGTTATTGTACAGCAGGGGGTTTAGATCACAAAGGTCTTCTCTGTTACTGGCCCGAAGCGCAAGGAACTTCATTTTAAGAGCTCTAATAGGTATTGAGGCAAGATTGCAAGGGCTATCAAAACAGGAGCCAAGAACCACAATTACAAGGGCTTTTTTTAGTATAGTACAACCATTCGATCATTTGGTAGTTGCCTACAAAAAGTAAGACATTTAGTAAGAGTATCACCTTGACGTAGCCTTTATAAATACCAATATAGGATGGGTTTGAGCAGCAGCATATCAGAAATATAAGCCTGACCTGCCTCAAGATGTGTAATGGACGCCGCCGTAGAAGGACACACACCCAACAAATGAAACAGAATTCTCCTCGGATTGAAGCCCCTCCAGCTGGTCCGTACCCCATTGTTCCCCGCCATAGCCAACCACTCCCAAACACTTACGTCTATAGGCTGTTAGCGTATGGGTTGCAGTGAAGTCTTGTAGGGTTTTGGCAAATCTGAAAAGGCTGCCATTGGCCTGTTTGATCTCCAGTCTTCTTATGCTTATAGTATCCTTCCAGGTGAGCCGTTCATTGATGGTTACTCCTAGATATTCAAAGTGCTTCCAGAAAGATAACGTTTGACCTTGTATAGAGATCTTCAGCTCACGCTACACAGAACATAGCATAGCATAACATAACATAATATTTCATGATGTTTACTTTGAGCCCTAGTTGGGTCATAAAATTCATGTAGCCCTTCACTAGAGTCCGAAGGGATCTTGGAGTTCTGGCTAAGAGCGCTGCGTCATCAGCATACCTTAAAATGTGCAGCTTCCTACGCCCACATTGGGGTACATTAGCGCCCAAATCTGCCAACATCAATGGAAGATGGTTTACAGATAGGTTAAAGAGTGGGGGCACAGGCACACATGCCTGGCAGACCCCTTTCTCCACATACATACCACCACTCACTTCACCTCCATTTCCACAACGCACACAGACCCTGGAGCCAGCAGGTAAAGATTCCAAGACAAGCAGCTTCGGGCCAGGGAAACCCATTGCATCAAGGCACCTCCAAAGAAGACTCCTATATTTATATATATATTTATTTATTTATATAGCGACATAGCCCGCAGGCATCAGGGTGCACATTGACACAGACATTATAGTCCAAAAACAAGACATACGAAAAAGGTCATAGGTTAAGTTGAATAAAAGGATTTTTAGTTTTTTCTTGAACAACAAAAGGTTTTCTTCTGCGCGCCGGTCTGCTGGAAGTTCATTCCATGCTCCCGCAGCGGTCACCGCGAAGGATCTGCCCTTGCCTCTTGCTCCTTTGTAACATGGTATTGTGAGCATTTGGGTTGTACTTGAGCGCACCTGGCTTGTGTAAAATAATTTGATAATAATAAATTTAGCATTTATATAGCGCTACGAACCCTCAGGCATCTGAGCGCTGCTTATTATTACCCACGGTGTAATGGTGCTCATTTATCTACCTTGGAAGGATGAAAGGATGAGATTGACCCTGCCGGGATTCGAACCTGCATCGCTGCACGGATGTCAAAGCGAGCGCTCAACTTGCTGTGCTATCTGACCGGCTGATGTTTTAGATATTGAGGTGCTTCACCGTATACGCATTTATGTGTCACACATAGGGTTTTGAATCATACCCTTACTGATAAGGGTAGCAAGTGTAGGCTCTTCCGGTCGGTAGATATGTGTTCTCTCCTTGGGGTCTTGCATATGATTCTTACTGCATCGTTTTGAATTATTTGCATTTTTTGTAGATTAGCTTTACTTGCTCTACTGAGCAGAGCATTACAGTAGTCCAGCTGTGGTAGTTTGATTGCTCTAACTAGAGTTTTGCAGTTCTTACGTGTGACCAACAGCTTCACTTGTTGGAGCACTTTTAGGTAGTTTTGGGAGTTTTTGGTTTGAGTAGCCTTTACTTGTGTGTCTGCATTAAGGGATGCTTCGAGATGTATGCCCAGGGATTTGACCTTGTCTTCGAGTGGTATATGACTTCCCTCTAGTCTGAACTCTGAGTATTCCTGCCTTATCTTGGCTCTAACTTGCTTGGAGGCGAAGCTCATGAGCTCTGTTTTCGAGCTATTTAGAGACATCCAATTATTTACCATCCATTTCTTGATGGGGTCATCGATTGTGGCTAAATTGTCTCAGCAGAATAATTTGTACTTCGGTTCAACTCGATTTGAAAATCGTCTACATAGTTGGTAAAATGCAGACCCGTGCCTTCTAATAGTTTGCATAGGGGTTTCGTATAGATGTTGAAAAGGGCTGACGATAAGCACGCCCCTTGTGGGACTCCATAGTGTAACTTTGTTGCTTCGTACATGGAGGTTCCCCAAAACATTTGTGATCTCCTGTCTCTGAGAAAGGAACCGATCCATTTGGTGGCTTGATCTCAACACTTTCCTTCGTTTGCTAGAGTTTGTAGCAGCGGTTTGTGATCTAGTAAGTCAGAGAGGTCCAGCAGAATCCGCACCCCAACTTTTCTGTCGTCCATGATACCCAGCATTTGCGTTTGTAAATCTAGTAGCGCACCCTCCATCCCGTGGTAACCCCTGAAACCTGATTGTTTTATGTTCAAAGAGCCAGAAATGTCCAGCTGGGTTTGTAACTGGTCGCTATATTATACACAATTTTTAACAGAAGTAGCGCAAATGTGTTATGGGTCTCAAATTGGCTATCTCTTTAGGGTTGAGTCCATTTTTTTTAAGAAGTGGGTAACAGCCACCTCTTTAATTGCAATGGGCACCGTTCTGTGTTGGAGTGATGCATTTACAAACCTCTTGAAGAAAGGCGCAAACTCTTTGATGTTGCTCAGAATGATTTTGGATGGTAAAATCTCCCCTGGACATGAGGTTGGTCGCATGCTATGATGTGATCGGAAACTGTTTATCTCTAGCTACCTACAGCCGTGTTACGCGATTCAGAGTTGTTAGATTTCTACCTGTGTTTAGGCTGCTTTTAATTCTAATTCTTGCTGGCACGATTTTTTCTTTGAATGCTGGTCCCGTTCACAATCTTCTGTCTCTGGTGCAAATACGCGGGTAAGAGCCGTGGGGTTTCCCCACTTCTTATAGATTTCGAAGTTTCCTAGTGTCCTCAGCTGCACTATCAATCTGCCTGTTGAAGAACTCTTTTTTTGTTTCGTTTACCTCGTGTTTATAAGTTTCATCTTCGTGGCCAAAGGCTGAACTCTAATCAATCAATGCCAAGCAGCCAGGAGTCCACATAATGGAGACATACTTATAGAGAATCAGGTACAAGTGATGACATTGGTCAACAGTGCCCATGGCGCATCTAAATGCTCCTCTCATCTTCTCATAATAGCGCCCAAGAACAGAGTGGATATCATACTTGCCAACATTCTGTGACCAAAAAGATGTAGGGTTTTTGAAGTTTTAAAAATAATAATTCCCATAACAAACAAAACATAGAATGTTGGCACCATAGAAGCATTCTAAAATACACAACGCATCAAACAGCACAATATGGAAAGATGTTCACATGTTAAAAATGTATAATTCTGAATGGAAACTTAACACCAAATTAAATCACCTAACTTCACAGAAGGTAATTACACAAAGCTGGTAGGTAACGTTTGCCACTGCTCTGTAGCTGGAGTCCAGGCACTACATATTTATTGCAATTTGAACACTGAATGGCATGGCGACTGATACCCCCCCACCCCCTCGCATATGCTGCGTGATAGTGTTACACTCAGCCACTTGCCTTCACTGGCGGTTCACCTAAGATTTGTCCCGGCCAGAGTGCAGGACAGAGTCACGTAGCTGTCAGGTCAGTGGATTGGTCTGAGCCCAATCAAAGTAATCACCTACCTGCCCACTGTGCAGACAGACTAATTAATGTGCTGCATTCTTTGTCCTGGAGCCTGCCTTAGAGTCACATAAATGACCTGCCACTGTAAAAAGCAGTAGGATCTGTCACTGAAATCTGTAGGTGGTGGGACTGCTTAAAAAGCAGTAGCCTACTGCCTAAATCAGTAGGGTTGGCAAGTATGGGATATGCCATCCAGCATCGCGATTGGGCGATGTGAGGACGGAGATGGTTGATGACCTTTTCAGAAATTGGGAACAGTCGTCCCTATTTTCCAGCTCTCGGGAAAGTATAATCCCAGTGACCGTGAGAACCGGTGACTATAGATGTAAAAAAAAATGAATGGAACAGGTCATTGGGTACCCCGTCTGCCACTCGGTGCTCTAAGAGGTTTCTGTCTTCCAACTACCAATTCAATTCTAAAAAGGTTGTAGTGGGGCCCAGCCAGAGGAGCAGGACATATTATTTGTGTTTCTATGTTCGTTCATCCACTGTCTGTTTTTTGATGTTTTTAATTCTGGATTTTCTGTTGTTGAAAAAACTCATCGAAAATGTTTATTTTATTTTTGGGGGAGTCCCATACTTGCCAACATGACCCATTCCAATCTGTAGGTGCTTATCCAGTCCTGTTTTTTTCTTTGCATTCTGGGATTTGTAGTTCCACTTTTCCCATTGTAAAGCTCGGACTACGAGACCCAGAATGCAAAGAAAAACACAGGACTGGATAAGCACCTACAGATTGGAATGGGTCATGTTGGCAAGTATGGAGTCCCCAACAACCCACCTCCTCCCCTTTTCATTTGACACTATTCCCTACCCCCAATCCTTCTATACGCCTGCCTACACCCCCATATATTTTTCCGATGAGTTATTTTAGGGAACAGAAATTGGAAAAAAAAACTGTCAGTGAATAAACGTTATACTATTAGTCGTACCATATGTCTGGTTAGTTGTCCTGCAACTGCATCCAGCCCTGTACCTCACCAGACAGCCTATCGCTCCCAAGACAACTCCACTCTCACTCTGGTGATCAACAAGAATGTGGGTGTCATTGGTAGTGACAGATGGAGAGAGGCCTAAACACATGTAGAGAGCGATAGAGGGTAGGAGTGAGGGGGAGAAGGATAGAACACATGGGAGAGAGAAAGAATGCAACGTAGCGAGAGCGAAAGCACAAGAATTTTGAGAAAATTGGGTCAAATTCTGTATCGAAAGTAATTTCATTCTAACATTGCTGGTTAAATAGCTATAGAATCGAGACACTTATCAAGGAGGGTGATTTCAACAACCCAAATGTAACATAGCAGCCAAAAACAGTATTATTCCATGGCAGGAAAACATGTAATTGATGTGCCCGCCTGAAGTATTCTGCGTGCATCAGAAGCAGCGGCTTTGTAAGAAGCCATCTGGAGTGAAGTCAGCACTGTGAGCATCAATGTGAGCCTGGCAAACACACTGCCAGGAAGGTCTGTGCACAACAAAAGTCCTGGGGCTGAGCACCTGGAAGCCCCGGCACCAATTAAGCCCTGGATGTGACGCTTCTATCATACAGTGTATGACTCAGAAAGGGTGGGCAGTGGGGGATTGCCTGAGTGCTCCACCATAAAATATTTTACTTCCTCACTTCATTGTCTTTACTATTTGCAATGCAGCATGCGTACACCCATACTATTATTAACAACATTGCAATTTCAGCATTATTTTCACAACGTTTATTTTTAAAATAAAAATGTATATATACATAGATCCCTTTGAAATGAAGCTAACTGAAGCTCAATTTTATGTTCATTTTAAAATGCACAAAAAAGGTCCACTGAAATGCGGCGTACAGGACAAATATTCCCCGTGTTGCCCTGCCTTTACCCAAGGATTTAACCCCAGAATACAGGAGAAACTGCGCATCTTACCAGGTTTAAGCGTGGCCTAAAAACACAGCTATTTAAGTAACTACTCCTGCCTGCTCCCCGCTTGCCCCCCAATCTGATCAGTTTATTGATTCTTGTTTAATGTAGTCTGTCTTGTCATCAATCGTGTGCCTTTGAGTCGTGTTTCAGCGCTCTATAAATAATAAATAAATAAAGAGCAAGAACGCAGCACTTACCTTGCCAAGTCAACATCAGACAGTCCACCCGGAGGAGCCTCTCAGCCTCACTACACATTGTGCAGGGGGATTGCCTCACTTCCCTTGCTGCATTACGTGATGACAGCCACACGAAGAGTTGCGCTCCTCCCACGGCCCCTGAGTAACACGCCTCAGCAGCACTAGTCTTGCTTTGTAAACTATAAAGCAAGAATTGGCCAACACACAGGCCAGACTTTGAGCGAGGCCTACAGAAGTCATGCATTTATGTTGTTCGGTATTGTGGCGGTCCTTGCATCCCCTGGTTCCAAGCCACCAGAGCATTGCGAGGGCAGAGAGTAAGCAGAGTTAGACAACTGCACTTCTCAATGTTTACCAATAATCACTATCCAAATAAAGAGCGCTGTGGTTGGCAAACCCAAGTGGACAGCAAACCTCATGGGCTGGGCTCGAACCAGCAACCATGCAATTAACAGCCCTATGTAATACCGGGTTGTGCCACAGTGAGGGACTGGTCATCCGTGCCATAGAAAATCAGAGCAACAGTTCCTTTAAATTAATCATGCTTATATTTACAGCCCAGGCCACACAGTTTATATCCAGGGGAATTACTAAAACTCCACCCACTTTACACCCCCTTTGCAATACTCAAGTGTAGTCATGTAGTCACTGACAAAGTCCTACCTTTTTGTCTCTTAAAATGGATTTCTTAAATCTGGCCTGGTGGACAGCGTCTTGAAAGACAATTTTTGCTGTATAGTGCGCATTACAAATAACCAATAAATAAATAAATTAATAGGAGGCCACCCCAGGCATGTTATGCTATGTCATGGGGCATTTGTTTAGCGCCTTTGTTACCAAAGCGCTGTGGATTTACGCCTTCGGGGACCGTAGTCTGGATTAGTGGAGAGAGTAGGGCAGTAAGTATTGCTTGGGTGCACTCTGTATGTCTGCAGCCAGGCAGAATTTTGGTGGTGGATAGCTGCATTCTACTGCTAACTGGGGTGTCTAGGTTGTGTGGGATCATTAAGTGCAGAAAGGACAATTTGACTTGGAAGTAGCTGCATTTTGGCAGAGGTGGTGCTTTTATATGAGATTATGTGTGCAGCCAGGCTGATTTTATCGTGGGGGATAGCTGGGTTCTAAAGATTGTTGAGGTGTGCATGGTGGTGCATAATTATGTGTGCAGCTAGTCTGAATTAATTGAGGGGTATAGCTGAATTCTATTGTTTGTTGGTGCAGAGGAGAGTCAGCATATTGATATGTGTGAGTATCTGTGTAATTCGGGGAGTTCCCCCGTTCCTGATTACCTTACATGGCCTGCCGAGTTAACTATCTCTCTCTATTTTAGAAGTTTGGTGCTTTAGTTCTCCCGGAGACATTCTCTGTCTAGTGTGAGATTAGTTCTCGTTACCAAGATTGGTTTTATCTTTCCTGGCTTAAACAGTATCATCAGTGTTAGGATGACCGATTTCCAACCTTTACTGGACCAAGCGAATGGTCTTCCCTGTGTCTAATTGAGTCTGCAATTGCTTATCAGTCTATACCTTCACGTTATGAGGTGGCATCTAGTTATGTTTTATCGGAATACCGAGCCCATCCTAAATACGAGGACTGGTACTCAGTGAACCTGAAGATCCAGCATCAAACCAGGCCGCGCTGTAGGTGCTTTGCCTGTCTGACATTATTACGTGCAGTCGAAGTGTGACTGTTCCAGGTCTAGTGTAAGGTTTAAGTATTGATAACAGGCGGCAGCACATTCTTGTAATTTGGAGGAGTTTGTCTTGCCAGATTCCTCACCTGATTTCAGAGCGTGGTAGCTTGACGATGAAACAAAGCCAGTGTATTTCTAATGCTACAGCCCATGGGCCCCTTTTTCAGAGTCCTGGGTATTTGTTAATGGTACAACCTCCTTTCATCGTGAAATGTTTTTTCGGGGGGGTTTTTTATTGCAGATTTTTTAAGGCAAAAAACCGACTCGAAATTTTTAGGGGGGTTCGAAAAAAATATATATATTTGGGGTGTGGGTGTTTGGGAATATACAAAAAATTAAAGGGAATGGGGGGTTTGTGGGTGGTACCTCCCCAAAAATAAAAAATAACAAATTCAATGAGTTTTTTTGTTAGAAAATCTGTGTTAAAAAACCCAGCGAAAACCATCCCACGATGAAATGACATGGAACCTTTGTTTACATGGAGTAGTAGGGTATTCCCGTACTAGTTTATGGTTTGAGTTTTGACTTACATCGCCGCATACCCTTGCGAGAGCTGAATGTGCTAGAGACCTCACCTGATCGGAGAGCGTAGTGTTTACCTGGTAGAGACAAATCATTGTTTCAGAACATAAGTGCTACTAGGCCCTGGGTATTGGGGTTCTGCGCATTAAATTCAAGACAAGTAAAGATAAACATCACCTGGTCTGAGAGCGTAGTGACTACTTGGTAAAAGACAAAGATCACGCCCAGTCAAGCGTAAGAACATATGTGCTACTAGACCCCAGGTTTGGAGTCATGAGCATTAATTTCCAGACAAGTCTAGGGTAAACACAATCAACGCGTTGACGCATGAGTGCAACTAGACATTTATTGCCGAACATGTAAGGGGCCAGCAGGTTCATAGCGTTAAACTTAAATGTTGCTGGCAACCGGTTTCTGTGTGCTGGACATTCTAACCTGTCCGTAATGATGGATTTCAGCCCATTCTTGGCTGTGGGCGGTTGGTCGGGAAGGCTGATTCACAGGGGATCGAAGGCCAAATCTGTCCTATGCATCATTTTAGGGGAAGAGCCAGGTTTTGAGTGCTTACCGGAAGGCCATGTAGTCTTGGATTAGTTGAATGAGAGGAGGCACTGAGTTCCACCATGTTGGTGCCAGGGTTGAGTAGACAGACCCTGCGATCATGGATGAGTTGGAGGCAGTGACCACTGGGAGGAGGGCAGTGCTTGACCTTAGAATGCCGGTTGGGTGGTAAGGCGTAATCTTTTCTGGTAGGTATTTGGGGCCGGCTTTGTGCACCGATTGGTGAGTAATGAATAGGGTGCAGGTGAGATGTGATCCCTTCGTCCTAGTGCAAGGAGAAGTCTGATGGCCGAGTTTTGGACTCTTTGGAGATTGTTTAGTTGGTAGGCTGGTGCACCCAGGTAAAGGCCAGGCAGGGAGACGGTTGCAGGAATAGAGCTGTTTTGCCGCACACCATGATCTCCGTTTTCCGTGTGTTCAGAAGGAGATGGTTACTCGTCATCCAGAGTGCAATTTCTGTATGACAAGCTACTAGGTCAGGGTGAGGGTCAGAGGTCGATTTGGGAATCCTCAGGATGATTTGTGTGTCATCGGCGTAGTTATAGCAGGTGAGACTGTGAGAGCAGATGAGCGCGGGCAGAGGGGTTATGAAAGGCTGAAGAGAAGGGGTGAGAGGCAGGGGCCTTGGGGTACTCCAGTGCTCACTGAGCGTGCAGTGGAGAAGAAATTGGGGGGATGGGTGATTTGCTGTCTGTTAGTGAGGAATGACGTGTATGGGAGGATAGGTCTATAAGACCCCCTCCCCGACATATCCCTCCCATGTGAGGTTCGTGGCTCGTCAGGGGCCCCCTGTTACCAGGGCCCAGGTAGCGGGGCGGCTGCTGATCGACACACAGGGCCAATCATGTTATACTGTAACAGACAATAGACTCCATTTTGGAAGCATCAGGACTCCATTTTAGATAATAATGACCTGAACCCGAATGAGACAGCCTGCCTGCGAATGCTGCAGCTAGGCCCCCACTCATGGTGCACAGGGAGCCATGCCCTCCCCCGGCGCCTCCACTCCATGGTAGATCCGCTGAAGACCATGCTCATGAGCAACCAGACACAAACAAGTCTCAGAACAAACACTGTATCATTTACCTTCCGCAGTACATCACTGTCCCCGAAGTGACCTGACTCGCGATTCAAGTCTGGAAAATACCAAAAAACCATCCTAATAGAACAGGCCTCGACCCCGCATCTAACCCCTAACATGTAAAATATATGGTGTTAATACCCCCCTCATGTGAACCCCTGTCGATGTTCCCCAAATAAAGTGTCAACCACACACCAAAGTCTAACGATTCATAGGGTTGTCATGTTAATTATAAACACCTGTGTTTTGGGGAAAGGATAAAAATTCATAGTATTGGTAAAGTAAAAATGACCTAAGCCTGTGTAAGATACCATGTACCTAGAAGACTCAATGAAAGGGCTTGATATAGCCCACCTAGTACTAACTAACGAATGCTGCTAAATACAAAGGAAGGCAGAAAAAGCATTACCGAGAATATGTGTTTGTCGTGCAGTGGGGCACGTTTAAATGCATGACCACAAATGTAAATGTACTGCCACCTTTGAACGTTTTGCTTTTATGCTCCTGAGTACACCACCAAATCTAATGCTACCTCATGTGTTATCCAACTGCTACCGTGTGTGATTGCTAAAATGTGGTCTTCCAATATTCAGTGATGTATGAAACACTGCCAAACTTTCATAGTCGTATATAAAATAGTACATTAATGTATAGACATTAGAAATGTGTAACCACTAACTTTATTAACCGTCTCCTCATTCTGCATAGTGTGCAGCCCAGGCACAGAGAATTGCTCACTCACACACACAAGGCCATCTCCCCCTCCTCCTGCCAAGTTCCGCCAGGACTAGCTGGTGCGCGGGCAGCACAGTCTCACCTCCCCTCATTCTTTTGGACCCGCTTCAAGTATTCACCTCCCCCATATCCGAGGCCGCCATGGTCGGCCAACCTGGTCCTAAACCCCACCGCCTCAAGGGGCCCAAGGTGCACCTTCATTGATCCAGTAGTACTCCGGATCACCCCAAGTTAATGGCCCTTGGAGAGCAGATATGCAACCCTGTACTAACATATCATAAAGTAATTCTTCACTACATCTAACGAGACCAGAATGACAGGGCAGTTCACCTCATGCCCCTAGACCAGACACCCACGTTTATGACACCCGGTCAACAGTTCAAAAGTAACAGTGTCCTGATGTATTGGTAAAACTTCACCTTGCATGTGTTTCTCCAGTATCCTATTATCCCTTAGAGTAACATATTGCAGGATTTACAGGACACCTGGAATCGTCTAAACGAATGATTGTTTGTGTGTGTGTGGCCAGAAGGGCAGAATGTTAGGGCATCCATCTATCAACGACACTGACCGCGCCTGGTTTGGCAGCCCCACCCCAGCTGACCCATCCACCCCACGTTGGCACCACGCTGATGTCCACCAATCCTGGAGCTGCTCATCACTGCTGCGCCTATAGTTAGTCGACACCACCTAATCCCCAAGACTATGTGCCCCCTATAGTGTGTAGGATTCAAGGATTCATTACATGGTTTTGTAATAAATAAGACTGTCTTTCCTATTGTCAGACAGAGCCCTCTCGGAGCTTGCAGAGTCCTTTGCATGCCCTATTTTACTAGATAAAAAACCTTTTACTTTCACCCGCACTTGGTCTTGGTCTCATTCCCTCCTGGGGTGTGTCCCTTACTGCCTCTCTTTGTGGGGAGGGTAATGCCTTTTGGGAACGCTTGCTTTCAGACGCGATCCATGTGAGTGCTGAATCCCGGATTCCTAGAGAGTGTCGTCTGTCAAGGAGGATCATGTGGTTAACAGTGTCAAATGCTTCTGAGAGGTCAAGAAGAAAAAGTGCTGTGCATTTGTCTGATTCTGCAGTGACTTTGAGGTCATCGCAGATAGAGATCAGTGTGGTTTCTGTTTCTGTGGTGGGGCAGAAACCTGATTGTGCAGGGTCTAGGAGGTTGTTGGTTTACACTAAACAGTTGAGCAGGGAATATGCAGTGTGGTATTTAGCTTTGTCAAGAATCGGGTGTTGGAGATGGACCAAGACCCATTATAGTGAACAGGGACTCTGAGAGTTTAGCCAAACTCAATCAAGGTACGCGTGGAGAGTGGTCAAGGCTGAGACTCAGGAGAGATAAGTGGGACAAACAAAAAGGAGGTTTGGGTGCCCGATTTGGACAGGCAGCAGTGTGGGCCATATGGTACATATATCAAGAAAGAGGGAACTGCTGCCACGTATTGATACCAATGCAGTTAATTTATGCCAATTTTTTTTTGTATCAAACAGTGGGTTTGGATAGTAACCACATCCCAGTAGAAACATTATATGCCAAAGAACACACAGACACAGCCTTGGGTATATGAAACTTTAAATTATTATTTTTCCAAAGATTCAGCACACAATAGAAAGTATTTAATGATATGCTATAAATGTATTCAGCAAGAAATGATAGCAGCTGTAAATACATTTGTCATATCTTAAAGTGTTGGTATGTATCATGAGTGTGGAAGGACCACACTTGACTCATGAAAGAAAAGAAAAGGTGTGCATTGATAGATATACAAGACCCAGTGTTAAAGAATTGCAGATTACATAGAAGTTGGTCATAAAGGGTGAAAAGAGTGGAACAGTATGAAATGAAACAAAGCAAAGCCATAAAAAACAGGGCATCTATTTACAAATAAGACAAATTGATCTAGCAGTTTTAGGACTAAATTGCACTCTATGCAGTTACAATTCCATTTCTTCGTCCTACTGACAGTCTTGTCACTTAGAAACAACTGTAAAGCAGTGCATTACCTTATAGACAGCCTGATTGTGCAGGGTCTAGGAGGTTGTTGGTTTCCACTAAACTGTTGAGCAGGGAGTATGCAGTGTGGTCAATGAGCTTTGCCAAGAATCGGGTGTTGGAAATGGTCCAACACCCATTCAAGTGAACAGGTACTCTGAGAGTTTAGCCAAACTCAATCAAGGTAAGCATGGAGAGTGGTCAAGGCTGAGCCTCAGGGGAGGTAAATGTGGGGTCAGGGGACCACAATGAGTCCACACAGTGAAATACACATTGACATTTAGTACAAAAATACTGTATTTATTGTAGGGCCCAAAATCACAGCAAAAACAATGCATACAGTTATCCATATACATGAAAAGAGGGTAAGTAGTTAGCCAATTGTATAACCCTAAATTGAATGGGGCCTTGTGCCCAGTAGTTCACAAAGTACCTTTAGAAGTTGGTAAAAAGCTAGACGTGTTCCTGTGGGTATGAAGATTGTTCCTTTCAACAGGATTTTCAGGTGAGTTAAGTACTTGTCCTAACTTTTAGAGAGGCTTTTTTAACAGACCTTTATAAAAGAAATGGAATGAAATAATAAACCAGAGTTCCTCATAAACTGTATAATGGAGGAGATGGGGGCACCAGTAAGTATTGCGACTACCGAAGTCCCTTAAACAATGAAAAAATAGTCCATAGGTGTGGCAGCGGACTCTCAAGTGGGTACCTTCCCATAGAACAGGTCAATGGGCTGTGTTCGTTCACGCAGAGGGGCTCCTGTGGACTATTTTTTCATTGTTTAAGGGACTTAGGTTTAGTCACCCTACGTTTCCTAGGGTCATCCAGGTGTGGACCCCTTGCTCACTGTGCTCAGAGAGGCACATCTCCACCTCACTGATGAGGCCCAACAAGGCTGAAACACGTGTATGGGTTTGCTGTTGGTACTCTTGTTCAGAAGAGAATTGCCATAGCATTTCGGTGCTGGACTGCTCATGTGGGTGGGACAAAGACTGGTATGCAAATGCAAATTTCCCAACTGTGAAAGGTACAGTGAGCTAAAGTGTGGCAGCAGGCTCTTGAGTGGGTACCTTCCTATAGAACAGGTCAATGGGCCGTGCTCTTTCTCACAGAGGGGTGCCTATAGACTATTTTTTCATAACCAGAATAGGCTACCAGAAAACAGGAGATTACCAAGCGGCTAACTGTCTCTGCAGGAAAATATGTTACCGGTCCAGGGAGACTGTCATCTCATAAACTCAACTCTTCCCCAGCCTGAACAGCCTTATAGAAGCACTAGCCTGTTGAAGAATCTGTTTGCCTGTAGACATCTGTGCCTCTGTACTTTCCTGCTGCTAGTAGCTTTCTGAAGTTGAATGATGACAACCTTCTAGAAGTGCTGAAGTTGAGGTCCATGATTGATGAGAATGTTTCAGAAGGTTGCTGATGTAGAAATCTGAGATTCAGGTGCATATTTCAAATGGTTACTTCAAGTTGAGTCTTATGTTTGATAAGAATGTTCCAGAAGGTTGATGACTTGGAGAACTATGAAAGACTAGATTGCTTTACAAGGTCACTGCATGTGGGGTTTGACTGATAGGAATGTTTCTGAGCGTTGCCCATGTTGAGATCTGTGATTGAAGAGAATGTTCTTGAAGGTTGCTGAAGTTAAAGTCTATTAGAACCCGGGGTGAGCGTGGCAGCCAATCAGGTTACTCCAAACCTGAGCTTTGTCACACTATCCAAGCCTGGGTTTGAGCAAAGCAGTACGCTGCTCACACCTGCCCTGCTATGTTCCCAGCTGCTCTCTGCTGACTCCTGGTCCACTCTCCCCCTCCCGTCTGCTCCACCCCCACCCAGGCATCTGCGCTGCTCTTTCAGATCTGCTGGGCTGCCATGGAAAGGGAAGAGAGGCTGCATTTCCATGGTGGTCATATTGGGTGAGAATTTGTTTAAACTAACGGGTCATGGTGAACGAGCGCTCGTTGAAACAAAAACATTACTATCAGCAACCCGTGTTATTTACCACGTGATGCTAATAAAAGTAATCAACCCCTTGTGGGCTTCAATGGCCGATAACAGTGCGGGGGTCCGGGGTTAAGGCCCTTGTTATGCTCAGGCCTATAACATGGGCCCCGGGCTGTTACAGGCCCCATAAGTCCCACAGGCGGGGTGATTATTGTTATATGAATGTCAAAGATGTTTCAGAAAGGTGAGGAAATTGACATCTATGAATAAAGAGAAGGTTTTAGAAGCTTCTGAAGTTGAGCTCTATGAATAATTAGCATATTCATTCAGAAGGTTCTAAATTTAAAACATTTGAGTGATGAGAATATTTCATATGTTACTGAGGTTGAGGTCCATGGATACTGAGAATGTTTTAGAAGTTGAAATAGCTGATATTCCTCACTTTTGAGAATGTGTTTGCACAGCAGGACTGGCTGAACCAGGGTCTAGATAATGTTAGCAGGATGCTTGCCTGGTTTAATTGATGGCTCAATGGGTGTCAAAGTTTAGTAGCTGGATCAGCTGTTGCCTATGTCCTGAGTTTGACCTTTGACTTGCTACATCTGTAAGGCATTTATAAATTTGCAAACACGGATGGCACATTATTAATGGGCATTGGATGCACAGGTGTAGATATGTGATACGGTGACGGGTGCTGATGCCTGAACGAGTATTTGAAATTCCAACCCTACAATGCAGATTTGGGTGCATGTTTTAAGTAGCAGTGGGCAGTTCTTGATGTATTATTCGGTATGGGTGAATAATTAGGATTCACAATGTAAAGGTAACATGCACACACAGGTTTTTTAAATTGTATTAGGGGCTATTGTAGATTTGAGGCTATGAGTGTACAAGTGCAGTTTCAAACTGTGCAGTTTGTGCTCCCCTTTCGCTCTCTTTTTCCTTTCCTTTGTTCCCCTGTTTTCTGGTTCCTGAAAAATATCAATGGTTGGGTTTAACCAATTTTATGTCAAACAATTGTCATATGTACAATGAATGCATTCATTGCTATTTGACGTAATTTATAAAATGTGTCTCAATGTATGAACGTAGCAGCCCTGAAGAAGACCTTCACAGGTCGAAACATGTGTTAGCTGTTGTACAAATTCATACTATGATCTAATAAAAAAGGAACTACAAAATCCCTTTCATCAATTGAATCATTAGATGCCGGTCGGCTTCAACCACTCATCACTGTGTACCAGTTGAAGTGGATAGGGTGCAAGTTGGTCAGGAAAACCTTTTCTTATTTAGTTGTGACTTTGGGCTAAGACATACTCCTGGCCAGACCAGTGCTCCCCATCACACAACAGAGTGTGTGTACTAACAATACACATTTAAAACTTAAATAAAATGTGTTCAGGCAGATAAGTGCAAACCTTGGCAGGCCCAGCTTTGTCGCTCAGTTCAAGGAAGCATTGATGATTGATTGGAAATGGTCTGTCCCAAGACCAAACTTTATCAGACAACAAGCCCACCAAGTGTTATCATCTCCATTAGGGTTCAACGCAACACTTCCTTGTATACTTGGGGTGAGCAAGACTCGCCCAATAGGGTGCCGTTGCTCCTCTCTATGCAACAAGAGCCATGTCTTCCCATTTGGAGCCCTGACTATTTTTTAAACATCCTAGACAATAAGTTCAGTCTATATATCTTCCTTTTGGTGTTCACAAGACACATTACTTCAGACTCACAGTCCCATAGGATTTATTTTACAATAATTGCTTTCCGGCAACTTTGAGATTTTCCTTAAAAAGTTAATCTTGTGGCGTCTAACTTCCTTGAGCAATCACAATATTATTGAGTGAAATGGAAATTGATGTATTTTGATGGAGAATGGAATATTTGTGTAACTGTTAAGTACAGAAAGGTCCCTAAGTACTGTCAGTTTGACACTACTGTTGAATAGATATATGTCATCTTTTTAATGTCATAATGACCACATTCTTTGCAATTACCCTACTCAGAAATGCAGAGTAATCTTCTATTTTTTGAATTTGCATTTTATCACTGCCCTTTTAAGATTCTTAAAATCTGTTATTGACGTTCATGCCTCCTTTTTACGGTTTATTACGGTCTTCACTGTTATGGATTTATATATGAAAACATCACAAACCTGTTTTGTTCGCTAATGGGGTTAGAATAATGCCATTGATAAATTTGATTTATTCCGTTTTTATGCAGTATTAATGTTGACTTTCATGGTATATATTTTACAAAATAAATAGAAAACAGAATTTTTCCTTATATGTCAGTTTGTTGGTTGCACCTCAGGTTCTTGTCACTCCCATAGATCTGACCCATCTAACCCCACAAGGGAAGTAGAATATTATCAACAACTTGGCAGATTTCATAATGGAAACCAAAGAGGAAACCCATCACTTGCAAAATGTAAACAAGCACATTGAGACACCGTCAAGAGGTAAAGAGGAAGGCCCCGGACCTTGAAAGGCCTCAACAGGCAAACCACAACTCCCTGGCAACTTCTGGCAGGTTTATCTTCAATGAAAAGGCCACAATATGATGTCTGCAAATGAGAAGAAATTGCCTTCAGGAGATGTGGGTACTGTGACGAATCTGTGGATGTCGTCTCTTCCCCCCTAGGGCGAGACCTTTCCCATGGGGGCAGGGCGGTGCGTCCTGGGGGGAGTGCACTGGGAGAGGATCACATGGGAGAGGAGGCCCTTATGGGATTAGGGAAGACCATTCCTAGAGAACGCGGATACCATTTCCTTGTTAGACCCTCCCTCCTTCCCCAGGTCAAACTCTCTTTCCCTCTTTCCCGCCAGGGGCAATTCTGCTATTGTAACATTAATAACATTAATCAAATTAACATGTTAGACCACACTAGTGGCCTTGAAAATACTAATTGCCTTCCATATAGCTCCATTAAAAGTACTGTGAAGAAGGAGAGGACCAGGAGTATGCAGATTACTCTGGAGAACCAAAGTGAACGGTCTAGTCTCACACGCCATTTGATTGGTTAAAGAAAATACAATACATTAGAAGGAAACCAACATGGGGAGATCCATCCTAAGACGAGGAAATCCGGGAGACTCAGGGAACAGGGGACTTCAGCGGGAGACGCTGTGCATGGAGGCAAACGGGAGCACAAAGATACTCCAAGAAAAAGGGGCTACTTTGCTCACTGCCTGAACAAACCTCAGGACGCCCCTAAGTCTGGCAGACCACTGGCAAGCAAAACCCCATTCCGAGAAGGGATCAGAGATTTGCGTAGGGAACACCAACGGGAAAAGGAACCCAAATGCAAAATTGACCTGCTGGGACGCCGCCAACCAAAGAGAGCATCCAAACGCTGCCAGAGTCACTGAGGGAAGCAACGGGGCTCGGAAGATGTGAACCACAGAAACAGGTATGCAGGAAGACTGAGAGGTGCTGGAGGTTCAGAGGAAGCAGGGAACGGTGGCACAACATGAGCTAAGCTGGTCTTGGATCCGCACCCATATGAGAGTCAAAGTATAAGAGGGTCGGGGACCCTGAGAGAAACAGAGACATTGCAGAAAGAATCATATGCCTGGCAGGAGAGTAAACCAGGCCATTGCAGCAGCGCATTGCGAGGCTGGTACCCGCATCATACGGGAATCTGAGAAGAAGAGGGTCTGGGACCCTGAAAGCAAAAGAGGTGGATCAGAAATATACCGGGGCTTGGCAGGAGAGTACACCAAGCTGCCATAGCAAAGCATTGCAAGCTTGGGCCTCGCACCCATATGAGAATCTGAGAATACAGTGAAGTACATTCAAGAAGGTACGGGGTCTGGGACCCAAGGCGTTAAGAGAAGGAAAGGAAACTACACAAGGAGGAGACAAAGTCCTACAGTGTAAACAAAAAGAATCCATGGGAAAGGAGCAAACCCCTTATTATTGGAGTAATACCTTGTGGAACATTTCTTTTGTGGTTTTTAACACCAGAGACATTGCACACCTTTCAGTTGGCAAGAACTGTCATTATTTCTTTAAGTTAGGAAGAACCCCCATTGCACATTAGAGATAGGTCATTAGTGTTAGGGTCAGAAGTAGGGTTTTGGGACACAACAGTGACTGACTATTTGTTTGACATCCTGAGGTTTCCCTTAGATTTCATTGAGGCAGGGAAACCCCTCTTAGCTTTATGGACAGAGAGACCTTTTTCCTAAAGCTTTTCCTGGTTAATAAAAGTTTATAACCAAAATCATGCCACCTTTGTGTCTGAGCCTTACTTCAACACCCTTACACTGCCTACCATCAATCTGCGTATGGCAGCCTCTGTCACCAATAGAGTTTAAAGCTGAACACTGAGCTAGCTAGCCTTTGGAAGACTCCAGGCGCAGGGCATTTCAGGTGTGCTTATGCTCTCTCTTTGGTCTGCTTGATAAATCACTATTCAAATATTTTGTTCATGATGTTGAGAACGACTGAAGCCTTGGACAAAATACAAGTTAATTAGTTGGGGACCACTGTGATGCTCTGCTATGATCTCTGCATGGGGTGGTGCATAGAAACATAGAATCACACAGAAATTGGCAACAGAGAAGAACGCCCCTTCCAGTCAGTCTACCAACAGTCCTGTCTGCATTTTCCATAAAGGTTCACGTGGCCTATATAGCTTTACCCATGCTTACTTGTTAAATAGAGCACAATTCTATTACTCTGTTTTGAATTTCTTCTTTCATATTGCTCTGTTTTATGATTCTTCTGATTTCAGTTTCAGCCTGGGTGTTTATTATGCTCATCTAAACTGCAGTACTATGAGACCAAAACAATAAGAGTTTTTGGTACACATGAGGCCGCAGATCTTAGAGACTGCTGTCATGATAACATGCTGACTCGGCACCCGGGAAGCAGCCTGGGACTCAGAGATATAATAATAAAGCCTTGTGTTTGAGATACTGACCGCTGTAAAGAGGTATTAGACCAATTTCCTTGCACACCACTTTAATCGAATCACATTTTAATGCATTATACCGCATAACTGTATATGTAGTTTGGGGTTAGGTGTTTAGAAAGGTATGGCTGTGCGGCAGGGGGGTGTCCAGGTTGGTGTGGGGGCTCTCCCCCTGCATTTAAATTGCAATAAAATATGGTTACGCAAAACTGTTTGAAACAGGATTTGATGAAATGCCCGTGAGGAAAAGGCATCAATCTCTCTAAAGACACCGATTACCTAGGATTGGAGAAAGGTGGCAGGTAGTCCCCAGGTTATTTCGAAGGCTGGACATTTCAGGAAGGTTCTCGTCACGTGATTGGATGCAGAAGGTGCGCAAAAAACTAAAGACATACTAAGAATGCAGCAATGATGGAATGGGGCACGTTTCCAAAGCAGATCAAGGCATCTTTCCAGGTCTAGAAGACTATCCCAGGCCGAAGGACCTCATATTGATAAGGAAATCCATTATCAAATAGAGGTTTCTGTAAGGGTGCAGAAGTAAGGCTCGGACACAATAGTGGCATGTTTCTGCATATACACTTTGATTCCCTTTTAATCCCTTTGGCCTGTGGGCGCTTTGATACACAATTCCTTGATGTATACAAATGCCCATAGGAAAAGGTTGGATACATGCCTCTCTATCCCTTAAGCTAAGAGGGGGTTCCCTGCCTCAGAGGAAGCTGGTGAAAGTCTGACTCTAACCCTAATAATCTACAATAACTGTGCAAGGATTGTCTCTTCTTAAAGTGACACGTGTTCTTTGTGATTTCAATCAGCAGAAACGTACCCAATCTTTGGGCAGTAAAAGCGATGAAATAAACAATGTTCAAAAAGTATAAGATTCCCAGTCTAGGGTTCTTCTTCTTTCCCCTAGAGTCATCCTTTTGGGCTGTTGAGCCTGTCTAGGATATAGAATTTCAGTTTCCCAACTCGACTCTTTTGCCTTTCACATGGGTGTGAGTCCCAGACGCGCAGTTCGTTATGATGTATGTTTGGTTCACTCTCCTGCCAAACATAGGATTCCTCTGCTTCACTTATTCTGGTCATATTATGGGTGTTTGATTCACTCCTGCCAAACACCTGTCCTCTTATCTTGGTTGCTCTCAGTTTGTTATATGGGTGCACATCCCAGGCTCACAATTTGTTATCATGTTTGTTTGGTTCACTTTTCTGAAAACATATGATCCTCTGCTTTTGGGGTTTCTCTCTGGCAACATATGATTCTTGTAGGTCTGGGTCCCAGACTCACAATGTCTTTTCAGGGTCTCAGACCATATTTCTCCAATGTTTATAGTCACTGTCTAGCTTCCCTGTACCTCCAACTCCTCCTGGTAAACATGTGTACCTGGTTCCCTTCTCTTGACAGACATCAGCGTTTCCCCAGCCTCTGCTTTATTCTTTGAGACTCCATCAGCTCCCTGGTGAATGGCGGGTTCTGCAGCGGTTCCGTAGGCATCTGTCTACACCCGGTTGCACGTCCTGCCTTGCACGAGGCTCAGTAGATCCTGTGCTGCCCTGAGGTACATATCGGTAGCAACTTGAATGGTCCCCCAGTTTGGACCACATTCAGGTTCTCCTTCTCCTTGCTTTGTTGCTTCTTCTTCCTTGGTTTCTCTCTGCCTGCCCGGTGCAGGAGCCCCACAGTTCCTCCTCAGAGGATCATTCACCCCCCCCCCCTCTCCCGGCTTCACAGCTGACTTTCTTTTGAACTGAACTCCCACTTCAGTCAGCTGCATTCGTTTGAGCAAATGACATCTCAAGAAAAGCTACACTGCTCACTCTGCTTCTTCTGAGAGATCCCCTGACTCCCTATGATCGTCTTTTTCCCAGTACTCATTTTCAACTTAGGCGTAAAATACTTAGTATTCTCTTGTGTTTTAACTTTGTCAAGTATATTAAGATGACTGATCTAGCAACAGAGTATATTTGCTCTACCGTAAAGAGAAGGGATTGGATGTATTAAGGGGAGGGGGAATATGTTATGACTTGATGGTCGTGAAGATTATGACAGCCTCTGTACCCAAGTACCACACAGGGAGATACTTAATTAACTCCCTGTGTGATCTTTGAGGCCACAGGTATGGATGATGGAATACCAGGAACGCCGGAGACCCCCAACCGCTGTAAGGAAAACCACAGAGCCATAGTTAAGGCGGACTTGAGGGACTCAAAAGCGGCTTGATGTTCGGGTGACCATGAGAAAGGGACGTGTGGACTAGTTAGTGCTGTGAGTGGAGCCAAGATAGAGGAGAAGCCTGTGATGAACCGCCTGTAAAAATTAGCGAAACCAAGGAACGATTGTAGGGATTTGAGATTCACAGGAATGGGCCAATCTATAACGGCCTGGGTCTTGGACTGATTCATGGGCAATCCTCCCGGTGAAATATGGAAGCCCAAGAACTCTACCTCCTTGGTATGGAACAGGCATTTTTGTGGTTTGGCAAAGAGAGCATTCTTGCGCAACCGGGACAAAACTTCTTTTACGTGAGACACATGTTCCTCAAGAGAGGAAGAAAACACGAGAATGTCGTCCAAGTAGACAATGACATAGATGTCCAAGATATCGTTGAATACATCGTTCATAAATTGTTGGAAAGTGGCTGGTGCATTGCACAGTCCAAAGGGCATTACTGTATATTCTTACAATCCGTGTCGGGTGCAGAACGCCGTCTTCCACTTATCCCCCTCACGAATACGGATCAAATTATATGCACCTCGGAGGTCGAGCTTGGTGAAGATAGAAGCATGAGTTCATCGATCCAGCAACGGGGTGGTGAGTGGAATCGGGTAACGGTTTTTAACCATGATTGCATTGAGTCACCTGTAATCAACACAAGGGCGAAGATTTCCCCCCTTTTTTGGGACAAAGAAGATTGGACTTGTGGTGAGTGAGATGGAGGGCCGAATGTGGCCCAAACGTAATGCCTTTGTGATATAGTCCTTCAGAGCCAGATCTTCAGAAGGGGAAAGTGAATAGACCCGCCCCTGGGGTATCGTGGAATCGGGGACCAGGTCTATGGGGCAGTCATATGGCCTATGCGGTGGTAGACCTTCCGCGGTTCCTTCATCAAACACTGTTCAATATTCGTGATAGACTGCGGGGACACTGGACATGACCGCGCCTACCGTATGTGGGACTGGTGCGAGTGGCTCGTCGGTTGTTCTCACAGCAAGTAGTGCGATGGCTCCTAGTGCATGTGATGGAGGAGACAACCCCTTGGCCTCTATGAGACAATAGTTTTGGCAGACATCGGATTCAAAAAGGACTTGACCCGTCCCCCAGTTCATAAGTGGGTTGTGTCGTCGTAACCAGGGAATCCCCAGGAGAACTCCAAACTGGGGGGTAGATATGAGATCAAACGTAAGAGTTTCTCTATGGGTATCCTGAATTACCACCTCAAAGGGCGAGGTCTGTTGCCTGATGGGGCCTGAAGTGAGGGATGTCCCATCCATGGCTTGCACTGGTTCTGGGCATTTCTTGGATACCAGAGGTAAATTGAGGGAATTGGCCAAGGTTATGTCAATAAAGTTGCCTGTGGCCCCTGAGTCAATGACTATCTGAACAAAATGTGAAGTGTTTGAGTCTGGTCTCAGAAGAGCACATACTATAACAGGTCTTATGCACCCAAATGCAGGGATGGTATCAGTGGGGGACTGATGAGTGCTTGTCCTAGCCCCCGGGTTTAGGGATGAGCTTTCTGAAAACCCTGATTCTTGTGCTTTGGACAGCGTGGGCAGTCTTTGACATAGTGTCCATTGAGGCCACAATAAAAGCAGGCATTGTCCGCTCTCCGTCGTTCCCTTTCCGTGTTGGTTATGGGGCTACATATTCCCCCGACCTGCATGTGTTCACTAGGTGATTCGGGAGGTTGAAGAAGGGTTTGAGAACCAGAAAACCCTGCTTCTGCCTTCCGTTGGGCTCTCCGAGCATCTACTTGTAAGGCCAGATCAACCAGATCGGGGTATAACGCAGGAAAGGATGGTACAACAGAAAGGGCGTCTTTCATGTGGTTATACAGTCCCCTGTAGAAAACCACGGCCTTCTTGCTCTCAGGCCATGAGGTCTCCACCGACAGCTGGTTAAAGCGGGTTATGTATTCTATGAGGGGGTTTTTACCCTGGGCGAGATCAAGCAATTCTAAATCCCGAGAATGGACCTTGTGTCTAGTATCGAATACTTTGGAGATTTCACTCAGCAACAGATCGAAATCATAGAGGGCCAGGTGAACGTTTTCTAACAAAGGGTTCGCCCACGTGGCTGCGATACTGGACAAATGAGACAACATGAAGGTGGCCTTGGTGGTAGAGTCAGGAAATGCCAGGGGTCTGCAAAGGAAGTGTAGTTTGCACTGATTGAGGAACGTGCTGAATTTTCTGGGGTCACCATGGTATCTCTCGGGGGCGGCCAATGGAAAAGGGGTAGGAACCACCACCGGGACAGGAGCGGAAGGGGTACTGGCAGGAGCCGAAGCCTGTGGTGGTGCATCCCTGAATTCTGGATCGGTGGGAAGAGGGTGGCGAGCACTCTGTAAGGAGTCAAGCGGGTGGTGGAGAGCCGTAGTGGCTGCGGCCATATCTGCTCTGAGGACGGTGACTGCTTGGACTAAAGCAGCCACAGGGTCTTCGGCTGAGGCCTCCATAATCCGGATGACCAAAAAGAGGCTTCACAGTCTGTTATGACTTGATGGTCGTGAAGATTATGACAGCCTCTGTCCCCAAGTACCACACAGGGAGATACTTAATTAACTCCCTGTGCGATCTTTGAGGCCACAGGTATTGATGATGGAATACCAGGAACTAGGAACGCCGGAGACCCCCAACTGCTGTAAGGCAAGCGTATAATTACTACAAGGCCAAATAAGCAGTAAACAGACGTGTGAGCTATAACCCACTAGTAGGCTTACCTAAATGGGAGAAGGACGGAAGGTCAACCAATTAGGGATCGTTGGGGTAAGCAAGGTGTGAGGCGTTCAAGGTACCCTCAGTGCATGGTCAGCGGCAGCTGGAAGGAAGACAGGGCCCGGTGCTGCGGCAGGTAGAGCACACACTGGAAATACCCGTGATAACTGCGGGCACAGTCTTAAAGCGTTACAATGATGCAGGATAATCCAAAACAGTCCCGGCGGTTTCTGAAGTCAAGAGTTCAAAGAAACAACAAATGCGAAGGAGTACCAGTAGAAGTCCAGGTAAGGCAGTCCAAGGGTCGGTATACCAGCAGGAGCGAGAAGAACAATGCAGGGATGAAGCGAATGAAGTCCCGTATGTAAATCCGTGGTCCAAGTAAGCCGTGAGACAAAAAACAGAAGTACGCCAAACAGTGCCGAAGAGTACAGCTGTGAAGCACTGGACAGCACGTACTCAATGTTTTTATCCTGGTGCTGGGTTGTCAGATGATCTCGTTTTTTGTGTCACCTGATGCGTGTCTCCAGCACGTAATCTGGGCTTCCGTGTCACGTGTTCCGTAGTTTTAACAGGTGGTTGGTTCTTTTGAGTCACGTGACACAGAAAAACATCGATCCAATGCCCTACATGACCCATTCCGAGCCGCCAAGCGAGCTGCCAGTGGAGGAATGGGTGCAGTTGATTCAGATGGTTCCTGTTGCCCATTTGTTTCCCTGGGCAGTGCCACCAGCTCCCACTCCACTGACGCCCTATTCGTTTGGAAGAGGGTAAGTGTACAGACGGGACCGTGGCGGGTTGTAAAGCAGGGTGTACGACAGAATACTGCATTCCCTGAGACTAGTCATCCCCAATCCCAAAGGGGGCTTCCCTACCCATGCGATCCTCCCTCAGAACACCATCCCTCGACAACATCCTCTGATTCATGACATCTTTATACATAAAGCTGAATGTATTTATGTGTGTGTGTATGTTTGTACAGCTATACAAATCCACACCGTTGAACCCACATCTACCAAATTTTCACGGATTCCTCATTTGTCTGGGGCAAGATCGTAGTCTATGTTTGGATGCAAAAATCTTACATGCAAAAATAAAATGTGGATGTGCTTGTGTTTGTCCGGCTATACAAATCCACACCATTGAACCCACTGCTATCAAATTTTGCATGGATTCCTCATTTGTCTGGGGCAAGATTGTAGTCTATGTTTGGATACAAAATATTCACTCCGTAGACACCCGCATTTACTGATGCTCACTCCGATTCACTACAGAAGGAGGCAACATTTGGAAAAGTGTCTCAAGCAAAATGTTCGATGTGTTGGTTATTTCTTTGAAATGTGTCACTACTGTATGAGAACTATAGAGAAGGCCATGAAGATGTGTTTAAATTCAACTGATACCCCTGCTGTATTTGCTACCTGTACATTTCTCAGATGGGCATGGTGTTATTGGAGATCCCTTGCTAAAACTGATTGCTTTTATTCTCAATTTTGTATCATTGTGTATCATGATGTAATTTTATGTGTTGTCTCTTAGTGATGTATGTGTCATGGCCACTGGACAGGAACCCCAGTTCACATCCCCTAAAGGGTCCAGTTTTTTTCCCTTGGGCACGTGTCATTCCATCTCGAATCAGTCAACCACGTGTATCTGGGCCGGGCGTGGCCATGGGAATCAATGAAGCTGCACGTGCAGCATCATTTGGGAGTGGCAAGGTGGAACCATCTAGCAGAGCACGGGGGCGTGGCTGGGACCAGGCTATTTAAGCCTTCCCTGCCCACAGGCCTAGGCTTCGCGTTATTCTGCCTAAGCAGCGTAACGCTCACCGCTGCCTGAGAAGCATCTTACTTGTTTCCCAGCAAACCATCTCGGAGAAGCATCTTACCTCTTCTCCAGCTAAACCATCTCGGAGAAGCTTTTTACCTGTCGTCCAGTGAAACCATCGCAGAGAAGCATCTTACCTGCATAGCCAGCCAAACCATTGCGGAGACGCAATTTACCCGTTTTCTCTATCCGAACCAGCTGAATCATCGCTGAAGCATCTCTTACCTGCTCGCAGTGACTCCATCCACGATCGACCAGAGCGCACTTACCTGGCTCGTGGAATACAACCACCGACTGCACACCTTACCTGACCTTCAGCTTGGACACCAACTCAGAAGTTCTACACAGCCAGCTTTGTCGCGGTCGCAGGCATCCTTCACCCGCCGCCAGGTCTGCGCACCGCAACTCTCCTCCAAGCGCCTCCAGACTATACCTGCAGGAGGAAAGAACAAATAAGGTTAGAAACCTAATAGAGACATTTGCTAAGGTAACGCGCCATTGCATCTAGCGCTAACGTTTGGATTCCAACTAGTCATCTTCTTGGGAACACGTCGAAGTCTTCCACTGGCACAATGACTCCGCTGGGCCGCCATCTCCCATAAGGGAGACAGAGACATTATTAAGAGTACAAACTTAAATCATGTAACAAGACATTAATACTTAAATGAACAATAATCATCACAAAAACTCCTACCTTCAAAGTGGTTTGGTAACAGCTGTGCCACCACATCTATGGACCAGTGAAGCAACTGGGTCATCTTGAAGCCCCCCTGCTGATGAGAAGCAGGATGGAGAGCTCGCCCTAACTATATATCAGGTAAGCCTATATGGGTAAACGCTTACTTATCTTATTTTGGCACGAAAGGTCAGAGGGGAGTCACAATACCTCCACACCCTTCTCATTGCCTCTCGTGTTCCCACAGGGGCAGTACCAGCATCCAGAACAGTGTACTTGGCAGCAGCTGGGGGTGAGAATCGATCCCGGGGAGCCAAATCCAGGGAGGGCTCCAACCGTGCCCCAACATCCCCGAAGAGACCAGGTGAGCGTAACAGTGTGATTTTGCGACAATTTTGGCGAAATAAAGCTAGTTGAACTGAACTGTATACAGTTCGAAAGTGTTTATTAAAGCATTTTTAAAGTGAATTAAAAAAGAAAATATAAATGTTTTTCACGCCACTCCAAATATGGGAAATGGCAAGTTTACAGTTTACTTAAGTTCATTCACCAGAAGGGGGCACAGTCAAGCAATCTTTCTTGGACATTTTCTCAGATGTGCTGGAGCCGTTGAGTGACTGAAACATGCCGCACAAAAAACGAACATCACTTGGAAAAGCTCCATCTGATACAAAGCGAAAATCAATATTAAGAGCTTCTGAAGCACAACAACAAACAGCTGCACAACTTGCCCACCAGAGGACAAGAGCAACATCCTCCAGGGCACATGGTACATCACTCGATCAGGACACGGGCAACGCTGTGTACCCCAGCTGGTTTCTTATAAAGGACTGTGATTGAGGGGTGTAGATTAGCTTGTTGCTAGAAGTTTAGAAGGGGAAATGCTGCTGACGTTTGCATTATATTGAAATGTAATAAAGTAGACTCCATTCCTTCCTACTCGTTAAAATTCCATCAATACCACTTATTTACATCAATGCCCTGCTTCTACCATAGGCGTTTCCCCAATTTCTTCAATTGTTTTCTCACCACCATTTTTATTTATATGTCTTTCCTCCAGCCATGCCGAAAATATTTCTCCTCTACTCAATCTGCCATCTTGATCATAGGACATGAAGGAAGAACAGTGGGATTTGAAATCTGTATCATGTGGCATCAGGCATTTCAAGTGATACTGTGATGTGTTGTTGTGTTACATTTCACAAATACATTTACTTTCTCATGTAAATCCTGTCAATTTTCCAACCAATTATGCTGGCTTTCATGAGCTTTTGGTTGCCAGACCCTCTGGCTGCCCTGAGGTCCAGGATGGAAAAGGTTTTCCACAGGCGTCTCTGGCACTTGTTGGGCAGAAGGAAGGGGAAACATTAATTCACTTTTCACAAAGAGGGCTTAGCATGTAGACATGTTGCCTATGCACTCATCAACTCCACAGATTTCAGCGCTTGCCTTCCCCTCTTGCATCCTAAACCTCTCCCTCGCTTTCCTTTACAGAGTCACATGCAGCGAGGACATTAGTGGCGGCAACGCGCTATAGAAGACCACTTACCTTACACTAGCTTATGTAAGAAATTGGCCTCATGCATGTAAATGTAGCAAGCGGTCGCAGGACAGAGAAATCAATGGGCGAATCGGAACCAGATCTACTTCACGGTTAGATGAACTCCTACAGGACCTAACCGGGAACAACTATAACATAACAGAAGTGTGGCTGATCAGGGAAAGCACAACCTGTGAAAGAGGTGTGAAAAAAAATGACATTACTCTCGGATAGGACCATGCTCCTGAGTCAAGGTTCTCTGGCATAATGACATTTTTATATAACGCGTATTCTGGCCAATTCACAAAAAGCCACTCACAGTTTCTGGGAGGTTTAAGCGTTCCAGTGCGTGCGTCTCTCTCTCTCTCTCTCTCTCTCTCTCTCTCTCTCTCTCTCTCTCTCTCTCTCTCTCAATCTCTCTCTCTCTCTCTCTCTCTCTCTCTCTCTCTCTCTCTCTCTCTATCTCTCTCTCTCTCTCTCTCTACCTCTCTCTACCTCTCGCCCTCTGCCCCTCTTTCTCTCTCTCTCTCTCTCTCTCTCTCTCTCTCCTCCTCTCTCTCTCTCTCTCTCTCGCCCTCTCCCCCTCCCTCTATCCCTACCCCAGAAACCCAGATTTATTTGACCTGAGGCAGAAGGCCATGTGCCAAGACCTTAAAAGGGTCCGTCACCATCTTGTAGTCGGGCGGCCCTATCGTTGCATCCATCTGACTCAGCATAAATCTGCCAGTCTGCAGTTTTCTTAAGTCCAGGCATCATTTCTCAGGGCTTGCAAAATGGCCTCTGTTCTAATGGAACTAAGTGTACAACCTCGTAAGCATGCTGTGACAATCTTTTAGATAGCATCACTTCTCCCCAGGGGGTAGCCCATTCCATGATGCTACAGAAGTGAGGCCGCTAACCTATAGTTCCCCTAGTAGTGGTAACATGCGGGAGGATGTCATGGAGCGGGACTAGGAAGCCAATGTTAACGACTGAAACTTCTACACATAAGCTCAAGTCGGAAACCATGTGTTATTGTAAAATGTCAAACCACCCTTATGTCATAGGTAGAGGGACGAAGGAGAATGCTTGAGAATGCTCTAATAGAGCAGAATGAAGGCTCAATCAGCTGCTGTCAATTGGACTGACGTTACACTGGGGCTGTCCCCGCTATTTAAACTGAACAGCAAGGAAGGTTTGGGAGCTCGATATCCAAAGAAGGGAGAAAGGTCTGGATCTCGATATCCGAAGACCGAGGAAGGTGTGGCAAAGATGACTGTATTTGAAAGTCTTGTTGGACGACAGGGTGTCAGCTCTGAGAGTTGGAGATGTAGCTGAGAGAAAACTAGTTGCAGAAGATGAAACGGTGAACCAGAGGTTGGTGGACCAATTGAGAGAAGAAACAACGTAGGCAAATGAGCAGAAGGTGGATCAGACAGTGGCAGTCGCATGACCTGTGATGGGTGGATCCTGTGGTCAGAGGTTTGTGCCCAAATAAGCAGTAACAAGTGGAATCGAGAGCAAGCAGACCCAAGTTGAGAACAATATGGAGTCGAAAAAGAAGTGAGCCTGTGGCCCTGAAATGAACTTAAGCTACGATCCCGGAATCCAGGTAACCTGCTCCATAGCAAACCTGAGAGGGGCCGGGAAGCTTCAAGAGACATTTATGAAAGTAAAAGATTTCCCAGTCCGAAATCCCAATGTGTTGAGAATCATGGCGGTGTAGGCAAGTAGTTCCTCGAGGGACCACCTAATAACCTACAAAAACAGAGCCCTGACTATTCCAACATCATCATCGACGGCAATACCATCCCTGTTGCTAAAAATGTGAAAACCCTTGGCTTTTATCTCGATGCCAATACCAACCTCACCAAACAAGTTAATTCGACTGCCTCAGCTAGCGCCTACACAGGGAAATTAATTAGAGCCTGCAGACCTTTTCTATCTACTAATAGCTCTCATACAATATAAGTTAGACTATTGCAACAGCCTCTACCAAGGTGACAACCAATCTATAATTAATAAACTTCAGGTTCTCCAAAACAATGCATTACGAGCAGCTCTAAACATTCCTAGGCGGGAACATATATCCGCTACCAGAATATCATTCAAATGGCTTTCCATTCAACAAAAAATTGATTTAAAAACTCTTTGCCTCACTTACAAAGCCCTTAACCACCAAGCCCCACCCCCCTATCTTACCAACAAATTCACCATGAAACCGGCCATCAGAACCACTAGATCTTCCAACACTTTATGCCTCACTGTGCCTAGATTTACTTCTAAAAGAGCCGGCGGTTCTAGTTTCACGGTCCTCGCCTCCCAACTTTGGAACACCCTGCCCTTGAATATTAAATCGACAAAATCCTTCCAGTTATTCAGGAAACGTGTAATTGGGTGGTTACTGACTAAAAATCAATATTAAGTTAGGCATAGCCTACTAAAAACTATATATTGTATATGCCACACTTATGCCTTAACTGTATATACTGTACATAACCTTACTAATGTACTACTGCAAATGTTTATATGTTTTGTGCCTTGTAACTTGTCCTAAGCGCCCATTTACTCCCGGGTCTGGAGCCCTATACAAATGAAATAAACAAACAAAACAAACAAACAAACACTTCATCACACACTAATAAAGTGGGATAACCTGACACCGACTAATCTTGATGAAGTGAGTAAAGGACCTCGCTTAAGCAGTGACCAGAGTTCTTTGGAAGTTCCCCGATACAAAGACGGTGGGTCTTTCCAAAGCTGCGAAGGGACACGCCCTTCAAAAGAAGCTCCTGCCTTACCATGCAGAACCCGAGAAGAATAGCCATCACCCCCTGGAGGTTAGTCCTGGGGACCTTCCTGTATTTGTCTTTTGCTAACACTGGATCAGCCAAGAGTCAAATTCCCTCCACCCCTGATTTCCTCTCGTAAAGCTAGGAGATTTCTTTCTAAACAAAAGAGAGGAACAATTTATGTGTTTGTGTTGAAAAAAGTACAAGGAACAATGGGGAACCAGCTAGGAGAAGGAATTCATTTTCCTAGCCCCACAAGGATCCAGTAGAACTGTTTGCTTGTTTTGGAAAACTTGTAAATGTTACCTTTGAGAAAACTTGCCATTGTTGGCATCCAGGAAAAGAGAGTCATTCTCCTGAGTCACGATCAGATACAGAACTTTAGTATGTGTTTATTGTAGTGACAAGGATAGCTTGGACTTTCATGGACTTCCTGACGACCACCCACGTTTCTTTAGTTTAGGTAGGGAAACCCCAATAGAGTTAGGGTTAGGTAGGTTTGTCTTTTCTTTGAATAAAAACCCAAAGCTAAATCCACCTGGTCAGACTCCTAATTCTTTGTCACCACAATGTTTTCAAACAGCGTCCTCAGAGCTTCAGCCATTCTGGAGTTTGTGGGTCAGTTCCTGGACCATGCTCACAGTGTGATTCATTATTATATGGGGCTCCCGTATTATTTCACCCAGGGCTATTCTCCGTCTTGTCACACGTGACTTCATCGTAAATAATAATAAAGGTGAGAAGGCAGCTCCATTTCTTGCCGGTTCATCCTGAAATGTCAAGCCATGGGCCACTAACTTCAGAGATCTTACCGGTTCACTGTTCTTGGCAACTAAAGTTTGGGGTTTCTCGCTTTGTCAAACATTCCATTAGTACTGAATATTGCAGCCAGGACAGGTGCTCAAAAAAGGTCCCAAGGGGCAAACGTTTATTAAAGAAACCAGGTTTATTGTGCAGTGAATTACGGTAGGAGCAAAAAGAGAAAAAAATCAAGGAAGGATATGTGTCTGTGAGCTTAAACACAGTGAAGGTCAAAGAAAAGTGCAGGGGAGTCTTGCAGTTTACCGGTCTGGGGAAATTGCTGGTGCCAGAATTACCAGCAATTCTACCAGAAATTGTCCCGGACTGATATCCCAGAGAGCCACAAGGTCGTCCGTCGCTGGCTACGGACTGCTGGGCAAGATTTGTTGGCAAGCTTGCTGACATCCTTTAGGTTAAATCTTTATTTTATTTCTCTTTTTGTCTGGCACGCTATCATTGGTGCACTTTCCAGATCACTAGATTCTTTCGTTCTCTGTCTACAGGCTAGCCCCACACATCCTTGCTTAACCAGGGGTGCTTAAAATTTGGCCCCACGAGCTGCATGTCCAGGTAAACCACTGCTGCTGTTTTAATGGTTTATAGCTGCTGGCATGGATCTGTAAGGAAAAGCGGTGGGGGTTGGTTAGGGAAAGAGAGGGAGCTCTGTTAACTGTTAACTGTTTGTCCATGTAGAACTAGGAGCATTCAATATGGCTGCTTTCTAGCATCTCTCCACAGCCAACAACCCTCTTTTAAAAAAAATAATATTCATATTCTTCAGGTGCCGGATTTAACACATACTGCACTAAATTACATCTCCTGCACTCCTGACTCAGTATATGTGTGGTTATATACCATTACAGCAAGATTGCCATTATCAGATCACAATATCCTCTGAGAGCAAGTTGGAAGCCTCTCACTAACACGGCCAATGATAAGCTGACATGGGAAATGGGACGTGATGGGGAGAGTTGCCAGAATGCTTACAAATTGCTGAGTCAGCATCAACCAACACTGGTTCATGAAAAGGCTTGTTCACCGTTTTGACGTCTGTGTGGGATGCATAGTAAAGGACTTGGCACACATCCCCCATGAAGTGGTAAGTTTTATATAAGTTTCCTTCATTGTGGGATTAAGCCCGCTCTCTGTTCTCTTTCAAACAGATTGTAGAACAGGCCAGCACTTCGACGGGCCAATGATTGAGACCACTATTTTATGACTAGCCACCATTCTAAAATCAACAACATCAGAATTCAACCATCTTCTGTAGGGCAGATGTACTCCATCTGATAATCTGCTATTCAATAAAAACTCTTGCTTAAAGAAATGTCCTGTGTGTTTCCTCTGTGTGAGTGAATCAGATTATAATCAATGCTAACTCTAGAATCAGATCCTTAATTCAAATATTTCCACACCATTCACCAAGGGGAAATAGCCAATCAATTATCTGCTCCTACATAAGTACTTATTACAGGCCAAAACCCATCGCTAAATTTGATCGCAGCTCTTTGTGGCTGTTCCATTTTTATCCATTTGTAGCATTGTGGTCAGTCATGTTTCAAGGATACAAACCAAAACACCGTAGAAATAATCAACTTCAAAAAGAGCACCAACCACCTTGGGCACTACACTTAAAGGGCCAAAAAAGGATTTTGCCACTTCAGCCAGTAGCCGTGGAAGCATTTAAACAGAGCTCATGGTCCTGCATCCTTTCATGGAAGCAACTAATGCCAAACCGTAGCAGCTGGATGAAACACATCTCAGTTTGGGGGAAGTAGAAAAGAAGATCTGAAGAACTGCAGTAAGCAGAATAATCTACAATTCCATGGCCCACCGAAACATTTAGAAGAGGGTAACCCAGCATCCTTCTTGAAATGCTTTCTACCAAATTTGTAGAGTTTGCCTACTTGTAGGCAACTGAGCATCCAAAAAGCACATTGAGTGGGCCCTTTAAGAGCTGCAAGAGCTGTTAAAAAACAACCAACGCATATAATCTTCTTTTTACTGCAATGCCACCAACTCGAGCAAATTATGCTCCAAGTACTGAAAAGGAAGCCATTTATCTTAGATGGCCATAGCCTGTTTATATCATAAGATGCTATAAAAGGCCTGGCTGAGAGAGTTTACCTTACACTGCACCCTGCACTGAAAAAAATGGAAGCATGCTACAGTCTAGTTCATCTCTGCATATTTAAAGTTTCCTACAGTGGCACTTACATTTGACACAATTATCCCAGCAAGTGCAAAGACCCTATTGGCACATGAACCAGAAGAAATCAATACCACACAAATTGGCTTTAACATTCAATCTGGTTAATTTTCGAGAGGAACCTGAAGGTGCTACTCATGGATAGATTTTATTATACGCATCATGAGTGAATCACTTCTGTAATTTATTTTGGTTATGTTATTATTAACTGTGTCCTACTTTGGATCATGTTTAACATTTTGGTTTTCTTCAGTTTGGGAACCGCCCATCAGGGTGCTGTTTGCTGCATTTCCTCCCCCTCATAGTTCTATGACATGGTCTTCCACGAGCAAGCTTTCTGTGGCTCATAGATGGTTTCCTAACTTCTCAACAAACTTTAGACAACTTTTTGTGCTATGTCTTCCATTCTCTAGCCTGAAATCTAACTGTTGTGTGTATGTACGGGCTACTTTCTCATTTCTCTGCACTCAATAATTCCTGGTGTTGTGAGGACAAGATATAGGAAGATTATCAGTAGTTACTGACATATGGGCGCCATTACGAGTTTGAAGGTAAGTGGAAAAAGTGGCAGTAACGGAATTACACTGAACCTCATCACTGCCACTTTTACCTCACCACAAAATAGAAGGGACAGAAAAGTGGTGCTAATTACTCCACTGCTAATTTTGCAGAAAAATTGCAGTAATTCCTCCAGAGGAATTAGTGATGGAGGAATTAGCGCATGGCAATTACACTCAGTTACAAGTATGGATGCTCCAAAAATATCAACATAAAGAGGTGGTGGCTGAAAGGTTAACATTATTCTTAAACCTCTGGCAATTGCTCTGGCCAACTCTCCAGACCATTGCTCTTCACCTGACAAGCCATTACAAAAAGGAGAAAGATCATGTGCAAATCCAAAAGGGGCAGCTCAGCCCGAACTGCCAGGTCACATCTTTTCTAGTCTTTCCCCTTTATGCAGTATGTTGGCAGGCTGAAGAGCAATATTCTGGATTGATGCCCAGATAATTTGCCAGAAGTTTAAGATGAATTCTAATATTTCTGGCTATCTCCTCTTTGTTTTGCTTTGTCACCCTTCGCGGGACGGGTATGCACAGATGTGGGTCCTGTGCCTGCTGGGCCCAAGGACCCAAGCTACTCCACACTGATGACGCCCGATAAGGCCGAAACATGTCTTGGGATGCTTGTGGTCTCATGCAGAAGGGATGTGATTTAGCGGTTCGGGCAGGATCAAACCTGTTTTGCATATAGGCTTTCCCCTTTCTGCAATGGCTTGGCAGGCTAAAGAAAGATGGTTTGGAGGGTTGCTATTGCCATATGTTTAAGAATAATTCTAAACCTCCCTGCCATCACCACTTTTGTTTTGCTTTGTCACCCGGATTGGGACGGGTATGCGGAAACGTGTGGGTCCTGTGCCTGCTGGGCCTAGAGACCAAAGCTACTGCTCACGGATGATGCGCTACATGGCTGAAACATATCTGGGGTTGGTGGTGGTCTCGTGCAGAAGGGATGTGACCTAGCAGTTCGGGCTGGACTGCCCCTTTTGGGGTGGAACCAAGCCTGATTTGCATATGGTCTTTCACTTTTCTGTAATGGCTTGGAAGTCTGAAGAACAATGGTTTAGGAGGTTGCCAGAGGTTTAAGATTAATTCTAAACATTCCAGCCAACAACTCTTTTGTTTTTGCTCCTGAAATAGTGCCAAAACTTTCATTATTTCCTCAGAAAAACAGTTCAGTTACTTCCATCCAAAAAGTGGAGATAAATGCAGCCAAGATTCCCCAAAGTGAAGGCCCAGGTGATCCAAATTGGCTCTACCAAATGGTATTTAAGGGTGTAACCGAAACACCCCCCACCCTAATGGGCTATTTATTCCAATTGCGGCTGAATGAAAATTACGAACAGCTGAAAATGTCGAATAAACATCCCATTTACTTTCATTATAGTGAACATGGGGACCGGGGGTTGCAGGGGTGCCCCCCGCATTCTGGTTCACTATAATCACAACAGGGGTTTTGGGGGTGTCCCCCACGACCGAAAGAAAAAAGGTTTAAAAAAAAAAAAGGTCCCTGCAGCGCTGTTTCCCATGCACATAACTGAAGGGAGCCGGCTTCGCTCAGGAATGGAGGAGTCGGCGGCACACAGCGAAGTGTGTCACCAAAAGGTAAATAAGGGGGTGGAGGGTGCGGGTTGCCAGAAATGTCAGTGGGAGAAAAGACCAAAAAGTCATTTTCATTTAAATGTCTTTTGGCTTTTTCTCCCTTGGACATTTCGAATTCGAACAAATCATGGACAATCTGACCCTCCATTTAATTGCTTCCCATGACCATGTAGCCCTAGTGGAGGCAAATGATGGCATTCCCAACTTCCTACTCTATATTTTTTTTCAACAATACATTTTATTGAGCATTTCAAAAAAGGCATACATGTACACTGACATCAACATGGCAATTAGTTAAGCAATTCGCTATTAAGCCCGTCCTCAACTCGCGTCACAGTCCACTTCTGGATGGGCGATGTTAGGTGGTGAGGGGGATTGCTCCACTTCGCCGTATCTCTGTATATTGTTTTTGGTTACTTCTACCTCTCACCTCCTCCATCTGTGTTATAGTACAGATCGCTTTGCAGCCAGCGTGTTAGCGGGGGTCTTCTGGTGAGAGCTGGGTATCTTTCTAGTATTCCATACGTGGTGCCCACGTGTTTAGGAATGAGGTCAGATTCCGCAAGCGAATTGCTGTAATCTTTTCCGCCACTATGATTTCCCAACATTTAGACCACCAGAGCGGTGTAGAGGGACCCTCTGCATTCTTCCATAGCCGGGCCATAGCAATCAATGCTGCCAGGAGGAGGTGTGTGCATAAGCGCTCCATGTGTCCTGACAACGGGAATTCACCTCCCCTGGTTTCCCCCAGGAGTATTATTCCAGGATCCCACGGGAGTGTGAGATCAGTGATTGTTTTGATGTGGTCCACCACCTCTTTCCAATACTCCTCTGTATTTGGGCAGGTCCATACCATGTGAAACAGGGTGCCTTTCTCTGCACATCCTCCAACAGTTTGGGGGGATGTCCGGTTTAGATTTGTTTATTTGGTCTGGAGTGACATAATACCTATAACAAAGTTTATAGCCCCCTTCCCCATTTGAGACTCACTGAGTGCTCTTGTGAAGTCTAGACCAGACCTTCCCCCATTCTTCAATATCTAATTCACGACCCACGTCCCTCTCCCAGTCGAGCATATATTTCTCTTTTTTTTCGTGGGATCTGTTCGGTCCAATGGCCGGTAGAGTGTGGATATTTCCCCCCTAGTCGTTTCTGACCGAAGGTTGATCTCTAAAGTCGTCAGATCTCTGGAGCCCTTTTCCCTGACTGTTCTGTGCGAGGCCCAGTGCCTCAGCTGGGTATAATGGAACCTTTCTGCTTCAGTCACTTTACATTTTTCTTTGCATTTTACAAAAGTGATAGGGGAGCCTCTCTCTAGGAAATCCCCCAAAGTTTGCAGACCAACCTCTTCCCATGCCGCGAAACCATGTGGGGAGATACCAGGTGTGAATTCTGGGTTATTTCAGAATGGTGCGAGTGGGCTTAGTGTGCCCTTACAACCCCATTTCCGAGCTGCCATTTCCATTTTTGGGTAGTGTTTATTGTTGCTGTGAGGTGTCCCTGATTTGACTGGGATTTTAGGGTCGGTTGGTGTGGGAGATCGGACAGAGGGACCGGGCACCAGGCTTCCTCCATTTGTCGCCAGCTTGGCTGATCCTCTGATTGGTCCCACGTGTATGCATAGGATAATTGTGCTGCTAGGGAGTACCTTGATACATCTGGGACTCCAAAACCCCCAAGAGCCTTTCTGCGGAGCATGATTTTCTTAGCATTTCTGGGTTTCTTCCCACCCCAGATACATTTTTGTATATGTCTCTGCAGGGAGAGTAGCTCTTTTTCTGGGATATGGACCGGGAGGGCTGCACAGTAATAGAGTAATCTGGGTTACATGTTCATCTTTACTACAGCTATACGCCTGAGCCAGGAGATCACCCGGACCTTCCAGTGCTCTAGTTCGCGCTTGAGCTCGTTAAACAGCTGCGGGAAGTTGCTTTGCTTAACTTGTGAGGTATCCCTGGGGATTTGAACCCCCAGACATTTAATTGAGGAGTCCACCCACGGGATCAGCAGGGAGGGGCCTAGGTCTACCCTCTGTATATTTGCGGGAGTGACTGCCATGGCAGCTGACTTCTCCAAGTTTACCCTGAATCCAGACACCCTGCAAAATTCCTCGATCTCCTCCCATAGGTGATCCAGAGATGCCCTTGCATTGGTTGCAGTCACAAGCACATAGTCTGCGTATATAGCGCAATCTTGTACTCACGGTCCCCCACTTTGAGCCCCTTTATCTCCTTGTTTTGTCAGAACCTATTTGCAAATGGCTCTATGGACAGGGCAAAAACCAATGGTGATAGGGGGCATCCCTGTCTTGTTCCCCTGGAGATGTGTATAGTCTCTGATCTGATGCCATTGACTCGTAGTTGCGTGGTAGGGTTCTGATAGTTGCCCATTGTCCACTTAATGAAATTTGGGCCAAACCCCTGATGAGACAGTACGTTCCTGATGTAACCACAGTCAACCAAGTCAAATGCCTTGTGGGCATCCAGTGAGATGACCAGCATTTCCTCCCCCAACCTACCCGCACTTTCTATGAGATCTATGGTGCGCCTGATGTTGTGGGTTCCCCTCCCTGGGATGAATCTGGTTTGTTCGCGGGCTATTATGTCTGAGAGATGTGGTTTAAGCCTGGATGCTAATACCTTCGAAAATATCTTCCCGTCGTCGTCCATCAACGTTATTGGTCTGTAGGAGGTAGGGTGTGTGCTGTCTTTCCCTGGTTTGTGGACTAACATAGTTAGAGACTCCGCCATTGATTTCGTGATGTTTCCTGTGTTTAGACAGTAGTTGAATAGGATAGTAAGGTGTGGGGCCAGTATATGTGAGAACGTTATATAAAACTTTGCTGTTAGCCCTTCGGGGTCTGGGGCGGTGGGTTTCAGTGATTTGATGGCTACCCTGGTCTCTTCCAATGTAATAGGGTCATCTAGGCTTTCCAGTTGTTGTTTGTGTTGTTGGGGGATGGTAGCTAGCAAGTATTCGGGTAGCTTATCGAGAGGTGTGGGCGGGCCTATCATTACTGTCTTTTAGTGGTTCGCCATCACTTCCATTTTGTCCCTCTCTGCATGTCAGAGTTTGCCATCTTCTCCAATTAGGCATGAAATATTGTTCCTGTTGTGTATCCTTTTGAGCTTATATGCTAGCATCCGGTTTGCCTTATTATTTCTACTGTAATAAAACTGTTTTGTGTAGGCCAATGATTTTGCTGATCTGTCAGCCCAGTGCATTTCAAGTGCTATTTTTGCTTTTGTCAATGCTCTTTCCCCGTTTCTAGACCAGCGGGTTTGTAACTCTTTTTCTAGTGATGTGACCGAACCCTCTAGTTTGGTTCCCAAAATTTTCGAGACCCTCTGCTGTCCGGCCTTTGCACTGATGAGTGTCCTCCTAACTACTGTTTCATGGCGTCGCAAATTACATCTATGGCGGTGTCAGCTACTGTGTTTTCCGAGAAATAGTAAGTTAGTGTTTCCAGAATTTCCCTTTTAATAGCCTCATCTGACAGCAAAGCATTGTATAATTTCCAGCATCTCATTGAAGCACGGGTGGAGCCTTTTATGCTTTTAACTGCAGATACAGGGGCGTGGTCCGAGATTGCCTGAGTTTGTATCTTAACTTTGTCCTGGCAGGGGTATATTATGTTGGTGACTAACAGTAGATCTATTGTTGAGAATCCCTTGCGCGTGTGGGAGTAGTGTGTGTATTCTCTAGAGCCCGTGTTTGCCAGCCTCACGCATCCACTGTCTCTGTTTCCCTGAAGAATTTGGCTAATGACAGTGCTTGGGTGTAGTCTAGTCTGGATGGGGGAAGGGTTTTATGTAATAGTGGGTCAGGGACCATATTAAAACCTCCGCCTATAAGCAGGTGTCCCGCCGTGAATGCCAGGATGGCTGGGGTCAGGTTCGCTAAGAATTTGTCTTGAGCGCTGTTTGGTCAATAAACCACTGCCAGAGTGATAGACTGCTCCACCAGTAGACCTTTCACTAAGAGATATCTACCACCTGCGTCCCGTCTAACTGTGATTCCCGTTAAGGGGACATTGTCGCCCAGTAGGATGGCCACCCCTCTCTTTTTCTCCCCGGATGTGGCGAAGAATGATTTCATAAACCTTTTGAATCTGATGCGTTTTTGGTCGGCCTTTAACAAGTGGGTCTCCTGGAGCAGTACTATGTCTCCAGCTAGTAAGTTGAGCTTATACTCCACTGACCTACGTTTCTCCGGGAAGTTAAGGCCCTGGACGTTCCATGTAATGACATTGAGTTCCCTCTCACTATCCGACCCCATGAGGTTCCTTAGTGGGTTCAGTATTGCGTCTCTTCTTGCCTGTCCCAGCGCGCATTATCTGTCTGGTGTTGCTCTGGTTGTATGGTGTTGTGATGTCAATAGATGTCAGTGTATTGTTGCTTTCGTTTCCCTGCGGGGGAGTGACCCACAGTGTTCTCTACCCCCTTGTTGATGCCTTTCCCTCCCTTTCCCCTCCCCCAACCCCTGACCCCGAAAAAATGAGATCATTCTACCCAACGGGGCAACTGATAGCGCTCCAACCTCAAGCAATATGGCCAACTGGGCCCAACTTGTCAACGGCAGGACATAATGTCCACTTGTGTTTTATAACATGTTCTGGAATGTGATAACAGCTTCCCTTGGTCAGTTCCAAATCTGATATTGGGAGATTCCATGGATTCCCCTACAGCTTCCTGCCCCCCCTCACCTCCTCCGTATTGTGTCACGTTTGCTTGTGCTCTGCCCCGTCAGATGAGTGTGTGCAATCGCCCATGTTGTTGGTCGTTAGGGGGCTCCAGGGGGTGTGGGGGATGGGACACTGACCTTAGACATTCATTTTGTTTTGTGGCAGTTTAATCTGGTTTGGGCTTTCGTCACGGGGGTCCTCGGCTTCTACGCCGTCTACTGACTCTGGTCCATGATGCTGGCCCTTGTTTATTGGGGGGGTCTTGACCAGTCTCTTCTGACTCGGATTCCTCGCTTCCGCCTCCGATGCCCATGAATTTTTCTGCTTTCTTTAGGGAATTGATCTGTTGTCATGATCCTTCACAGGAGAATTTCACTGATGTTGGAAAACCCCAGTGGTATGGGAGCTTTCTTTCCCTAAACCAGTCCGTCAGTGGCTTGAGGTTTTTCCTTTTTTGTAGGGTGGCGTTTGCCAGGTCTTGGTATAGGAGGATGTTAGAGTCTCTAATGGAGATTTGCTGCATTGCTCTGGCCTCTTTTACCCTGAAGAAGTGAACCCTGGCAAGGACGTCCGGGGGCGATGTGGTAGACTGCCTCGGGATTGTTCTATGCACCCGATCCAGCTCCAACAGGGATTTGTCTGGGAGTGTTACTATGAATCTGAATAGGTCTCCTATGTACCCTCTCAGGTCCGCATCGGGAAACGTTATAGGTATTCCGCAGAGTCGTATATCGTTTCTTCTTGATCTATTTTCAGCATCCTCCTACTTCGCCTCTAGTGCCTCACAACGGGCTTCCAGGGCTGGCATTCTGTCAAGGCCTTTCTCCAGTTCAAATGTCTGCTCACATAGGGTTGTCTCGATGTCTGTCGTTCGGTTCTTGACTTATTCCACCCTCTTGTCTAGGGAGTTCATTTTCTGAGTTACCTCTTCTGTTCCTTTTTGGATTTCTTTCGTTATGACTGTAAGTCTCTCAGGTCCGATTTAGTTACTGATTGGGCTGGGTTAGGGGGCTCTGAACCGGAACCAGGGATGGAGTTTTGCTCCCCTGCTGGGTCGCCTTTCTTCAGTTTCTCAGGGACCATGCTGCGCATTAAGGTCGCTATGTCCATTCGCTTAGTTGCTTTACCGCTCTTCGACATCGTTTCCTGCATTTCAGCGTACCCCTTTCTGGGTGAGTTACATTTTTCTCCTGGATTGAGTGGGGAGTGAAGTTCGAGGACACTGTATCTGTCACTGTTGTTGGTCCACCTAGCGGGTCGTTATGGGTGAGCTGTAGCTTGACTCTTCCGTGTTCAAGACCCTAACGGTGGTCTCCAGGCCCTCCTGGGCTACCAGGTTCCGCTTCCCCAGGTGAGTGCGGGAGCGGGATTTAGCTCGGCGGATCCTCTACACTGCAGGGAATCCTTGTGTTTCAGAGTATCCCCTCTGGTTGCTGTGTCGATACTATTCCAGACTGCTCTGTGCCGTGACAGTGTTAGGGACCAGTGGTTCCATCAATACATAGGTACTGCCCTCACATTAGTGTTCCAGAATTCCAGCTCGGGGTGGGCGCCAATTTCTACGAGGCTCTTCATCCGTCTCAGATCTTCCAACCGAAAATCTATCTTCCCCACAGAGACTTGGCTGGTGATTTCTCATGCGATGCACGCTCCTTCCCTTCCTCATTCCGATTCTCCAGCTCTTACTGTTTAATGGGCCAGTCTCTAAGGTTCAGATGCTCGCTGTTTGGAGCACACCAGGAGCTTCTAGGGAGCCATGACACTCACGGCAGCTCCACAGGACCGAACAGGACTGAACATTTTCATTTTATTAGCCTGGCAACTCCCCAGCTCCACAGTTATCAGGGATTATGCACCACTCCCGCCAGTCCTCAACAGTGTTTGCTTTCGGTGACCAAGCCCTCCAAGTGGGTTGTGTTCTCCCACGTTACAAGTACCCTCAGGTTATTTCAGCGGTGTGTCGGTCAATTGACACACTAAGTCTGACAATAGGGTGCGTAGGATGCGTAGGATGCGATCTCCAGTGTTCTCAGTTGGAACAGAAAAGGTGAGGTAAGTGCCTGTTTCTTAGATGGGAGACACGTATCTTAGGTCGTGGTCTGCTGGCCTGTGTGCAGTTTCCGGTGTGTCTCAGCTTCACTCTCGAGAACGGTGGTTGGTGTGTACCATAACGTGTTATGTTACGGTGTCACGTGCCCATGGTTGCGTTGCGAATTAGGGCTCTTCTTTGTAGTGTTCATTTGGGGCAGGAGGTATGGTTCTCCTTACCCTGCCGGTAGTGTGGGGGCAGGGGAGGTCTCAGTGAATTGGCAGCCTTTGTATTATTGCCCTTTCGTAGGTTGTGTGCAGCCTCCTTATATCCCAGGGGGCCTGGGTCGGGGTGTGATGCCACGTTGCACCCTGTACCCGTCGAGAAGGTAGGTACTGAGTGCTGTCTCTTCAATGCTTGCGTTCGCAAGAGGTAGTGCCTGCCCATACTGTGGCTGATGCTAGTGTTGGGGCACTCGGGTGAGGTCGCATTTCCAGCCCCTGGCCATTCTCCCGCTTCTGTGCTGGGGAGCTGGTTTGTTGTGTATGCGGGGTGTGTGGCCGGGGAAGAAGTGTGTGGGCCGTTGGCTGACAGATATGGGCGTTCGGATGCAGAGGTCGCAACTGCTACTGGAGCGATGGCTTGTTAGGTCCAAGGTTGTTTGCTCCTTTTAGTCTGCTGTGGCTCTTAACTAGTCTCTTGTGTGATATTGAGCCCAGAATGTTTGCTAATGGGTGCAGGGTCGGACTGGCCCTTTCGGTCTTTCGGCCCGTGGCCGATCGACTTTGGGGTCCCCTGGGGCCGGTTTTCCGGCAGCCACCTCTGGGGCCGTTTTTTTGTCTTTTTTTTTTTAAATGTATTTTTTTTTTTTTTTTTGCATGCCGGGCCAGCGGCCCCGGCCTAGTGTGTGTGCGCTGCTGAGCTGCGCCGTGTGGAGCTCGCGTTGCGAGTATTCGCGGCCGGCGGGAAGTCAGATGGGGATGTTGGGAGGGGGAGGGGGGGTTGAGCCGCCTAGGATCAGGGCTGGGCTGCGCAGCAGGGCATGGCAGGGAGCCAGGAGGGGGAGGCGCAGCGCGCCGGCAGCACTATCTGATATTTGCAGCGCAATCATCATAGCATAAAGGTAACACTAGATGTTACCTTGCTTTGATGATTGCATCTGCATCATGCATGCATCATAATTTATGATGCATGCAGATGCAGATGCAAGCATGTGCATAATTCATTCACGCCACAGCGTCAGTGGGCCTGCACTGCAGGGGGCGGTGGCGGCCGTGACTAAGGCGTGGCAGGCAGCCTCAGGCTGCAGCCACTTAACTCCGGGGCTGCCGTACTCGCCTCGGGCTGGCTGGCTGCCCCGCTTCAAGTGTTACATATTTAACATCTACTGGCTTGGCTTGGCTGCTTCCTGTGCCTGCTGCTGGGCTGGGAGCTGCCCTGGGGGTGGGCTGCCCCCTTCCCCCACCAAGAAGTTCATGCCATATAATAACAAGTTGCTTTCAACTTTGCACTTTACAAAGTTGAAAGCAACTTGTGCCTGGGGGCTAGGGATGCGGCTGACGGCTGAGTAGACTCTGTGCCGCCAACGCAACGCCAAGTGGACTACCACGTGACTCTCTCTCTCAGACAGAGCCAGAAGATAAAGTTGGGCCTCTTCCTGGCCCTGACATGATTTTGGCCAGCGGCAGCCACCTACAAGACACAAGTCACGACTGTGACACCCGCCGTCCAGCACAGCAGCAGCAGGCCTTGGCCCTTGGGCAGTGTGCAGCAGTAGGACTAGGCAGCACCACTGGTAGTGGGCACACAGGGCACCGCACCGACTGCAGTGTGGCTGGCAGCCAGAGCCAGGCACAGTCTCTACCGGCCCGCCTGACTGCCGCCCGGCTCAGCACTTGCTCCTCCACCTCTGAGTCCGAGGTGCAGTGCAGCCTCTGCTCAGGTTGGCCCGGCCCCCAGGCACACAGGCAGCCAGCAACAGCAGTAGAGAAGGAGAGAGACCCCCTGAGGCAGTCTGGACTGGCACTACTAGGTAAGATAATCGTGCCCCCATGATCTCTGACCCCATGTGCGTCTGCCCCCTGAAGCAATACATTGCCAGCCAGGAACCAGCACTTTGTTTGTAATTGTAACCCACATCTGTCCTCTGCATGCGATCTGCTCTGCACCTGACCCTCATAGTTTCTTTCCATGGGTTGGGGACATTTAAGCTCCTTTATTGCACAGTTGAGTGAACGTCCAAGGAAAATGATTCAATTAGTCAGGCTGCCATGCCACACAATCCTGCCGTTCCTGTTAACATGTTTTTCCTTATTAGATCCTGCGTGAATAGGCAGGCGGCCTGATCTACCAACATTTCTTCGATTTTATCATAAAATAAATGTGCAATGCTGCACTGCAGACATTATCATCACTACGCCCACTTAAACACATTGCGCTAGCCTCCCGCCTCCTTCCAACCCTCCCCAGAGAGCGCCCCGATTATTCTTGCCCAGCCCAGGGTCCAGGGATCTCTGCTGCTCATCACATCAGAATGTACAGATCTGCGTGACTGCGTCCTCGACTCCCACCCTCTGAGTCTGGCCCCACACCTCCTGGTAGGAAAGTACGGATGGATGGGCTGGGAGTTAAGAAAAAGCAAGTGGCCACCTTAATGTTGCAGAACGTGAGCCATCCAGACATCTACTCTGACCCGAGAGTCCCCCTCGTCAGCGTCCAGTGGCAATTATTAACGTAGAGCATTTTATTGTTAGAACCTGCATTTGTATATATTTTCAGGCCATGAAGGAAGTGTGCTATGCATATGGTGAGCAAAAGTAATTGGACGGGACCCATGCTTTGAACTGTAGGGTTGGTGTGTGGTGCAGAGCAGCACCGCCCTTTGCGCGGGCAGTGCCAGTGAGGCGCCCAACGTGCGCTATCGAGTCAGCACATACCCCCATAAGCCCTCTGTGCCGTGCGTGCCCCGATCTCGCAAGCTCATGCCCCTTGCCAAGTTGCCAGTAGCAGTCACACTGCCTTTAAACCACCCTATAGGCTATGTGATTGTGCAGTGCAAGGCAAGGCATATCAGGGTGATCCATCCGATAGTGTCAACTTGATACTCTCGGATGTTTCATATGCTGCTTGTCAACTCACTGCTTCATACCATAAAAAAGTTGCCTCTGTTATGCTGACGAGAACCCCCCGCCCCCCACCTCCACCCAGAATATAAGCAAGCTGCTGGTGCCTGCCCAACCCATCCCCTGGACTGTGACAACGCATTTTTCTTTTTAATATACCCCCTTGTTCTAATATCAAAAGTCATAGAATTAACCAATTTCCCAACATATAACCTCTCAGCAACAGTCGCTCAACCTGCTGGGCGACCATGGTAGCCCGAAACTGCAATGTTCTATTGATCCCTGATTGCTATCCTGCCTACCAATGGTGTGTCTTGCCTTGGGCACTATATGTGAGGATGCAACATGTCACCCGGTTTCGAGCGCATCTACCCTCGGCCAGCTGCAGGAAGAACACCTTTTTTTTTGCTGTAGTATTTAGAAAGTGGGCCACTCCTCCAAAGTTTGGCCTGCCCAAGTGCCTGCTTATTGGAATGTCTCTCGCCGCCCCACACAGAGTAGAAAATGTAACGTTGCCACTGCGCTTCTCTGTGAGTGATGGTGGCTAGGAGAAGGCACAGTAAACTAGGCCCAATTGATGTGTATGGAAATAGCCTGTCCTCGATAGACACTGTCATGTGCGCCATGTGACAGAAACCATGTTCACATCATTTAAGAGATTCGCTAATTCTAGCCATGTGATGCGTGTGTTATAGAAGCATCATTTGACATGCATTTGCATGCCCAATAGTTATCATGCTTCACATTGCAGGACTGTGTATTTAGTGATCTTTATTCTGCACTTCGATGCACATATTACAAGAACGTTACACAGTTGCTTGCAATGCAAATGTTTGCAGCAGTGCAAAAAAATGTACGCTTGCTGGTTTAATAATGCACAGCAAATGCTAACTACCTTTATTAATAGGGCCCTGGTGAGTTGTTGCTCTACCTCTGTGTACCGTTGATATGTTAGTTGGCATTTGCATAGCACACATCTCCAACTGGTTTTGCTTCATAGCACTGTGATAAACAAATACACCATTATGAATGTGTCTTGACGCCAAGCACTTGTTTCATTACTGCAGGGCTGTCGCTAATGTTAGACATTTAAGCCACCGAATTTCCAGCGCATTACTTTAGATCCCTGCCAGCAGAGAAGATTCAAAACCAAAGGTGAATTGTTAATTCTCTTTTTTGTACTGCCCACCCCGACTGCTGCTGTCTGAGTTTCTCTCTCAGTGGCAAGGGTGTTGCATTCCAGGAGAGTAATAGTGCCCCATTAGTGCCTGGGGTGGGTGTGGGAAAGCTGCATGCGTAATGAGTTGTATGATCTGCATTTTCTGGTACAGCGCATAATGGCCTGTACTCACCCATTGATTGCACAAAACCATGCTAATGTATATTCCCACCAAACTCAATCCTGGGATCTGAGCTAGCTCTATCAAGCAGTAACATCAAATGTTGGCCGGCGAGTGTTATCTAAGCAGTCTGCTGAGAGTTAATGACTCAATTTCTGCTGTTCAAGAGCCCCTGTTGTAAAAAAAAATGTCTTAACCAGGTGTGCCTTTAGCTATTTGATGTATAAGTAAAATGTTTGTCCTTGCAATTGTTCCTTGATCTGAAGTCCTGCTAAAAACAAGCAGTGCCAAAGCCAACAGTGCTGGCTTGTGTATTGGTGAGGCATTTGCCAGGGCCCAGGCACTGACATCAAATGCCCAGGTAGTACCATTACGGCAATGCCTGCCAAATGCCTATTCCATGCCAAAACTCTTGGCTTTGCCAGTGCATGCTTATTTTAGGTCGATCCCAACCACCCTGCACACATCAATGTTAACTACTACTAGGTGAATCCAAGTCATTGTATGCCAACATGTTATTACACTCAAATGTAATAATTCATCTCATTCTCCCTGAGATAGAATTTCATATGGGCAATACAATGGCAGCCATGAGGTGGAATTCGAGCAGGGATAGCAGTTTTCAGCAAGAGTGACATGGGTGGGGCAGAACTGGGACAAGAGGCAGGCAGCATGAAAATGTGTTACAGTGGTAATGTGTTGTAATGTAACAGACACATGAACCCTCCATGAGTACCATTTTCTGTAAAGTCGTGAATTGACACGATTCACGGATGATGGTTTGAGGGCCACTTTTTTTTAGGCGAAGGGTGGGCCACTTTTTTGAGAGGGGTGGGCCATTTTATTTGGGGTGTCCGGGCCTATTTCTTGTCCCAGTCCGACCCTGAATGGGTGTGTGCGTTATTGTTGGGTTCCTTATTCATGCCCATCATCAGCGTTGCCGTAATGTTGCCATTTCTTCTTGCCATATGCTTGCGACTTTCCCTAATAATGTAACTAAAGTCTCATAGAGTATCCAGCGGGACAGGCTTTATTTTTCGGATCCTATAGCGCACCAGAGCCAGGTCACGTGGTGTTGCCGCTAATCCTTTTTAAGGGGTCATCTATATACACAGCAACTCTTGCTCAAGCGGTGGGGTTTAATAAGTTTGTGATTCCACCGCTTTGCGGTTCTTCGTGCGAACTAGTTAATGTTGGTTCGTGGAGCAACGGTCCTATGCAGTCACTGAGCACCTATTTTTGGGTGTGATGGTGCTTCCACCTTTCCACTGCTTTCCCGCGTTTATATGTGCCCAGTTTCGTCAGGGGAAGTCTTCTCATCTTCTACCTGCAGTCGTTTGATTTAGGGTGGTAAAACAGGGTGCAGTGCCATTTTGGGTGATGCAATGTGATTTATATGTCACTGAAGTGATTGACACTATCAATTTGTCCAGAAAATTAGTTTCTGCTTGATTGCGGGTGTCTGGGGCGGTTTGCTGAGGAGGTTGTTAATATCCGCGATTAGTTTGTACAGTGTCACTCTGTGTGGACTTCCTGACAGTTTCCCACGCACTGGGGCCCTATAACGGTGTGGGCACCCCGTGTGTCTCCTCTGGAGTTCGAGTGTCAGTGTTCCCTCTCTGGGGCCAGGCCATGCCGCCGTTGCCGAGTACTGGCTGTTCGTGTGGGTAGAGGGGCCTCGCGGGTGTTTCTGGACTTCTTCTCCTTTGGGGGTGAGTGGCCTGACCTAACATGACTCTGGCTGCAGTGCCCCTGACATTCGGGGTGTAGCCACTTTGCTTTTAGCACGATTTTAATGTTTTATGTGTGGCTGCACCATACTGGCCGTCGGAGCATGGCCACTCCCTCACAGTGTGCGTCTAACCGGCTGTCTGTGGTGCTGCGTTGCTGCTCGACTTCACCCCCACGGAGGCCCCTCTGTTCGCTAACGCTTGACGGGTCTCACCCAGAGCGCCAGTGGTTCAGCAGGAGGGAGAGGGAGGATTGCGCCGCTTCTGGCCCTCGGCCCGAGGCTGGTATTCCCGCAGCTTTCGGGGCAATGAACTCGGACGAGCTGTTAGAAGAAGCGCACCGAGCCTCTGCGCCCGGTGTTGGCTCCGTCACACGCAGCTCCCAGGGTCCGGGTGGTGTTTCACACGAGACTCTTCTTTCCGCTCCGTATATCTCTGGCCTTCTAAGTCGGATCGCTCTGATTTTTTGCCCGGATACAGAGGAACCCTTCAAACGTCATCCACAGTAATTTTAGAACAAATTGGGCTGTATTTGCAGAATTGGGGCGGCTTTGGCCTCAGCCTCAACCGGCGCTTACACACTTTGCTGCATCCATCAGTGTGCGCAACCTTCTACTCTATATTAACCAGCAGCTGCGTGTTTGGAAGCAGATGCAAAGGATACCATCATGCATACTTGTCAACCCTACCGATTTAGGCGGTAGGATATTGCTTTTTAAGCAGTCCTACCGCCTACCGATTTAGTGGCAACAAATACCGATTATTTTATTTTTATTTTTTAAATGTTTGTTTTTTTCGGCCTGGATTTAGCAGCCTGTTCAGCCATGGTTGCAGGGTGCGCAAGTACACAGATTCCAGGGAACGTTCTTCAGTGGGGATGTGTCCAAGCTGCTGCTTTTATAATGGTGTGCTCTTACTGGCAGCAGTTATCAGACCAGTGCGCCAGTGCACCTCCCCAGACTGTTAGAGGCACCCGCGAGATCCGCTCCAGCACTTCTGGATATCAATAGCCATATGGTTCACTTTACCTCAGCTCCCCGGTGCCAGTCATCTACATGCTGGGGCGAGCCGCTGAAGAAATGGCGAGCCACTCCTCTTAATGAGTTCTGCCAGGTGTGAGCTTGCGCCAGGAGCTGGGGGGAAACCGCATGTTTCAGCCCTGCCCTGCGCGAATCTCGCCACTTCCACCCGCCTGCAAGTGCAATATGTTATTTCTTCAGCGTAGCTGAACAACGCAGTGCCCCTCTCTCTGGCACCTGCTATATACTTGCCAACCCTACCGATATAGGCGGTAGGATACCTCTTTTTAAGCAGTCCTAACGCCTACCGATTTAGTGGCAACAAATACCGATTTTTTCAATATTTTTGAAACTTTAAGATTCCTAGAGATTTTTGGTCACAGAATGTTGGCATGTATGCACCATATGAAAGTAGAGACATCAGATGAGGAGACAGTCCATTCCCCCATGCCAGACCACCCACTCGGGCGCACACCAACAGGCAGTTAATCAGCCTGTATCGCCTCAACAGGGCCACCATCACAGACATTCTCACCCTGATATAGGTTGGCTTCACCACTAGGATTAATATTAGAACTCCCCGCCTCCCTCCGCGGAAGCGAATGTCCGTCCTGCACGTTTTTCTCCCCGCACATGTCTGCACATTTTTGGCAGGATTTATGGAATGTCCCAGACAGCATTCTCAGTAGTGCTGGAACAGGTGCTCAATGCACTTGTTTGACTTGAACACCTGCCTACCAGCCAAGTGACCCACTTAGATGTGAATGCCAGCAAGGGTCTCTTCTACAGCGTTGCACATTTTCCCAATGGCATTGGGCGGTAGGAAATTGCTTTTTAAGCAGTCCTACCGCCTACCGATTTAGTGGCAACAAATACCGATTATTTTATTTTTATTTTTTAAATGTTTGTTTTTTTTGGCCTGGATTTAGCAGCCTGTTCAGCCATGGTTGCAGGGTGCGCAAGTACACAGATTCCAGGGAACGTTCTTCAGTGGGGATGTGTCCAAGCTGCTGCTTTTATAATGGTGTGTTCTTACTGGCAGCAGTTATCAGACCAGTGCGCCAGTGCACCTCCCCAGACTGTTAGAGGCACCCGCGAGATCCGCTCCAGCACTTCTGGATATCAATAGCCATATGGTTCACTTTACCTCAGCTCCCCGGTGCCAGTCATCTACATGCTGGGGCGAGCCGCTGAAGAAATGGCGAGCCACTCCTCTTAATGAGTTCTGCCAGGTGTGAGCTTGCGCCAGGAGCTGGGGGGAAACCGCATGTTTCAGCCCTGCCCTGCGCGAGTCTCGCCACTTCCACCCGCCTGCAAGTGCAATATGTTATTTCTTCAGCGTAGCTGAACAACGCAGTGCCCCTCTCTCTGGCACCTGCTATATACTTGCCAACCCTACCGATATAGGCGGTAGGATACCTCTTTTTAAGCAGTCCTAACGCCTACCGATTTAGTGGCAACAAATACCGATTTTTTCAATATTTTTGAAACTTTAAGATTCCTAGAGATTTTTGGTCACAGAATGTTGGCATGTATGCACCATATGAAAGTAGAGACATCAGATGAGGAGACAGTCCATTCCCCCATGCCAGACCACCCACTCGGGCGCACACCAACAGGCAGTTAATCAGCCTGTATCGCCTCAACAGGGCCACCATCACAGACATTCTCACCCTGATATAGGTTGGCTTCACCACTAGGATTAATATTAGAACTCCCCGCCTCCCTCCGCGGAAGCGAATGTCAGTCCTGCACTTTTTTCTCCCTGCACATGTCTGCATATTTTTGGCAGGCTTTATGGAATGTCCCAGACAGCATTCTCAGTAGTGCTGGAACAGGTGCTCAATGCACTTGTTTGACTTGAACACCTGCCTACCAGCCAAGTGACCCACTTAGATGTGAATGCCAGCAAGGGTCTCTTCTACAGCGTTGCACATTTTCCCAATGGCATTGTAGTTTTGAACTGAACCCCCATGCTTTTGGTCGCCCCAGGAATTAGAGCAGGTGTTCTAGAACCAGTAACAGCAGCACATGATGATGGGTGTGTACTACATATGTCTGTGCATTTATTGTGCATGATCCAGTGGACCCTAGGGCCACAATGCTAGGGATGCTAGTTCGGCTACACCATTAGCTGGTGCTTCCCTGACCAAGTTCTTGGAGTTCTTAGTATGTTGTGGCAATGCATTATGGGAGTTGCAGTTCTGACATTGGTGGTGGGGGATATGGGTGTTGGGTGTTGGGGAGAAAGGTGGTTGGAGGACATGGGTGCTGGGGAGGATGGTGGTGGGAGGATATGGGTGTTGAGGAGGGTGGTGGTGGGGGCATGGTTGCTAATAATACCACATTTGTACCAAGATAAGGGGCGTTGAGGGATGACTTTGCTGTTGGTAAAACTGAATGTCAATGAATAGGTACAGAATGGGTGATTGGTGGATAAGAATGTGTTCAGATATAATTTTTAATGAGATCTTGGTGAGCAAGGCGCCCATCCCTTCCCTCTGGATGGCCTTCCCCTTTTCCACTGGACACTATTTTCTCTAGTTCCCAGCATCTCCCTGCCCCTGCTTTCCAGTTCTCTCGAGTGACGAGAGTGCACGCCTTCTCCCAGCTCCCTCCGTCAGCTGTGCTGCTTGGGAAGGCTTTGTTTGGTCTGCAGCGGCCCTGCAGCTCCAACCAACCTTCGGGAAGACATTGCGCTTCCAAGGGCTCAGGATGCCCTGTTGCCTGCATCCGCCAGCCTGCCGTCCCTTCCTGAATCTCAGGACCTGTTGCAGAGCTCTTGGCTTCTTCCTGGACGTCCCGGCTTTCATCGCATGCACACACGGCAGACACAGTGCTTTTCCTCGCGGCTCCTCCAGTGTGGACTGGTCCTTATGCTGTGGGGCTATAACAGACTTGAGATGGCAGCATCCTGAAACAAAGGCTACATTAACAATACTGTATTGTGGGGCTTCACTTGCCATATGATTAATAGACCTGACATGTGCAACTATAACTGGTGTACGTTGGCAGTAAATAGCCATATAAGGCTGTCACGGCATATGCATGGCAGTGCCCCAGGCCTATGTTGGTTCTACTGGGTCCAACCCTATCATCACACGACCCCCTCCATGCCCTATCAAGGCAGCATCCTAGTTAAAATGTGGTTGGTATTTACAAAAGTCTTCTGTCTACTTCAGTAGGGGTTTGAAATGTTATGAAATGTACACTTGTGTATGTTTTTTACATGCATCAATCACTTAAGGTGACGACATTGGGGTTAAATGTCAAGTGATATTAGTTCATATGAGGTCAGCCAGGCCAAACGCCATATGACATCACTTCCTGTGATGTCATCGGGTGTGTGATGTCACTTCCACTAACCCTGGCATTTTGGTGAATTGGCATTCCTGATTAAAGTTTGCAATCTGTAGTGGCTGCCTGCTTCTCCCTGTGATACGTGCAATCTTGGACTGCCTATCGGGCCACAATGAACCCATGTTTTCTTCGGGAATTGTGTGGGTGAATCAAGAGGATTAAGTCGCTCAGAAGATCAGAAGACATCTCCAGCCAGGATATCGCTTCCCATCTGGTTGTAGGTGTTGGACTACTTCAGTTTGCCAGAAGGCTTCTTTGTCGGGGAGATACAGGCCACATAATATGCAACCTCTGCCGGAAAAAACGATTATTGGGGGAACCAAAGGCAAAGAGTGCTTTATGCAACTCCTTGATATGCAGCCACTGTATGCTGTAGCATAAGATGTGTTCAAGCAGGGCACATCATATGCCAGAGACACAGCTAGCGCAAAACCCTCCTCCAAGGGTGATAATGAACGCAAAGGAGTGTAGGTTGACACACCAGGCCATTGCTGGTCGCACTCACACCCCTGACTCTGATGCACCCTAACCTTCCACCTGAACCCCTATGCCTGTCCCCACCCAGCCTGACCCCGGAGGACCTTCGACTAACCAGACTACTCTACCAGAAGTAGCAGAGCAACCTCCTGTTGGTGGTGGTGGGGTACCATTTGGCAGGGCAGGCCAGAGGGATCGAGCACCTAATGAGCGCAAAGCATGACCTCAGTCAGGGGAGGAGGGGCTGGATCCCAAGATAGTGGTGGATGCCACGGAGAGGCACAGGCTCTTGCATCGCTCTACGCTCTTCTATGTGACTGGGCAACAGGGTAGTAAAAGGGAGGGCATGGCGCACTGGGAGAATGCAGAAAAAGGGCATTAGTGGCTCTGCTGGATGGCAGATTCAAATAAATTGAGGCATAACCACCTGCCTATGAGCGCAGTTGTTGGGCTCAGAGAGTGGTTCTGCTGGTTCCTAGAATCCAATAAATTAAGAATAAACAACACACTAAAGATTTACATTTGCAATGCACTCCACCACTTTTGACAGATTCCAAGTCTCCAGCACCTTTCCCAATGACACACCCTCCGCGTGCCTGTAGCTGTCTTACTCCCAAATCTCCATCATTCATCAAATCCCTCACATGTGTGCTATGTAGGCATCCCCTGTGGTCTGAGACTATGGTACGACGTCCTTTCATCGTGGGATGTTTTTTCACGGGGTATTTTACCGCAATTGTATTGCTGAAAAAACGAATCACATTTTTTTGGGGGGGTTAGAAAAATATAGAAATTGGGTGTGGGTGTTCGGGAATATTAAAAAAATTTAAGGGGAATGCTAAAATAAAAAAATTCGATTCGTTTTTTCAAAAAAATAATATGCTGTAAAAAACAGCGAAAAAACATGCCGCGATTCAATGATTTGAAACCGAGACAATAGCCCCAGCAGTGCTAAGATGTGCTTACACTTCACACAAGCTGGGGTCCGCTAATACAGAGGACCACATTAACGTTTGGCAAGCCAGAATTGGGGTTTTATTCCATCAAGATGGCATGTGTCGAGAACATCAGCATCAGCCCCCTGAACTGCAGTGGGCAGGCTGAATTCTTCTGGGCACCCCGATGTATATGGCAAATCATACCGGTGAGCACTTTGTCCCGCGGCCTCTTTCCCACTCTCTGAAATGTGAACTCGGTGCCACGTGAGCTAATGACAGAAGTTGTGGAGGATGGGCGTGCACTGCCAGGTATATTTCTTTGCATTGGTGGAGTCCTGCACTCTTGACCTCTGATGACATCACCGGAAGTGATGTCATCTGACCCCGCCCCAAAGTGACATTCCGGGAAGCGATGAAACATGACCTTTCAACCCTTGACAAAACAGGACGTGGCATCAGATAGCATTGTTCCTAAGTACACTACGAAAAATATGATTTCACAAATGTGATGTACATTTCATACAAGAATGGATCACCATATTTATCATTAATATCTGTGTGTATAGATCCATATTGTCAAATTACTGTGAATCCAAGAAGACGTCCAAGGCCAAATGATAATGTTATTGTATGCCACTTACGCTTAAGCTCTTTTTTTATAGAACAAATATGCATACAATATCACCCACCCTGTGTTGGTACTCATTTATCGACCTATGATGGATGAAAGGCTTTTTGAAAAAAAATAAACTTGATATATTTTTTTTTGTGTTTCTATTTTTTATTTCCAAACTTGTCCAGGCATGGCCAGAAACCGGCACCCGGTCCCCAGGCCAAAAGGCAGAGGGGCCAATCCGACTCTGCCTGCACTGGGTTCTTGATCACTGACCTTTGGCATTCTCGTCCTCCAGAATCTGGGTTTTAAACATCTCTTTAGTGCATCCTTACATGTGACTACCACAACCTCTTGCAAATGCAAACATGCAGCATTTTCCTCATCCTGACGCACGTGCTTGTTAACGTTTACAACTTTGACTTTAAACCGTGGCTCAAGAAAATAATGCCGGGATGTAAGCCATATTCCCCTTCATCTGAACAATCCAGGGATGGAGTCGGAAGGTTGAGAGCATATTCATGGCCAGGTGCCCTTTTTCTACATTCCCAATCAGTTCATAATCATGCTGTATAGTGTTACAAACATTGTCTAACATTAGTCATGGTGTAGGTGTTAAATAGGCACCATGCAGTCGCTGCCTCTGGCTGTTACGCCGGGCTTGTCTCTTTAAGAGACACGGACTGTGTCACGTGGTCCCGACACGTGACGCGTGACGCTGGGGGGAGGGAGTTTCTAGGGTTAGTTCTAAGTTGTAAGATAATAAAGAAAGACATGTTTCCAGACCCTCGGTGTGCCTGTCTTCATTGTGAGGGCCCATCCGGGCTTAACAACTGGCGACGAGGTGTCTCCTCAGGCCGCCTCCTCCTCCTCCTCGCCTCCAGCGCCCATCCCGCTCTGCAGCGCACGCCGGGCACCGTCAGCCAGCGAGCGCCCGTCTCCTCCTCCACATCTGCTGCCTCACGCCGATCCCGGCCCTGCCTGCAGTACGCTCCTCCGCGGCTCCCGCGACACGTAGGAAGGATGCGTGTGTCATCCTGAAGGTTTCTCCTCCTCCGCATACAAAACGAAAAAAATAAAAAAAATACAAACGAAACCACCACGTGTGCTCCAGCAGCAAGCCTTATCCCAGGCACCTTCCAGCACGCCTGCCCAGGCGCAGCTCAGCAGCAGGACTAAATCCAGGCACCCATCAACAAGCCTGATCCCAGGCCAAGATTCCAGCAGCAGGCCTGATCCCAGGCACTCGCCAGCACGCCTGACCCCAGGCCCAGCCACTGACAGCAAGACATCGATTTCGGGGTGCATGACCATCCGCCAGCCACACCATCCAGGCTCCAGAGACTGCCAGCGGGACCCCGGTGAAAGGTGGGTGACACCCTGCGCCGCCTGCTAGCCCACATTGCTCGCCACTAAGGCAACGGACCCCCAGAGACAGACGCCCACAGGTGAACCGCACCGCTCACCGTCACAATGAGCGCGCCCCAAGATCAGCAGGCCCTGGCCCCCCCGCCCCAGCGGGGAGCACAGCAACCACGGCATGGCTCATGCCCCCCCCCTTCTCCATGATGCCGCAGGCAGACAAAGGCCCAAGGTGGGTCGAGTGGTTGGAAGACTTCAACACCTTCATTGACGCCGCGGGAGAAGAGAAATCCCCAAGACTACGCAGCATGTTTCTGAACCTTGCGGGGAACGACATCAAAATACTGTTGAAAACCATTCCATCAGCAGAACAAGCTGACTTCCCAGCCCTTATCGCAGCACTGAACAGACGGTTGGTGATTGAACCCAACAGGGACTATGAAAGATACATTTTCAATCAGTGCACGCAGAGGGTAGACGAAACGGTCGACGAGTTCATCACCCGCCTACAAATAAAAGGCGCAAACTGCCAGTTCCACGCTTTCTCCCTAGATGAGGCCATAAGGTTGAGAGTGATTGAGGGGTGTGTATCCCAAACACTTAAGAAGCAACTTTTTAAAAAAAACATCACTATTGATGGAGTTAGCCAGATTGCAAGGATTCTGGAGAGAGTCGAAAAACAAGTGACGCAGATAACTGGCACCGCCTCCTCCAAACATGACAAAAACGAGACAGTCGCAGCAATGCAGGCCAGTAATGCCAGAACAACAGATAGAGGACCGAATCTCAACTACTCAACGACCCCAAGAACACAACGCCAGTGTTACCGCTGTGGAATGCCGTATCCCCATGCAGGGACGTGCCCCGCATTGTCCCAAAAATGCGGCAGCTGCGGGAGAGAGGGACATTTCCAATCGGTCTGCAGAGAGGGCAAACCATTCCCGACCCAAAGACCACCAGTTGCCCCGCAGTTCAAAATACCCTACAGGAATCCACAAGGCCAAAGCTACCAATCGCACCCTTTTCAACAAAACCCGAGAAGGTACGTCAGAGTAGTTGAAGACGTCTACCCATCGGAAGAACCCCAAGGCAATGAAGAATACGAACAAATATCCCGCATAAGAGATGAATACGATGGGCCCCCAGCTTCCATCTCTCACTACGAGGCAGACCAACAACGCCTCGAAGATGAAGGTTATCAATACGATCACTATCGGCAAGATGAGTACGTCAATCTCATCATGGACGAAGGCCAAGCACGTGAAGCACCCAAGATACCAATGGAAATAGGAGGCCACCAATTCTGTTTCCTGGTTGACTCAGGAGCTACGGTCAACATAATGGGTGAAAAGGAGTTCCACCAAATTCCCAAGAAACCAGCCTTAGTGCCGTCTGAATCCAAAATATACCAATGGGGCGCCGACACTCCACTACAATCAATTGGCTTCTTCGCCCGTCACCTCATCCACGGCAACCGTGCCATAACGACAAGCATACACGTAATTCGCAGTCCAACGAATGGAAGGTTCCTCCTCAGCTACAGGACGGCCTCCTCCCTGGGACTCATAGACATACACGTCCGAGAAGACGGTGACAAGATCTATTCATCAGAGCCAACTCAATTAGCGAAAGAGAGCGTGTCAAACGTCCAAGCGGAACCCAGGTAGATGGACGTAATATCAAAAGACACTGTCGTGGAAGAATTCCCCCTCATCTGCAAAGGCCTAGGAAAATTGAAAGGACCCTCAGTTAAACTACATATTGACCCCACAGTTCTGCCCGTCCCCCAGCACCCGAGGAGAGTTGGGTTCCATCTCCAAGCTGCAGTGTCAGCCGAACTCGGACAACTCCTAGAAAATTATATAATCGAACCAGCGACGGGTCCGACCCCGTGGGTCTCCCCACTGGTCATCGTGCCAAAAGAGGGGGGACAGCTCAGACTCTGCATTGACATGCGTGTCGCCAACACCGCGATCCAGCGTGAGAGACACCCCGGCCCCCGAATCGAGGACATGATCGTTCAGATAAACAAGTCCACCCTCTTCTCAAAACTTGACCTTAATCAGGGTTACCACCAGTTGGTTCTCCATCCAGAATCCAGGGGCATAACCACGTTCGCCACGCATGATGGACTATTCCGTTATAAGCGCCTCAACTTTGGCATTTCGTCGGCCGCAGAGATTTTTCATGAAACCATAAGACAAATCATTCGCCCAATCAGAGGGGCACGTAACTACAGCGACGACATCCTAGTATTCGGGAAGTTGAAGGAGGAACACGAAATATCTTCGCGCCACCTGCAAAGCCATTCAAGACGCTGGTCTCACCCTCAACGTTGACAAGTGTCGATTCAGCAAGACCAAACTGAAGTTCTTTGGCCACATATTCTTTGCGGACGGAATGACACCAGATCCCGACAAAGTGGCAAAGTGGCGACAATCTTCAGCCTACAAGAACCAAGGCAAATAGCAGACGTGCGATCGTTCCTGGGGATGGCAGGATACTGCGCGAGATACATACCACATTATGCCACAATCACGGAACCGCTCAGGAAACTCCTTCAGAAAGACATTCTTTTCGCCTGGACGGCAGAATGCCAAGATGCATTCGACTCTATCAAGCAATATCTAGCGGAAGTCAGAAAACTTGCCTACTTTGACCCCAACTGGCACACTGAAATCGTGGTCGATGCAAGTCCAGTCGGGCTGGGTGCCATCCTTGCCCAAACAAATGGAGCAGACACCCACCCGAGACATGTGGTGGCCTATGCCAGCAGAGCTCTCTCAAAACCTGAGTCCGCGTACTCGCAGGCGGAAAAAGAAAGTCTAGCAGCAGTCTGGGCATGTGAACACTTTCACAATTTCGTCATAGGAAACAAATTTACCCTAATAACGGACCACCAAGCCCTGCTCTCACTGTTCGGCAACCCACGAACCAAGATGCCACCAAGAATTGAACGTTGGGGCATCCGCCTGTAAGAATATGACTATCAGATAATACATCATCCGGGGCGGGGAACACAACCCAGCGGATTACCTGTCGAGATACCCCACAGGAGAAGCCACACCGAGAAAGGGAGATGTAGAATACATTAGTTACGTCACCACGAACGCACTGCCTCCTGCAATATCACTGGAGACTGTCGCAGAGGCGTCAGCTGCCGATCCGTCCATAGCACTGGCTATCAACCTCACGGAGCACAACAGATGGAAGACATACAGGAAGTTTCTGACGGAACATCCAGACGCTAATCGAGATGAACTGGAAAGGCTGGCAAAAGTTCATACAGAGCTGGCCGTCAAGGACAAGTCCATACTCCTCCGAGGGTGCAGAATAATAATCCCAGCAGCCCTGCGGTCAGACATTATAAAGACGGCCCATGAAGGCCACCGTGGGGCGGACAGCACCAAACGGCAACTTCGGTGCCACGTATGGTTCCCATTTCTTGATGCGCTAGTAGACCGTTGGGTACGAAATTGCATGGCATGTCAATGCACAGCCAGGGCCGAAGCTCCAGCACCGCTACAGTCAACTCAGATCCCTGAACAGCCGTGGGAAAGAGTGGCAATAGATTTTTATGGACCCTCGAGTCCGGGGAGTACCTGCTCTTGTTCATTTTATGAGCACTCTCACTTCCCAATCGTGAAGAAGTCGCCGTCAACAGCCTTCGCCCACATAGCAGCTGTATTTGACGAAGTTGTGAGTGAGTGGGGCATACCAGAAGTCATCAAGTCGGACAACGGCCCGCCGTTTTGTGGCCACGACTTTGCAACCTTCGCCAAGCATCGGGGATTCAAACACCAGAAAATAACACCAAGATGGCCACAAGCCAACGGGATGGCCGAGAGGTTCATGTCGTCTATCAAGAAGACCCTACAAAGAGCCAGACTAGAAAATGTTGACCCTCATCAGGCCCTGTGCAGGATGCTTCGGGACTATCGAAACACGCCACATGAGGCAACGAACAGGACACCGGCTGAGATGATGGTGAAATACCAAGTTCGCACACGTATCATAAGACATCCCACCAACAAACCGGAAGTAGACCTGGAAGTCCTAGCGAGAGATGCGGAACAGAAGGAACGGGCCCGCATCCAAACAGATGAGAAAAGATGTGCACGCCCAAAAGAGATCCAGGTTGGAGACGAAGTACTGGTCCAACAGACGATGGTCAAAAAGACTGACCCAAGGTTCTCCCCACAGCCGCTCCTAGTGACGGCCACAAAAAGAACCATGGTGACAGCTGAAAATGAAGAGCGGGAAATAACCCGGAATTGTTCGCAATTCAAGCTCACTGCCATCCAGGGCCATGAGGAGCGAGAACCTCCGGATCCGGAACCAATGCCTTTGGACCCGAGAGACTCACTGTGGTCGCCACTGAGATTTTTACCTTGCACAGGAATGAAGAGAGCGCAAGGGCCAGAAGAAGATTCGGGAGAAGCCACCAATGGTCGACCCCATCGTGTCGTGAAGAAACCGTCACGCCTAGTTGAAGAATGTTAATGTTGTTGTTGCAAGGACATTTGTCCGGGGGTGATGTTACACCAGGTTTGTCTCTTTAAGAGACACGGACTGTGTCACGTGGTCCCGACACGTGACGCGTGACGCTGGGGGGAGGGAGTTTCTAGGGTTAGTTCTAAGTTGTAAGATAATAAAGAAAGACGTGTTTCCAGACCCTTGGTGTGCCTGTCTTCATTGTGAGGGCCCATACGGGCTTAACACTGGCCATTGCCGTATCCGGTCAATGTGCTGTTCTTATCTTGCATCCGCGCCATCATACGGAGGGGTAAATCCCACCGAGTCGGCATCGCTGATTTCAGCTGGTTGCAAGGCAGCTGGTGGCACTGCTGCTGCAGCTTTCCTAACATTTTCTGGACTCTGTAGGAGTAGCTAAACTTGGCTCGGATCTTCTAGGTCAATCCTACCACCTCATCTAGTGCCGGTTACTGGTTTATGAAGTAAGTAACAACAAGATGGCGGACATGGACATGTGTATGGTTTCATCTATCCTCAGGGCATCTACAAACATTTCACCAATCGTCAGTCCACCTGTAAACCATGATGTGTGATCCAAGGTTTCACAACCTCCTTTACTCACTCCCAGAGATCAACTCTCCTGTGTCACCTGCAGTTAAACCTTTCCAAACACAAGGTGGACTGCTGGGAAATGACATTTGGCAGCTGCTGCGATGGACTTTTCTCACAAGAGGTAAAGGAGAGGATGATGGGTAACATGTATGTATGTATGTTTTTGCAAGCACTTATGTAACTAAGTAAGCCTTCTGTAACAGCGCTGCGATGCCCGAGGGCTGTTGTGCACTTTATAAATGCAAATAAATGTAAATAAATAAATAAATGGCCCACTCTTCAGGTATGGCCATCACGTCCTGTGTCTTGAGCACTGGTCCACATGTCTATTGTTATGTGTACCGCCCACCTATTGTACAACATGGGCATGGAGGTGTGCCACTGAAATCCCTGAGTATCCGTGCCGCTCAGAGTGTCCCAGCATTGATCAATGAGGCCAAAGAGCCGTCTGAAACCATGGCTTTCTACAAAGGAAGATGGCAGTACATCTATTACCAATATTACACCAAGGTTGTCATTCAATAGACAGAGCTTTTTCTGTGTTTTGTGATATTTTGCGACACATTCAATAGGACCAGAAATGGTGGTGTAGCTCATGGAGGCGTAAATAAGTTCTCCAATTGCCATGGGATCCGCAGGAAAATATAGTGTTGCGATGGGGCTTTTGAAAATCCGTGAATCAGCACGATTCCCTGGTCTAGTGTTGTGTGATAGAGGTGCAACTGTGCCTATTTCAATTGCAATGGAGGAGTTGGAAGCTGCCCGGGCCCCTTCCCTTTAGCCAAACATGTGTATGATGCCATCTCATGTGGGCCCACAGGTAAGAGGTGCCAAACTGACATCCGCCTTCTGTCGTGCGACACGTGTTTTACATATCTGGTAGGTTGCAATAGGAGCTTGTTGCTTTCCTGTCGTAAAACAACTCCACGCTCCTGATTTTTGGGGCAGTCTGAAACGGGCCCTAACCTCTCCTCCTTCTTGGGTTCTGCTTTCTTTACTTTCAGTGGATGCTGTGTGGGTGCTGCTGACTGAGGGGCTGGTGCTGTCGATGTGACTGACTGAAAAGTCGTGCCATTAGAATGTGGGTTTTAAAATCATTTTTGGAACAGAATACACTGGCCCATAGAGAGTGCTGTCTGTGGTATCTTAAAAGCTGAGGTCTCAAGTCTCTGTTTTTAATCAGGGGATGGAGCATAATCTTAGTCATGTTCTTCATTGCAATCTGTTTTTTGCAATGAAATTAGAAGGGGGAATTTTCAGCAATCGCCTTTTTTTCCTCATCCATGGATTGCACTCTTTGCTTCATAGCCGATGTCATAACCTCACCCCCTTGTGCCTTTGTTGGTGTTGGATCAACATCCCCCTCCTACTTCAGAACGTGTCCCCTGGAACGTGATGCATGTTCAAAGGTGCAGGAGGTGCTGCCTACACAATGACATCTCTTCCTAATGCAACAGATTCTTCTCCGACAGATGCTGATTTTCTTTGCAAAGGACATATCTACGACTACCAACTGACCAGCAGGGCCAGCACACAGATCCATGCACTATCATGGATTTTCCAACACAGCTGCTGTTGTAGCAGGTGAAACGTGCCCAACAGATACATTGATCCCCTGAACTATACAGTAACCTAGCATATTTGGGTACTGCAGGAGAGTCATGCATGTTCATTTAGCTCACCATTTCCCTTCAATAAATGCACATGGGATCTCAGTGCTTTGGCATTCTTCTCTGCCTCGTAAATGAACATGTGTTTCCAGAGCTTTGGCCTTCTCCTCCAACTATCAAATGCACATGGCGTTCTCAGTGCTTTGGCTTTCTCCTTCACCTTCTGAATGCACATGGGGTTCTCTGGGATTTTGCCTCATCCTCCACCTACTTATACATGGCGTTCTCAGTGCTTTGGCTTTCTCCTTCACCTTCTGAATGCACATGGGGTTCTCTGGGATTTTGCCTCATCCTCCACCTACTTATACATGGCATTCTCAGTGCTTTGGCTTTCTCCTTCACCTTCTGAATGCACATGGGGTTCTCAATTCTTTGGTCGTCTCCTTTACCTACTCAATGGACATCTGTTCTCAATGCCTTGGCCTTCTCTTCCAACTACTAAATGCACATAGGGATCTTAGTGATTTGGCCTTCTCCTGTTAAGCGGCTCCACTTCAACACTACAGCTAAGTCAATGCCTAGTCTGGAATGCTGAGGGAAACCCTTATTGATATATGTTTAGGTCCAGTTCATGTACTCTGGATGACAACCCTTATATAACACCCCTCTCTTAGAATCCCCCTGACCCCACTGAGCCAAGAAGTAGTTTTGTTTTGCAAATTAAAAGGTTTATTTGAAAAATTAAACAATAGATATATATCACACTTTTATAATAAATTAATATCTGATAGTACACTGAGACATATGATGTGGATCCACAATGGGTAATGTTACAGTGGTACACTTGATTACTTAGGAGTAGTATAGAGGATGAGGTAGCTGAAAATGCTTTATGGGTTCAAGGAAGTGCAAGGTGGAATAAAATGCAGTACAGCAAATAAACTAGATCTGATTTCAACCAACAACAATATAATCACTTTTTCTCTGGCAATTCACCCTCCCCCCCATGCAATGTAAGAAATGGAAGGAGATGGAAAGAGGAGCACCCAGTTCTCAGGAATGCAATCAAATACAATACGAAATTATGTTCCCCCCCAGCAAGCTTAGAGGAAACAGGTAGAAGTTTGAAACACAGGCCCAAAATGCTTTTAAATGTGATGGCAACAGATGGGAAAATGTGCTAACTGATTTTAATTCCCTCTAGAGATTCAGGGTGAGTGAGAGATGCTTGTTGGTATTAGTTCAGGCTCACTTTAGCAATGCTCTATGAGTTATTTCCAGGTTGCAGACGGATTTTAACAAAGGAAAGAATGGAGCTGCTATTTTGACAAGTGGAGAAATTGAGCCAAAATCGCAAATCGCTGTAAATTTCGCGAGCGCGTAAATCGCGATTGCAGAAAAAGTATAGGGAGTAGGAAGTCGGTTCTAGGTTCGTTGGAAAGCCTAGAATCACAGCTTTAAAATGAAAGTTAAACCACGTTTAGGACAAACGGTTCCGGAGATACAGATGATTTAATAAAGGTAGATTTTCGGATTTAAAGTAAAACTCAAAATGACAGGTGACAGTTTGCAGCTTTAGAATGACAGATGACAGCTCGCAGCTTTAGAATGACAGATGACAGGATTACTAGGAGGCAGTTCTACTTAGGTTAAAATAGTTTGGATTAGATTATTTTAACTAAGAGATTGGTTCTGCACAGTTCTGCTAGGTACTCACAATATAAATTTGAAATAGGCCTTGTCACGGATCTGGTCAACACGTCCAGCGGCGGTTCTCTCTGCTCGGCGGGTCAATCAGGCACCGGTTCTGCTCACAGCGATCCGGATCTCTGGTTCTGCTCACAGCAGTCTGGTCTGCGGTTCCGGCAAAAGTTCTTGGCACAGAATTCAAACAGCTCGCCCGGCTGTGGAATAGTTTGCAGATGATTTTAAGGATGCTGAGGCCTGCTGAGAAGAGTTCTCAGTTTGTGGGTTTAGGCCCTTGCTTTAAGTTCTGAAGTAAAGTTCTGGTCTTTGGAGATTGATGGATGTGAAGTCTGGAGTCTCCCGGCAGAGCGTCCCGCAGAAAATGGAATTGAATGTCTCTACTTGTCCCAGCAGTCTCTTTTTATGTGTTTTGAAAATGGGTGTGTGCCTGGGCCTAGCTAAGCCTGCCCCTCTCTACTTGTCATTGGCCCAATTCTCACCTCTCCCATGATTGGGGGAAGGAAATGGATTGTCATCATGATGAGGTCTGTTTATGGGTCAGAGGATCCTCCCCTGGTCAATTTGCCCACAAATCTAGATTTGATTCAAATACATATTTCCCAGATACACAATTTGTTGAAATTACATGTACACATTATATATTCCTTATGGTCCATGCTTGTCCGCCTCTGATCTTCCTGGGGGCTTGCATTAAAAAATGACAACATTTTGCGCTTTTTGACTGGTTTACCAATATCGGACATTTACCAAAAATTACACACATGTGCGCAAGGAGTATGGACATTAATTGATGAAGTGTCAGATTTTTAACATGCAGACATTTGGAGTAAGACCCTATTTTCTGCTAGCAACCCCCCCAGCGTACACCACAGGGTCCTAACACCTCTTCAAACGTGCACAGAAAAATCACAAGAATAATGATATTACTTATATAATTCTGACAAGTCCGAACTATGAATCATCCATCTTTTTTTTTGTTATTATGCTCTGGCCCAGATGGGTGTGGTTTAGGTTCCAAAGCACATGGGGGAAACTTCTGTCTGCCCCCGCCTCCAGCTTGGGTGGCTCCCAGAGGCACTTCTCCTCCCACTTCTCCCAAGAGGAAGCCACTTTACGGCCCCCCCAATATAAAATTTGCCTGAGTCCAGGACAAGGCTTTGTTCAACCTCCTGCGGTGCCCCTCCCCTAATCTAATCAGAGAGGTGTCACTCCTTTTGGTGGGGAAGCAGGATGCAGCTAGGCCTAGGAAGAGTGGCTGAGCAGGTTTCTCCTGTCGGGGGTAGTTGTCAGGCAGAATTCAGCTAAATGTCACTTTAGTTCCCAGTTTAAATCAAACTTACAATTTTTACCTATACATTAAATAATTACTTCCTTCAAGTCATTTCAGAATATAGTTTTACATTGTATCCACCTCTTAGCAAGTCTTTCCTTGGTCTGGTTTGGGTTCCTCTGTTCAGTTTTACACAAAAGTCTGGTGGTTTTAAAACGCCGGCTTTCTGATAGTGGTGAGTACCGGTATTGCAACCATTTTTGGGATTAAGAAAATGAATTCCCCACAGTTCTGAGTTGCTTCTTGGCAATCAGCATTGCCATTCCCAATGGTTTCAGGCTACTGTGTGTGTAGCCCAATGGTGGTTTTAGGCAGTGCCCTCCTGTGCACACAACATAGGCAAAAATGGGTGACAGCCTATTCTTCATGTTTTCCCTGTGCACTCTCTGGGGAGTTCTGGTCATCATGATGTTTTCCATGCCAGTACTGCACAGGATTATGGTAGGGCTTGGATGCATGGGTAAAAACATCCCACACACCAGCTACTAAATGCATATGTGTTCTCATTGCTTTGCTTTCTCCTCCTTTACAAAATGCACATGGAGTTGTCAGTGATGTGCCTTTCTTCTCTGTGTAGTAAATGTATGTGGGTTCTCAGTACTTTCTCCTTCTCCATGTCGTATATACAGGTCGGTTCCCAATGGTGTGTCCTTCTCCTTGGGATAGTAAATGCCCCTGGGGCTAACAGTGCTTTGGCTTTCTCCACCTACTAAATGCACATGCGGATCTTAGTGCTTTGGACTTCTCCACCTACTAAATGCACATGCGGATCTTAGTGCTTTGGTTTTCTCCAACTACTAAATGCCCCTGGGGCTCTCAATGCTTTGGTTTTCTCCACCTACTAAATGCACATGGGGATCTTAGTGCTTTGGGCTTCTCCACCTACTAAATGTGCATGATGTTCTCAGATTTTTGGCCTTTTCCTCCTCCTACTAAAATCACATGCAAGCAGACAGCTTCCCCTGCTTATAAAGTGATTTTCTGACTCCAGATTCACATGCTCGGTAAGGAGAGGGACCTAGTAACACACAGTCATTGACAACCAGGCATACATGGGGGGTGAAGGAAGCTTTCACATCTGCCCATAGGACGTCTGGAATCCAAAATGGTGGCAGGCCTTCGTGTAACCTCAGGAAGAACACACATTTGCTGAAAATTCAGTAATTTCCAATGCCAGGGGAAAAAGTAGGGAATTGAATACCCAATTTTACCTATTTAAAACATCTACTTTTTGGAGAGGAAAAATGAAAAAAAATGGCAAAAAACATAAAAGAATTAAAGCTGGAGATAATCGATCCCTATCTGGCTGACGACTACCAGAATACAGTGAATAGAGATAAGCCCTACTCCTGCGACAGACCACAGAATAAAAGAGAGTGGGCGACGTTCTTGGACACCTCTAGCTCAGATTCCCAAAGAGCGGATTACTACAACTACAATGACTCCCCCTCCTCAACTATTGGACCCACACCGCCCTTTTTTAGGGAGAGGGGATACCAAAGGGCATCCCCGGGATCCCTACCCTTCAGAGTTTTACAACTTTCAAGGTCTCAGAACTCGACACCCACGCATGTGATTCCTCAGGCGATGACTGACTCTGTGACCATATTTAATCTATCTGACACTGTACTTACAACTGATCAAATATCAGTGCTAATCAAGGGCCTCTCCTTTGTTGCGACTAACCCCACAAACTAGTTTTAAATGGGAACAAAAATAAGAAGATTTCTTTGCAATATCAGGCTTAAAATCTTCTTTCTCAATTTGGCACAGCTAGAGATAGACTAAGATACTAAACTATGCCTGGCATCCACATTCACACTGCAGGAAAAGCAAGTCCTGAAGGAGATCATAACATTTGAAAAATGTGTCCTGAAAGACATTCAAAAATTACAGGCGAAACAAGCATATGAGACACAACCTCTCCAACAAGGAAAGGGCGGTTCTCAAAACTTTGAGCACAGACCCAAAGATTATCCTCAAACCGGCAGACAAAGGAAGGGGCATTGTGGTATTTCGCACTGAACAGTCCAAGGAGATGGTTACAGACCTCCTGTATTATACCAATAATTATTTCAAAGTCAGGAAAGATTCTTCTAAAGAAATCCTACAGATAATTGCAGAGGTTACCACAAAGGTTTTGGATCTCTAAATCAGAATTTTAATTTTTGAATAACTCAAAGGAACGTATATCAATCATTTACTAAATACAGAAAAATACACAAAAATGCACACAAATACCCGCAAGACTAATAGTCTTCGGCAGTGGTCCCATACTGGAACCCCTCTGCAAAATCATAAACTGCTTCTTAAAATCTTAAAGCCAAAATGCCACCTTATATCTCAAAATAGGAGAGGAGCGGTGGGCACCACAACTTTGTTGTTATGTATATTTATGAACGATGTTTTACATTTGTTCCATATTGTTTTAGCCTGGAACAGCCAACTTATAAATGGTTTTATAGCACAAAGACCATATACATACATGAACCAACAAAACAAATAAGGTGTCTACACCTTACTAAAGTTGGCGCTCACAGTTATAAGCCCAAAGTGGCTATAGTATAATTATTTTGAGAGGTTAAATCTCTGTCAGAAAATGATTTCACTCATATAGTCTGTAGTCCGAAATGTTTTATTCACATTCCTGATTTTTTGTTATATTTAGCATTCGTTGCTGATAAACCATTGAGCATTATTCTCACAGGTATTGTTATGTACAATAGCCAATGCATTTCGGTATAACCTTCTTCAGGGCCGTACATAGATTATTCATACTCTCGCTCAATATAAATGGCAATTTTAGAAATGTTCATTCTGTACAAATATGCAGATAATCACAACGTTAGCAAGATAAATAAAGATAAACAAACAGAAAGCACATACCATCAATGTTTGTGTCGTCCGATTAATCCCAACATGGATCGGATAGGGAATATAAAGAGATCGAGTTTTAGTTTTAAATATTCTTACTGTAGCAGTACCTGTATTTGCTTAATGTATAGAAACACATACCCAGTCCAATGCAAAACTTACTGCTGCGTGTAATCGCACTTGTCAAATATTGTACTTCTTATTTCAAGTGACCGATAGTAAACTGAGCTGTCCTGTTGAAAAGTAAAAATCTGAGTAGTGAAATTGAAGAAATAGAGAAAGACCTTGTGGCAACTTTGAATAGAGAAGAAGTGGCTAGCATCTTGGAAGATATTAATAATAAATTGGCTGGATACAAAACAGAACTTGAAAGCAAAAAGATACGTGAATTCAAAAGAGACACTTACGACTACTTGAAGGATGAGGTCTACAATTGGATGGACAAATATGGTCCACCAATGAGGAAAACCAAGCCAACAAATACCGGAGAAGAAGAACACCCTGCAAATACTTCACAACCCTCTGGTACAACAGAGACAACAGAGAGGAGAAGAGTGCCTTTTTTAGACAGAGGAAGAAGAGAACAAGAAGAGGGAAGAGAAAAACAAAGAGAAAAACCGAACACGAGACTACAACAAAAGAAAACATAGTGATAAACGTATCCACTCGTGTACTAACCACACAAGAAACAGAAACCTTGCAGAAAGGCTTAAGCTTTGTTCCAACATATGACAGCACACTCTTTGATTCCAAAATAGAGTTGTACAAACTTATCAGAAAAATGAAGCTAAAGGTTTTCTTTAATGAATTGGAGCAACAGGATACACAAGACATTGATGAAGATGATCTAAAGGAATTCAGAAGCAAGAGTACATTTATTCCACCAATAACGATCCCCTCAGTGGATATCTTTCAAAAACAAGTGACAAGAGACTTCGAAAAAATGTGTTTTAGTCACAACAAGAGGAGAAACATGAAACCACATGAACTCAAATTGATCCAGAACTTGTATGGAGATGAGAACATAACCATAAGATCAGCAGATAAAGGAGGTGGCTTGGTACTAATGAACACCAGTGACTATGAAGAAGAGTGTGAGAGACAACTTGGAGACACCAACACCTATGCCCGGCTCAAAAAGGATCCAACATTAGAAATCAGAAGCAATCTGGAAGTAATCTTGAATAAAGCAGAAGGCCTTGAGTGGATAAACCATAACACCAAGAAATTTCTGACAAATACTCACCCAAAGGTTCCTCATTTGTACACACTACCTAAAGTACATAAAGATGCAGTAAAACCACCAGGCAGACCAACTGTCGCAGGAATCAATAGCATTTTAGAACCTCTTGGAAAATACATAGATTACTTCCTACAGTCACTTATTCAAAAAACCACAACGTATATTAAAGACTCGACACATTTTCTTCAACGTTTGAACTCAATACCATTTGACAGCAATAACATCTGCTTTACAATAGATGTAAAGAGCTTATACACCTCTATTCCTCATGACTTGGGAATTGAGGCGGTGGAATGGATACTACTCAAAGAAGGAGATATACCAGCGCAAAAAGAACTGATTATGGCTCTCTTGGAATTTATTAACAACAACTCATACTTCCAATACAAAGATAAATACTATCTCCAAGTGGCGGGTACAGCTATGGGGCAACGATGGCCCCATCGTATGCTAATGCTTTTATGCATAAATTTGAAACCGAGCACATACTTTCAAACCAACACTGGCAACCAAATCTAAACATCTGGATTAGATACATAGACGATATCTTTGGAGTATGGAAAGGCACACAATTGGAATTGCTCACATTTTTTGAATATCTAAATAGCATAGACTCAAGGATACAGTTTACACAGGAATATTCCAGAGAAAGCATCAATTTTTTGGATGTTAAAATTCTCATCACCAACAGTCAATATCAGACAACAGTTTTCCGAAAACCAACTGATCGAAATAACCTGCTACAAAAATTGAGCTTTCACCAACCAAGTCTCATCAAGAATTTGCCATACAGCCAAATGCTCAGAGTCAAAAGACTGGTGAGTGATCCACTCGATTATGAGAACGAAATCAAACAAATGGGTCAGAAATGTTTGGATCAGGGATACACCAAAGAGGAAGTTACAGCAGCGGAAGCACAAATAGCACCACAAAATAGGGAAGAGCTTCTAAAACGAAGAATCAAGAAAGACAATACACCACCTCTGGTGTTTTTATCAAAATATTCAAGACAAAGTAACCACATTAAGGCCATAATTAAAAAACATTGGAACACAGTCACATGTGACCAACGAGTGGAGCATCTGTTTAGAGAAGTGCCTACATTTGCTTATCAACGCAGCCAAAATTTGAAAGATAAGCTAGTCAAAACAAGACCGGCGCAGAAAAAGAAAGTCACAGATCGGATTGGCACTTTCCCATGTTTGAACTGCAGTAACTGTGGCTACATAATGAAAGGAACATCAATTAACCATCCATATACTGGAGAGAAGATTAAACTTAAAAGTTATGCAACTTGTGATTCACAAAACGTGATATATTCAATCAAATGTCCGTGCAGCCTTTATTATGTAGGCCAGACACAAAGGGTGGCCAAGATAAGATGAACCGAACATAGATCATGCATACGTAATGTGAACAAAAACTCTGCAGTAGCCAGACACTGGATACTGCAGAGTTTTAAGAGAAGCACCATAACTTGGCACAGATCAAATTTGTAATTTTGGAAGCATTACAGAGGAAGGATCAACATGAAAATGTCCAGAAAAGACTGGATAAACGCGAAACTTTTTGGATAGATCACCTTAGCTCCTTGACCCCAAAAGGGCTGAACGAGGAGATCAACTGTATGTGTTATCTGTAAAACCGTTTATGGTTTTCAGCATAAATGGATGCAGTTAGTTATACATTTATTCCTATACTTATCTTTGCATGGGTGTACCAACACAGTTGGGATTATAATTTGGGCCCAAAAGGGCTGAACGAGGAGATGAACTGTATGTGTTATCTGTAAAGACTTGTATGGTTTTCAGTATAATTGGTTATACATGTACATATTTCCTTTGTATGGTTGTACCAACATATTTGGGATGATATTTTGTTTTATGGTGTTTAGTGCTTGGTTCTGAATTCACTCAGTATTAATAATACTGACACAGATTTTTCTGATCAACTTCAACACTTTTGCATGAAATGGTTCATTATGAAAATTGTTAATAATGGAATACATCTGTACGCTTACATCCACTAATGTTAGTCAATTTAAATAACCTCTATGATACAGAGTAACAGATTTGTCGCTACGGTGACATACAAGTAGATCTGAGCACTCGTGCAGAGTTTGTAAAACCTCCCGACACTCTAGGTCTGTTTTGCTGCCTCGCCGCAGCAGATCGAGTAAACGGATTATAGAACCCACAGAATGGTATTGAGCGTTCGTCACCATGGAGACCTCCCCGCCCTCTGGCCGCTGCCCGGGGGTGGGCGTGAGGCGTACATGCTCCAGCCTTCCAGCTGGACCACGACGCCTCGCACCATCTCCATGACGACCCATAAAAGCACACAGAGCCTGCGCGAACGCACGTTCTCGAGGCTCACTTTGATCAGTCCAAGAGGAATACGAGGTGAGTGTTTGAGCGAACAGTGAGATATGGGCAGAGTTATTGAGAAAAGAGCCTGGGGCTTATAGTATCTTTACTTTTCAACAGGACAGCTCAGTTTACTATCGGTCACTTGAAATAAGAAGTACAATATTTGACACGTGCGATTACACGCAGCAGTAAGATTCGCATTAGACTGGGTATCTGTTTCTACACATTAAGACAATACAGGTACTGATACAGTAAGAATATTTAAAACTAAAACTCGATCTCTTTTTATTCCCTTTCCGATTCATGTTGGGATTAAATGAACGACACAAACATTGATGGTATGTGCTTTCTGTTTGTTTATCTTTATTTATCTTGCTAACGTTGTGATTATCTGCATATTTGTACAGAATGAAAATTACTAAAATTGCCATTTATATTGAGCAAGAGTATGAATAATCTATGTACGGCCCTGAAGAAGGTTATCCCGAAATGCATTGGCTATTGTACATAACAATATCTGTGAGAATAATGCTCAATGGTTTATCAGCAACGATTGCTAAATATAACAAAAAATCAGGAATGTGAATAAAACATTTCGGACTACAGACTATATGAGTGAAATAATTTTCTGACAGAGATTTAACCTCTCAAAATAATGATACCATAGCCCCTTTGGGCTTATAATTGTGAGCGCCAACTTTAGTAAGGTGTAGACACCTATTTGTTTTGTTACCTCCTATCTCAAAGACACTGCCTCAGTCATTGACATTTTTGAAGGCCGGCCATTTGATCCCAGGAATGAAATAATTCTAACCATGCACATTCAAGCACTTTATACTTGCATCCCCCATGAGGAGGCCATCGAGAGCATCAGAGAATACCTGACACAACACAACATCCAAGATAGGTTCCCTACTACTTTTATCATTGAATGAATGACAATTGCATTCAAACATAATTTCTTTAAGTTTGATGAGCAATTTCACCTCCGGACCAAAGGAACAGCTTTTGCTCTCAGCATGGCCATTTTGCTTATGGCCACGATATGTATGGCCACGTTCGAGGAGCAGTGCGTTCACCATCACTCCAATACATATTTGACCAATATCCATCTTTGGAAGAGATTTATAGATGACATCATCTTCATTTAGAATGGAACGATGGTGAGATTGCAAGCCTTTAACAATTTCTGCTCAAAAACATTGAGACAACTAAGAAGGGACCTACGCCCATTAGTAGACCATTTCCCATGTGGCCATTGCACATAAGATAAATATACTTCCAAAATGAGTCCCTTTAAAGTAGGGAACAAAGACTGGCACATCAGACATTCTCTAATTGTACAACTAGTAAAGTTGTCTATTGCATCCAATGTCCTTGTGAACTAAGACACATTGGCCAAACTAGCCGTGCAGTTAATGTATGGATAGCAGAACTCTGCTCGTGAATCAGATGCAAAAATAAAGCAGCACCAATGGTAGCACAGTTTCTGGAATCCCAAAATACACAGGATGACATCCTATGGTGGACCCTAGAAGTCCTGAAAGACCCACAAAATACACAGTGATCACTTCTCCACAGACAGGCTTGGTGGATTAATCGAATGCGCAACCACATAAGAGATTTGAATGACCAACTACCACTAAGTGCCACCAAACCCTTTTTTTGGGTGTACTCACCATTCAGATTTGTCATCTGGGCTCCTAATATGCTTTGGACACTCTTTACTACAACTGGCATAGACCCCCAGCAAGGGTTCTACCCGTGCACTGATCCCACTACATAACTGTATTTTTGAACATTTGCCTCAGGCACGGGGGTGGGTGCAGCAGATGCTATGACATATGAATGCCAGAGACCACGCCACAAAGACTTATGGTGCACGGAAAGAAAAACCCAGAGCCAGGTTCTACAAATGAGAACTGTGACCATAAGGAAGGCCTGAACAATGGCCGCTTCCTTAAGAAGCTTCGGAAGAACAAGCATTGTCAGGCAGGACAACATATCATCTTCCTTTAAAGGACACTAAATAATGTTAGAGACATACGTGCTACCACTCACAGAATTGTGTTAAGTATTAGAGGAGCCACAGGTCATGGAGAAACATCAAAGAATCTGTGAGAATTCTAAGAGAACCAAGTGAGAGAACAGCATGGAGAGATTGGAGAGGCAGCAGAGGCTTCAGAGATATCTAAGAGAATTTTGTGAGGGACTAGACTTTGTGGATAGACCTTAAGAATTGTGATGGGAACCAGAGGTCATGGAAAGACCTGAGAAGAAGGACAGGTTGATAAGAATAAGAGGCCACCTAGAGGCCCAGAAAAGTTGTGTTGATCAGAAAACCATGAGAAGAGAGAATCGTGCATATCCTCTGGAGGGGACTGCCCTTGCTCTAGTATACAGGATGGACTTTTAAGCTTAGTTTTATGAAACGTGGAGAGCATTTTGTTGTAGCTTACGGCTAGCCAGCCAGGAGGATAAGAGACTCCTTAAGAATAGGTTTGAATTTTCTGTTGGCCTTCATCTTTGGACTTTTGTTAATGAACTGAAGTGTCATTCAAGAGACAGCGACTTATGGGTTGGGCTGCAGTGAGCACCCAGAGCACTCCACTTTCTATTGTGCAATCCTTAACAATGTTTTACAGATGTATTTCTTATTCATTTGAGTTCTATTCCCTGTTTCTATAGGCATTCGCTCAAATCCTGTCCTGCATCGCACAGGTTAATATAAAACTCTTCTCTCAGTGGTGCTCCTTTCATGGATTTGCCATAGTACCCAGTGATGCAAGCCTACAGCCCTTTTACCACAGACATATTTGTCAAATATAAAGCTATGTCTTCGTTCTTATGTTCCCAACATGCACTTTGATTTTATCTAAAGCAAACAAAACCATTAAGGACCACATTGACACCCTTGCGCCAGCCCTTGCTGATTTCTGCAACCTCTCCTTTGCCTCTGGCTCTTTCCCCACCCCTCTTAAACACTCCCTTGTGCATCCTCTCCTCAAGAAAGCCACTGCTGATCTGTCATGTCCGGCAAACTACTGCCCAATTTCCATCACTCCCTTTTTGGGCAAGCTCCTGGAAAAGCTGGCCCTCTCTCAGCTTAATCTCCATTCTGACTCTGTTGGCTCCCTCCATGACCACCAATCTGGCTTCAGAGCTGCCAGAAGTACAGAAACTGCTCTCCTGAACATCCGTGAAAACCTGCTCTCCAACCTCGATTCTAACATTCCCTCTGTTCTCATCCTACTTGACCTCTCCTCTGTGTTTGACACAGTCAACCATACCACCCTGCTCAATCGTCTTTGTGACAACCTCGGTATCACTGATCAAGCTCTGGCCTGGCTGATCTCTTTTCTCTCTGATCGACCCTCCCAGGTACAACTTGGATCCTTCCTATCTTCTATCTCCCTCTCCACATGTGGTGTTCCCCAGGGGTCTATTCTCTTGCCCTGGCTTTTCAACCAATACATGGCAACTCTTGCTTACTGCATCTCAATTTTCTGCTCAACTTTTCAGTGCTATGCTGATGACACCCAACTCATTTTCAGGCTTCCTTCAGCCTCCTCCTCTCCTTCCCTCATCTCCGATTGTCTAATCGCCATTCAAAATTGATGTGCCGCCAATGATCTATGTCTAAATGCCAACAAGCCTGAGATCCTCCTTATTGGTACACCATCTCCATCATTTCCTCTCACTCTCTGGCCGGCCTCCCTTGGCCCTCCTCCCACCCCCACTTGCACGGCTAAGAACCTTGGGGTTATCTTTGACTCTGCACTTTCCGTCTCTGCACACATCTCTGATGTTATCAACAATGCCTGACACTGTGGGCGTATCGGCAGGGCTTTCCACTCGGTTGTTCACCCCACTCGAACCCAGAGAGTCTTCCAATTCCCCTTCCTCCTCACCTGATGAAGATGAGCAGTCCAACTTCTTTCCGCGGGATCGACGAGTGAAAGTCCTCCTCTCCTTGTGTAGATAAGGTCGGCCTCGGGAGGAAGCCACCGCGACCCCTTGGGAACGATTCAGCGGGGACTCCCCCCCGCGGCAGACAAGTGAGGCAAGGGGAAAAGCCTTACGGCACAAAAACCCCTTTGGAGTGAAGAATCCGATGCAGCGGAAACGTGAGGAGTGATCCAAGGCCAGCTGGAATGAGGGGGACCCGCAATCCGGCGTGTAGGGCGAAGCTAAGGTGAGTAGAGAGCACGGAGTGGAAGAGAAGCCAAGGAGGGGGGAACCGGAGAAAGGGAATCTAAGCAAGGCAGGAGAAGGAAGGGGAGCGAGAATCCAGAAACGCCCAAGCAAACAATGAACGGGGCGTACGCAAGAGAGAGAGGAGAAGAGCAACAGGGAGAGAGAGGAAAGCAGGGGAAAGTTTGGACAGGAGCGGAATCACCGCCAAGAGAGAAAACTGTAGAGCGTAGCAACGAAAGAGGAGTCCGAAGTTGAAACGCGCCGAGCCGCCGAGCGTAAACAGGGAAGTACCCTCGGCGGCGGCCATGATGGAAAGAACTAGACCGCTAACGGCGCTTGGGGGCCCAACGTAGCGGCACAGTAGAAAGGCCGCCATGTTTCCACCTCTTCCATAGCCGCCAGGAACCCGCGGTTGTGACAGTATGCCCCCTTCGAAGTCGGGTTCCCCCCGGCTTGCTGGGATGTAATCTGTGAAACTGACGTAGTAAACGGGGAGCATGTACATGGGTTTGAGGCTCCCAGGTATCCTCAGATGAAGGATAACCTTTCCAATGAATAAGATATTCGAGACGGCCTCTGCGGTAACGAGAGTCCTGGATGTGGGAGACCTCGTATTCCTCTGAGGTGGGAGCAGGCAATGTGTGGAGTTTGGGGGTTTTCTGTCTTCTGTTCCCTGATACGAAGGGACGTAACTGGGAGGTGTGAAAGGTCGGATGAACGCGACTAAGAGTCTTAGGTAGTCTAAGGCGATAAGCTACTGGGTTGATCTTGGATATGACTTCAAAAGGACCAATAAACCGGGGAGATAGCTTAGAAGGACGTACCCAGCGGGGCAAAAACTTGGTGGATAACATGACCTTGGATCCTTTGTTCCATTCTGGTACAGGTCTCCGGTGTTTATCAGCTTGTAATTTGTTACGGGTGTTGGCCTTCAGAAGACTTTGGTTGGCAGTGTGATGGGCTTCCTTTAATCTAGACAGGGAGGTTTCTAAGGATGGTATGGGAGTCTCAGTCCAGAAGGTGGGTACTATAGATTTGGGATGGTACCCATACGTACAGAAGAAAGGGCTGATCCCAAGTGCGCTGTGTACAGAATTGTTATACGCGAACTCAGCTGTTGGTAAGAGAGAAACCCAGTTATCCTGTTGTTGGTTAATGAAACACCTCAAATACTGCTCAAGGGTTCCGTTTAACCTTTCTGTTTGTCCGTTGGTCTGTGGGTGGAACCCAGAAGACAGAGCCCTCTCGATACCCAGCAGCCTACATAAGGCAGTCCAGAATTTTGAGGTGTATTGACTCCCACGGTCAGACACGATCTTTTTGGGGAGACCATGCAACCTGAAGATGTCTTTCATGAAGACTGTCGCCATAAGAGAGGCCGAAGGTATCCTAGGTAAGGGGGAAAAATGAGCCAACTTTGAGAAGGAGTCCACCGTTACCATGATACAGGTGCAATTTTGGGAAACCGGTAGATCTACGATGAAATCGGTAGATATGTGCTCCCAGGGGCCTGCGGGAATCGAGTCTTGTTGAAGCAGGCCAAGGGGACTACGAGTGGAATGTTTATTTTGCATACATGTCAGACAGGTCTGGATGTAAGTCTGGGTATCGGCTCGCATACCAGGCCAGTAAAAGGATCTCTGCAGTAATTCCAAGGTCCCTCGTAAGCCTCTATGCGCGGCCACCTTCGCGTCGTGACACCACTGGAGAGCCTGTATTCTGAGGTCCTGAGAAGGAAGGATCAGCCTCCCTCGAGTGAAGTACAGACCGTCCCTCCTATCCACCGGAGTCCTCCCCACTAGCAAGAGCGTTTCTTCTGCGGAAAGAGATCTTTCCCTCACTTCTTCCAGGAAAGATGATACAACGGAAATGATCTTGATTTGGGGAAACATGAGCTCTTTCTCGTATCCCAGAGAGGTCTCATCCCTGCGAGACAAGGCGTCAGCAACCTGGTTTTGGGTCCCCGGGATATATGTAATGAGAAAATGGAACTGTGCAAAGAAATGCGCCCATCGGGCTTGTCTGGTGTTATAACATTCTTGTTGACGTAGGATCTGCAGGTTCTTGTGATCAGTACGTATCAGGAACGGATGTAAGCTTCCTTGGAGAAGATGTCTCCATTCAAGACAAGCCAGCTTCATCGCTAAGAGCTCCTTTTCTATGACAGAGTAGTGTAGCTGACTAGGGTTTAGGGTCTTCGAGAAATAGGCGATGGGATGTTCTTTGCCCTGATTGGATTGTAGAAGAACGGCGCCAACCGCACCCGCGGAGGCATCGGTCTCAAGGATAAAAGGGAGCAATTGGTCTGGCTGTCTCGGAATAGGGGCAGAGCAGAACCTTCTTTTCAGGCAGATGAAACTCTCCTCGGCTTCCTTAGACCATCGAAAGGGCCGGGAGGCTTTCTTTAGTAAGGAGGTGATTGGCAGAGTGAGTCCAGAAAATTCGGGAATAAACTTCCGGTAAAAGTTGGCAAGTCCTAGGAATCTTTGAACCTCCTTGACCGACGAAGGGGAGGGCCAGCCTAGAATAGCTTCGACCTTCTTGGTATCCATGGCGATCCCCTCGCTGGACAAAATAAACCCCAGATAGGAGACGGAGGTTCTGGCGAAAGCACACTTTTCTGGCTTAACCAATAAATGATGTAGCTGCAGCCTGTGTAACACTTCCTTTACATGACGGGTATGCTCTTCGGGCTGTCGGGAGTATACCAGAATATCGTCCAAATAGACGATGGTGTTTTGGCCCAAGAGATCAGAAAAAATGCGGTCCATAAACCTTTGAAAGATTGAGGGAGCGTTGACCAGTCCGAACGGCATAACCTGATATTCGAACAGCCCATAGGGAGTGCGGAAGGCCGTTTTCCATTCGTCACCAGTCCTGATGCGGAGCAAATGGTAAGCATTACGTAGGTCGAGTTTGGAAAAGACTACAGCGCCTTGGACGGTCTCCAGGATCTCCGAGATGATGGGCATAGGGTACCGGTCCTTGATGGTAAGCTGGTTTAGCCCTCGGTAATCAATACAAGGTCTTAGGTCCCTGGAGTCCCTCTTGGGAATGAAGAATAAAGATGCTCCTGCTGGTGATCTGGAAGGTCGGATAAGCCCGTTGGCTAAGTTGTCATCTAAGTAGCATCTCAGGACTTCCTTTTCCGACAAGGAAAGGGGATACATCCTACAAAACGGTACTAGAGCCTGATGGACTAAGTCTATCCTACAGTCCTCAGGTCGATGAGGAGGAAGTTCCATAGGTTGTTGGTCTTGGAACACTGCGGCGTACTCCTGAAGGCAGCGTGGGATACAATGGATCGTGCTCCTCTCAGGGGCACACTCCGTCTTGACGCTTTCGAACAAGGGTCCTGGAAGACACTTTTCCTGGCAGTAAGCTGAATGAAAACTTAAAAGATTAGCTGACCAATTAATGGTAGGGTTGTGTCGTCGAAGCCAACCAATCCCCAAAATGACTGGAAAATGAGCCGCACGAATGATATCGAAGCTCAGTGCTTCAGTATGTTGTTGAATGGATAGTTGTACCTCCTCTGTGGTGTGGGTAATGAGGCCAGAACACAGAGGGGTACCATCTACTCCCTCTACCTTCTGGTCTTCCTTCTTGGCTATCCTGCGAAGGCCTACCTTGTCGGCCCATAGAGTATCCAGGAAGTTCCCGGCTGCTCCACAATCCAGCAGGGCCAGAGTCTCCATTTCCTTTCCTCTGAACCGAAGCTGGACGGATATCACCATAAGACGTTGATCTTCCGAGGGTTGGGCAGAAGTGACTGAAAGAGTGACATAGGAACTGGGGAAAGCCCCTCGGTAGTCCGTCCTGCCAACTACAGAGGGCGTTCGTTTCCCGGACGTCTGGGAGGTACATCTGGACAGTCTCTCAAGAGGTGAGTGGAGGAGCCACAGTACAGACAAAGGCTGTCCTCTCTTCTCCTCTTCTTCTCTTCCGCTGTCAAGGGCGCTCTAGTTGCTCCTATCTGCATAGGTTCTTCCCGGATGGATGGACGAGCGGCAGGTGAGGAGGTCGATGGGTGAGTCTCGGGGTAAGAGATGGAGTTATGGGTCTTTCTCTTTTCATTTCTCCGTTCAGTCAACCGGAAATCCATCCGTACAACTGCCTTTATGAGATCTGGGAAAGAATCGGGGCGAGGGATCCTAGCGAGTTCGTCCTTCAGCTCTTCACGCAAACCCCTCCTGAAGATGGTGTATTGAGCCTCTTCTTGCCAGCCAGCTTCTGCGGCTAGTCTTCTGAAGGAGGATATGTAAGTAAGTAGGTCAGAACCACCCTGACGTACGTCCAATAGGTCTTCGCTAGCCAGGTGAGCACTTTCAGTGCGAAGAAAAGTCTCCTTGAGAAGATCCTTGAACGCTACATAGTTCTGTAACCCCGGGTCGGACTGGGACACCAATGGGGTAGCCCACGCTAGGGCATTACCGGTCAGGTGTGTGATCATAAATCCCACTTTGGCATGATCGGAAGAGAAGGTGTTCTGTCTGAAAGCAAAATGCATATTACAAGCTTCCAGGAATTCTTTGACTCTTTTCTCAGAACCGTCGAATTTGCCCGACACCAAAGGCAAAGGCGGTAGATCTGTGACTTGCTGTTCCCTGGCGGTAACTCTCTGTTGGAGAGCAGTATTTGCCGTTTGAAGGGCTTGAACTTCCAAGTTTAAGTTTTGTACCGCCGCGACCAATTCTTGAAGTTGCTGGGGAGTGGCCATGTCGGTATTATGGCGTTTCAAGCTATCAACAATGCCTGACACTGTGGGCGTATCGGCAGGGCTTTCCACTCGGTTGTTCACCCCACTCGAACCCAGAGAGTCTTCCAATTCCCCTTCCTCCTCACCTGATGAAGATGAGCAGTCCAACTTCTTTCCGCGGGATCGACGAGTGAAAGTCCTCCTCTCCTTGTGTAGATAAGGTCGGCCTCGGGAGGAAGCCACCGCGACCCCTTGGGAACGAATCAGCGGGGACTCCCCCCCGCGGCAGACAAGTGAGGCAAGGGGAAAAGCCTTACGGCACAAAAACCCCTTTGGAGTGAAGAATCCGATGCAGCGGAAACGTGAGGAGTGATCCAAGGCCAGCTGGAATGAGGGGGACCCGCAATCCGGCGGGTAGGGCGAAGCTAAGGTGAGTAGAGAGCACGGAGTGGAAGAGAAGCCAAGGAGGGGGGAACCGGAGAAAGGGAATCTAAGCAAGGCAGGAGAAGGAAGGGGAGCGAGAATCCAGAAACGCCCAAGCAAACAATGAACGGGGCGTACGCAAGAGAGAGAGGAGAAGAGCAACAGGGAGAGAGAGGAAAGCAGGGGAAAGTTTGGACAGGAGCGGAATCACCGCCAAGAGAGAAAACTGTAGAGCGTAGCAACGAAAGAGGAGTCCGAAGTTGAAACGCGCCGAGCCGCCGAGCGTAAACAGGGAAGTACCCTCGGTGGCGGCCATGATGGAAAGAACTAGACCGCTAACGGCGCTTGGGGGCCCAACGTAGCGGCACAGTAGAAAGGCCGCCATGTTTCCACCTCTTCCATAGCCGCCAGGAACCCGCGGTTGTGACAGATGTCTCTGAAAAAATCTAACTTTTTACTTCACCTCCTTAGAGGTACTCTACATTTCCTCTCCTTCCCTCAAAAGCTCACTGTCTCCCAAGCTCTGGTTCTTTCCAGACTGGATTACTGTAACAGCCTCTTCCTAAATCTACCTGCCTCCACTCTCCGCCCTCTTCAACTAATCCAGAAGAGGACTGCAAGATTTGTCCTTGGCCTCAACCCCTGGGATCGTATCTCTCCAGCCTTGAAATCCCTTTGTTGACTCCCAGTGGATGCAAGGATTACATTTAAAAACCCTCTGCATTGTCCACAAGGCTTTCTGGGGCCTGGGTCCAATATACCTTCAACTATCCCTCCGTAAATACCTCCCCTCTCGAGCCCTTCGCTCCTCTACTTCTAACTCCCTCAGGGTTAGTCGTTTTGCAAAAAAACGAGCTGGGGGTAGATCCCTGTCTTCGGCTGGCGCCTCCCTTTGGAACAGCCTCGCGGCCACCTTGAAACTTGAGGAAAAGCATCTTCAGTTCCGGAAAGTTCTCAAGACCTTCCTCTTTACCTCTGCCTTTGCCCCCCTTATCCCCTGTTGATCTTTTCTTCTCATGGCATTGTGCACCTGGCCACCCTCTGTTCTTTCGGGCCCAGGTATCTGCTCACCCTGCCACCCTCCTGCACTGCCTCCAGGCCACCATCTGCACCAGGGTTCTGTATCTGTACCCATACAGTCCCCCTCCCACGTTTCATCTGCACTTATCAGATATACCTTTCTGACCAACTTTCACCTGCCATTTGCTGGCTGCACTACCATGGTTTAACGCCCTTATTTATTATTTATTCTATTTAATATTTATTTATGTTTTCTCTCCTCTGCTTCACACTTTCCACTCCCCCCACCCCCCTCCTTGCACTTTTCCCCCATTTTCCTTTCCCATGCACTTGCGCTTTCTTAAATGTCACTGGGCCTAGTAAGATCGCTGTTTTTTCTCTCCCTTGTTCCTCTCCCTTTTTGCCTGGTCGCGCTCTGAAACACTTCTGTACGAGCGCGATATAAATAAAATATCATTTCATTTTCATTTCATTTCACATTGCTGCTATTTGTCTTATTCTTCATTCCCATAAGGTGATTTCAAAAGAGTAGAATAGAAGTGAACTAGACTGCCCATCTTGGAATGAAAACTTAGAAAGCAATTCACCTGGGTATTCTATTTTTTTGATAATCTGCTTTTCTCAGTAAAACAGTGTAACCTTCTTCTTCTTCTTCTTATGACAAGAATAGGTACTGGAAGTTAGCATCAGAAATAAAAAAAATAAAAGTTTTAAAATAGCCAGTTTCCAATGGTACTACAGTTAAAAATATTTCATAAAAGCTTCTTTTGACAAGACTACACACCTTGTTTCTCTTTCAAAATGTCAAACATGCTCTGATTAAAACCCTAATTTCTTTTCTTGCCTGAGCATCAAGACAATGCTTGATTTTATGTGCAGGCCACTGATTGGTTGATAGTGCTGCTAGACCTGCACATTTTTTATATTATGCACAAACACTAATATTTAAGAAAAAATAGAAAATAAGCAACACAGATGTAGATCCTACAAACCGGTCCTATGGTCTCCTACAAGGTCTGTCAGAGACACTTCACCCACAACATTTTCCTTCATCCTCGGTGCTCACAAATGGACAATGCACCATTAGTGTGATGGTGACATTCCTGTAGGACACAGCCGATGACAATGGACAGGTTGACTGGTTAGTCCTCACCTCAGGGAGCTGCTGCTTTCATTCAACTTTTCAGCACATAGAAACACGGCGCCCCCTTGAAGATATCTGTGTTTTTCTGCGACTGCATTGCTGTTAGGAACAGCTGGCATAGCTCTAGAAATTGCACACCTAACTATCCAGCTCTCGCCCCGAGAGAGAACAAGAGAGCGAGGGAGGGAGAGAGAGAGAGAGGAGAGAGGAGATAGAGCGGGAGAAAGAGAGAGAGAGAGAGAGAGAGAGAGAAAGAGAGAGGAGAGAGAGATAGAGATAGAGGGAGAGAGAGGAGAGAGAAAGAGATAGAGAGAGAGAGAGAGAGAGAGAGAGAGAGAGAGAGAGAGGAGAGAGGAGATAGAGCGGGAGAAAGAGAGAGAGAGAGGAGAGAGGAGATAGAGCGGGAGAAAAAGAGAGAGAGAGAGAAAGAGAGAGGAGAGAGAGATAGAGATAGAGGAAGAGAGAGAGAGAGCGAGAGATCAAGAGGGAGAGAGAGAGAGAGAGAGAGAGAGAGAGAGAGAAAGGAACGCAAGAGAGTAAGCTAGATCGATGTATGAAACCCTGGGTGCTAGTAATACCTAATATTTGTGCTTGCATGGATGCTTGTTCACCGTGTGAGGTGCGCCACCTGCAGCTAGCCCTCTTCTGCTGACGTGCTGTCCTGTCAGGAAGTGCAGCAATGGCCAGACCTCAGAGGCATCTTTCCTAATGCTGTGTTGCTGTGTTGCGTCATGTTTACGGCATCACTGTAGCTCAGCTCTTTCTCTCATGGCTTGTTCCCACAGGTCCTGTGGCAGCATGGACGAGCCATCGTCACGTTACAACACATCCGCTGTGTGTGCCAACAGCCTACAATGTAAACACACACAATCTGTCCCAGAAACTGTTTACTGCACAATGTGTTTAGGTCTTTCGGGTAAACATATTGGCACACAAATTTAGAGAAACACAAGGCAATTACCCAGTGGTATATTAAATTTCAGGTTAAGAACCTGGCTACTTTTATTTTATAGATAGAACCACAGCAGACAAACATCAGGAATTTGATCTAATGAAACTCTGAAGTTACAGAAGGTAAACACAAAGTGGTCACTTCATTCTCTCTCATGCAGAACATGTGTAATTCAATGGACACCTTGTCTTGGTATTTCGGATGTATCAAACACTTTGTACTTGGTGCTATTAATCCTTGGTCTGGCGCAATCTGGCTCCCTTCATCCCTTGTCTTCTACTAGTACCTGACAGGTTCTTGGGCTCTGCTCATGTATTGTCTGTTTTTAATCTGGGATATTTTAGAGTAGTAGTTCATCAAGGGTGAACTAGGATAATAGCTAGCCTGTCCCGGGGCTTAGCAGCAAGCAATGTTTAATATCAAATATAATAGGAACAAAGCTGGCACCCTAAGGGAACTACCCTCTATGTCCACCCCACCTCTACACAGTCTATTTATGTCAGGCATCCCTCTAAGTCACGTCCCACCCCTTGTCAGGAAAACATTCCCTGCCTGGTCTGTGTGGCCACGGATGGCGTTGGGTTTTTCCACTGGTCTGGAAAGCGGCCAGCATTTCAGCATATTCCAAGATGGCCCCCAAAACGCATCACGCATTCAACAGTGAACCGTAGAATCCATTATATGCAGCAGAAGCAGTAAGCTCAGCACTTCACTTCTTTCTTGAGCACTGACCCTTCCCGTTCTAGTTTACTTTCACGGCTCTGGCTCCTGCTTCCTCCTCCTACTCTCTGCTGCCCAATTGCTTGCTGCCCTGCTTGCTAACCATGTTTGCTGATTCCTTCTGACATCTTTTGCCCCTCTGCTAGCTGGGTTGCCGTTGTTCTACTAGCGGCAACACTGACTTACCTCAGGCTTATTGTTCTTCAACGGATTACTGTTCCCTAAATCCAGAGCTGATCACAGTCTTCTCTCCGTTGGGGTATTACTACAAGTGTTTTTCCCCCAGGAGGGTTTTCCTAGGTTTACACAATCCCCTGTTGCCATTTAGGGGGTTGGATATCCCTGGGGATTCCTCCTCGAGCAGTCATCACGATCCAGACGACAATTAAGGTTGGTGTTCGCTATATACTTCACACCTCTGTGTTTGGGTTGGTTTCCTTCTAGTGAGTTTGACTTTCCAACAAAATCTCTGGACCCTAACAACTCCGTAAGGTCACCAAAACCACATCAAAGCTTCACAAAGCTTCATGTGGACTCCGCAGAGCCACAAATCACCACAACACCAAAGTATGAGGCACTAGTCCCCTGCTAGACACCTCTGGACTACACAAAGTCACACATCACCATAACATCAAAGCTTGACAAAGCTTCAGGTGGACTCCGCAGAGCCACAAATCACCACAACACCAAAGTATGAGGCGCTAGTCCCCTGCTAGACACCTCTGGACTGCACAAAGTCACACATCACCATAACATCAAAGCTTGACAAAGCTTCAGGTGCTAGTCCCCTGCTAGACACCTCTGAACTCCACAGAGTCACAAAATACCACACATCAAGCTTCAACAAGCAACCACCAGTACATTTGTATCTGACCTTGCAGGGCCACAACCAACTCGGCAGAGTTCCTTGACCATTCCTTGGTCATGCACGACATCTAAAAATCTCTTACAAACCCCGCAGGGTTTCTTGACCAACCACTGGTCATGCAGCACACTCCCACTCTAGTCAACACATACACAAACATAAACACAGCACCAACCCATAAATATGATGTAAAGCTGCTAGAAAGCGCTGCAGTCGCTCCAGCAGATCTTGGGGTTAACACTGATATTACCACAAACAACATACCACACCTACAGTGCCTCAAAGTGGTCATTCTAAGCATTGCATTGACAAATACATTACTACATTGCACATTTCAGTTCACATTTCAGTTCACATTTCCTAAAAGTCCATGGGCCTCATTATGACCCAGGCGGTAAGTTACCGCCTGGGTCGTACCTTTACCACCATGGCGTAAACTACGTTTACGCCATGGTGGTTGGCGGATTTACCGCCCCATTCCGAGGTGAGTGGGGCATAATGGGAGTGGGGAAGGCGTTAATTACGCCACCGTAAATTACGGTGGCGTAATTAACAACAAGGTTCCTTAGCGCCATGGATTTTAACACCTGCTAAAAGCAGGTGTTAAAACCTCCATGGCGCTAAGGGACCTCGTAATCAGGCGGTAAGGGTCGGCGCTGTTTACGCCGCCGTAAACCCCTTACCGCCTGGGTCCTAATGAGGCCCCATGTCGCCAAACACGGGCAACTCTAAAAGCTGAAAATGCCTCAAAAGATGTTATGCTTTGCATAATTTGGATCTCACCACTCTTAATTGTGTATTCAAATTACACATCTTGGACAAACCACTCACACTCAAACCACTCTCAAACAAAACATTTCAAGATTCTAGAGTGGCAACCATAGTTTTAGAGTCCAAAGTTTAAAAGTCTGTGTTGTCACAAAAGGCAACACTAAACCTAGAATGCCTCAAAGGTGTTACCTCTAAACATAATGGGCATCATAAAATATCAATCCATTGCACATGCACTTCACCAGCCCAGGTTAAAAGTCACACAGAGTTACGCTCCGGCACTAGCAATAGCCCTACAATCACTCATACATATGCCTCACAACTGTATACACTTGCCGTAATCAGTATTCATTGTATCATTAACACCTTAAAACCGATCAGAAATCAACCAATTGGTGTCTCCCATGCGGACACCTGCTCAGGCCTCAGTCCGCCTTCATTAACAGCATTGCGCCAAAAACAACAAAAATACATCCCCCCTTGCCACACTTACATTATCGTCTCCGGGCAGGTCTTGCCAATTACGAGAACTCTCAGTCATCCACCACTTCTGTCCGGAGAGTAAACAATGACCGGCTGCCTCACACGATCGCCATGCCCATTCTATGGGCCAGGCAACTGCCTTATCCTCGACCGTCTCCCCTTGGCTGTGCCTCCCCATCAGTACGGCAACCACAAAACTTGACCAACACTCCCTCAGCAGCAGATGCAATTGCCTCCGTTGCTCCTTCCAGATACTCAGAACGCACAGTCCTTCACTTCCTGAAACTTGGGCCTCTACGTAAGCACACTGGCTCAGGTGCTTTAGTCTAATGCAGCATTCAGCTCGGATGACGTTGCAACATAGACTGCTCCACCTGCCAACATCGAACAATTCACCCATCCGGCAACTAGGACCTGACTTCCTGATGACTTTGTCACGTCCACCTTGGATCTCTTCTTCAAATCCCTTCCAACAGTCTCTCCAAACTGCGCATCGTCAACGAAGCAGTGCAACCATCCGGATAATTCCTGGCAGGAATGCAAGTAAGATCAGGGTTCCGATCAGAGTTCTAACTGATTGCCGACTCCCTCTGCAAATTCAGTGATGTCACCATTGGGCAGAAGAAACAGAGCCGCAATGATCTCCACAGCCCAACCGTCACCTGAGCCCCTTCGCAGCTCACACTCCCAACACCTACGAGAGCTCACTGTAAATCAGTTCCTTTTCCAAACGAACAATACACCCAACTTCATTTCAGACGCTACTTTTCCATCCAGCTTAAGTGCTAAGCTCCTTTGACTTCAGTGTAATCTTTCCTGCAAAAATGTAGTTATCATACACCCCTCCAGAAGGGCACAACCTCCTTTACACGGAGCAGTTCCTTCAAATCTCCTTAGGTGCCACACTTGCTGGCTCTGGCACTCGCAGGGCTCCTCTCCCCGTGCCACACCTACTGACTCTGGCACTCACAGGGCTCCTCTCCCCGTGCTACACTTACTGACTCTGGCACTCACAGGGCTCCTCTCCCCTGCTATCCCAGGGAGTTCTTACACCAGGCAGCCTCTTGGATAATGCCCAGACAAAGGCAGACTAGGCAGCTCACTCTCCCTTTCCTTCAGAGGGTCCTTACTCCTGGACAGCCTCCCTTGATGCCCTAGCTACCTGCCAGGGGTATATTGGGCCAGGTTGCCTTACACAGCCCTGACTGGACACTCATGTCCCAATGTCCCAGGGGACAGGCTGCTCCATTCAGCCCTGGGTGGTGGGCACTACAAAGACCATGGCGGGCAGTGGGCTCTCCCTCTCTCCAAACAGTCACTTTTGTCCTCTTGCCTACACCCCCCCGCAGCAGAGTTTCTTCTCTTCCCCTCTCTGGCATGACATCACACAGGTACCTGCTTCTCTTTGCATCCCTTGATGTGTCCTCCTTCACCATACCTTGGCCATCCTCGTCGCCAATTGTTATGACCTCTCCTTGGTCATAGGGTTCACTCATCAAGGACACTCAGGATACTTAGGCCAGGTACTCTTAGTGGTTACTTTATTAGCTTCTTAGTTACAGGATCAGATGTCATCAAGTCATTGAGATATCAAGAGGATCAGGGATAAGAGCCCACTGGCTCCCACCACCCAGGCTCACATATTGTAACTGCCTGGATTAGAACCAATTCAACTCCAAACATTCTAACCTCACACTCCACACTCACAGCCTATATTCTGATATCCTGGTACAGCACACATGCAAGCACAAGAGCCAACCCTAACACTCTGCTCTTACCCTGGTTTGTCTCTGCCATCTCCTGACACTACCCTCTGCTCCCTAGAGAGTCTACGCGTGTTAATAAGGTGTCTGGCATGAGAGTCCATCAGTCAATCTAACATAATTCTCTACAATGCCGGGACATGGGTTGTGCCATCCATAGAAAAATGCATCCTTTTTCCAGGCTCAGTGTGGGAACCATCAGCCAATGAGGTCCAACTGTTGGTCAGTGAGTACAATTTGACAGGTGCTGCTATTTATTTGAGCCTGCAAGTAAGTAAAGAATTGGAATCAAGTGTGTGCTGTTATTGTGATGTAATCTAGAAAAAACTAGAGCACTGATTACATTGATTTTGTGGGAGAAATTAGGAAAGAGTGGATTCTGTGGACTGTGGAAGTGAAAGAACCAGGGTCTTTGTGGGGGCAAGAGAATCCCATGTTTATGATAATGGTGGAAGGCTTGGGTCCAAAGGTGGTAGGTTAGATGGAGGAAGGCAAGAAATGGGATGTGCTTCATTACGAGTACCTGGTTTAGTCTGTGTTTAGTTTCCACCTAATTTTCATGCATCCTCTGCAGTATGTCTGCCATTCAGCGATGTTGATTTGTCCTATGTGATTAATTGTCCTTTATCATAATGACAAATGATGTTAGGCAAAGAGCACCAAGTTGTTTACTACTGGTCTTTTGGTATGGCTTCATCGCGGCAAGGATGGTGGTCCACCATGGTGGCAGAGCAGGCAGGTTGTGGAGTGCTGGCATAATTCAAGGAAGGACCATGCTGGGAAGGGAAAATCCATGAGATGGAGAGCCAGGCGATTGCCACGTTGACCGGATAACAGGACAACCCAACGCAACCAACCTGGTTCATATCACCTGACCTGGACAACGATTACAGAGTAAATGGTAAAGAGGAATTAAAAGTTAAAAGGGGGACAGGATCGCTCAATTGATATTTGAACACACATTTTCTAGGAGACTGGTGGAACAAAAAGTAATAATATCGCTAAAGTGCAAAACAGAGTGTTTGTCTCCACAGATTCTCCTTACTTTGGGGAAAAAGGGAAAAAGACAAATTCATCAAATCTGATTAAGATTGTCATCTATTTTTTTTTTATAGAAAAGAGATGGCCCAGAGAATGTAAGATCACCAGATTTTGTGACGGACCACCAGGTGGTCGCTGTACCTAAAATTTCTTTTCAGCACCTGCAGTCTATGAAGAAAGGACAGGAAGTGGAGGATTGTTTTCTGTTGAAGAGCACGGACTCCCACACTGTCTATAAGCCAGACCCAAACAAAGACGGGACCCCACATTTTCAGTTGTTGGATAAATGATCATGTCAAAAAGCTGTGATGGACCTGGCCCGCAGCCATTTAAGTGTGGCCCATTCGGTAATGGCAAAATCCCAGGATCACATGCTAGGTAGATTTCATTGTCCTGGGAACCTGTCGTGGAATAAAGAAGTATTCTAACAGCGGTTGAATATGCCAGAAGATCAGGATATTCCTACATTATGTCGCCCACCAGTGTCCATTATTGATATACCAATTTCTAGATTCATTAAAGACGTAGTTGTCTCATCAGAGCCCTCTAAGTATGGTTTTCGACAAACTTTGAGCATTCTTCTTTATGCTACCAGATTTCATAAGGCAGTTTCACACAGGGCTCAAATCGAAGGGGGCTCCTCACTTTGTTCAGGAGACCCCCACTTTTTTCCAGAGTGTACCTTGATAAACTAATTTCTGGTGATGTCACCTTCAATTGGTATGTTAATGAGTCCCCCACTTTTCTTTTTTAGGGCTTGACCTCTGGCTCCAAATAGAGTACACATTGCCACCTAGCAACTCCTTTGTGTTTAAATTCAAAGAGTACCTCAAGAACATATTAAAAGTAAAAAACACTCTGTACCTCCCTTTTCCATACCCAAAGAAATGGCTTAGTTCAATGTTTTGATAACACATTTAAGTGTCTCTAGAGCAAAATGATAGTTCAGAAATAATTAGGATACCCTGTTGCAGTACGGCAACTCAACATGCCTCCCCTAGCTTCTCTCCCTTTTAATTGGTTCACAGGAGGAATCCACTGGATGACGTGCGCATGTTAAACAGAACAATGAGGAACAGTAAAAGCACAGAAATAAAATAGATGAGTTTGGACCAAAGATACAAGAGGGAATGAGGTTAGTGCAAAATCTGGTTGAAGAAAATATTTTAAAAGCTAAAATAAAGGCATCAGACCTATAACAGAGCGGTCCACCTCTGAACATTTAAAGTGGGAGATAAAGTTATTTTTAGTATTATTGCAAACTAGAGAAAAATTAACATTTATCCAATGATACGGTCCACATAAATCAACACTGATATTTCAAGATATCAATTATTGAGTATGTTAACCAGACTGACAAAATAAAAACCAAGCCTCCCATGATAACTAACTAAAAGAAAGGAAACAGAGATACGTAATACCCAGTATCTTATATCTGTGGGGTGAAATATAGACCCTGAATGCCAGAAATGAAGAGGCCAGAGTGATTTGTAATGCCCATTGAAGTATAAGGCCAGCACAGAAATGGTGATGTCAGACATGAGGCCTACTGAACCAAAAACAGGCCTAAGGAGAGAAAGTGGGCTTGTATTTCAAAAGTGCAAAGATATACGCAATGCATTTCAGCAAGGAAAAGAAAGACATGTGTCTGACAGTGCCCTTCTACTCAATACATGGAGAGCTGCACTTTTACTTAAAGAGATAGCAGTGTGTACATTATCTTTAATGTAATACCAGATTGTGCTCCATGCATCTAAAGGGAAACCAAACTCCTTGCATTTACAAGAAATAAAATAATTTCCTTTTTGTTTTTTCCTCATCCAAATGACAGTATGCTAAGAGAAGTGCTGACTAGACTTTCAAAGTATGAACATGGTTTTCTCATATAACTGCCCTATACAAATGGACAATCCAGAAGTGATACACATGTATTTAGAAACTGTGAAATCAAAGAAACATAGTACATATGGATAAGGCCCAGGTGCCTTATAAGATGTCATGTAAATTGCATTGTGTGTGAGTTTAAAAGGCCTTTGCTTGCAGGGTACATGAGCCGGTCATTTCTCCAAAGATGAAACTTAACTTCCAAGACCTTTCCTCTGCTGCCCTGAAGAAAGGGGCCTGTTTGTCAACCATTAATCATGGACAATAGTTAAAAATATAGAAATAAATACACTGCTTAGATTTAAACCACGGTAGGGACTGATAAGGCCCTGCCTGTTCTTGCAGCAGAAGTAACCTTGAGGTCACAATTCCCATAAAATGTCCATTAGAGTTGATATCAGAGCCCTCACAGGCCTTGAAGGGGGAGGCAGATATAAACATGAGCCAGCCTCTGCCTGGTCACAGCTCAAGGGTAAATGCAATTTAAGAGAACAAAGGAAAAGGCTGCAGTTGAATTAATAGGAAAATACATATGATTGCATAAAAAGGGCAGCGTAGATGCCACAACGGTTATTTCAGACTTCTATTAAAGGTAACAGTAACCCCCTTTGAACCGTGCCAAAATGATTTCTGTGTGATAAACATAACTAAAGTTATTAATGACAATTTGATTTGGGCCTTCCCTTGATTCCGAGAAATTTGAAAGTTGTTGTGAGGGTGAGGCAAATAATTAATATGAAAACTATGGAGTGGCATATTTTTCACTGATACAGCTTCTGAGTATCTTTGTGTAGGAAGGGTGTGCCAACTTCAGATTATCATCATCTAATTTGCCTTAAAATGCAGTTCTTAAATATATGCTCATACATGTAAAGATTAAAAAATGTAGGGTACTTGCCATGTTGATAGATTTCTAGAGTTTTGAACATCCCGAGCCCTGTGACAGTTTGTGACGATGAAGCTTTCTCCTTCCAAACCTGTCCTAACTCACACCCCTGATCTCCATGTCTTATTAGCCACAGGTGGGAAGTGAGTAGAGAAAACCAACCAATCCCTTTTACAGGAATCATGACATGTTTTTGATGTCATTTGCCCTATAAGTAGATCAGTTTGCTTTAGAACTGGGCCCTTTCACTTATTCTGGGAGGCAACCTGCTGCTGAACTCTTGCTAGAGCTACCCCAGCAGAGAGGCCCACATCTTGCATTGGAGACAGGAACAAGGAGACATAGAAGCTGACTGGGAGCCCTTGCAGGATTTAGAGGAGCCTCTCCTTGTCTGACACCATTGCTGTCCCAGAGGTGCACTGCTGTTCCCTGGTGTCCATTCCAAGGTCTCCCCTGTAAGTAAAACTATCCCCAAAGCCATAGATTGTGTATGCCCTGCATTTTTCAAGTATTGTTCTAGTTATTTCCCCATAGCAAAAAATCCTATTTGTCTGTGTAGGTTCTTAGCATATTTAATTAAAGTAAATCAATTAATTCCCCTATAGAGATCACGGGATGTGTTGTGTTGGTATTCGAAACCAACAAGCTCTTCCCAGTGTTTTTTGAGCCGGTATAGACATAAAGATCTGCCAAAAGAATTCATCCCAAACCCCTGTTTCCACGTGAGTGTGCAGAGTGCAAAACGAAATTCCCCATTGATCCCCTTCACTTTAAAGCAGAAGTCTAAAGCCTGGTAGTGCCTTGCCATGTGCAGGGTGCCAAACGAAATTGGCACTTTGTTCCTATTGTGTTCTGACCAAAACCACAAAGCCCTGCCTTTTCGGGTTAGGTGTGGCAAAACAAAGTTTCCCATTGCTTTTCTGTCCCTCATATTGCATCTGTGGTAACATGTAGAACAAACAATTGTTCCCCTTGAATCCCTTTTCCAAAGAGTGCATTTCTATCGCAATTAATCCCTAAACAATTTTCCAATTGCGTTCCCACTCTCTGTCACTGGCCTTCAATTGAGAGGGGTCAAGTGTAATTGCTGGGAGAAAAAGTATTATAACCAAATCAGCAATCATTGTGTGTCTTGTATTGTTCTTTTTCTGTATTGGTGGGTGATTTAAAAGAAAATAGTGATTGTATATCTCAGTGTTATCTCTGTGTTGGTGCCATTGAGGATGTCATTTTTGTTCTTGTGTTGCCACAGCACTGGTGGCTGATGTGAGTCTGTTTGTCAAATTTGGTTTAATAAATTAATAAATGTATATTTTCTTACGACACAAAGGCCTGGTTCCTAGTCCACTGTGATACCCGGTATTTGTTGGGTGAAAGATGGGTTGGAGGCCCTGCCAAACTGAACTGCTTTGGTAAGGCCCATGTTCTGCACCTTTCTCTCAATTTGTCTGTCAGCTGCCATTAATATAAACTTCCTGGCAGAATGGAGTAGCTTCCAAAGATTAGACTGCTCAGTTCGCTTGTCGGTGCACAAGAGAGTGCTTGAGGTGGGAAGGGAAGGTTGCTGTAGCACAAGAGTGATTGCAGAAACTGACCAAGGGTGGAGCAAGGGTGTCGATATGGTCCTTGATGGTTCTGGATGAGCCGGGGAGATCCTGCTTTGACAAGACTTTCATAGATCAGACTTGTCTAGAAACATCGTCTGGGGTGAACACGGGGAAGGAGGAGAAAGGAGGAGGAGAAACGGCTGAAGGTGGGCCATAGGTAGTAGAGGAGGAGGAAGAGGAGGTAGAAGAAGAGAGAGTGGACAGGATGTCCTGAGTTTTAGTGGTGAAATGAGAGCCAGAGTCGTGTAGGGGGCAAGGGAGGGAACAGGAGAGGTACAGACTGCAACAGAAAGCCAAAACACCAACACAAAGGAGCAGAATGGGATATTGGAAGGGATCTTCAAGGGTTTTCCATTTTATAATTGTTTTGGGGGATCAATTTAGTTGATTTACTTTCTGCTGTGTTAAAGAAGGAATGAAAAATAAAAAAAACTGGATGATCAGTCCAAGGCAAAGGGCGAGGGCCTGTGGCATGTAAGGGAGGGTTCATTCAAAAAGACCATCTCGAGGGCATGTGCAGCACGATGTTGGAAAATGCCAACTACCTGGTGCAAATTAATAGTTTTCCTTTTTTTAATGCTCTCCTGTTTTACATTGTTGGCGTCATCAACTAGCCAAACATTAAAGTTTCAGAGAACTGTTACTTGCACAAATTCCCTGCTAAGTGCTTCTAACAGAGTGTGTAAATACTCAAAAATATGGTGGCTGAACCTTGAGGGTGATACACAAGTAGAAGCGTGGCCGAGAAGCTGTGAGAGGAAGAAGAAAAACTCAGTAGTGCTTTAATGAAGGGTCAAACTACAGAGGGAGACTTTACAATTTAGCATTTCCTTATAAAGTACAGTTTTGCTTATTGCTTATGGGGTGGAATATCCTCCTAAGGGAGATGAGCCACTGCCGACTGTGGAACAGCATTCTTTAAAACAGAAGCGTGTGTATAAAACAAAAGGGGATCCTCACATAGCAAGTTTCTTGCTTGTGCTGCATGTGTGTCAAGTATATATGTGTCACAGTATGTCATATTATGTCACATTTCCAATGCTATGGATACAGCTTGCATGATGTCACAGTGGCCAGCCCTCATACCATCTACCCTCATGCACATCTATTCCCCACAAAAGTCCTCTGCTCAACTTCCATTCCTCCCAGCCTCCCCATCCTGGTTCTTTTCCTCCCTATTTCCCACTCACATTCCTCCCTACTTCCCACTCCTCACTTCTACTCTTCTGTACTTCCTTAGTACCATGAACAGGGCACGTAAAATCTCCTCGCCCTCTTGCATAGACATGCAGTGTGGGAAAGAAATAAAAGAATAGGACTGGCTAATGAAGCATTGCGAACATACTAAGTTCTAAATGTGAAGACCAAAACATTTCTTCAGAAAAACTGGATTGTCTGTAAACTGACAGCCCCTTTCAAAATCTGGGTCCAGTACCCTGGGCTACCTGTGAATGACAGCTGTCAGAATGAGCTCCTGAGGAAACTTCAAAGTATTTAAATTAAAAGTCTGCTGGACTAGCCAACCTAAAGGATTGTTGCTAAAAGGAATACAGATCTTAGTTGTGTTTTTGATCCCACAGATTTAAAGCTAAGAAAATAATGTATTTATGTTTGATGCAACAAGTTTGGTTTCTGCTGGACTTGAAGGAATTAAGAATAAATTAGCCTGGCTGTGCTGCCAGAAGTTGAAAAACAGGTTTTTCCAGGAAGAGGAGGGCCTTCATCTCAGCAGAAACTCACTGGGAGACCCAAATGCGGGTTAGCCCAGACTTTTGTCTACAGAACGAGAAAGAACAATGGCAGAGCTTCGGCCCAGGAAACGGAGGTGTGAAAGGGGTTAGAAACTGCTCCTGGAAGGAACTCCCCAAGGGAAGCAGTTCCTCTGGGACTGCAAGGAGAGACAAATGGGCGGACCATTTGCTGTTAACCATGAACAATGAACAATTTTTAAAGACTCATAACTTGTGATTCAAAGTGGTGAAAAATATACCAAGGACATATCTGTTAGTCTAATTTTTGGCTGCACGTTTCAAGAGGCAGCAGAACCGTGTAACATGTTCTGGACAGGAATGGCAATATATGTGGTTTTATGTGAAATGTATTAATACTAGAATTGCGAAAATGTATACACGAATCCCCATGTTGAACGCGCACATTTGTGGTAATTTGCAGAAAATTGGGAAAATGTGTTCATGGCGAAAAGGAAAACATTCTGTAGAAAGGTGAAACAAGATCCCACAGCTGCGGGATTTTGATAAGCAGATGCTACATAAAATATGGCATCTTTGTGTGTGATGTGTGTAAAGGTGATCCATGTAGAATTGTGTATTTAGGATGACAGCCAATTTTGAGACCAGTAGCTAAAGGGAGGTTTCTAAGAACTGTAAAGCACACCATAAAATGTGACATCATCCCGCCTTGATCCAATCACTCAGTTGCAAGGCGGAGATGAGGTTTTTATCCAATCCCAGCTCACAGGGGCAAGCTTAGTTAAGCCGGCCCATCCACCCATTTTGTGATGCCATTTGAAAGGAGAGACCGCTGAGAACCCATAGGGACTCACTGATTCACTCACTTTCCTGATTCCGGCAAAGCACTCTGATCATGCATTCTACATCCAGCTTTAACATCCTTCCAGATCCAGATGCCAAGACTCTTGCAAAGCAGTAGAGAACTATTGATTTCAGCAGGGCCTAAATCCTCAAACTTATTCTTGCAACCCAGTGAAGTGCTGTGGTGTGAGAAGGCTTTTTTGAACCAGTATCCTGAAACTCTCTGGCTTGCTACCACAAGACTTGCCTGATGAACTCGCTATCCAGCTGATTGAAATATTCACAAACAAGAAGGGCAGATCCTGTGCAAATCTGGTGACCGACCTAGCTGACCCAGTCTCGCGCCTGATGTGCTGTCCTTCCTAGACCAGATCCAATCCATGACCAGAACTGACGGTCCAATTTAATAACTTATTTTGTGAGTATTAATAGGAAGAACAGTGACCCATAATATATCTGCATTGTATGATCCAAATCTCAAACCCATCCCATCTTTAATTCAGAACCATAGTATTGCTAGAACTATCTTTGCGCTGACTTTTTTCTCATCTGTGTTATTAAACCCCAACTTCTTATTGATGTGATTAAGAAAAGTAAATCCCAGAACGGAAACTAGAGTATCACACATGAAGGGTTATGCTGGCCACGTAAATGTGGAGATTCATTTGCGGCATTCTCTTTTTCATAGTCATAATCTAGTGTAATCAAAACCATCTGCCATTTTCAAAGTGCATTTCTGTTTTTCATTCTCACGCCTATTTGCAAAATTTCAACTCCTACTTGTACCTAACATCATCAGCTATCCATAGAACCCAGAACCGCAGTGCGATTCGCCCGTTATAGTAAATATCGTGCAAGGAAAAGTTTGCCGCAAATTGAAATCCTGAAAGGTTTTTACACGTGTGAAATAGCTTTAAATTGTTCCCTACTTGGACTTGGAGATTTCAAATGTTTTCTTTTGACTAAATCATTGTTTGTCATTATGTGCAACTGTTCAAAGTGGTTTCCATAGGAATTTATAATAATTTCAGTATTTTTGACCACATTTGATGTTTTTGCCCAGCCCATTCCAAAGACAATTTCAAAGCCATTCTGACAGCTGAAAAGTCAATTCCGTTTTTCTCTTGTGTTTGAAGGGGGAAGGTGGGAGTGATATTCTGTTTGATTTGTGCTATTCCTGAATACCTGCTCTCTCCTCACATCTATCTCATTGCCTATTGGGGGTTTTGAGGGGCATTGCAGGGGGAACCTCTAACCATAGTGCCATCTGTCCTTAACCAATCCAAAAGGATTATTTTCTGTGCTGCATTTGTTTTTGTGCTCAGTACTTGATTCCTAGTGTATTAAAGATACTATTCAGTGTTCTGTCACCCCTATGGTGATTGTTGTTTACCTATTAAATGTATTGTGATTCAAATTCTAAATACATAAATAAATATTTACCTTTGCAAACCAGCCTGATTCCTGGTTCAGTGTGACCGGGGGGGTCTCAGGTGAAGGGTGTGATATGAGTGGTATATCGTTCAGAATATTGAACTTATAGATAAAATAAATAAGGGTTTCATTTGTGCACTACATGCTGGCAGTGACTTGGGTGTGTGCCGGATTGAAATCACTTACAAAGAACACATTATCAGTAAGGTAATCTCATGATCCTCTAAACCCAGCTCACGTTCTCTATTTGCGGGTGAACAATCAAATGCTTGGTGAATTGAGCCAACATTGAATGATCAAAAGGTGACACCGTTATAAACGCATGGCCACCACAAGCCAGTAATCCCTGTGACACCATGCTCGAAACCCAAAAAATCAGAGCGATCATTAGCCCCGCTTTCATGGTCTGTATTCATACTGAAAATCGAGATCAAGCTAGCTTTTGCCATTCTGCTCCGCTGGAGGTTTCTGTCCTCCCTGAGCTCCCCTTAGTGTGAAAGCAAAAAACGATATTGAGGCTGAGTACCCCAAAAGGAAATACACCAAACGCGGGTTCAAAAGATACACAAATCTTTATTCTACAACTGAACAGTTTCAAAGGACAAAGCAACAGATAGCTATCAAGCCCTCAGTACAACACAGTGAAAACCAGCCCTGTTCGGTGTGCTCAGTGAGTGGGACTGTACATCAGAATAGTTGCACCTTTTATACACTCCAAAACATGATGTCCAATCCACTTGCAGGTTAATGAATCTTGGATCTAGGGTTCATGCCGAGTTCGTTCCTAATTTATGCATCCATACATTTAGGAGTTATCCTTAATCCATTCGCCAATAAGTTACAATAGCAACAGCGTGTCTTCGGATTTCACGTTGAGCCTTTGCACATATCTTTATACAATATAGTTAAACATGTGTTCACATAAGATGCTCAAACAGTATTGTACACGATATATGTTCATGGATTAGTATCGATGTCACAGGTAATCCTCTATTCACAGGTCAACGAAGGACAAGGTCTCAGTACATGACCCTAACATTTGGCCTGCAGGCAGTTTAGACATTAACTTGTACACAGAGGTCAAGACGGCCATCTTACATTCAAAAACGATATTGTCCACCATCTTAGAACACAGGGTGACTTTAGAATAAGAATCTAAATTGGCGGATGAACCTAAAATGGCGGTTTACACAGACCTAGGCCAATATATATATATATATATTTATATATATATACACATACGATCAAGAGGGTATAATATGATTTTCCGTTCGACATTAGGACACCTGCTTTATCATTTGACAGGTGTACCACCCTAGTCAAACTGCCACCTGCCACTGTCCCTGGAGCGGGGCATGCCCAGCAGGCTCTGGGCGCTTCAAGCCAGAAGCAAGAGCCCAACGGAGCTCGCCCCCTGCCTCACTGGGTAAGTGAAAATAGAATACGAGTAGTGGTATTTGACTGGTGGCCGAGGGTCAATCACTTATCCAACATCTGTCATGTCTCTTCACAGTGCCAGACTAGAGACAAACTCACGTGGGTCTTCTTTCCCCACTGATTCTGCCAACCCTGTTCCCTTGGCTGTGGTTTTTCAATTTGCTAGATTGTAGGTAGGGACAGTGGGAATCTCGTTGATCCATTCATGCACTTCACTAATTAGATGATGAGGCATTTGGCTACCTTAAGAGAGTCAAAGTTACTCCTGCCATTTACCCGTGCTTCATTGAATTTCTTCACTTTGACATTAATAGGACTGGACAGAAATCACATTGCGTCAACACATGTTGCGGGCGTTTGCAATGCTTTGTTTTCCTTAACAGTCGGATTCTTCTTGTCCACACCAATTCTAAGTCAGCTGCTAGGCGTCGGCTGAGGCAGAACACAAGCCCTGAACCCCGGCAGGGGAATAGAAAGAGGTGACCACCATAGCTTAGGCGATCCACAGGAAGTGCTCGGCTCGCATCCAGAGTCGGTGCCTCCCCGGGGGGGGGGGAGACACCTCATCCAGCATGGTGCACACTGAATCCCACTTCGTGCCCCATCCCAAACAACATAGCCCTTATAGCAAATACTTATCTCGAAGTTACAGATCTGACTTGTCGACTTAACTTTCCTACATTTTTCCAACATACCAGAGGCTGTTGCCCTTGGAGATCTGCTGCAGATATGGTACGGCCCGGCACACGATTTACACCATCTTCCCTGGATTTTCAAAGACCAGCAAGAGCTCACCGGACACCACTGGAACTGCAACTCTCGCAGCAAACCCATTTCAGGGCACTCTTCATAAAGAAAAGAGAACCCCCCTGGGGCTCCCGTCAGCTTCACTGGGATCGTTTGCATTACTGCACAGAATGCCACAAGGGTGCCAGTCACCACTTCTCTGGGTTTGGGGATCTGAACGTGACTCACTTTTGATCGGCTGAGGGCAACAGAGGCCATTGCCTGTCCCCTCTGAATGCCACTTGCCCATCTTTCAGAAGTGACTGACCCACGTTCAACTGCTGTTCAAATAGAACCCTTCTCCACTTCGGCATTCAAAGTTCACATTTGAATATTTGCTACTAACACCAAGATCTGCACCTGCGGTAGCTCCACCCGAGCCCTCGCCATATGTTTCAATGCGCACCACAGCGGCCCTCTACTCGCCGTGGCTTAGCACCAAAAGCTCTCAGCACCAGCGACAACCGGGTATAGGCTTGATGTCCCATGGCCATCCATTTTCATGGCTAGTTGATTAGGTAGGTGAGTTGTTACACACTCTGACTTCATGGCCACCACCCTGCTGTCTATATCAAGCAACACCTTTTCTGAGGTCTAATGAGCGTCGGCATCGTGCACTCTAACCTGGCATTTGGTTCATCCTGCAGCACCAGTCCTGCTTACCAAAAGTGGCCAACTGGGCACTCTCAGTCGATGCCTGGCTCGATGCCAGTTAGCCGGGTTTCTTACACATTTAAAGTTTGAGAATAGGTGGAGATCGTTTCAGTCCCAAGGCATCTAATCCTTTGCTTTACCAGATAAAACTGAGGTTTCCAAGCGCCAGCTGGCTGAGGGAATCTTCAGAAGGAACCAGCCACTGGATGGCTTGATTTGCCTTTCGCCATTATACTCAGGTCGGATGACCGATTTGCACGTCAGGACTGCTACAGACCTCCACCAGAGTTTCCTCTGGTTTTGCCCTGCCCAGGCATAATTCACCATCATAATTCACCATCTATATCGCACACGTTCATACTCCGCCTCCCCAACAGAGAGGGTGGGATGAACCGGTGGTGTGTCTGCCGTGTCACTGCTATGGGATCCCACCTCAGTTCGCCGGACCTCACCTTCATTGTACCACACAGTTTCGTTTGGCTCTCCATCTTGCGCACATGTTAGACTCCTTGGTCTGTGTTTCAAGACAGGTCGGGTGGGTAACCAACATCACCACAGGCACAATGCGGTCAGGGCTCACTTAGGAAAGTCCATTCCAGTCGTCAGTTTCACTGGGAGCAGGGGGTCCCATCCCCTGTCGCTGCCTCACGAGCCCCGAGAGGTGCCGGTACGGTTGCCGGATAAGTGCAAGGTGGCGTTCAATTTCCCTCTACTCCGCAGACTTGACAAAACTGCTGCTACAGGTCTGTAATACTTTCCTATGGAGCAGAGAGCCAGATACCCCTCGGGCCTTCCCACCTGACTCAGAGCCTGTCACGGTGTACCAGCATGGAGGAAATTTACCCTGCGGCCCTGTCTGTGCATGGGTCATGTACACACGAGGGGTTCCATCATTCCGGGTGACCAATCTGCACCACCACGGAGGAAAGTCTCCCAGCGGGGACCGGGGTGCGCCTGGGCGGTGGTCCCGTTGTTCCGGGTGACTGGCCTACACGCCATGTTGATTCCTCTGGGTGGACTGAAAGGACCCCACCCATTTACCTCTCAAAGGTTTCACGCCCACTTTCTCTTCAAAGTTATTTTCAACTTTCCCTTACAGTACTTGTTGGATATCGGTCTCCTGGCCATATTTAGCCTTAGATGGAGTTTACCACCTACTTTGGGCTGAATTCCCAAGCAACCCGACTCTGAGAAGAGCCGACCCCAGCACGCCATCGGCTGCTGCTGGGCTAACACCCTCCGTGGGGTGAGCCTCGAGTGACACCAGGGAGTCAGTGTCCTGCAGGCCACATTTCCTGCACCCACCGCTGGATAGGGATTTGGCACTGGGCTCTTCCCTCTTCACTTCCTTTTACTGAGGGAATCCTGGTTAGTTTCTTTTCCTTCGCAGGTAATGTGATCTCCACTTCCTTTGGTTATGTGAGAGTACAGCCTCTATCACTTTCTGTGGTGTAAGGGTTGGGTACCAGTAGGTCCCGGCCTCGTTGAAGCAGCATGTGCCTCCTCTGTGGCACTTTCTCCTTCGACCCACTACTTAATGTTTGCTCAGTGCTTCTTATCATCCATTACACTGCAAAAGCCGATACCAACCGAGGACATATAAATTGGTTGTGAATTCCTACCACGGTGCCTTGCACTCTGCTAGGCTATTGCGCATGCCAAGGGGTTGATATGAGCATTCTGAAGGATCTTGGAGAGGTGTCCTTCTATACCCACCCCTGGCAGGCTTATGGCCTTTCCCCGCCATCACGGCATGTTTCCATGTCCACTTGCACAGTTCTGCTCACAAGTCTCACCTTCTAGTGCACTTGCAACATGATGTAGGTACATGTTTTGTATACATTGCACATATGCACATGTTCCATGGATCTACAGATGCTGCTTGATAAACATAGGCATTAGGGGCATACAATACAGCTTTATGGCCGATGCGTGTCAGTTATATGCATTTATAGGTGGTGTGTGTGTTTTTGATGCAACCTATGTACAATGACATAATTTGCACACTTATTTTAGCCATTACACAACTTTGCACGACTGCAATTTCAAGTGTCTCTGTGCAATGAGATTTGTAATCCTCAGCTCCTTAATTTCTTGCAGAGTTATTTTTATTGGATGGACTGGGTGTGCGGTGAGGTCAGCGACGCAAGTCAGAAAAATGCCAGGGCTAGAGGAATTGGCATCAAACCCTGAGGACATCACAGGAAGTGATACATGGCCTTTGGCACTGATGATAACACAGGGAGTGAGGTCAGGTGACTTTCAACCCTTGTAACATCCTAGGAATTGACATGTATGTATGTGTTGGAGTTGTATAAAGCACGCATAATTACCCAGAGATTTCATGGCGCTGTCGCAGAAAGGATTCCGCTTGATGCAGGCGGCTAGTTGGCTAATTCCTCAATAGCAGTGTTTTAAGTTTGTTTTTTTTAACTGCAGGAGTCCCTGTTATTCACATAACTGCATCGACAGTGAAAATGAGCTCGTTTTGAAAATGATGTTCCCCCAGTTTTGGGCAATTGAAATTAGGAATAGTTAGCAGAAAAATAATTGTGAACTATACCGACGATAACTTTGGTTGCAATTTAATGTTGTGCTTAAAACTTTGGACTGATGGCCATTGGCACATGTGTGGACAAGGCGCGTGGTCAAGGACAGGATTCTACGTTTTAATGGTTGCCACTGCCAGTGAAGAGAAAGCAGGCTTGGGGATACATGTTCATGCTTCGTGATTTCCAGCAGCCATCTTGCAGTGGCGTTGTGGACTTTATGGAGTCGATTAAGTTGCTTAGTTTAGCTTATTTTATTTGTTTGTATTGCGCGCTTGGCCCGGACGCATCTGGAAGCCCAAGGTACATTGAGTATTACCAAATCTAATTTAGAGTCTATAAATGCATTCATTTCCATGACCTGATTTGGAAAATGAAAGCAACTTAAGGATATGCCTTAGCCCAGACAAGTGGTGCGAAACTGATGACATGTGTACATTTAAGGAGACTTCAGACTTTAAAGTGGTTCCAATGGTTCTGACAGTTGACAGCAGTTCAGGGCAGTCATGAGTAGTGTTCGCCAGAAAGTTGAATCCTGGGCGTTAGAAAGAGCATCAACGGTTAATGCCTCTGTTTTCTTAGTGTTGCTTTTCAAAGCAGCATTATCCATCAAAGACTTATTATCAAACAAGCCATTCTTTGAGAAGGGTAGAAGAGAAATTACGATCTACGGACAGTTTTACCCAGCTTTGGGTGTCGCCAGCATCATATCATCATCAGGAAATATAATAAAAGGCCAGATGTATGTTTGTCTGATGCAGTCATGCGCAGTAGTGACTGCCCACTTTGGCCATTGTCACCGCTAGAGGCAGCTGTTGCCTTAGGATATACGGCCAGATGTACGTTTGTTTGTCCGATGCAGGAACATTTCTCTCCTCATGCACTTTGGCCCATTTACTCAGGCTTTCAGACTAGTCATTTATAAAAGGCAGTCCTTTTGTTATATATGAGCTGTGCAAGAGGTTTATAATATAGATTGAAGAGAATTGGGGACAGATAGGAGCCCTCAAGGACTCCTCAAGTTAATATTTCCGAAACAGGCACACATGTACCAGAATTGACAGTCTGACGTCTTGGTAGAAGTCAGATGATATCCAGTTTAACACCATTTTGTAGATACCTACTGAGCTCAGATTAATGAGCAGAATGCAATGGGCCACCGTATCAACGACGGGGGATGGGTTGAAACGTAATAATGCACAGCCGGCGTCCACTTCTGTGCAGATTTGGTCTACTTTCCATCCGTTGCTAGAAACTAATATATATTTAGTGGTAGTTGTGAATATGTGTTGAATATTTGCAGTTAAACTGGATGTTAAATTATAACAAAGGGGATCCAAAATGGCTAGTCCAAAGTAAGGGAACGGAATCATTAATGATATGATATGATAGTTTGATATAATAGTTTATTTATATAGCGCCTATAGACAATGTGTTTCAAAGCGCTTCCCGGCAAGGGAGGTAACAAGGGAAAATACAATGACATTCTTACAGGCCATGAACAACAAGAATGTGAAATTAACTATCGTACTCGGCCTGAAGACATTTCAGGTAGTGCAAGAGCTAAAACACAGATAAGAAGGAAATGGGAAACAGACAGGGGACAACCGTTCTAGGCCTGACAACATTTCTGGTAGAGCCGGAGATTAACAAGAGGTGAGGGAGGGGGGAGGAGAAAGGATGGAGAGGAACAATATAAGCGACTATCATACTAGGCCTGACGGTATTTCAGATAGTGCTGGAGGGGAGGCAGTTAAAGGGAGAGGGGAGGAGACAAACATTTGTTGCTACCATACTAGGTCCATGGACAATCCTGATAGAGTAAGTGCATAGAAAAAAGTAAAGGAGGGCGGGAAGAGAGAGGGAGAAGGGAGAAGGATCTGGTCTAACGACGTGTGGCATTTGAAATCTGTGCTTCTAGGCCTAAATCGCCAAACAGAGTGAGTAATCAGTCAATATCCGACTTTAGTCGGTCCTCCAACAAATGGTATAAGAATCCCAATATCAGCAGTCCTGGATTTTTAACCACTAAATCAACTGCTAGTTCCAGAAACTGTCATTTACTAGTGGGTGGTCTGCTCATGAACAGGAGATTTGAACTCTTGTTCTGAACTGACATTTTAGCCAACAGACACTCACCAGCTGCTAACAAATGGAAGGAATCCAAAATGAGTTCCAATGATTTCTTTAATAATGATTGCAACACTGCCTCCTTGTGTATTCATATAATGAGCGGGGAAAACATCCTGTAATTTGATGTTAAATGGTCCATTCGCGCGGCTTGATTGCCATTCATCAGCCATGTCTTCGTCTGAAGCTTAGGCTCAAGATCTTTGTCCTCCATAGCTTCCTGGATGTAATACGTTTCCTGGAGGAAATACGATTTTTAATAGCCGAGCTAGCATTTGATACCGTAAACTTTAAGGGGGAAGATGTTCTAACTGGGTGCCAATAGAGAGAAATCCACCTGGACAATGTGAGAATGCTTAGAACAGAAAGAGGGGAACAAAGGAATCGAGTGATAAAGATTTTCAATTTTTAAGAATGTTATCGTTTCCACTGATACGGTGTACGTAGCTGCACACCCTATAATAGTTTCCAACATAACGGCCATACCTTTCAAACTCACTGAAGCAGAGTCTCTCGCTCTAGGTCGAGCTATAGCTTGGAGGGACGCAGACAAGCTTGATTTAGCCGCTAGCGTGTCTGCTGTTACTTAGTATACCAGAATTTATTTGCTCTTCTGGAAGGAAGGTTCCCAAAAGAATCACAGTTCCATGCCCCTATTGTTTCCTCTTTAGTCTTGAGCATGGTAGATTAATTCAGCTCTCTACTCTTAGCTCAGCCTCTGTTTTTAATACGTCATCTGCAAATTGTGCAGAATCAGCCGCTAGAACTGTGACTCAAACAGCCTTTGCTACACACATCTCTTCTGTTCTGCGTCACTTGCATTGGCTTCCAATAGCCAAATGGGTCCAGTTGAAGTCTATGTGCATTGTACATAGACTTCAACTGGACCTTTGGTACTGACCTTCATAGACAGTACCATAGAAGGCACGGTACATGTACCGTGCCTTCTATGTTACTGGTGCGGAGTATCTTCAGCTTAACTTTTGGCCCTATTTGCAGAGTCACCCCCTCCGCTCACAGGAGGCCTATATTATCCAACTGCCTTGTGTGAGATTATCATATGTTGGATGCTGTGCCTTCTCAGTTGTGGCGGCTACGCTCTGGAACTCGCTTCCTTTATCACTTCATGCTAATGTAAATCATCGTTCATTTCTACAATCATTGAAGACTTTTCTTTTTTAAATTTTACCCAGGGCAGTCTACCTGCAGGTGTGAGTGCCAAGATGATTTTGGGGAAGACGCAGCACTAAATAAATGACCATAACATAACATAACATAACATAAAGTAAAAGCAAGATGAAGTAAGTGACTGAAGAATTAAATGTGGAAGAAGTGAGTGTACAAGGGGTATAGGGGCCTTCCCAGAAGAACAGCGCCTGGCTGCTAAAGGGGTACCAAGAGATAACAGCCCCCGCTGGTTTCCCCCAAATGATATCTATGTAAGAAGGCTTTGAAGGGAACTAACATATTGATGGCAAGCTATTGGATGCACTTCCCGATTGAAGAAACCCCAAGCGTTTTGAAAGGCTTAGGGAGTTGGTATAACCATGGCAGAAATCGGTATTTAATTCTGCGTTTACCATATAGTTCCTGAGCAGGAGTGGAGGAAGGGTGATGGAGAGGTGGAGCGGATCTGGGCTAGCGTTGGAGGGTCAGTGACATTAAAGAGGTGGAGGGAGTGATGGGATATGCAGGTCACTAATGCTATGTGAGCGGTATCCAGTGATTGCATCGAATACAAACCATTGAATGCCAAAGTATCGAAACAAAATGCATCGAAAAAAAAGCATCAAATGCATTTTTTTCATAGGTAAAGGTTTTATTTTAGTTATAATGGGTTTTAAGGTGTAAAAAAACAGGGGTTGAGGTGGGACCCCCATAAAAAAAAAGAAAGGTTGCCACCCGGGGGCGCGCGGATGAAGACCTCTTCTGCGTGAGCTCCCGTCCCGAGGTCCCCCAAAGGCGAAATGAGCCCCCGCTTTTGGACCCCCCCGGAGTTGAAATTTATGGAGGAGCCGTGGGAAGGTCGCCCCCACCTGCGGTAGAAAACCCGAAGAAAAACGGACCCGCCTTCCCTTAGATATCAGTCGTCAAAGTCTGAGCCGGCCTCGGCCCTGCCCGGACTTCGACGGAGTCGGTGGTGCGCCCCTGCCTCGTGGAACGTGACCCGGAAGCGGTTTGCCGCACGTTCCCTTTGGACCTGGCGGCTCGGTCCCGGGGAGAGACGCGACCCGGTGGCCGATGGATGGAGCCCTGCCGCTCCCCTGAGAGACACTAGTGGAAGTAAGTGCCTCCCATTGACCCTCTTCCCGTTACATGCACTCTTACGGCGACCCCCTGGGTAGAGCACGCGAAACATCACGACTCCAGTTACGGGTGTGCCCCCCTCCCCGATATACAAACTTTGCTGGAAGTCTGCCCTGGTTCCCCGGAAGTGTACGGGGACTCCCCCGCACGGCACCGGTTCCACTAAAAGTTACTTTCTCCGCACAAACCGCGAGCCACCACGGAGAGACGGTCGTGTAACAGCCCGGAGCTGCCCCTGGTACGGCCCCGGGCTGCCGGCTCGTTTGGACTACCTCGACTAGGCCCCATCGAAGGACTGCCTTATTCCACAGATGGTAGGGCCCCCTGACGCGGGTTTACTCGCCTTGAAAACCGGATCTGAGGCATCACAAAGAGAAGGGGCGTGTGCCTCCTCTGTGGTAACGAATATCTCCGTAGTCCAAGGCCTAGCGCAGAAGGCAACAAGCGGATGAACCTCCAACAGAAATTGGCCATCTACGCTTACGGCTCCCTGCCCCGACCCGGTGATCACCCCAGCATGGCGACCTCACCGACTCCTGCCACCGACACCGATTCAACTGCTACCCAAGGAGACATTGCAGGACTGCTTGCAGAAATAAGGAATATGGGGGCCAACATTGGGGGGAAAATTGACAAACTCACGCAGCGCCTCGACAGCATAGAGGACAGGGTCGAGGGAGTTGAGAACAACCAGGCCTCCATTGGCGTTCTCGAAACGCAGCTGAACCTCAGGATAACTGAGCTGGAACGGAGAGAGCAGGAGTGTAAACTCAAGATGGACGATTTGGAGAATCGGGAAAGGAGAAATAACCTGCGCTTTTTCGGGATCCCGGAGAAAGAGGGGGAAACGGAAGAGGATCTGAAATCAACTTTACATGACATTATCAAGCTCCTTGTCGCCAACGACAATATTGATGAACCCAAGACGGAGCGTATTCACAGAGCGGGGGGGCCGCCTGGAGGCCCGCGGTCTGTCCTGGCGCGATTCCATCGTTATCAGGATAGGATGAGAGTTTTGGAAAGGGCGAGGAGCGGAGGCACCATCACTTTGTGTGGAGCTCAAATAACCATCTATCAGGATCTTTCCTCCCTAACATTGGCCTTGAGAAAGATGTGCAAACCACTTACCACCTGGCTCAAATCTTGTGACACGCGCTACAGATGGGGATATCCCTTCTCTCTTTCCTTTGAGCATGAGGGCACGAAAATTAGACTAAACTCCGAACAGGATATAAAGGCTTGCATCGCAGATCTACTAGGCCAGCAAGACCAGGAGGGTTCTCGTGACGAGCCCCCCAGGAAGGAGGGGGAATGGCAGACACAGGGCCCGAAGAGACGGAAGGTAAAGGGCTCGAGGAAATATCGTAGGGAAAATGACTCCCCGGAGGGGGGCAGTTGATACTGGACAGAAATGGTGTAATCCAACTGAATTGAACGCTAATATGGTGACTTATAGGGAGAATGTTGGGTGATTGTGTTTATCTCTCACGCTTACAATACACCAATACGCACACTCTGGGGGGGTTGTAGGGGGCTCATTAATAACTCATTGATGTTTAATGTGTGAGGGGACCGTGAGGTAACGGTCTCCATTGGTGGTTCGGTTTCGGCCCAGTTCCTTCAACTGGGTCTAATCGGACGCCACCGAAACCAGGGTGGTAGAGGAGGGGGTGGGCGGGAAGGAGAGACAGGGATACGGGTCATACTAAAGTTACAGTCATAAGAGGGGAAGGAGCAGCATGGTCGTTTCGATATCAAGGGGTGCGACTAAAATGGTCAATGAGTTCATACGGGCACGCAGACAGCTTATACCATGACCGCTGATGCATGCTGTAGGGGTGCCATGAGGGTGGGAACGCTGAATGTTAAAGGTCTTAATTCACCCACGAAGAGATCACTTGTCCTTAGAGAATTCCGAAGATCGAAAATGGATATACTCTTTCTGCAAGAGACCAAGTACATGAGAGGAGAGGAGAGAGCGATTCTGGGAAAACGATCCGGGTTGGAGTTCTGGGGTTCTGGGCCACTGAAGAAGGGAGGGGTAGGAATACTCATCAAAAAGGGTATAGACTTCAAGGCCTCGAAGGTCTGGTCCGATGCGGAGGGGCGAGCCCTCCTGGTTGTAGGGACTATTGGGAAAGTGTCTATTACTATAGCTACGATTTATTCCCCCAATGTGGGGCAGCTCAGGTTCCTTTCCAAGACGATCCCTAAAATCATGCTAGAGGCGAAGGGGCATGTCGTCCTTGGTGGGGACTTTAATTTGTGGGCCGACCCTGAGATAGATTGGCATCCTGGTAACCCTGAAACGAGAGATAAATTTGGTGGAGATCACGCCCAATTCAAAACACTGATGGAATTGTATGGCCTGGTTGACATGTGGCGATGTATGCACCCTATGGGGAGGGAGTACACCTTTTACTCGGCACCACACAACACGCGCATTGATTACCGCTATTCCTCGCGAGACCTATATGACACATACTCGCATTCTGAGATCACGACGATCTCTGGTCGGACCACGATATGGTGATCGTTGATTTAGACTGGGGGTCCATGCCCGCTAGATGCGGACGGTGGAGGTGTAATGAGTCATTATGGAAAGATCCTGCATTCAAGCTAGAGTTGGAGACTGAAATTGAGGAATTTTTTCGATTAAACGACACTGGGGATGTTTCCAAACAGGGAGTCTGGGAAGCTGGTAAGGCAACGTGGAGGGGAATTCTCATGAGAGAGGGCGCCAGGAAAAAAAGAGAGAGGTCCTTAATTGAAAACAAACTCTGCAAGGAAATTACCCAACTGGAGAGAGGCATGAGGGAGGGGGATGTTGTTGACCCCGAAAAAGTTGTGGATGCCAAGAAAAAGAGAGAAGAGTTGCGCCTTCTAGAGCATGAACAAATAGCTCGCAAACTCCTCCTCTTGAAGCAAAAATATTACGAGAAGGGGGACAAAGCGGACGCGCTGTTGGCGGCCAGATTACGTGCCCAACAGGCGGCACGCAGGGTGCAGGAAATATGCGGCGGAGGATCCGGCTCAGAATCGAATCGATCTTCAATTCCAGAAGTCTTTGCAGACTATTATGAAGCTCTGTACACTCCAGAGAAGCACCCGGATATATCTGGTATCCGATCCTATCTTGACGATATCGATATGCCCACACTGACACGCATTGAATCAGAAACCATAGATGCCCCTATATCGGGGGAAGAGGTCCTGGCAGCCATTAAGAGACTCACGCTAGGCAAATCCCCGGGAGAAGATGGGTATACGGCAGGCTTCTACAAGACTTTCGCTCCACAACTCACGCCCTTTCTTGTCGGTCTATTTAATCAAAATTTAGAAACCGGGGACCCCCCGGACTCGTTTGCCAAGGCACTCATAGCCGTCATCCCGAAAGAGGGAAAGGACCCTAAAAATTGTGGATCGTACCGCCCCATTTCTCTGATTAATATAGACGCCAAAATATACTCTAGGGTCCTGGCGGCTAGGATTGAATCCTTTTTGCCCCGCCTTATTCACCCCGACCAAGTGGGCTTCATACTCGGCCGTCAGGGCGCGGATACGATGCGTAAGACATTACACTTAGTACATGCCTCTCACAGCCTAAACACTGCACTGTTTTCTATCGACGCAGAAAAAGCGTTCGACAGGGTAGAGTGGGACTTCCTACTGGAGGTTCTTCAGAAATTTGGATTGGGCCCAAACCTGCGGAAAGGGATTCAGGCAATTTACTCGTCACCTACAGCCTCAGTATTTGTGAACGGGGAATACTCGAGGTGGTTCCGACTGGCACGGGGCACCAGACAGTGATGCCCCCTGTTAGCCATTCTCTTTGCCCTATCGCTTGAACCTTTGGCACACAATATAAGAAGGGACGCCGGTATAGAAGGGATCCACCTAGGACCCACAGAGTACAAGTTGGCCTTGTATGCTGACGACATACTCTTACACATGGCCAATCCTGAGAGATCTGTCCCCCGAGCGATTTCCCTCTTAGAAGACTACGGTCGACTATCGGGGTTCAAGATCAACCGCGCCAAATCCACGCTTTTCCCCCTGCAGGGGGATGCAGAAGCGAATATCGCGAAATACTCTTCTCTGGGACTGACGATCGAGCATAACACAATGCAATACTTGGGGATACATATCACAAAACGATTAGACTCCCTATACGAAGCAAATTTCCCTCAGCTTCTCCTCAAACTTCGGGCGGATCTGGCCAGATGGGACAAGCTGACGATCTCTTGGCTTGGCAGACTGAATGCCATAAAAATGACCTGCCTCCCGAGGTTTCTCTATCCCTTTCAGATGCTCCCTATTAAAATACCTGAACAATATTTTACACAGGTTAAGAGGGAAATTCTGAAATTCCTGTGGCAAGGGAAAAAGGCCAGGATCGCCTATACCACGTTGACCCTGCCCAAAGATAAAGGTGGGGTGGGCCTCCCCGACATCAAAGTATACTATGCCGCAGCCCAGCTGCGCGTGTTCGTCCCTCACCTACGCAGCCATAAAGAGCCACAGTGGATAGCAATGGACAATCACTACTTAGACCCAGCGACACTGGGGGAATGGATATGGGCTCCGAGGAAAACAGTGCTAAAGAAAACGAGGGAACACCCACTCTTTGCCACTATATGGGACATATGGAGGGAGGGTCCAGGAATGAAGGGAATCACAACATGGCCATCCCCATTAAGACACCTGTGGTCCCCGGGTATCAACAACCACATCCCTAATGTCGACAGATTTCAGGCATGGTATGAGGCGGGCTTGGAGAGGGTGGGCCAACTCCTTCGCAGTGACTCTTTTATTACTCTCCCAGAACTGACCGAGGCCTTAACATCGGGGTACTGTCCACTTTCCACTACTTACAAATCAAAGGGGTACTGACGCAAGCAGGATGGACTGAAAAATTGAGTCGTGAGCTCACCCCCTTCGAGAAATTGCTAGACTCCAAGACTGATAGGAAGGGCCTAATTTCCCTCATGTACAAACTCATTCTCGAAGGAGGTAGTGGGTCCACGCAGAAACTCAGAAAGCGATGGGAGACCGATATGGGGACAGAAATAGAGGATGATGAATGGGACGAAATGTGTACTATGGCTACACGTACCTCCATATCATGTCAATATAAGCTCCACTCCATCAAACTTTTGCATCGATGGCAATATGACCCGTATAAACTATCCAAGATGTACCAATCCTCAGCCCCTACCTGTTGGCGCGATTGTGGGCAGGTAGCTGACTACTGGCATATGTGGTGGGGATGCCCCAAGATTAAGATTTTCTGGGATGAGGTCCTGGGGTGGATCAGACACATGGATGGGATATACAGAACTGCCGACCCACATCTAGTCCTATTTAGCCTCGAGAGAATCGATGATGAATGGACGAGGGTCTGTGGCATAACCCCCTATCTGTTATTGGCGGCACGAGCTCTAATAGCGACTAACTGGAAATCGTCTACGACCCCGACTAAGAAAGAGTGGGTTAATGTGGTTCTGAATATATGTACCATGGAGAAAATTACTGCATCTCTACATGGCAGGGCAACACAATGTGAACTCCTATGGTCGGAGTTCCTAAATGCATATGTCCCCCCCATGGTGACCCCTTGAATGCATTTTCATACATAAGTCTCAACCCCTGAAGATACCCGCTTTGTCATGACACCTTAACCTCTATGTGATACGACTCTCATTCCCGGGAGGGAGGGTGGGGGGAGGGGGGGCAATGCTTATATATGTGAGGAATGAGAAAGTTTCTGTCTAAGGTCTGGGCATTATTAGTAGTAACCACAAGTTAATGATGTCAATATGAGATGTGCAAATGCATGTCGCTAATATGTTTTTCTCGTGCTTATATATGTAACCTTTTTCTGTTCTGCTGTAATAAAAGAATTGTAAAGTTAAAAAAAACAATAAAAACCAATTTAAAAAAAAAAAAGAAAAGAAAAAAAAATGCATTTGATGCTTTTTTTTCGTTGCTTTTTTTTAGATGCTTTGGCATTCGATTATATCACTATAAACTTTGCGAGAATGAGCTGAGAGTACCCTCTGTGGCTCAATGGAAAGGAACTAGAGCTGGCAACACCTATTACATGTCAAGGCGCTAGTATCCAGCTTGGAACGGCTCCCCATGTCGATCGCAGAACATCACAGTGGATTTCTGTCAAACCGCAGTCATAACATACTTCCGGTTTTGAGGCTCATTTTCACAGTCTGTGTTTTGTGGGCAACAGATAAGAAGATGATAAGAAGAGCCCGGTGGCCATGCACCATCTTACAAAACACTGTCTTCAAACCACAGGGGCACAGAATAATGAAGACTGAGGAGTTAATAGATGAATGAATATGTATATGCATATAGCTAGCACACTCCACTGAGTAAACCAACAAAAAGCAGTCTTTAATGCCACATTGCACAGCAGAAAACTAAACAAGTTACTAAGGGAACACAGCTGAGTTTTCAAGAAACATTGTAGGTTGGATAATGTACTTCTGCTCCAAGTCGGCCAGTAAGAGAGTTTCAGGTTTCCATCCCAGACACACAATCCATAATTTTTTTGTTGTGCAGAAGTTTGTTTTTGTGACATCATCACATCATCAAATGGAAGGGGGAGTTGTAGCGCCAATCAATGAGCTGTGGGAAGATTGTTAGCCTTAACTAATGTCCAGGTCAACATATAACCTACTGGTGGCGGCAACCTCCAATAATTCTGGTGAATCCCTTGCAGTGATTTCTACAAGGCACAAGTGCTGCTGTTGGAATGGCCACCATGGCGACGCCATTTTCATTGATATATTTAATTGTTTTTTTTATAACGCACCTTATACAGTACCCGAGTTTGATTTTGAAGCGCGGATCCGGGATGGTGGTCTTGCGTCCAAGACCAGCGCGTTGCCCGTGTGGTATCCTCTGTTCACTTAGTATATATTGTTTTCACAATGTCCAGGTGAATTCTTTCTACTCTTTTCCTTTGTGTGCATGTTGCATTGGGTTATGAGTAGAAAGGAACAGTCATGCAGAAGAAGAATGTGGCAAGACCAGTTTTAATGGAGGCCTTTCAATGTCAGATGACTATTGGAGAGGGACAACAACACTTAATAAATCCTCTCTTTTTAATAACATACCCCCACATATTCGGACAACTCACAGCATTTTTAATACACAGTTGTACAAATCTTTTTATTTCATTACATTTGTGACATCCATCGCCACAATGAACACATCAAAAACAACCACATTATACCTATATTCATACAATAAAACATCTAAGCAGTGTTTTTGTGCAATTTCTTTAAAAACGAGTTTTACCGAAACCATTTAAAAGCAACTACGTTTCTATTAATACTTCCTAGAAACATATATGCCCCAACATGTTTCGGTTCGTCAATCACTTGGAGCCTTCTTCAGGGGGAATTTAGTCATATGTGAAGCAGTAAATGCCTGCTACGAGACTAATGTTCGATTCCATTGCAGAGTTAGCTTAGCTTTGTTCTACCTTCTGTGTGGATAGTTTCTTGCATATCAATGACCCAAATCAAACATAAGGTTTCGACTTGCGAGACAACCAGCTTGTTTGCCAAAATTGTCTTTATGAATGCCTACTGGCGTGCTGTAGTTTGCACCAACCGTCGATTCACAGATACTTGTAATGTGTGGCTTGGAATTGATTCTGTCTTATATTGTGGACACCATGGTATGTCTCTTCAAGTGGATTTAATTGTCGCTACTCCTGCCCTTGATGTCTAAATCTGTGACTTTGATTGCTTGTGCTGCTTTTAATCAAGGTAAGGGCTTATGACTATTTTAACGCTGGGTCCGTACGAGAAGTCTAGCATCCCCTCAAGTACGAATCTTGACACTGTTGCCATTAGAGAGGGACTTAATTATTAAAGCCTACTCCTAAAATGGCTGCCATATGCTGTCTAGTTGCTTAATGCAGTGTTGCGCTTTATTTAAATCTTAGTAAAAGAGCAGCAAACTTCAAACAAAGAGCACCAGATCACAAGATCCTGTAAGCTGCCGCAGGAGGGAACATAGTAATCCGTAAGTAAATGAGACCACTAGTGAGTGAAGGTTAGACAGCTCTGCAGATCACCACTCCTTTTTCCCATCCGTCTGGTGACAATACTGTTCCCCAAATTTGCATATGGCCTCTGTTCTTTCATCTGCAAGCTTATTCTGCAGTTTTTTATGTAACATCAAGTTTTTTGTTCATTTCTCTTCTGATTTCTGCTCCTTTTACTCCAGGTTTCTCATATATGATCATGTGATTTCTCGTCTTTGCATTGTTTCTTGTCTTTATATCTTGGATGTAATCATCTTCATCTGGATCTGTCTTGTCAGTTGCCCATTTAAGAGAAGCATCACTTCCCATAAATTGACCTCTTGTTTTACGAAGTGCTATGTGCAATAGGCAATGTGCTGTCTGGACATCAATTTCAAGGGCAGATACAAAGCAGTCTTCCTTTGATGTCCTTCTTCCAACTTCTTTCATGTGTTGGTACCATATGTTGTTTCCCAAGTGTGCTGTGCTGTCTAGATAATCATTCAGTACATAATTGTCTTATTGGGTGCTTCTTTTAATTCTCAAAGGCTTTTTGTAGTTTGCTATAACCACATCTCTGAACACATCAGTATAACTTCTTCTGTCTGGTTGATTTGCAGGAATATCTATCCGGGTTCCCTGAGTAGAAGAAAGTTCAACAAGTCTTTAACCCTCTGTCTCTTTCTGGCAATGGCTATAAACACCCATATTGATTCTGCTATCATCTCTGCACGTGATTGTCTTGTGGGACTTGTGCTTGGGCTTTTTGTCACTGGATCAGGTGTGTCTGCATGCATTATCTGTGTGGGCCCAACCTTTGTTAATCCCTTATTTGGCTTGTCTTGCCGACCCTGTGTCTGGCGTTCAAAAGTAGTGTTTGAAGCAAGTACTATGTGTGATGTATTGCTAACAACATCCATTTCAATCTCAGGTATCTGTCCATTTTTTCTAGGGATGGGAATGACTACAAAGGGCCTGGGTTGTTTTGGTTGCCACGTTTACTTTTTCTTTCTGCTCAGACACATATGTAGGAACTTTTACATCATTTGTGTTACTCACCACCGTGCAGACAGGCCGGGGTGATGATCAGAAGAAGCTATTCAGGACTCTTCAGTCACTGCTGAGACAACCCCGTAATGAAAAGGGTAACTCAGGCCGGACTCCCTCTAACTGAGGTAGCTCTTTTTGCCAGTATAACACCCTGTTGTATATATAAGACAGGCAGGGCAGTAGATTACCCAAAAGAGCGGGGATACCCACACCGCCACACCAATCTGAAAGGGAAATACAAGGAGTTTAGTACAATTGTATGTGAAGCAAAGTTAAACAGAACTATAAGTTCATTAACTACCTGGAGTGGAGTGACGGTTTGACTAAGGAGGGATCCTAAGGGAAAAGACAAATAATTTAGCCAACCGTGTATACTAATAAGGTTTATAATAACAGTAAGTGCAACAAGTCTTAACCTTCAGGAAGAGTAGTAAAAAAATCCCAAAAGAACAACAACGACAGGAGAAAATAATAAAGAGGAAGGATTAGTATGGGGTAACTCCCCGGGCGGCACGAGGGTCGCAACAAGGTCTGGAATGGTGCAATAGGCAGCAGAGCGTTCGAGATTGCACAGGTATCCAATCCTAATAGTTCCAAGTCAAATAATAGTCCAAAGGTTGGATAAATGGTAGTCAGAAGGAGGAAAGTTCAGGTCAAAGAATATGGCGTGATTACCAATAGAAATAATAAAGCAAACTGCATACCAGCGTGCATTGAAGTTATAGTAGTCTGGGTCAGGAACTGTTGCCGAAGAGAGAGCCATAGCGTCAGCTGGTTTGGCTGTCAACCGGTGTTGTAGAGCAAGGTGTGTTCCCACTGACGAAGGAAGATGGAATCTCTACATGCAGCGGTCGCGGCCACAGAGAAAGCTCTCAGGAGTTGGTGCAGAAGAATGCACAGGCTTTATTGAGTCTGACGATAGAGCGGAATCCAGGAAGGAAACCGTGGAGTCAAGTGAAACGTTCCAGGTCAGTAACAGACGGGCAGCGCCAAGGGCAGACAAGGGTTTCCAAATAGAATGGTCAGGATAGGAATTCCGAGGTCGAGTAGCCAGGAAGTATCAAACAGTAAACAGTAGGGAACGGGGTGATAAGAGAACGGTAATTAGAAGCGCCAAACTCGCTTCCCCAGACCCATTTATACAGAAGGGGGCGTGACTAGTGATTCCGCGTTGGTTAGCCATAGGCAAGGAATCAGGTGATGTGTCACATGGCGTCTTCTATACCTTGGTTTCCCCAGAAACCGCCAAAGCTGCCACAACGGGGAAGTCCGATGCAAAGTGCGTACTTTATGTGAGAAATGCTTCGGGCTGGATTGAATGTCACAGAGCCTATGTGTAAAAATTCTCTCCTATATAGAAAGCAGTTCTAACTGTCAGTGAAAGTAGTATTAGTATGAATACAATACATGTGTAAACAACACAATGATAGGTTAGCCGGCAGCACCAGCTTCTAGGACAGTATGACCGTCGGTCCTCTTGGGGCAGCACGAAGTTGCTGCTCTGGTTGCCCATCTCGTTCATTTGATGCTAAGGAAGGAAAAATATTTTTACTGGCACTGCATTTTAGATTTGTTTCTGGAACCTTGTTGTCTTCTACAGCATTCGTCCTCTATCAGCTTAGCAGCTTTCTGGAACCAATTTTTTCCACCAATCGTGGTGCACATATTCCTTTATCGTGAAAAAAGATATTTTCTGTGAGCTGCGATGAACTCTGCTTCATTAACTAGTTCCCAATCGATACCTCGAATCTGCTTCTAACCAGATGGCATTGTAGCTTCCCTGTCAGCATGAAGAAAGTCTTTTAAGTTTTTTTCACTTCCTCGATCTGTCCCTCGTACGAAAAGTTTCTATAGAGCTCTGTGGTTTCTTTCAGAATAGATTGCCAACTGGATTATTATGCCCTCCAGGATCCCATTCAAATTTTTAGTATTCCTTTGGTGCCTTCCAACGAGATGCGGGTAGTCTTCAATTAAACAAAAGAACACCACACTGACCAGTCTATGTGCTGCGTAGGGTGATAGGGGCATTTGTGTTTTCTTCACTGAACTCAGGCAATTTCAAAAATTCTTCGGTGATGATTATAAGCAGTCGTCTAACAATGTTTTCGTTGTCAGTATTGCCAAGGAAATCTGGTATGCGACTAGTTCTCCCCACCAGTCACAGATAAGTACGCAATACCAACTCAAAGTAAGTAAGTATGTGCCTAGAAAGATCATCACTGGGTAACACCATGAGTAACTCCGAATAAGAGCTCTGTTTGGAACGAATCTGGATACTGTATTCTTTTCCAATTGCTGTGTCCACGATCAAAGTTTGGCATATCCTTAATTTTATCAAGGCTTAAGTGTGCATCAGTTCAAAGTTAATAATCTTTTTCACTTTTCTTTTCAAGGCTTTGAGCATGCCTCAGTCTAAAGTTATTAACCTACGGTGGCTCTCAATAATGCAGATCTTCCCTTAACCCTGCAAATAAGATGCACAGAGTGTTCGAATGTGTCCTTTTACCCTTTTATTTGTAGCTACAAAAGGATTGTCCAAATTTAGCCACAGCCCAACTAAAAGTTTTTATGCATCCTTCTTCCTCGTCATGGATCTCGTCTGCACGTGCTGTGGTTCTTCCCTGATGATTGTAGCTTCTTCGCGGTGGGGGTGTAAGCAGAGGTGTCTCTCTGGCGTATATCTTAGTATCGGCCAGGAAGATCCAAGCTGGCCTACCCTGCACTTTGACAGCCGATGGTGTGACATCCTCGACAATGAAAGGACCGTGAAAGCAGGGTTCGTCCCACTTTTTCCTTGTGTGGTTATGGATCAGGATTCTGTCTCCTGGGTAGATTCTTGGATGTAGAAATCGGGAGTTTGGATTATTGAAGCATCTCCTTCTGTGTTCTGTACTGCTGTACACCCTTGTCTCAGCAACTGTCCTGAAATCACAGAAAAACTAGATGTTAAAGTAATTTTGCAATTCAAGTCCTAACACTTCTGATGTTGGCTGAGCATCACTTCTAACTCGGGATTGAGGCATTAAAGGAGTTCTCATTCTCCTGCCATTCACAATCTCATGCTGCATAATAAAGCGGTCAGAACCTGGTTGGTTCCTTAATGCATACAATGGCAGTGGTAGGCAGTGCAACCACCCTTTTTTCAAAGTAAGCTTCAACTTCGCCATTCTTTCCTTTAACAGGCCATTGAGCTTTTCACAGATACCATTTCCTTGCGGATGATAAAATGTATGTTTTATTCCGAGCAGCGAAGTGATCTGCTCGAAAACTGCATTAACAAAATGTGGTCCATTATCAGATCTCATTACTTCACACACCCCCCATCTGGGAAACACTTCCCATACCAAAAACCTGGCTGCACAGGTAGAGTCTGGGTGCGTACATGGACCTCCCTTTATCCATCTAGAGAAAGAACATACTACAACTAAAAGATATCTGTATCCATTACAAACTTGTATCATGCCGACTTAGTCGATATGCAAGTGCTGAAAGTGGCCATGTGGTCTTGGGATCACTTCCCTCACTATGCGTAGTGTATGCCCAGCCATGAACTGCTGGCAAATAATACAATTTACTATAAAAAATGAAACATGTTCCATTAGGTTTGGTACAAACCAATCCTCAGTAATGGTTACAGCAAGATTCTCCCTAGTTGTATGTGCTGGATAGTGTAATTGTTCTAGCGCGATCTTTAATAAGGCTACAGGCATTACTGAATTACCAGTGCTGTCTTGTCACCACAATTCTTCAGAGGGGTTTAAGGAACACCCTCTTTGTTTCCATAAGTTATTTTCTTCTTGCAGTGCCTCTCCTTGGAGTTCTACTATCTGTGTTTTAGGCATGTGATTATATATTTCATCCATATTTAATAATACAGTCATTCTTTCATTTACATCACTGGTTTGAACATTCATCATTCTATATCTGTATTTGCTACTGTGGGATATATTGACCCACTCGACGGCATTGCCCCATATGACTAAGCAGTATTTGCGCAAGAAACAGCAACCTGGCTGCGCTGGCTCCTGTGCGCACCAGGACCTCAAAACTGCATTTTGGCAGCCACCAAAAAGATGGTTGCACCATCCTGCCAGCACACTTCAGGCAAGATGGAACAAGGGGACAAACTGAAAAAGTATGCCAGTGTGTTCTGAAACCTATCAATGGAATCAAGTGAAAAAGCAGTGTTGCTTTGCTGTAAAAGCCAAAAATCCCCTTCAAAATAAAACATTCTCACCCTTTAAAAATGCTGTTTTGATGCCAATTCCATCTGTTCATTCTGAAACCCCTGTGAGTAAAAAGGCTGTGTCATGCCCAGGATATTTCACTGTGCTTCACCAAAACCAGGCATAATTCCTAAGTGACAGGCCGAGTCATACCAGCTCACTATATCTCTATCTAGCATAATTCACTCAATTTACCAGCTAGAGACCTAATTTCACGTCCATATTGTACCTATGATATATAGCTACACCCCAAAACAATAACCACATTGCGATTTACAACATTTAACCTGTTTTTAGTAAAAACCGTTTTGGTAATTTCAGGTGGCAATTGCAAAAGTTTGCTAATTTTCCAACAAGTTATTTGCTGCAAACATGTTTTAAAACCTGCCACTCATTTTCAAACTGCATGCTCTTGGTTATACATTGCATTTGATTGTTTGTACTTCTACATGGTTGCTGTAGTGAGGAATAATATTTGTTTCAAGGATTTTACACACATTCATTCATTCATTCATTCATCCATTTCTGAGTGTCATTTTTAGCATTGCCAGGGTTTAAAATCCGTTTTTCTCTCTTGTTTGGGGAGGGAAGGTCCGATTGCAATTCTGTTTTTCATTTGTCATTCCTGATTACCCGCTGCTTCTGTTTATCCATTAGAATTGATCATTTGTGGGTTGAGGGAACATTGCAGGGGGAAATTCTAACTCAAGTGTTATCCTAACTAAAATCAAAAAGTGCACCTATTCCCCGGTGTTTTGTAGATGTGTCAATCGAAAGTTAATCCAAGTGCATGGCTTACATTCCTATTGTCCTTATCATCCCATTGGTGATTACTGCCCCATATTAAAAATGTTATGATTTCTTTTGAATTTTAAAATAAATATTATATGTTACCAACCAGCCTGGTTCATGGTCCATTGTGACCCAGGGTATTTGAAAAAGGGTGTGATATGAGTGGGGTACCATCTCAGTCTTGAATCTAATCTAAAACATAAGCATTTCTGTTGCACGCTGCATACTGTGCCGAGACTAAGGTGTGCGTTGTCTGATTGAAATCCTTAACACTACGTGCTTGGCTTCAGCATCTGCTGCTTGATTTCCGTGTAAGATAAAATCTGTCCCTTTTGTGTGAGCTGCACATTTATCGACTGATATGCCCACTGGGAGGTGTAGTTTTATTTTATTTAGTTTATTTATTTCACTTATTACGTAGTGCCTTAATGAGCCTATCCAATAAGGACACGTGCTGCACTGGCATGCTGTCCGCTTGGAGGTAGCCCCTCCTTTTCCAGCATGCTAATCCTGCGTGCACCGTCAATGTCATATAGGTGGAGTCGCTGTATACTGTCACTTCCTGGTCTGTGTGATTCTCCACTGCGAGTATCAATGCCAATAATTCTGCAGCTTGCACTGAATAATGAGATGGTAATCGAGTACTCACGAGCACTCGAAATTCTCCATTTGCCAAATGTTTCACTACTGTGGTGCCTGTATATCTTTGCCCGTCATTTTGATCGATTCTGGAAGAACCGTCAATGAAGACGATCTCTCCTCCTGCGAGTGCATTCTCCTTTATTCTAGGGAGCTCATCAGAGAACTCTTCATAGCTTGTGCAATCGTGCATAGGCTCTTTTTCTGTGATTGGCTCAGGTATAAACATAGCTGGATTCACTATTTTACATCAGACTATTTTAATCGCTGGAGTCGATATGATTACCTCATAGGCAGAAGTCCTTTGAGTAGTCAACGTGCCTTTTGGTTTTCTAAAATTGCGAACAATGCATGTTCAACAAATAACGTCATGGAACATCCCATCACTATGTTTGTAGCCTTTTCTATGGCTAACGCGGTGGCTGCCAAACTTTGTTCGCATGGAAAGTGACCTCTCATTACTGGGTCAAAAATTCCACTGTAATATGCAAGGGGTTTGTATCCCAATGTAATTCTCTGTGTAAGTACTGCTGTCATAAAAGTACCATCTGTGTGCGAGAATAAAAATAATTCCTCTGTATAATTAGGAATCCCTAAAACTGGAGCCATGCAAATGGCTTTTTTCACTTCGTCAAACCCTTCTTCCATTGCCTCAGTCCACATGATTTTTTCTTTCGTAGCCTGTGCTTTCTTTAATGCCTGCAAAAGCAGCCTAATGTATGAGCTGTAGTCAAAGACCCATGCTCGAATATAATTGCATAATCCTAGAAATCTCTGCATTTTTTTTATTGTGTGTGGCTTGGCTGTTTTTAAAATGGCCTTAGCTCTTTCAGGAGTAACTTTCTTTCCCTCATGTGAAATCAATTGGCCTATGTACAACACATCTTGTTGACAATATTGTAACTTTTCCTTGTCAACCTTATATCCTTTATCAGCAAGTATAATCATCAGTTGAACAGACTCGTGTCTCCACTCTTCCCTTGTGGTGCTGCAAACTAAAATGTCATCTACGTATTGCAGCACAACACTTTCTAAAGCAATATTGCTCAAGTCCATCTGGAGGACTCTGTTAAAAATTGATGGGGCCTCACAGTACTCCTGGGGCAGCCTTGTGATTTTTAATCGTACTTGTCTGAAGGAGAACGATGTCAAATCTTGTGAGTCTTTATGCAATGGATTGAGAAAAACACATTTTTCATCAGGTATATTACATAAAATCGTGGACGAGTTAGGGACTAGAGGGAACTCGGCCTATACAATCTTGTTTATTGGACGAAGGTCTTGGATTAGCCTCCACGACCCCCCTTTTCCGTTTTTCACTGGCTAAATCGAAGTATAACATGGTGACTCTGACGTCACTAGGATACCTTGGTCCACCATTGCGGAAATTGTCTTGAAAATTCCTTCATCTGCCTCTCGAGACATGGGATATTGTTGTGCTCGAGGTAAAATTGCTCCTGGTTTCAATTCAATCTTCACTTCTCCAACTCCTTTCAGTAAACCTATGTCATAGAGGCCTGTAGTCCACAATGAGATTGGCACTTTCGCCATATCTTCATCAAAATATTCAGGACACTTCTTTGCTAGCATCATTTTCTGCGAGACCTCTCTCTTAATTGCTTTGACCCAATAAGTGATGCACATTTCAAATATCACGAAATCATCAGATTTGCCATCTCCATACAAATCTTCATCAGTGACGTCAGTCACTCTGCGGCCTTCCTCAATGGCAATTACTGTGCACCATTGTCTACCTTTGTCATCAGTTGCATCAAGCAAAGCCATATTTCCTCGGACTATAGCTGCTTCTATGTCTAAGGGGAAAATGTGCCCCTCTTCTTCATCCATGGGTATCTGTGGTCTAACTAGAAACTCATCTGGTATTCTCATGGTTATGCCTACTAGACCTGGCAGCCATGTTAACAAAATGCGTATCCCATAATGCAACACTTCGGTTTCCAATGGTATTGCTCTAGGCGATATTTGTCCTGTGTATGCCCTGATAATTTCGCACACATTTAAATAATGCATTCCCGGTGTTGAGCATACTATGCCATCGTCTGTAAATGAAATGGTCATATTCATTTTTGTCATTAAGTCTCTTCCTAATATGTTGACAGGTGTTTGCCTTGAATAAAGCAGTGGCACCCTCATATCACATTCTCCTATAGAGACTGGTAATTCTCCTGTAAAAGGAACACGTCTCGTAGCTCCTGTAAAGCCATGAGTATTCATTGCATCGCCAGACATTAAAAATGTGCCCTCATGTATACACAAGTGTGTTGCACCCGTGTCCACTAGGAAGGAGTAAGCTTTGCTGCCTATAATAACATCTAACCTCGGCTCCTCATGAGGATTCAGCATAATAGATAGGACTGAACACATCAGGTGAGCTGTCCTATTGCAGGTACAGCCTCACTCCATCACTTGTGAATGGATTTCCTCCATCAGTAGTGACACCTCCTATTCTACACGTCATAGGCTGCTCTGTGTTTGTGGTTTGCTGAAGTTGCATAGGAGATTGCTGCGATTGTCCTAGCGTTTGATTACCTGTCACCTGCTGTGGTTGCAAGCCTTGCTGCACTCTTGGCATTTGCTGCTGCACTGTTTGATCTTGCGTAACTCCATTTCCACTCTGCGGTGAATATGAGGGTGGATTTGGCATTACCTGTCTTGTATACTGAGCATTCTGTACCATCCCTTGGCTTCTGCACATACAAGCTATATGCCCTGTCACTCCAGACGTCCGACACAGAAGCGGTTGTCTTCCCATCTGCCCATTTCGCATGTTTTGATTACCATTTCAAAAACTCTGAAACCCTTGTTGGTTGTTCTGAAAACTTCCTTGATTATTCTGCCAATATCTTTGATTACCTTGCCAACCTCTCCCTTGATATCCATTTCCTCTTGGAGCATACCCATTATTTGTCTGATCAAATTCTCTTTGGTTATTTATTTGTGGCATAGGTACTGCTTGCTGTGGGTTTGATCCACCCTTGTTAGTTAACATTGCCCCTTCAATAGCATATTTGGATAATTATTTCTGCACTAACTTTGCTTCTTCACCTTTTCGCGCATCATCTTTTTTGCGATTCTTATCCTGTAGAAGTCTGCAAAAAAGTGTGATGGTCAACTGAATTTCCGACCCTGGTTTTGTTGCTATCCCCACTAATTTCTTGAGCTGTTTCTGCCCTTTCTCTGGCAGCCCTTGGCATAATATATGGTAAAATACAGGTATAGACTTCCCCTAAGCCTCCCGTGTTTCAAGCACCCATGCGTCTTGAAAACTTTAAATATAAAGCTATGGATCCTTTCCAGCCTTCATCTTTCTTGTCATTATAGCTCCTATATCGGACGTGTCTGGATATAGCACTCAAAACGCTTTCCAAATCGCTGCTCTACAGTTATTAAACAGAGCTCCATCATGCGTGGTGTTGACTGTAGTCACACCAGGGTAACCTGATTGCGTCCATACGTCATGAGCTCTTTCACCAAGTATGGCGATTAGAAGACCTTTAATATATTCTATAGCTAATGTATTCCCTCCCATCATTTTTCTAACTCATGTATCCATTTTCCAGCGCCGGAAGTTAAATTTGGGAGTTTACATTTTAAGTTTTCCCTGTCCATTTGGGGCCATGGTATATACTGTGGCCTCGCTCCTCCTTTTTCTAATAAGGGGAACTGTGATGCTCCAAACTCATTCTCATTCTCTCGTCATTTATCTATTGCTGGAGTAAGATTCCCACATTGCCGTCTACCTGGCAATGACCTTAGCCTGCTTACATAGGGCAGAGACTCCCCCCTCTGACCATGGGGTTGCCCCTTATGTCAGATTGACTGTGTCAGTGGCTCTGATGCCTTAGACATAGGTACTTTTAAATCCGACTATCTAACTTCTTTATCCAAAGGCGAATGTTCTTCTAGCTCACATATAAAACTCCTAACTTCCCTCGAGTAGGTTTCCCTTTCTTCGTCTGATACTTCTTGTGCCCAACTTGTGCAACTCCTCTCATCGTTCTCTCTATTTATTTTTAACCTGTCTAAAGACAGCTCCTTTTGTCTCGTACAAGGCTTCCTCCGTGTCATACAACTGTGTACTCTCAAGACGCTAATTTTTTTCCCTTCCTTTGTGATTCTTTCTGGGCTTGCATTTCATGATATACTTTATCGATCGTTTCCCCAATGCTTTGTGAATCCAGATTTACTTCAGAAGTGCTTGGATATGGCTCAGACTCGGGAAAGAATTCCTCTATGTCTTCCCAGTTTACTCGTGGATTGGGATCTCTTACTTCCCTTTCCAAATACTCAACATCGCGTGCTCTCTGTCTCCTTTTACGTTCCATGTCATCATCAACTTCTCTGCCCTTTCTCCCCTCTTCTCTTATTTTATCTTCCTCGTTCCTTTTCATATCCCTTTGTTCATTTGCCCTTCACTTTTCCTCATCCCTTCGCCTTTGTATTCTTTTCTCTCTTGCCCTTTCCTGTTCATCGGCTTCTATTCTTTTCTTCTTTAGTCTTTCTTTTTCCTCAGCTGTTCTTCTTTTATTATCACGCTTTCTTTGTTCTTCTGCTCTCTCTTGTTTTTTTAGCTTTCTCATCATGACATAACTGCTCTCGTTTTTGTCTATCTTTTCTTCTCGCTCCTTGGTCTGTCAATTGTTCCTCCCTTTCTTTGTCTTTCCTGTCTTGTTTGTCTTGATCTCCCCTTTGTCTTACATCTTCGATGCCTTTAACATTGAGTTTAAGCAAAATCTGACCTCCCAACCATTCATTCTGCACGAGCACTAGCTCATCAGTTTGATCCTTATCTCCCTTCGATCTCTTTGTTTCTCTCCTTTTGTCTAGAGATGTACTTGCTTGATCACTTCTCTCCTTATAGCATCTCTACTTGTCCCTCAGGACGACTTTGGAGGTTATAGCTTTCTCTGTGTCTTCCTCTTGGCCCTCGTCACTACTTTGCATAGGTGACTCATATGACGGATTGCTATATCCCGTTGCTGCTTTAAGTTCTCTTAATGGGTATAACCCTTCATCTTTCTTAGTCTTGTCTTTCATTTCAAACGAGGCGGGCGGAGCAGAAGGCTCTTCTCCCCCCTCTTAGCATATGTTGAGAATCCAGTCTAAAGGAGGCTCCTCCTCCTTCTCGTGTTCATACATCTTCCAAAGTTCTAGACTCGCTAGGCGCTTTTCTAACTTTTTTCCTGTGTACACGGCATGCAAATATGTCATCATATGCTGTAGAACTGTTCTCGATAATGACCCACCATGGGGCCACGGCATAAACATTTTATCCGATTTCCCTTTAACCCATTCTGCACTGTCTGTTTAAGTTTAAGCACATGTTTTGGTAGCTGTTTGCAAAGATGCACTAATGGCGTAACTTCTTCCATTTCTGACTTTTACTTCTCCTTTTATTATCACTTTGCTTATGCTCTAATTACAGTTTTCAATTTTATATTTCAATCAACATACACTTATGAGCAAGCACCAATCGTTGCAAGCTCCAATCCCGTTATAATGCCATTTTTTACTTTAATCTTGCCAAAAAACAACCATCAAAGTATAATCTTAAAACAATCCCTTTTTGCGTCTTACTTCCACTTTCTTTATCACTTAAAACATTTATTTTTCTCAACAGCGATGTCACCACACTTTTCAACTGCATAAAACAAAACAGACAGACATGACCAGTCACATGTACGTGCACCTTACGATCCTTTCCTTAGGACTCATCTTACCCTCTACAATTCTTGTTCCGACTGGAACTTAAGCCAATTCCCTTAAGAAAGTCTTTAAACTTATCTCGTCTCCTATATGTCCCTCATAAAAGTGGGCTCTGAATTAAGGCTTCTGCTAGCATTCTTTAAACAGGGCGATCTGGAACTAGGCGTATCCTTATAGCGTGGCTACACCTCACAACTATTTTCCTCATATATTACTTGGCAACACTCAAGTCAATATCTTTCCCCATATACATATATTTTATGCTCTTACTTTTGCATTATATTTTATCCCACCTCCCTCCGTTACTCTACGTTATTTACTATGCATGCATCCCTTTTTGCCACACTCTTTGATCTTTCACTAACCGTTCGCATGTTTTCGTCTCGGACCCTTTGGATCACTGCCTTCAGTACCACCTCTTTTAGCTGCTTTCCGATGCACTTCTCGTAGATGTGGGAGGGGTTCCTATACAAACTAGGAGTCCCGTCACACCCGACTTTCCAATTTTTGGGTCCTATTTCAAACCACGATCTACGGGGAGCTTCACGCCCTGTCAGCCGGATAGCAAAGGTTGTGCAATATTGCCGAGACCCTAAAGTTTACTTATGTCGCCGGCCGATGGTATCTTATCTAACCATCAATCTCTGCTACCAAGTGAACTGGAGATTTCCAGCCCTTTAAGATGAGTAGCAATACCCTTGACATGGATGGGGATGCAGATTTTAATCAATAATTCAGACGACACAAATAGCTTGGCAAAATGTTCGTCTGTTTTAATGTAAGTAAGTAAAACAGAAAGCACAACAAACATCAGCAATCGCTCGATACTCAACTCTCTCTCCACTCATTTAAGAAAAAACACATTTTTTTATAGACCAAATGTGTCACTACTGACATGTAGACCTGCATTATTCCCAACATCATCCTACGTGGCAAGTTTCTAAAACCTATCGGGAAGCGGGATTGGCTCTGATTGAACTACTAAGTATAGGTGTAATATCTGTATAGAGTCACAGAGAGAAATAATTGGATAGTCAACAACAGGTGGGACAACTAAGCCCTTCCTTCAAAATGGCCACTATGAACATCACTAAATGTACGACATCCCATTGGCTGAACAACTATAGGACCCCCAACTATGTGGCCCTTTACAATTGGCTGGCTACTAACCCCCGTCAATAACTGTCCAACTATGTGAGCAGCATGCAGCCTGAACAACGAGGTGCGGGTGAGCTTGTCTCGATAACAGCTTCCCACCAATCAAAAAAGACACTCCATCATCACCTTAATGGTTCAGTGTCAATTAGTGTCTGAAGTTGGCCTTGAGTTTGTACTCTTCTGTGGGATTTTTTAAGGAGTATGGGTACAGATAGCTTCCGTGCGTAGGTGTGATGTCCTCATGCGTCCAACCTTCTTACATCACCTGACTGGACACCATGAATTGAGCCTTTCTCGTATATTTAACTGTATTTTCCAAAAGTCCTCTGACGTCTTTGTTTATACTTGACCTTCTTGAACAGGAACTTCTGTTCTTTCAAGTTAATTGTATCTAATGTCAGCCAATTTTATTTCTGATAAGAGCTTGGCTCTTTGGCTCATCTAACTCCTCAGCTGAAATATATTCTGTTTAATTCAATTGCTTTTGTAACTGCGACACTCAATTTGAGGCCTTCCTCGTTGTTCAAGACTGCTATATACGTAGTGGAGCCTTCATTCTTTATTTAATACACATGTATTTATGAGGTATATTATACTATAAGTATTTGGCTAGCTTCATGATTGCTTTGCTGCTTGCGTTTCATTGCATCTGTACAAGTTTAAACTAACTAAATATCTTCGCCACGTTTGTGGCATAAGTTTCTTCATCTTGATTCCAAAATGTCACTAAGTCTTAGTACTTCTTCATTCTTCATAAATCGTCTGCCGCTCAGGTCTGATTATCTTCTATCTATTGAATCGATGCAGTTTCGTAAAACGTCACCATTCATCCTGGTCATTCAGTTTCTTTGCTTCATCAGGAATTGCATTCAAATGACCATAATATTGTCTTGGATGTTGGTATGGTTTCTGTAATGGATACTTTACTTCCCATATTCTCTTAGGTATAGGCATTCTTATGGGTACTGCACAGAGTCATTGCTCTTCTTGCCTCTTGATTGGTGTAGTATATGTCACATACTTTGGTTCATACTTGTCAGGTAATGTAGGCAGGGTAGGTGGAGTAGGGGTACTTGGCTCCTCCTCTACACCGGCCAAACTTTTCAAAGTCTGCAAGGAACTGGCCAATCCTGCAGCAGCCTCTCCTTCTGTCACACCCACCCAGAACCTTTGCTCGGCCCTGGCTGCACACTTCACCACAAAAACCCAGGGCTTCCTTTCCACCCTCTCCACCACACCACAACATACACCAACATCAGAGCCTCCCTTGGCCCCCATCCACTTACCCTCTCTTCTCTCACACCCATCACACCGAATGAGGTCTCCAGACAAGTCCGATCTATTAAGGTTTCATCCAAACAGGTGAATCCCTGCCCCACTAAAACCATCAAAGACAATATTGACTCCCTCAACCCAGCCTTGGTTGACCTCAGCAATCTCTCCTTTTCCACTAGAGTTTTTCCAACTGCCCTTAAGCACTCCCTTGTGCACCCTCTGCTCAAAGAACCCTCTGCCAACGCCTCCATACCGGCAAACTAACGCCTTAACTCCATGACTCCTTTTCCTGGGCAAACTCCTTGGGAAGTTGGCTATCTATCAGCTTAATCTCCACACTGAGTCTATTGGTTTCTACCATGATCTTCAGTCTGGCTTTAGAGCATCCAGAGGCGCGGAAACTGCTCTTCTGAACACCCATGAAGACCTGCTCTCATATCCTGACACTAACACTCCCTCTGTCCTCATTCTACTTGACCTCTCCTCTGCCTTTGACACGGTTCACCACAACATCCTGATCGCACATCTCCGTGACACCCTGGAAATCACTGGTCAGGCTCTGGCCTGGGTAACCTCCTTTCTCTCTGAACGCGCATCCCAGGTAGAACTCAGAGCCTTTCTCTCGACTAAAGCTCTTTCTACCTGTGGCGTTCCCCAGGAATGTAACTTATCCCCCTGGTTCTTCAATGTTTACATGGCTGCCCTGGCACGTGTGATTGAAATTTCACTTCTAACTTCCAATGTTACGTGGATGGCACACAATTATCTTTCAAGCTACCCTCAGCCTCCTCTTCCTCCTTGCTTGTCTGCTATTCAGTCATGGTGTGCTGAAATTGACCTCTGCCTCAACGCCACTAAGACTGAGATCATTCGCATTGGGACCCCTGCTCCCGCTTTTCCACTTTCACTCTGGCTGGCCGCACTTGGTCCTGTGCCCACACCCACCTGCGAGGCAAGAAACCTTGGGGTCATTTTTGACTCCACTCTCTCCTTCTCCTCTCACATTTTGGACATCTCTAAAAAGTCTAACTATCAGCTACACCTCCTCAGAGGAACTCTACCTTTTCTCACTTTCCCCCAGCAGCTCACTGTCTCCGGAGCCCTGGTTCTCTCTAGGCTTGACTATTGGAACAGCCTCTTCCTCAACCTCCCTGCTTCGGCCCTGCGCCCTCTGCAACTCATCTAGAACAGAACCGCAAGACTTATCCTTGGCCTGAAGCCCAGGGACTGCATCTCCTTGGCACTGAAATCCCTTCACAGCCTCCATGTGGCTACAATGATAAAGTTCAAGAGCCTCTGTATTATTAAAAAAGGCTTTACCTACCTGCAAGGCTGCCTACTTAAATACTGTCCCTCCCGAGTCCTCCCCTCATCTACCTCCAAACTTCTGCGGGTGAGCTGGTACTCCAAGCAGAGATTTGGAGAGAAATCCTTATCCTCAGCATGTGCCTCTCTCTGGAATAGTCTCCTTGCCGCCCTCTGACTTGAGCCTGATCTTCTTAAGTTCTGTAAACTCCTCAAGACCTTCCTCTTTTCCTCTTCCTTCTCCCACCCTCTACCCTGCTAACCAGCTCTCTCCTCTTTCCTTCTCTCCCTCCTCATCCTTCACAGCTTGCTGACTGGCCACCTGGTGTACCTCAGAGTCTCACAGGACCCTTGCATACCACCAGTCCTCTTTTGCACTTGCCTCAGGGCCCTACACCCCACTCATACTCCCTGCACTTGAGAAATAACCCTAGAGAGTGGCTCTCTCTGCACTTTCCCCAGTGTCCACCGACCTAATACCGTCTGTGCACTTGCACAATCTGTACGCTCTGTGCCGAAGATTGTCTGTCTGTCCTTCCTTGTCTCCACCCCTTAATTACACTGGTATAATCTGCAGAATCGCCATCAGGCCAATTTGCATCATCTCAAACTGTTAAATGTGTTCTACACACTTACTCTGCTTGTGAAGACTATTATCGTCTCAGAATTTCAAGGGCTCTGAGTGACTTTTGTTTTTCTCCCTATGTTCCCACCCTGCTTGAGTGCTTTGAAACACTTGCCTGTATATAGGCACTTTATAAATAAACAATACCATACCATACTTGTCTACCTGCCAGATAAAGGCATCTTCTGGTAGCATGTACGCAACAAGATGGTTAAGCCATGAAACATCTGCACCCTGTAGAAGACTAGTCATTATTGAATGAAAGAGTCAAAACATGCTCCATGTCTGTGAAAAAATTGCCGGGAATTGTTAATGTCTAGACTAACAATTCAGTGCAGAAATATATGATCGGGAAGTTCATAAGCCCAGTTTAGAGGCCAAGAGCAACTATGTAACTCTGAAAATATGTAACAGCTGGATCATTTTTTACAGCCTTTTCAAGTTTGGAGTTATACTAATGATAATGATGTCATTGTCATGCTGTTATAATTTTTTGTAATTGGCAGCAGAAGACATGTATACAAATATTGTATAAAAGAAATCATGAAATGAATGCATATGGGTGTTGGTATGGCTGTTTTTGGAGCTGTATTGATTGTTAGCGACTGTGTTGGGTCACAATAATAATGTCTGCTTTCAGACTAAACATATATTTGTACTGATGGCATTTACATTTTTTGGTCTGGGTGGTCACCTTTTAAAAGACTGAACAATCTCTTCGGTCTATAGTTGCCTGCAGTGAGGAAGGGACTCTATCGCTCCTTCAAGAAGGTGGGTCTTAATGTTGGTCCTGTACCCATCTATAGCCCTAGTGATCTAGAAAATATAAAGATGGCCGTTCTTCTGGTGGAGGTGAGCAAGGTGCATAATAATGCGTGGCCAGTGATAGAAGTGTACCGGACAAAGTAGTGGAACTACGGTCTAGCCAGGGGAGAGAGTGGGTGGAAGCATAATGCAATATGTGTCAAGGTGGTGCAGCCGGGGCATTTCATTAGTCTAAGTGACTAGTAACTAAGGATCCTATTACAACTTTACACTTGCATCGGGACATAAATGGACAAATCCTCTGTATAGAATGGTGAATATGGTCGTAAAAGGTAGAGGAATGATAATCACACAAAAATAAAAGTAGCGGAACTCCTCTCCCGACCGTTCCCACTCACTTTGATCACTGCAAGGGGCACGTTGTATGGATGGTATTTACTCTCTATGTAATGTATACTGGATTTGAAACATGGAGCAGTGGAAAGGATCAGAATTAATAATTCCACCCCTGCTACTTCCAATGCAGGCTGTGGAAAAGATGTACAGCTCCCACTCCAGTGCCTGTCTTTGATGAAGGCAGAGATCCTTTGCATGCCTACGGAATCCGGTTGTTTTATGCACCTACTAACAGCAGGCGGTTTCCATAGGAACTCATGCAAATGCATCCTAGCAGGCGCGGATCTGGTCGGCGGCTGTTATGACCATTTGCATATAGAGGTATAAAGATGCGTGTTAACGTGAAACCGGGGTATCTGTGCTAAATGCCTACCTCTGTAGTGTTGCTTCTTCGGTTGAAATTGACGTAGTATGTTATGTTACCTTTATTTATAAAGTGCACCTACACCCAAAGGCATTTTGGCGCTAAGCAGGTTGATGACCAGTGTGTCCATGGGGGGATTGTAAGCTTTCAGGCACTCCCTATAGATGGTTGGGGTCTTTTCCCTGAAAGCCTTGTGCATTTTAACACATAACTTGACACTCTATCCTTTGTTTGATGGGGATCTGGTCGGCTTATGACTGAAGTGCTTGATTGACAGACTTTTTTTAATTAAAATGTTTGTGGTTAAAATAAATAAAAACTTAAAAACTACTTTTATAAACATATAAAAGAGACATATTATTTTTAGTACACTATACTACATTTCATAATAATTAATTAAACTTAAAACTAGATGCTAAAGTTCAATTAGCTAAAACATTGCATAGGTGATTCAACATTTAAAAGATTCCCAAAATCAAACATCCAATTCATCGATCTTTTTCATCAAAAGTTGCCACATACAATATAGGTTACAGTTTAAATGTCCATTTTCTCCTGAATAAATGTATGCCCAAGATTGGTCTTCTCATATATGATCAATTCCTTTAAAACCACCATATCCTTCAGTGTACCTTTCGGTCAGTTTAGGGCATCCCGTTAAAAGATGTCTAGCGGTCTCTATCTCCAAACGGCCTCTTGAAACACATGTGTATAGGCGCGTTGTAAATGATTTATCATATCATAATCCACATAACCTTTGCTGTTTGGGAATGCCCTACTGGGCATCCAACCAAGACCAATTAGGTAGCCATTCCACTCTGAGTTGAAGGATGAATCTTATCATCCTATAATGTTGGCTGGAGTATTTATTGTAAATCCTTGTTTAAGGTAGTTAACAAAGGTGGATTTTTCCCTAGTTCTCTCATTTTGCAATCTCTATCCAAAGTGGTTGCTTTACTTTTTATTTCTTTGGCGGCAACCGAGATGTTAATGGGATAAATAATCTCAAACCGATCAAGTCAAAGAATAGCTTAACGTCTTGCAACCATTTCTTCAAAGTCTCATGGGTGGTGTTTAGATCAAGAAACTTGTTGAAGTTGTGGATGGAAGTAGGAAGAGAACTTTCAACAACCATCTTTAGATGGAAGATGCTCCTGACTATCTTTTTTAGGGTGAGGAGAGATATAAGGCCTAGCTCATACCGGATTGCTTCAATAGGGGTAGAGGAAGATAACCCCAGTGTGGCACGCCAAACTCTACCCTCCAACTTCGTAAGCCACTTAACCTCCTCATTATAAAATATCTCCATCCCATGAGGGGCACATGGAATGGTGCAGCTTTTGTATGCCATTACCATACCCTCAGTTGGAGGCTACCCTTTAATGCGAAAAATCTTTTTTATCACTTTGACGTTTTTGAGTATTTTCCTGTTGGTGTTAATTGCCAATTTACTAGCACTAAGGGAGTCCCTAATGGGCTTATCCAGGTAGATATATTTCGCAACTTGTCCGATGGCCTCATCTTTGATTTTCCGTCTGAATTTGTGAACCTTTTTTTGCAGTGGGCAATCACCATGATTTTAGTTTCTTTACGATTGATGCTCAGGCTCTTGACTTCCGCATGTTCCGCTATTGTTGTAAGGCTCCTCTGAAAACCAATGTGGTTGGTATCCAAAATCACGACATCTGCATAGGCCAACCAAGAAATGGCACTCGTTTTGATTCGGGGAGGCAATTTCCTACACTTAGCCATTGACGTCGCCAAGTCAGAGGTGTACAAATTAAATAGCATAGGACCTAAGGTAGACCCCTGCTTTAGGTCATGGTTAGGGTGGATACTTTGACTAAGCTGGCCATCTTGATTAAGCCTAGAAATGAGTTGTGCTATTACTATAGAGGCTTCTGATGAAATGCAGGATTTGGAGTTGAATACCCATATCCTCTAGCTTGTTCCACAGTCTGTTACGGATGACTGAGTCAAATGATTTACCGTAACCTATGAAAAAGATATACGAGGATCGTCTATCCTCCATGGTCTTATGTATCAAGTACGTCAGAGTCCATAGGCAGGCCAAAATGTCCACCCCTTTGCAGAAGCCTATTTGCTGATTGCTGAGTATATTGTATACTTTAGTCCAGATATTGAGTTGGTCAAGGAGAAGCGAGGAGAATATCTTAGCCATTGTGTCCACCAGAGCTAATATTATGGTGTTTCCCATGGACCGCTCTTATGGACCACAATCAGTAAAGCTTTCCTCCAGCTCAAGGGGAATATCTCCCGTCTTAATTACCAGGGGGGATATTTTATGCAGAACTATGGCCCAGTTGCAAGGATCTTTTTTTATGGTAGCATTGGCCAGGCCATCTGGCCCAGGTGCCCTTGACATTTTATGTCTATTTATTTTGTGCTCAATATCCACAATGGTAAAGTCTAGGGGGTCCCCATGTGCACAGTATATATACGACATAGGATCTTCTAATTCATGGGTATCCCTAAAGTACATCTCTTGTACATAAGTGGTCCATGTTGTTTTCTGGAGTGGGGTTAATTTCCCTTTTTAGAAAATACAGGGGAAGAATGTTGTTTTATGAGAGACCACCATTTTTTTGAGTTTTTATTTCTAAAGGCCTGGAACATAATCTGCCACTGAGCAGACGCAACAGACCTTCTATGGGTTCAAATCCAATTCTTGTACCCCGTCTTGCAATGGGCCATCTTACCATTCTTCTCAAGGTCAGAGGCAGGCATTTGTTTTATTTCTTTAATGGTCATCTTCAACTGATTTTTCCTTTCCAGAATAGCCATATCATGAATTCTACAAACCTGCAATCTATGGTAAAAGTGCTTCCCCTGAGCAATATCTGATACACGCCTCACCCTATTAATTATATGTTCATATTCACGAATCACAATAACCATAGGGACATTGTCAAAGCTCTTATCATAAAACCAACCAGCAATAAATGCAGTCACATTCCTCTCAGTCCATATCACTTGAATCCCTGCTTCATTGACACTGAGGATTCCCCCGAATTGATCATTTTCTAGGTCACGATCCTCGTGAATCCCAAATTGTAGGATTTTATGGTCACTGATATCGGTAGGAATCATCTGAAAATCCATAATACTTTCAAATAATTATTCTGGTAGCATAACAAAGTCTATCCAAGAAGGTCTGTTGCCATCAGTCCAGGTGAAAGACGGGGACTTCGGGCCTTTGGTTATCACAATAAGTTGAACCAGGTCTTAAGTTGCAAAGAAGTCATGCCATAGGCCTTCCCCGCAAGGGATAACTTTCCGAACGTGCTCTATACCATTGATCTCGTATTGATGTCTAAGGATATTATGGCATATTGATGCGTTCTTTTTGCTTCCATGCAACAGCTGGCAATTTACGTCGCCTGCAATAATATATGCTTCGTTCGGTCGTTCTAGGAGCCAATCTGCTATGATTCCCTCAAAGTATTAATTATTGCAGTCAAACCTATTTGTCCTGGGGGATTATATACATTAAGGAGGAGGAAATGTTCCATATTATTACCCTTCGGTAGGGTCATGGTGGCCGCTAAGATGTTGAGATTCTCTTCTTCAGCTTGAGTTCGTACATTGGGAAATTCTTTTTAACCCCTATGAGTAACCCCCACAGAGGGTTTAACTCTATTAGGTCGTACTGCCTTCTCTGAATTGTCCGGAAGCCATCCAGGGAGTAATGATCCATCATCCAGGGCTCTTGGAGGAGGAATCCATCCGATGCCAAGATGAAGACTTGTTGCTTGGAGTTAGACGTAAAGGAACCGAACCCTCTGGCATTCCACGAGAAGACCTGGATGCCTTTAGTTCTATCTTGTTTATGCCATCAACTTAGATTTTTGGCATTTGGTGCCGTATTTTATCTGGATTGCCCTGATTTATAGTTGCAATTATGTGTTTTTGTCAAGGCATCCAGACTTTGCCATGCATAATTCATCTGAGTGGTTACTTGCTCTGCCTTCTTCGGTCATTTTGATTTTTTTGTCCGACTCGAATATTCTTTCAGTGGTAAAGCCCATTTCCTGTGGAGCACTCCTATGGGCCATAATCAGTTCATCAATAATGGGAGAAATCAGCTGGACTACTGCCCGGTTTTCCCCCCCGCGCTGATGTGGGCAGCTCTTCTAATGCAAAGTCTTTGGTGGTAATAACTCGCAACTGTGAAGGATGGGTGACTGATGTTTTAGGGCCAGGGTTTCGAACACTATGGGCCTCATTCCGAGTAGGGCGGTAAGGGATAGCGGGCACCGGTAAGGAGACCGGTGCCGGTAATCCATTACCGCCCTACTACGAGGTCCCTTAGCGGGTCCCTCCCTTAACGCCGGACGGGACCCGTTAAGGGCCTTCAGAGCCAATAACGGCACCGCAATTTGCGGTACCGTTATTAGCGCCTTCCCCATTCCCATTCAGCCCTATGGGGGCTCAAATGGGAATGGGGAATGGCTTTTTCAATGGGGATTTACCGGTCCCGCAAAGGTCGGACTACACTAGTAAGTCCTCATTGAACCATACCGGTGACGGTACCATTATTGGAGGCAGTCATGACTACCTCCAATCTCAGAATGAGTCCCGATTTGTTGATGGTTTGACTGCTAACTGCCCGGACTTGTTTCTGTCTGTGCTTGTCTTGTTTAGTGTTTTTTTGTGTCTTGGTTATTTATGATGAAGGTAATACAAGCTGCTATAATCAGAATGAGTTGCAGGTCACGAAGGGAACTTCTCTGGAGGCCTACATAGAGGACATTACGATCCTCATTTTTAGGGAGACCCAGAGCTGGCACCCTAAGTCTACACGTAAGCAGCCCTCTGGGTGCAAAATCTGGGCTGCGCAAAATGAACCACAAAGAGATTTATATAAGAAATAAAGATTTATGTAATAGACCCAAAACAACAACAGGATAGATAGGGTGAATGGCTGTTTAGTGTGACCAGTAGATTAATGGGTTCAATGTTATGAAATCCCCACAAAAATGTCGCCATGCAAGAATGGCGCCGTCTTTTTGCGGTGATATTACACCATGGAGCCTGCGAGGACACCCCCAAGCAACTCCCATATTTTTTTAAAGCGAGCGGGGGACCCCAAAAATTATCCCCATCAATAATGTTGCCTGTGATGTTTCCCGGCGACTATATGTATGGCGACATTATTTATGGGGATAATATTACCTGAGACTGATTCATGTAGGTTGAACGAAAATTACAATGTATTTATCAAAGCTGGTAAGATAGCTCTGCGAGTTAAGCTCTTCCCTTTGAGTTCTGTGGGCAACCGGTAGCCACACGATTGAATCATGACAGGTGTCATTCAATCCTTCATCCCTTCGAGGTAGACATGTTGAACACCATTAAAATGGATAACGATCAACCCGATTATTACAGTCCTTAGAAGTGGGGGTAATTTGGCATGAGGCGCTATATGAAAACATGGTTTTGTTATTAAAAGCAATATTAGTCATTTAAAGTAATTACAACGTGTAGCAGTAAGTGTCAGCGGCTGGCAAAGGCTCCATACACATGGGGGCAGAGTGGGAACTTGCCACGGTTCTCCTTGAACAACGGAGGCAAGGGTGCCATTATGCCCCTGTGTAAATTTTGCAACCAGAAAACAAGCAGAAAATGTATCTGGATGAAGTGCCAGGCTTTTCTTAGTGACCAGGCACAGCAGGTCTTCTGACTCCTCTCTTGCTGGGCCGAGTTTGGTGAAGTGTTAGCATGTATCTTGCAAGATTAGTGGTCACATTAGCCTTGTTTGGGAGGTTGGGGGCGGGGGGAGGTGGTGGACAACCCAAAGATATTTGCAGGCGTGAGAGAAGTGAGGCTTCTAAAAGTAGAATGCTGCAAAGACAGCTCAGCAGGTTAGGCAACTGTTGCTGACATGTGAGATGTTTAGACCTGCCTGTAAACACCTTCCTGTTTTAGGGCCGCGGTTGGGGGGCGGTATCAAGATGCCTCCCGGTGAAAGTGTGCACTACAAGTGCATATAACATAACATAACATAACATAAATGCAATTTCTGCTGCTAAAAGTGCTGTAAAATGTGTTGTTTGGGCCTTGGTGCGGGAATACAGCTCCCACGCTTCTCTAGTGGGAATTACTGTTCCCGCAGCGAAAACTTGGCACCCATGAGTGCTGGAATAAAATCTGGAGGTTTGATAAAATAACTTTATACATGATGCTTGGGTAATTACATGTGCTTTGGCGTGATATGTTCAGGATATGTCTGCCTCTTTTTTATACTGCTGTAAACCCTTGACTGAAATACCAGCCTACGAATCGTAGTTTAACATTTTTCCCCAACAGTTTGTAAGCTGGACCACAGACATTTCTCTGGAAATTAGTGAATACGACGAAAGGGGAACCTCCGGGAGGGTTTTTCCAGTCTGATGTGCAGGAGGTGGGGAACCGCCTTCCAGGAAGTCGGCGCGAGAGCGGGAACTCAGCGGAAGATGCAAGTACTTTTGCCATCAAAGGCTGACACTTGCGACACCCCCGGCCGCTGTGACAAGCTTGGAAATGCCCTCTGTCTGCTAAAATAAGAAAGGGGCAGAAAGCTAGCCACGAAGCTCCAAGCCATAAACTACTCACAGCTGAAGCTTAGGTGAACATTCATGTTTTTAAATAGGTAGACCCAATTGAGATCATTTTAAATGTGTCTGTGGACATTGACATTTCAATGTTTGCGGCCCTTTCCATACCAATTTGATTGTTTTTCCAAAAAGATATAGAAAAGCAGAGCTTTAAGTGGCGGAGTCCTGGCAGAATCAGAAACATGGGTCTGAGGCGGGGCCCCCTAATTCCCATGGCATTTCCGGCCGCTAGAGGACAAGGCTTTCTTTCTTAAGCCTGAAGCTCTCACTCATGTGCTAGAGCTTCAGGCTTTAGAAATAAAATGCCTTTTCTCCATAATTGTGGCTGTGACGAATCTACTTCCAGGGAACCAGTGGCCCTGGGGCGAATATCGGCTTCTAAACCATCAAGCAGCCCCACACCTCTAATAAACCAAAAGGTATTCAAACAGATTGGAATACCAAGCAAATGATAAACCTCCCTGTCCAATTTTGGTAACAAGGATGGAATGGCAGGCTTATCTTCTCTGAACGTCGTGGATCGTTGGTTAGTTGCAACAAAGCGAAAATACAATTATTACCCAATGATAAAAGGGGTGGCGTCAAGGTTGTATAAAAATATCTACTTTATTAATACCACAACCGAGAGTTCTAACAGCACTATGGAATACAACCCACCCTTTAAAGGAATGCAGAAGCCAGACAGTTTGAAGAAGGAAAAGGGATGCACTCTGGATACTGACAGGAGGGTAGTCGGTATGTTTAATAAACACAACAGTTTGTTAAGGTTTCTTCACTTCAGAGCAGCAGGTCTCAAAATGTCTCTAGGGGCCTTCGAGAAAGGACCAAGGAGACAGAACCACAATGTACCTTTGGCTGTAGGTGTTCTTGGTGCTCGACAGGCTTGAGTCGGCTTCAGGCTGTTTTTTAGGCTTTTGTGCCAGAGTTCAAGATGGGAGTCAGCTGTGGATATCAGGCGGCAAGACGGTTTGGTGAGCGAAGCTTGATGAACGGATGCAAGCTGGGTTACAAGGTGGCTCAGGGTCAAGAATCGCCCCCTCATAGAGATCGGTGGTTCTGAAGCACTGGTTGAGATGTCTCAGGTTTCTTTCAGCGGCTGTGGCTTGACAACAGTCAGCGTTACAGTCGGTTGCAGAACGAGAAACTCGACTGGCTCAAAAATGTCCTTTAAGGCGGACGGTGGTCTAAGCACTTCTCTCAGCTTCTTCACTGGGCTTGTGTCGTCCTTTAAGGAAGACACCCCAAAGCTGAGGAGTGTGTTGCAGGCAGCTGCCTTGTCCTTGCTTGTAGGTTCAGAGACCTTCTGGCATTCCCTAACCAGGAAGCTTGTTGCAGAGCCTAGCAGGACACGCTGTGTGCTGGCTGGGTACCGGTTCTTGAGCAGCTGGAGGGTCCTCTCAGTTCTTCATCTCCCTCTGTTCCCTGGGAGAAGTTAAGAGGAGGGTTCTTGCTTTCTCCGGATATTCTGGCCTTCCTTCACTGGTGGAATATGTAAGGCAGACTGTATCTTCAGCCAAGATCCAAGGTTGAGTTCTTCTTTCTTACTTCTTGTGAAGTCTTCAGATGATCTGCCAAAAGATCCTCTTTTAAAGCCAAGTGATTGGTGTAGGCTAAGCCTCCCTTAGTGAACCATCCGTGGGGTCCCTGCCAACAATCTTCTGTATGCGTGAGGTCACACCCACAGTGCTTTGCAACTGGAGAAGGTAAAGGGCTGAAAATAGAAACAAGGGGTGTCCCAGAAGCAATATGACAGAAACCTCCTTTCAAAAGAAAGAGCTGGGGGCTCGCTCCCTTGTGATACTAAGTCCCACCCATCTGCCTCTCTGCTGCGGGCCATCTGTGGCTTATCGTGACCTTTCTGAATAGGATACTCTGTTCTTCTCTTCATTAATTGTATCCATTGTGGGTCATATTCCAGCCGATACGACCTTGGCTTCTTGGCACAATTTGCCTTCGTCTGGGTTTCTCTCTGTTCTTAATCCTCGATTTTCCTGCTGCAAAGCTCTCCTCTTGAGACCTTTAGTAACATTTGGTCGGTTCTGCACTTGGGCATAGTGGAAGTATACTTATATAACATGCTCCTTTTGAGGTAGATATGTATAGGTGGCACTTGCCACAATCTATCTTACTACTAAGCTTAGCAAGCCTCATGAATTCATGCTTCTTGCAGTTCCTTGCATATGTACATGTTTAAACTGGCTGAACATCTTATGGCATCAGTTTCTGACACTTGACATCAATGATTTCACTTTAGACTCAGGATGTCTATCTGCTTTGCTTAGGCCAATCAGCCTCTGGAAAAGCCTCCGCCTAGGTTCAGTGCTGGTACTTGACCAATGATGTCCACCGATTTGTTGATAGCCCGACTTGGATTGGCCAACTTTGGATTTGCTATTTCATCTACTATATCTGACGGGGCAGATCTGCTATTACCAGTAGTTCAATATGAGACCTCTTTGTCAATGCATTACATGCTTTGGCTCCCCTTGAAGCCAAGCTTATCGAATCTCACTCTCTGTATTCACAACCCGGGCTGATTCCAAAGAGGCTGCTTGTTAAAACAAAACACTGTGCCATCTGTAAAGACAACTAAGAGCTACTTCATGCCAGTGTGAAAATGATGCAGGTAATTCCATCTCCTGCCAACCAAGCCCCCCTCTTTCATCCAACTACATGCCAAAAGCATAATGTACACATGTGCACTGTGGAATCGGTATCCTTTCATGGGCCTGCTCTCCAGTGACACACAGAAGGTTCAGTGGGCACAGGTGCCCCCTTGACAGCTGCAATGACAGCAAAGTCACTTCAGCGCAGGGACTACATTTAAGATATGCACCTCTGTTACCAAACCACAAAACTATGAGAGTCACTATCCTGGTGGCATTTGTAAACTTTAAATATAAACCATACCTGAGTTTAAGGTATGGTGGCTAGTATCTCTTATAATTATTAAAGCCACATCAAATGTATATCATACATGTGTCAGCACTGTGAGACCAGCCCAGCTACGGTAGGATTATGTGTCCTGGCCATGTCAAGTAACAGAGCAAGAGACCAAACGATGGGCCTCTCCTCTGTTGCTTTGCGAGGCCTAGTAACTCCTCTCTTCAGCAGGACAGCCTCCTAGTAGGAGCTTTCATGGGAAACAGGAATCAAAGGGTACACCTCTCCCAAAAGGACTAGCCTGACACCAGGGGTGCCGCATACCAAAAGGGCCGTTGATGCTATGGACAAGGGAAGGATGGAGTTAGTGTAGAAAGAGGTAGCTGAGCATGGCTGGAGGAAGATTCCACCATCTTGTTTCTCTCTAACTCTAGCGTTTCTTCCTGTCTCCTCCACCTTCTTAAGCACAAAGCACTTTGGGTAGGATGTCAGAAGGCAAAGGCGACTTTTCTGAAGAACAGGGATTGAACCCCAAAAAGCAGGATTGCTTTAGTCCAATCACCTGTGGACCTTTGCTTTAAAAGAAGGGGTCTCTCACTGTTTCTCAGATTCATTGTTGAACGAACACCTGTGGAATAATTCATTGGGAGAGTTGACTTTCAAAATCCCTCCTCTAGTGAGGTAAAGACTGGGGTCTGGGGTGTCCAAGGCTGAGGGGAGCTGTGCTCCCTACCCTTCCCCAGGGTACATTGGGCTTGACCGTCTGCTGAGGCAAAACTGTGCGTATGCCAGCCACACTGCTGCTCAGGACCTCACCGTGTTGAAGGACCACTGAAGCTGTGTGCCAGCCTCCCTTGTGTTTTAGAGCCTGAGAACAAAGACCACACTTGTCCCTGAGAGCCTGGAGTGGGATTCAAGACAGACAGGATCTGTGTGGTTTCACCGTTGAACCACTGCTAGCCATGATTCGAGCCTGTTCGATCTCATCAAACCAACAGTGCCCTCTAGAGCTGAATTTGGCACGTGACCGATCTCTGAGCCCACGTCTTACACACACAAACCAGATCGCTACTGCACTGCGCCAGCTGAGCATGTCATTGCCTCGGATCGAACTTGAAGCCAATTCTTGCACCCGCCATGTTCGGACTGCTTTTCGAAATGTCAGCAGTATGGCTTTTCGAACTGCCAGCATCTTTGTGGCCAATCTTCACAGACATTGAATTGACTCTGGTGGACTCATTAAACAGTGTCCATTGCACGCTGCACGGAGCCCCCCGAACTGCGCATCCAGTCACCAGCATCTTTACCATTGAACCGACCCTGGGGGTCCTCATGATCCACACCTCATTGAGCGCCACATTGAACAGCCTGACTCGAACTGCGTGTCCAGTCATCAGCATCTTCAGAGTCAAACCACAAAAAACTTCGGCTCAACCACAATTCGACATGTGCCCTCCGTGTCGAACAACGGAATCACCACATTCAAGCCTGATTCAAACCCCACAAACAGCACCAAGAAGCCTGGTTTGCAGTTATTAAGCTGCCAAGAAGAGCGAAAGGCATCATTGCCTAATAACTGCCCCTTTGGTCCATTTATAGGCCCAAGAGACTGGTTAGGTCACCTTTAATCCCTTTCTTGCACCAGAGCATATCCTTAACAAACTATGTGGGTGTTTTGTTGCCTTTCACCCCCTGTTTCACTATCCAGAGTGCTGCATCTTTCTCTCTTTGTATATTCTGATTTCTTTGCACAGGGGTGGGCTTTGTGTAGTTTTTTTCTATTCAGGTGTTATTGCAGATGCTGTGTTTAATTAAAGTATATGTATTTTAATAGAACTGTGATTGGGCGTTCAGTTTATTTTGGACTGTTATACTCTGCTGTTGCGACTGGATCACATTCCCCCACCCCCACCCCCTCTGGAGAGTATGGACTTCCTTCAGCCCACGTTACCACAAAAAGCAAAGAAGTTATATCTCTGAACTGTGCCTGTTGCCCCTCTATGATTGGGATCACTCTTGCTTTGTAGAGGTCTGAGGAGGTGAGTAGGTGGTGCTTTGTAGAATTGTGGGTAGGCGGTTTAGCCACTAGCCACCCTTATACTCCTTCAGGGCCAGAAACCACTTTGTCACAGCCAGGAGGCCTGATGGCGATATACAAGATGTCTGGTTATCTGTAAGAAGGAAAAGGGCGGCTGTTACCACTCACATTTTTAGCATTAAAAATATTTTAAGAGTATTTCTTTACACCTAGGGAAGTGCAAATTCCTGCAGGTGGCTGTGTCTTTCTGGTGCCAAACCATCTCTTAACCTCTCCAATGACTTGGCCACTTTCTCTCCTGACAAGGGAGGCAGTATTTGTGCAGATCCGACCCAGTTTTCTCCAGCACTAGACTCAGGTGTAACCCTTTATTTTTTGCTGGACGGTGCCAGATTTCCGCCATTCCATCCTCTGTCTGATACACAATGCTTTATGCTCGTGGCTAGGAGCAAAGCCAAAGGCCCTACGGAGGGCATTGATCGCCTCACCTACTCAATGCTCAGTGGAGTAACTTTGCTGAAAATGTTGGGGGGCACATGACATCTAAACGAAAGGGGCTCCTGCCAAATGAGTGGAACAAAATGGTGTGCCGCAAAAGTAGGAGGGGGGGGGAAACACCCTTGTACCCACCACCATAAATGTACACCCATGTCAATGCTGCCCGGGGAATAGCCCAGGAGAATCTGGGAAGGATTATTAACAAATCCTTTAAAATGGGGCAAGTTCCAAACAAAGTGAAGGAGGCCATTGTCGTTCCGTTGGTTCAGAAATCCAGCCTGGACTGTGAGGACCCTGACAGCGAGCGGTGAGCCTGTACTCTAATCGCTGCCTGCCTGGCCAGGGGTCTCGAGTCGAGTCTGCCGCTAAGGTTCAGAGCTGTAAGTAGGGGTAAGACGACATGCCCTTTTCCACCTGCCTGCTGTATGTGCCAAGCCTACCCCAAGGGCTTGGGATGCTACTGTGCCCCGCCCCACACCAGGCTGTGTGCAATCTCACCACAGCACACGCTTCAGCGTCCACTTGCTCAATGCTTTTTCCCCACGTGCTGGGCAGTGAGGTAATCTCGGCAGCCACTGATCGGAAGCTCGGGCACCTCAACTCCTATCTCACAGGCATCTCGCCGTGATAAGGTGGTGTGGGGTCCACGGAGGGCACTGTGGCGCCCAGCGGGCACGGGGATGGTGCAGATACGTGCAGAGGGGATTTTGCAACCATTGGCAGGGAAGAGGGATAACCCTGCAAGTCACCGCCACCCCCGCCACTTCCTCGTGTCGTTAGTAAAGCAGAACTTGTTAGTGGGCTTGTAAACTGCGGCATCACCGGCCAGATTGCGCAGTGCTGCGCGCTGCTCGTCCTTCAACGGTCTAGGCGCTGCGCCTGCGCAGTGCTGCGCGCTGCTTGTCCTTCACAGGTTTCGGTGCTGCGCATGTGCAGTGCTGGGCTCCCCATAAAGCAGAGTGATGGTTAGTCCTGGACTCTTGGCTCCAGGGCTTTTCATCTCAGAAGATGCTGCACAGTGCCTCCCCACCCACCTCATGCTGACTCTGCTGCAAAGTGCAAGTTTGCATAGCGCAGTCTTCGTCCTCTGACTCTTCACAATGCTGTTTTCTCTCGCTGCACAGTGCCGACCCTTTCACAATTGTAATGTTGCGGAGTGCACCAGCATTGCTCAGAGCTGCTTTTTCCACACTGCACAGTGTTGCACAGTGCTTGTCTATCAACATCCAGGTCCTGATGCTGTGCTCGGGATAAAACGAATGTACAAAGGCAACGTTCTCCCCTCCAGCTTTCAGCAACACCATTCTGAGTTGGGTGCAAAGATTGGATGGGGACGTTGTGCTTTCCATGTGTAATAGTGGATCCAATCTCTCTATGGGCCAGCCTGTGCAGTAGTTACACTGTGAGCATTTCTAAACCACAAGCCACTTTTCTTATTCACGAAAGTCTCCCTGACCCGTCAGTAAATAAGAAAAGTGGTGCTGCACACTAAGAAATGCCTTAATTATAAAGGAAAAAGTGTGCAATAGATGTTGGGACACCTCTGATGTGCCGTATTTTAAATTATTTTATTTACATGCAAAACATTGGCTTCTGCAACGAGAATCCCCTTGGCTAGGGCTGTTCTCAAGCTGTAAATCGTGCACATGCAAAAGCGGAAGCTTTGGTGCCAGGCAGCCAAATTCTCACTTTCACAGAATAGGGTGCTTTTAAGAAAAGTGTTCTTCCTTCACGGAAGAACACTTTTCTATTTTTGCGGGCACCTCTGAGCTAGTGATACAAATAGTGAAGAAAGCCCACATTCTCCCCTCCAGGTTCCAGCACCACCATTCTGAGGTGGGTTAAAAGCTTGGAGGGGATATAACATGCTTACCAGCAGCAAAAGCTGCTAAAATCATTATTTGTGGGAGAAACATGTGCACCAACAGCACTGTGAGCATTTCGTAAAACTTCTGTAACTTCTTTAATTTACAAAAGTGTCTTTAAACTTTAAGCAAATTAGAAAAGTGGCGCTATAGTCTGGGAAATGCTTTGTTTTTTTAATAAAGGGAAGACGTGCTGTAGAGGTGAATGGCACCTAAAGGGTGCCGTATTTTGATTTCTGTTTTTTGACATGCGAAAGCAGGGCTCGACCAGGAGAATCCCCTAGCAGTCTGCGCCTTGAATTCCTGATGTTTGCTAGGGCTGTTATCAGGCCATAATTCAGGCACATGCAAAAGCCGAGCCTTTTATTCTTTATTAGAATATGGTGCGTTTAGGAAAAGTGTTCCTCCTTCATGCAAAAACACTTTTCTATTATTCCATGCACCTCTGAATCGGGCCCAGAGTCTCACTCCTTCGCAGTGTAGCCTGATCACAGAACATTGGGATGCACCATACTTATCCTCTCACACTGCATGGTAGTGCATAGTGCCTATCGTCCTGTGCTGCTTAGTGCTGCACAATGCTGCTCAGCCACATTGCACAATGCTGCTCAGCACTCGTGTTGCAACATTTTCTAGGATGCACAATGCTGCTCAGAATCATTGCAGAGTGCTTACCTCTCACCCCTACATTGTGGGAACACCGAAAACATCTGCATTGTGCTTGCTGTCCCACATTCACAAAATGTGTTCTCGGCACCCCCCCCCTCATAGCTCTCAGTATAAAGCACCTGACCTGTCTCGTAATCCTCCTGTTGTGCTTTCTGTCCTTCGGGACATTGAGCCTGGAGAGGCCTACTAGGCTGGTCCCTTCCTTTCCTAAAGTTTTCGACCCCACAAAGCTGGGCTTTGTGGGACTAAGGATGCTGTTTGTGGTTTGCCCCTCAGTCCCTGCTGGGTTTGGACTTTGGGAGGGGAGGGCAGCCCCAGGCCTGGTGAGTATGAGGCAACCCTGCTGGGTTGAGCTCCAGGCGTCTATCAAACCGCGAAACGCTGGGCGCGTTGCTTCTTAATCAGTACTCTCTTGTAATCCACCAAGAATTCAGGCGTTTTATATTCAGCTTTCACACTACCGCAGCCATCAGCTGAACAGCCCACAATGCTACATTGCCAAAAGTGGAGTTTCCGAACTGGTGTCACTCCACACAATGATCTGGTCCAATCCAGGTTACTAGCTGGCCCTCATTGCCACGTAGCACTGGCATTTCTTATATGTTATGTTATGTTACTTTGCATTTATATAGCACCTTATGTACCATTGGTATGGTCTCCAGGCGCTGGTAGGTTTAACGCCATCGGGAACCAAAGTTCAAGTCAGTAGAGAGAGTAGAGAGAGTCAAAGGTGCTTGTGCGCACCGGATATGTGTGCAGCTGGTGTGGCATTTGTGTGATAGCTGCTTCTTAGCGGTAGGTGTCGTGGTTGGGAGGTCAGGAGTATGTGTTTGTTCTGGCAGGTATTTATCTGGCTGTGTTAGGCCTGAGGAGAACGCCTAGGCTGGTGGGGTGTAACCAGCAGTGTGTAGTTAGGGTGATGGGGAGTATGAGGCAGATGATGGTATGAGAACAGCTACACCGAATGGTGTCATAGTATCGCTGTGTTCTAGTTGAGTGGTGGTGTAAAGAGGAGAGTAAGCGTGTAGATGTGATATGGTGGTTTACCTTAGGTGTTTGAGATCGGGCTCACTCCGATAGTTCCATGTACTCCAGTCCGTTCCATGTACTCCACTCCGTTCCATGCACTCCAGTCCGTTCCATGCACTCTAGTCCGTTCCATGCACTCCAGTCCTGCTAAAAAGAGTCAGCTACACACAGGTTTTGAAGTATCGCTACAAATTCAGCCACAGCCCCGAGGAAGAGCCCATGCTCGAAACACGTATTTGCTGAACACATATGTTTTTTGGAAAATTGCCTGAGCACACATGAGTATAGGATAAACTCATGTGACCCCAGATTTGATAGTGGAATTGCTTAACTTATGCAATACGTGTATTTATGATTACATTGTTAGTATTCCTTTGTTTTTGGAGATGTGTGCAATTAAACAATGGGCCTCATTACAAGTGTGCTGGTCCGGAAACAAGGGTGCCGGTAAGCTTACTAGCACCCTTGTTTCTCGACCGCCTCACTACGAGTCTGCCTGCCAGGGCCGGTGCGCCCAGCAGGTCTGACCCAGCCGGGCGCAACGGCTTGAGCAGGCAGACTCATCACGGAAACACCAGCACTGTTATTAACGGTGCTGGTGCCCCCGTAAACCCATTCCTATGGGACTCCACGGGAATGGGGAGTAACATTTCCGACACCTAGGTTCCCGGTCCGCCTGGTCTTGTAATGTCCTGGTGGCACCGGGAAGCTAGGTGTCAGATGTCACGAGGCCAGCAGCAAACCACCGGTAGCACCGGCAGGTTTCTGCCGACCTTTGTAATGAGGCCCCATTTGTATGATTTGTTTCTAATCTCTTGAGTTATGTTTTACGTTACAATCTAAACCTATGCTTGAAAAGAACCACATGCTATTATTCCTAGCCAATCAATAACCTATTGAGAACCGCTCGAACAACATATCTGATTATTCCCTTTTTTCTGATTCATCGAGTGAGGCGCCTAGTGAGAGGTCGTGCTTGTTTCATATGAGCTCCAGGGTTGCCCAGGCTTATGGATGGCTGCAGTTTCCTCTACCTGTGCCACCATGTTGCAGGGCACTGGGAGTGACTGGCGGAAGTCAATGGAGCACTGCATAGGGATGTGTGGATCGTCTATGCCCCTCCGTGGAGCCTTGAGGTCACAGTGAGTAGAAGAGCATTGGCCTGCCCTCATGGTGTCATTCTCCAGATCTCATGTTTTTGGCCTCTATTCTCTCTGTGTGGTCTGGTGGTTCCCCGCTCTCACATTCTCAAGCACCAAGGCTGTTTGCAACTTCTGCTGGACTTCCCAGTCTACCCCGTGTTGCGGCAATGGCAGCATGAGAATGGCATGGGGGTGAGCAACATTTTGGGGATTCCTCCCACAGCAGAGTGGACAGGTTGCCGGTGCTGCCGGGTTAACTCTGTCTCTGACTGCCCACATATTGATGGAAGGAGAGCTGCAGGGGGATGTGTGGACTGCAAGCACCCCTACAAGGAACCTCATGGTCACAGTGAGTAGGGGAGGATAGGACGACTGGCACTGTGCTCCTTTCTATGTCTCGTACACGTTGCATCGATTCTGTGTTTGAGGTTTGACGGTTCCCCATTCTCAGATTCCCAGACGTGGCCTCTTGCAGAGTCTGCTGAACTTCCCTGTGGCTGCATGTGGGTACAGGTTTTGGTGCTGCCCCCTGTTGCATCAGTGGAAGGCAGCCAATAAGGTGAGCACTATTTTGGCTGCTAAGCAGAGTGGGAAGGGGGTCTGGCAGTATGGTGGGAAAACCCTTTCTCTTTGTGCTCCTCACCTGAAAAGTAAAACAAATAATTTGGGCGGTGCTGCTTCAATGTAAAGGTTTGGCAGGAGGACTGACCTGAACCCTTCACCCCCTCCTGCCTTCACTCCCTTATTGTTGTACCTGTAGCATTTTCCAGGCCGTCACAGCTTACTCTGGATAGCAGGAGGACGCTGGTGGACATTCTCGCCAGGGCTCCATGCCTGGGGAAGGAGCTTCTTTGCAACTGAGATAGTTTCTTTGTTTATGCCTGTCTTTGAAAATGAACTCTTTTTCACTGGTTACTATGGTAACCTTGGTAACTATGTGTTAACTTGGTACTATGGTTCACTGGTTACTATGGTAACTAGCAGCTGAAAGTAATTGGTGAAACGACCTGCCTGCAGGCAGCTCTGCAGTTTGAATCACATTCAGGTGTGGGGTGTCCAACACTGTTTTTTGTTACCTTTGCCTGCTTGCAGAAATCTGTTGGCCCTCCAACAGGTTGTGTTGAGCTCATGCTTGAAATATTTATGAAGGAATAAGGCACTGTGATGGAAATAGGTCTAGTTTCTGTGAAAAACGTTTGTTTGATTACATTGGAATTGGAGGCAAATGTCAATGTATGTCACTATCCGGTTGCTGGGTTGTTAGAATCTGCATAGCACATGGTAAAAACATTAGACACTGATTCACATGGCTTGGAGTTCAATAGCCACACAGGGCCGAATCTTGTACGTGGGCCTCCTACTTATCCTTGGACTTTGAGCCCCATGGTTGGGAGTTCAATAGCCACACATGGCTGAACATTATCAGAAGACATTCTCCTTATCCTTGGACTTGGAGACTCACGGTTGGGAGTTCAATAGCCACACGTGGCTGAATCGTGTGAGAGGGCATCTAATTTATCCTTGGACTTTGAGCCCCATGGTTGGGAGTTCAATGGCCACACAGGGCTGAATCTTGTACGTGGGTCTCCTACTTATCATTGGCCCTTGAGCCCTATTGTTGGGAGTTCAATAGCCATACATGGCTGAATCTTGTGAGAGGGCCTCCTACTTATCCTTGGACTTTGAGCCCCAAAGTCGGGAGTTCAATAGGCACACAGGTCTAAATCATGTGCGTGGGCCTCCCACTTCTCATTGGACTTTGAGCCCCACTGTTGGGAGTACAATAGCCACACAGGTCTGAATCTTGTGAGAGGGCATCCTTCTTTTCGTTGGCCTTTGAGCCCAATGGTTCGGAGTTCAATTGCCACACAGGGCTAAATCTTGTGTGAGTGGGCCTCCTACCTATCCATAGACTTTGAGCCCCATGGTTGGGAGTTCAATAGCCACACAGGTCTGAATCTTGTGAGAGGGCATCCTTCTTTTCGTTGGCCTTTGAGCCCAATGGTTCGGAGTTCAATTGCCACACAGGGCTAAATCTTGTGTGAGTGGGCCTCCTACTTATACTTAGACTTTGAGCCCCATGGTTGGGAGTGCAATTGCCACACATGGCTGAATCTTGTCAAAAAGGCATCCTACTCATCTTCGGACTTTGTGCCCCACAGTTGGGCGTTCAATAGCCACACATGTCTCAATCGTGTGAGAGGGCCTCCTTCTTCTCCTTGGACTTTGAGCCCCACTGTTGGGAGTACAATAGC